>NC_136759.1:26188906-26893906 GCF_936440315.1 Barbus barbus | reverse complement strand
GAGTAGATCACTTCCATCAACACCCCCAAAGCTTCACAGACTTAAACCACTTCCTCTGTCGACATTTCTTTCGTAATGTTAGGCAGTTTTGTAATATTTGATGATCGTGTTAGCTTACATGTGCATAAACAATGCTTCTATCATGTGTTTCTGCTTCTTCTTCACTTGTTTATGGATCCAGAAAATCTGTACTATTTCAGAAGATGTGAATAGCACCCCCTACTGTATAACAGGGAAAACATGAATTGGCAGAAAATTCTGTCAGTGGTGAGGAAAGAGTTAACATAAAACTGATTTGTCTCAGAAATGTCTTTGAAAATGCACCGAATGAACTTACTGTGCCATCTTTGTTGGGTTTTCTATGGAAAACAATGAAGAAGACCGAGTTAAAAGAAACTTTCATAGCCTCAATAATGAGGTGATGAGTTGAATCAGCTGTCACTAGGTCTAGTTATTCACCTGTTTTCAAGGTCTACTCGCTCTCTGCACAAGAATCTTGTCTTTGTCAGGGCCCTAATCTAAGCCAGTCCCAGACAATAGGCTTGTTTCAGGGCTGAAAATGAGGCACTGGGTCATGGAATGAAACACAAACAGAATAATCCCAGAAGAAGAGCTTGAATCTGCTTTTGGGCATTTAAGAACATCCAAGCAGCTTCAAGCATCTTTAGCTTAAAGGATTGTCACTTTGATATTGTTGAGTATCATGCAATCCATAAAATATAAGACGTAACTTGTAATTCATTAACACATTGGCTGATGTGTGTATAAATATGTTTAAAAATAAATTTAAGTTTTTCTTAAGCGTGGCATCCTCCCCTATGTATGTTGTATATATATATTCATAATGTAGGTAATTTTGTCTAATCAATTAATGCTCAATTAGTGCTGTTTTTTATCTATATAATCAACATTTATATATTAAACATGACAAAAAAAGCACACAATAGTAAATAAAATCCCTGTTCACACACGGATATGTGAAAGTTACTAAAAACACTGTAACACTTTAAGACTGAGTAACACATATTCATTATTTTCATTATTAGAGTTTTCCCTCAATAAACTTCTAATTTGCTGCATATTGATAGAAAGTAATGCGATTGTTGTAGTAGTTGTATTTAGGTATCTAGAATATAGTCGTGCATAATAAGGCATTAATACAGTATGTGCTCTATAAGTACAGTACTACAAATAAACAGCCAATATGGGAAGTAATATGCATGCTAATAATAAACTAGTTAATGGTGAATAGTGTTACCCAATCTAAAGTGTTACCAGAAATGTTGTATTATTCATGTCAGGCTAGAAGTTGGTGATGTAACTTTGTAAAGAAACTCTACACTCATGCTCACACCTACAGACTGAACACGTAATACACACGTGCATGACATTGCCGTTTTCACAAATTCACTGATAAGATAATGGCATCATTTATAAAAACGTGCACTGAAACGCTCAAAAGTTTGCATTTTCAATTTAAGATTTCATCAAAACTGTTCAGTGCGGATGCCGGGTTTAGGGTACTAAGTGAGCAAAGGTAAAATGCCACATCCAGCTGTTGAGTATTTTTGCTGACCATTTGCTGACCATATTTTTGGCCACAATTCACTCATCTTTTAATGGCACACATGACCACAAGCCATGAACCTGACAATGGATTCAGTTACTTCAATGACCTCCACACCTCAATCCAATAGTATGTATGCACAGTCAAAAAATTAAAAAATAATAAACTCTACAGTAACTGTGTGTTGTTATCATAGCAGCACGGATGAGAATTTAAGGAATTTTTCCAGTGCCTTGTTAAGTCCATGCCAACAATAAACTCAGGTTGATCTGGGGACAAAGTGTGGCTCTCCCAGTATCAGAAATATGTGTCTAATAAAGTGTCCATTGAGTGTAGGCCGTCTGACTCAATAACACCAGTACACTGGACTACCTCAAGAATGCAAGGAATGAGGGCAACCTTCCAAAAAATTTCTCATAGCTTCTCCTGTGTTTTGAATGCTGATGCTTGGTTGACTCAGAAAACCGGGAGAAGATCTAAGTGCAAGGAGATTTATTAGAAATGGTAATCATACCAAAATATGCAAACAGACTCAGAATCCATATTAAACACTAGGATAACAGAACTGAGAGCATATACATCCACTACATGCCTGGAAGGAAAACAACCAAAAAAGGAACATGAGAAATGCAGTGGTATATACAGTGTAGGCAGGTCTAACTATAACAAGACACACCTGGAAACAATCAGGAAGTAATGAGGGTGGCTAAAAAGAACTACAACAGGCCTACAAAACACAGACAGGAAACAAACAGGACTACAAACTAAAAGTCCACCTACAAAACCATGGACACTGGACAATTTAAATGTAATTTCATTATATTATTAATTTAAAAATGTGAATTTCTAAGACTTTTGAAAACACCCTACACAAACTATATGCTGAAAACAGGGTGCATTCACTTAATGTTGTGGCCACATTACCACCTCTGATGTGTATTATTTTCAAATAATGCCTATTTTCAGTTATTCCTCATATGATATAAGTGTTTGCTTTAACAGAAAAAAATAACATTTCAAATCAACCCTGTGAAAACAGATTGAGAGAGATGGAAGCGAGGATTTGGGAAGAAAAGCAAAAGATTCTTATAGTGACAGCAGAATAATTAAAAGGCTATTGTTAATTAAATCAGGTGACCAGAATATAAAACCACAGAAATTTGCAACACAGTGCTTGATAAGACTAAGTAAATAAATAAATAAACAAATACATAAATTAATAATAAAAAAAAAAAAACTCATAACAAAAGTTTTTGTTTTTGTAACTTTCTTGTAGCCTAATAGTGGAAAGCACTACCTTTATTTTATTTTAATGACAGATAAAAATTTACATGATGGCAAATGTGTTTAAATTCATACAAAAAAAAGGAATTGTATGGAATATATATATATATAAAAAAAGTGAATAAAACAGTTAATTCTGGATTACTTTAGTCAGGTAAAATAGGTATTATGCCAATTACATAATTGGTCAGTTCAAAGATATTCAATGCAAAATATTAAATGCTCAAACGTCAGTCTAAGAGTAAAATATGAATACCATACTGATATCAGAAAGATGCATGTGTCAGGTGAGTCTGACTTTTATTGTGCAGCTATGTAAACACATTTGGAATCAGATATAGTTTCTAAAATGCAAGAATGAATATCTATGAGTCTGTTTGTGCTGTTTTTAATTATCCAGCAACGAACATCATGCTGTGAATTCTCCTTGTGAATTTACCATAGCAATGTACTGTACATAGCCTAATACAACAGGTGTCTGAGACATGGTAAATTAGTAACAGTTTCTAAAATAAGTATTTTATGAAATTGTTTGAAAATCCTGGAATTTCATGACACAGTGTCTAGGCAGTGTCCTTTTTCCTTAAAAAGTTACAACTACATTACTTATAACATTACTCATGCATAATCTGTTTTAGGTCAAGAATAAATAAAACATATTTTAGATCATATTGCTTTTTTCTTGATTTTATTTACGTATGTGCCTTCGACGTAATCCAAAATAAATCATTAATCATTACTTGTGATACTTGGATTATGTTACTGATGAAATTTTTGGTATCACTTTATTTTAGGGTCTCTTAATTAGTTGCTTATTAGCATTCATATTACTAGAATATTAACCATTTATTAGTAGCAATTAAGCACATATTAATGCCTTATTCTACATCCCTAATCCTATCCAATACCTAAACTTAACAACTACCTTACTAACTATTAGTAAGCTGTAAATTAGGACTTTATTGAGGGAAAAGTCGTAGTATAGTGAATAAGTGTTCCCTATTCTAAAGTGTTACCATTTTTTTTTTTTTTGCAGTAACCCTCCCAACCATACTTACTCACATTCAAGCTATTAATTAAAACAACTTGGAACGTTTGATCAAAAAAAAATAAAAAATCAGCTGCAAAATTTGCTTATTTTAGGAAAAGTCCATTGTGCACAGCAGCAACCCATATAATGTGAACTTTGCTACTGTTTTCCAACCAAAAATGGCAATAATTGTCATCAGTTAGTGATTTCTGTACTAACATACTAACCCAGCTCCTTATAAACACAGCCTTTGCATGGATGACAATAATTGAAATAATTTAGTAACTTCCATTCAAAAATCCATTCAAAAGAATATCTTACAGTTGTTTGTTTCGTCTATACCTTTACAAAATAAATTCATGTCATTGTGCACAAGCATTGACAGCCTCTATTGATGTGAAAAGAAGCGATGAATTCCCAATACTTTCCAGTAATGGAGGGCAGTTTTTGTTCTGGTGTGACTAGCTCTTCCTTTGTGTAATGTCTCCATCCTAGCAGACTCCTCCTCTCTACCTGATCTGGGGTATAAAGGACACTTGTTTTGTCACGTATGCGCTCTGTTTGCTTCGAGGCATTGGCTCAAATTAGGCTTATACTGCAGGTTCCCTCACAGTTGTCCAGTTATTTTAACAGCATCTCTGGCATTGCATAACTCCCACGGATCCTTTGAGAAGACATGTCTTTAGGCCTGGAGCTCATAGGTATGGTGTCATGTGTGCTGGGCTGGCTTTTGGCCATCGTGGCTTGTGCTCTCCCCATGTGGAGGGTCACAGCCTTCATCGGCTCCAACATCGTGACGGCTCAGATCATCTGGGACGGCCTGTGGATGTCCTGCGTGGTTCAGAGCACCGGACAGATGCAGTGTAAAGTCTATGACTCCATGCTGGCGCTCTCTCAGGACCTTCAAGCAGCTCGAGCCCTGACAGTCATATCCATCCTTCTGACCGTCTTGGCTGTACTGGTGTCCATCGGAGGAGCGAAGTGCACTAACTGCATTGAAGAAGAGTCGTCCAAAGCTAAAGTCATGATTCTAGGAGGAGTGCTGTTCATCGTAGCTGGGCTTATGCAGCTGATTCCCTTGTCCTGGTCTGCAAACAGCATCATCAGGGACTTTTACAACCCTTTGCTGCCTGACGCCCGGAGACGGGAGCTGGGAGCGGCGCTCTACATCGGCTGGGCAGCAGCTGTGCTCCTGATTTTGGGGGGATCGTTGCTTTGTTGCTCCTGCCCTCCACAGGAGAAAAAATATAACCCGTCTCGGATGCTGTATCCTGCGTCTCGCTCGACCGGTGGGGGAGGCTATGACAGAAGAGACTATGTGTGAAACAAACAAAGGACAACTCTAAACTCAGTGTTGCAGTGCTCAATACACGGGCATCATTTTCTGGAAAAAAGTGAAAATATGCCATGCATTCTCCATCGTGGAGATACATGTTTGATGCCTTTGGTCTCCATGTAAGTGCAATGTTGGCTGTTCAGAATGTAATGACACTGACAGTGAGAAATGGCCTTTTGTAATTGCTATGAAAATGCAAACTAGGTCTGTTATGTTCAGATGAAATCTCAACGAAACATAATTTTAGTTAGCTGAGGTGCCTTAAGCTGATTTTACATTTATTGGTAATTTCTTTTAGTTTTTTGGACTAGTTGCACTAAGATTTTATGTTTGATTTAGATGTATTTTAACACAGACTGGTTGACTGTGTGTTCACTATATGTTGTAGAATTTAAAATATCCTTATCTTTTTTTAAACCATCAAACTGTGTATGATTTAAATTGTAATTTGCATTATTTATATGATTTTTCTTATCTGTTTGTAGAAATGGAAATTGAGAAGCACGTACATTTCTTTGTGCGTATATTTTTGGTTCATAAACACTTCCTGCCACAAATTTATATGCTAACTTTTGAAAATAACTAAACAAACTCAACTAAAAGCTGTTCCAGGGATCATTTAAGTGTGGTCCACAGTTGTGGGAGGTATGGATGGTGGGAGTTGGAGTACTTTATTTATGAGCACTGAGGTGGAAAGAACAGCTGAGGAGTACAGGTTTCTGTGGAGGGTCATTTTGTCGTATAGTGTCCATATTGTAGTCTGTGCAGGGTAGTGTGTAGTGCTGATCAGGAACATTAAGATGTTGTACCTTTGTGTTCCAGTACAACAATAAATGAACACATCAACCCATGATGAATTTTGAGTATGGATGGTTGAAATCATCTCTGTATCTCTTCGTTTATGAGAACGTAATGATGACTACAGAAAACTTGAAACTCAAGCCATGGGGCCATGTTACCTGCAGTTAGCAGCAAAGCCAAATACACAGCAGTAATCATCAGCAGATCACCTAACAAGTGCAGGTGGCAAACGGTGGCATGTAAGGGACAGAACAACAGAGAAACAGCAGAGTTACACAAATGCACTTTTCAGAGGTTATTTAGCTTCATTATGGAGAAAAAAATCAACAAATAAATAAAAAGGAAAATTCTTAGTCAGAAACCACTTCTGTTAATTCTGTTGTGAAATATGTTGTAATTGTATTACATGATGGAGAACCAATTTTGGCAGCTTCTAACAGCGCCAGCGTAAAATATTGAAGAGGGCCTCATATGGGTGACGCATACATCAGCATATCACTTTACCAGGGTATGCCACCTGTTTCTATAAACACAGGATCAGTGTCAGCTCAATTAAGGACAGCATGCAGGCTAAATTACCTACCCTGATAACATTAACATCATTAATAGATTTTTTTTTCCTTTTGATAAAATAAAAATCCAGATGCTATGGTGACAGAATGTACTTATTACTGTTTTGTAAGCACTATAAAAAGACATGTTTTTAGCATACATGAAGATAAAATATCAAAATACATACAACACAATATATACATTTGGCTGAATGCACAATATCTTTAATATTAGTCAATATTACATGGTTGAAAGCACTGTAAAACTCTAAAAAATATGGTCAATATTCTGCAAATCGTCATGTCAACTGTATGCATGTGCTGTGCACAGAAATAAAAGAGAGTTAAAATTAACATGCAGAGTAGCTAAAATAATTAAATAAAAGTGAACTGCATTTCTAAGAGATTTCTAAGCTGATTGCATGTACAGACTTTTATTCATTTAACAGACTTCATGCAAAGGCACTTCCAAACGATAACAAAATATAATAACATAATTCATCAGCAAAATCTTTTTTTTTTTCTTTTGTAAAGCTATAAACCTTTTTGGTTCCATATGTGCCTTTCATACCTTTCATATGTGTGCTGTAAAAAATTGGCAGGAATTCACAGGATTAAAGAGTATTGTTTTACAATTAATTTACTGTGAAGAGTGCATGCTGGGACATTTTCTTACCAACAACCGTGAATGAACAGCAGAATAATGCTACCATCACAGTAATTTACTGCTCTTGTTTTACTGTGAATTCACGTTATAGCTGTCTTTAACTGTGCCAATGTAATAAATTTAGTTGTTTTAGTTGTTAATTTTTTTGAAGTCACCATAATTGTGATTAGTGACTATTATTTGTTTGGGATCTTGGAGCTTGGAAATGATGCTGTTTGTTTACAAGTAATCTCTGAGTGCAGTTAGATACACGAGAAGTCCCACTGGGAAATTACAGTGGAAGTGGTGCAATTATTAAGTTAGAATATACTGTTATTTCACACTAAAACGTTTACAGTGTGCACTTTCCTGACGAATAACTCTGTTATTAGGCCCAATGGCTTGAGCTGAAATGCTGGTGCTCTCTGCAAATGATCCCAATCTGGAAGTGCTTCACAGAGTTCTCTTTGTTCAATCTCGACTGTTCCCGGGGAAACTCAACTCTGTTCGCAACAGTGATTCCTCTGAAGCTGAGGTCACATGACCGATACTGGAGAAGGTAAGAAACCAGGGCTGCTAGACAGCCAGAGTCACTGGAGGAAAGATCCTTGCTTTCTCAAAACACAGAAACATTGTGTTTGAAGGGAAGAAACTGGATGTTATTGGTCACATTGTCACAACATGTTGTGAAGTATTAGTTATATGCACAAAGATGAACAAAGGTAGTAGTCTTTAATAACCCACATGGCAAAAGTCCACTCAGAGCAACAGTCCAAACACAAGGTTAACACCGACAACACTGGGACTGAACATGATAACAGAAACACACACGCCTGAACATAATGACCAAATCAACAGAACCATCAACAAGTACTATACTTCATTTATCAGACAGTTTCTAGCTGTTTTTTGCTATAGCAAATGTGCTTTAGAAACACAGAGTTACAGCAGCCAGAGAAAAGATAACTTTGAAAAGTCAAGAATCAAGAACCCAACTAAAGTAAATGCTTATCTCTACAACTATGACTTTAAACTTTACTATTTAATCAATAAAACATCAACATCTAAACCTCTGCTAATAATTAAGAAGTCTAGTATGAAATAAATAAAGTCAGACTGGTTTGTAATAAGTGAAGATGCTGAGATGTAGAGAGATCTGTTAGTGTTTCATGTTCTGTTGGGATTGAAAGGGTTTGTGTTGTCTGAGTTTTATGGGTTATCATTGTGCTGAAGAGTAGAGTCTGTGCTTCAGTCCAGGAGAAGACTAAGAAACATTGATGTTATGCTGCATGTTGCTTTATTTAAAGGCAGTAACAGTGTAGTTGCTGATGTAGTGATTAGCTCATGTGTGCTGCTGCTAGCTAATGTAGATTTACATTTCACAGATAATGTTTCACAATAATTATCCAGAAAATATCTGTAAAATAACAGCTTTTTTTTTCTAAAACATTTAAGAAAAATTAGGATGTAAATTAGGATGTCTCAGCCATCTCCTGGAGTGCCCATGACAGCCACCACAGAGCTCTCCTCCCGGATCATTGTTTATTGCTTGTGGACTTCAATTCTCATCACCCTTTATCACTTTCATTGCCTTCTGCTGTTTGTAATTTATCCATTTAGCTCTCCATATAATAAACCATGTTCTCTTATCTTTGTTGCTGAAGTATTGTTTTGTCACGCTGTTCTTCTGTGTTTTTGCTGGATCCTGTTCTCTGGATAGTCTTGATATTCTGGATACACCAGTTATTTATGTATATTTTTATTTTTCATGTCTATTTTTTTTTGTTTACATAGAAAGGGTCAATTTTGATTATTTTCATATAACTTATCATATAACAAGTAACATGGATGTTGACCTGTTTAACCAATTTGGTTTTTACTCTTTTTGACCAATAATATATTATTATTATTATGGACCAAACCCCTCTGCCCTCTCCAGACCTTTGTAAAAAAAAAAAATTCCAATATTTCATGCTTTTGTATGTTTGTTTCATTTTTAAATAAACTATTTCTGCAGCTGATGCTTTTCTTAAAATAAATAAATAATAATAATAATATGTTAATAAAGGCATAATTGCCATTTACTTAAAGGAATAAGATTTATTCTCTAAATGCATATTTTGGTATTATTTGCAGCATTAATACTACTGTAATTTACAGACCTGCTTACAGTTAGTATCCAGATAAAAATAATGCTATCAAGTTTTAAATAAGTCCTAGACATGCAGTTTTTTTTTTTTTACCCACAGCACATGAATTCACATATGGATATTTTTACACACTGTGGTTCTGACTGGTGTGTACAAATGTTGCACAATAGTGTTCACATGGTGAGAACTTCCGGTTGTGGTGACATTGTGATGGTGTTAAGAGCTGAATATGTGTTTAGAGTTGAAACACAAGTGAAACAGTGAAACACAAGAATAGTGTTAATAGTTTTGAGAAATCTTTTACACAATGGCCTGAGGTTAATGATGAGTGGCTAATATAATGATTTTTATTGTTTAAAGCAATTGAATGAACACTGTAATAAAGTTACAGATTTATGAAAGCAGAAGTGATGCTTAGCAAGCAGCAGTAAATAATAGTCTTATGTGTTGAGTGTCGTTCTGCATGAAGCAATAAAACAAGATCTGAAAAACTCTGATGTGAGCTTCTCTTCACACTCTTTTCTTTTTCTGTAGGACTTCTTCTTTCACACTCACCCCTTCTCCAAATACTCACCTGCAGTCTTTGCACTTGACCACTTGACTACTTATATCAAGTCAAGTCAAGTCTGCTTTATTGTCAATTCTTCCACATGTACGGCACATACATACAGAGAATTGAAATTGCGTTACTCTCAGAAATTGCGTTACCCGTTCAAATACGGATAAATAAAGTTTAAACATGCACTCAAAAAAATGATTCGGTCTAAATTTGCATTTTATGTAATTCAATTGAATAACACATTTCCATCCATTTAGATTACATAGTTTTAACATAAAACAAATCAATAAACTTAATGTGATTCATTTACATCAGTCAAACATGAATGAAACAGGTAAGATTTATGTAATAATTCACAGCAAAGTCCCCACACTGCTCAGTGTTCATGTGTTTCCACACTACAGAGTGTTCAAGTAGAATTGAAGCAGGATTGGAGTTAAGAAGATAATTATGTGATGATTGATCATTAATGGTGAACAGATGCTGTTATCAAGCAGAATCACTGAAGGAAAGAGAAACACAAGAACTACAACTGACTTCAGACACAGCCGAAGATGAAATCAACTGAAATAAAGAAGACATTAAATGCTTTAAGAGCTGATTACATCTCCACAAACAGCACCAGACTGACTTTATTTCTGTCAGACCTCTAGAGAAGCTCTTATAGCGAATTACCAGAGGTTTAGATGCTTTATTGTTTTGTTTGAAATCACCATCAAAGAGAGCAGTGTTTCCTTTTGTTGGGTTCTTGACTTGACATTGTGGTGTTAAATTGACACTGGTTGCTTTAATTGTGTGTTTAAAATGTTGATACCCATCATGCATTTCAGCATAAAATCATTTTGTTGATTGTCACCATTTTTGAGTTTCATACGCCTGATCTTGATGTCTAATTGATTCAGCAATTTAATGAGTTTCATTTTTTATGACAGCCAAAACACTGCTTTAGTTTCACACTATAGCATTACACATAAAGTGCACTTGTGAGCAAATTATTTAAATAACCTCATAATGGTACTCTTGTGAAAAAGAAGTGTGCTTTTTGTGTACTTCAATTATTAAAAGTATACTTTTTAAAAAGTGCTTTTAATTTCCTTGATTATTACACCGGAACGAGAGTATAGTTCCTAGCCATATCAGCCTAGAAAATCACAACTTTTCATTTTCCGTCGCTCTTAGTACACGATGTAACTACAAAAGAGTCAAGCTTTAAATAGGAACAATATTGAAACTCTTTGGTCATTTTTGAGCGAGATGCTAATGGTCTAATCCGATTCAAGAATCTAGGCAAAGCTAAGCTAAAAGTGCTACCGCTAGACCCGGAGATCGGCTGAATGGATTCAAAAACAGTAAAACTCAACTATTTATCTCTAGGGGAGTTGGAAAATGAGAATGTAAATTGTTGTAAAAAAAAAAGTGTTCCTTTAAGTGCACTTTTTAAAAATGCATTTTATAATAATGTATAATTAAGTATTACTTAAACATACATTTTACATAATTATGATTTTATTGTGTTTTAAATAAGTACACTCATTTTGATATATTTATCAATATATTAAAGTACACGTAAGATAATTGATTTTAATTTCAACTTTAGTGTGTTCTTCAAAATTACATTTGTTAATGTATTTTAAGTGTATTTAGTCTATGATATATATATATATATATATATATATATATATGTGCATTAATGCACTTGAAATGTATTTTTCTTCTAAACTTATATATAATTTCTTATACAGTATACTCCAATGAAACTTATTGTTGAAATGTTCATCAACAGCTCTTGGCGCTATGAACTGTATTAAGTTTAATTTATAATATTTGACATACTGTGTCATTTATGAGAGAACTGTATTTGTATGTAATAGTACTGTACTATACATCTGTGTACAGAATGCAAAGTATCTCTTTTGTTTTATGTGCATGTGCCAAAAATATTACGTCATGATGGCGCGCTACTTCAGCAGAGGTTGAAAAATGTGATTGGCAGATGTGATTGGCAGAGGATTACAGATGAGACTTTATTACTGCAGATAAAGAATAAAGTATATCTTGATATAAGCTTTCTTTATTCTTAATTTAGTCTTGTCATTCTGGCCATTCACACCTGGCAGTTCTTGCTATATGGACTCAGGAGGTGAATTAATCGTGTCCTATAATTTATCTATGAATGCATTCTGATATCGGAATGTTATCACGTGTGTGGACCAAGAAATTTGGCTGCTGAAAATACAACATTTTATTTTTAACTAAAAGATTTAAAATTAAATTTAACGCTAAACAAAATTCAAAGATCCGATCTTGTAATATTTAATGCATACAATTGATATTATAACCACCAGTAATATTCAATACATTAGCCACCTAGAAATAATGTTGTTGTTGTTTTTGTTTTTTTCATTTTATTTTATTTTTGCATTTGAAGAGCGAGATGTTCCATTACTGGTTGTGTTTGTAATATGTAATATTTTTGTACTTATCTGGAGTTCTTCATTTTGCAGGATCAGTACAGATGTGTTACTGGAGATACAGTGTGGAAACACGTGATGTTAGAGGTAAGTCAGCTCACCCTGATCACACATGGCAAGCTATATTATAAAGTGCTATATAAACTCACTATCCCTATGGATTTTAAATGCTTTGAATCTTTTCCATTTGCAAACAGTGGTGGACAAAGTACACAGGTCAAGTACTTGAGTAAAAGTAAAAGTGCTGCTTTTTCAATTTTACTCGAGTGAAAGTACAAAAGTACTCAGTTTATGTACTTAAGTAAAAAAGTACTGATTTTATTTTAGCAATTTTATATAGACTACTTGATTTAATTTTATATTAGCACATATTTTTATTATTGCTGAAAATACCTGGAATTATCTCAAAAGAACTTAGGAAGTTCGTAAGAACATTTTAAGGAAACTGTAATTATATTTTCAAAATGACTTTTTTCTTGAAAAAAAAAAAACTTGTCTGTGGTGTAAAAACACCCCTGGCCAAATGCCCCTAGAAGGCATCACTTCCCACTCTGATAATTACTGTAGTTATGTTCTGAACATCACATCCTTTCTTCTTCCTCCAGATGTAATCTATCTAGGTGGTTGAATACAAATATTTGGACTTTATATCTAAAAAATTCCTCAACTTAGCACCAGCAAGCTTGCTAGCTAGACAGTTAGCATCAGCTAACAATATTTGCTTATTTTCAGTATGGTTATGAATAAATATATCTGTCTACTCGGCTAGTTGATCTAAACAATATAAAAAATTATACTGTTGATAAACAATATAAAACATAGGGCTAAATGCGTAGCATTTTAATAAAACTGCTAATGTTACAGCAGTGGAGAATATGAACGAGCATGAGTTATTTTATTTAATCTGTGTTATTTTAATGTTTCGTTTTTTGACCTAAAACACAGAGACACTGACATTGATCTGTCTGCATTCAAGCATTTCAGTAGGCTTAAATAGATCACCTTTTACAGCAGATTTAGTTCACAAACAACTGACAGTTTTGACCTAAATATGATTTTCAGTTACAATAATTAATCCTAAAATTTGACATTGGTAACTTACTTCTCGCAGCATCACTTGCACTCCCGCGTGCACTCACAAGATGAGTTCAGTTTGGTGTGATTTGTGGACCGATTTCACAAGTAGAGGTGTTCACGGAGGACCCGGGATCCGTACGGGTTCGGGTCTATATTTTAAATGGTCAGCCGGGTCCAGGTCGGGTCCCAATCTATTACTTCGGGTCCCGGGTCTGTTTAACATTGTATGTAATACCCGAGTCGATCGGAGAATACCGCACCCGCCAGTGATCAGTGTCAGTCAGCATGCGTAACTTAAAGTTTGTAAAATTAGGATGAGAAAAGTGTGAGCGGGAAATAAGGTGAAAGAAAAAAAACAAAAAACACGTGTTACCTCAGCCGCCAGAAGCAGAGCGCGGGCAGAGTTAATGTAGTACTGCAAGCGGACAGTGATCATGGATTCCTTCATGAGTGATGTGAGAAAAAAAAAGCTGAAACAAAACTGAAGAGACGCACCTGTTATCGAACGCACGCAGCAGTGTAAAGCACTTCTTGTTCTGTGCGGTTTTTTTTTTTTTTGCAAAAACAGAATTGCTCCGAGTCTTTATTACAACCAACAAAAAGTTATTGTAGGTTAAATGCAACAGTAGAAGTTGACTCGAGATGAAAAAGAAACTGAAAAAAAAACTGCGAAGTTGCATCAGTCATCCGTCACCGACCGTAACAGCAAGTAAACTTTTAAAGCTGGAATAATGAGTGGATTAAGAAGGCTCTCTCCGTCAACAAGAGACAGGAACAACCAAACATGGATGGAAACTTATTGGCAAGGAGGATTGTATCCATCACAGTCAGGGAGAAGGCAAACGGTTAAGGGAATTTATTATTTTTTTCGCAAATTGTTTATTGACTTAATAGCAGTTTGCTGTGCCATCAGGTGTCGGGTCTGTGTCTTCCCAGCCGGGTTCGGGTCCAACTTTCGAGTAATGGTCAGGTCCGCATCGGGTCCGGGTAGTACATTAAAAGCATTTCTCGGGTCTGCACGGGTTCGGGTCCCACTTTCACATAAAATACGGGTCCGGGTAAGTTCCGTGCAGCACATGTACGGGTCTCTTCGGGTTCGGGTAGGAATTTTTGGACCTGTGAAGACCTCTACTCACAAGATGAGTTATTTTCACCGGAGACTCGCTCTGAACGGATCATTTGAATCAGTGAGTTGTCGACTCGAGAACAGCTGCAATCGGACCATTCCAATTCGTGCATGAATCGTTTGGTGCGATTTGCTTCAAAAAGACATCTTTTGGACGTAATTTTGCCCAGTGGGCTCTTACTACTTAAATTATTAACATTTTGCAACTTTTCATTTTCTATCGATCTTAGTACACGATGTAACTACAGAAGAGTCAAGCTTTAAATAGGAAAAATATCACAACTCTTTGGTCAGTTTTGAGCGAGATGCTAACGGTCTAATCCGATTCAATGATCTATGCTAAGCTAAGCTAAAAGTGTTACCGCCAGACCCGGAGACCAGCTGAATGGATTCAAAAACTGTAAAACTCAACTGTTTAACTCTAGGGGAGTTGTAAAATGAGCCTATTTTCAAAAAAAAAGTAGAGTGTTCCTTTAAATACAAAAAAAGTGGCCAATATAAGTGATCGGAATAAGCAACATAAGGTATTTCACACTTGTTCATGCACACACCATGACAGTCAAAACTGTGTCATTCATCAATGTATATATATGATGCACTGTAAAAAAAATTAACAACATCAATAATGCTCTTACTTTCGTATCACTCTATAATTTCACAGAGGAAGTCTTTCATGAAGTTAATTACATAATACAGAACTTTGCACAGTTAAAACTAACAAGTCCTGCAGCTTTCAATGATATACCAATCTGGACCGTTTAAAAGATAAAAGATGGGATCGCGTAGATATAAATAGATTTTGATTAAATAATTTAACTGTGCTCTGATTTCGGAGTTGCAGTGTCATCTCTCCCTCAAAAGGTGTAATTCACGTTTTGAGAGTTAAAACACTCACCATGTAACTTATATATATAGGCATTATGATCACTAAAACAGTTATACATTCAAAATCAGATCCGTTATCACACTAAAGACCCGTTACTCATGAATCATCACGTCTGTCTGCTGATCCCTAGTGATTGGCTAAAAGTGCGACGTCAACATCAGCACCAGTCTCTTTGCAGTGTGTGCGTGTGTGTGTGTGTTTAGCAGAGGTGGGTAGAGTACCCGAAAACTGCACTCAAGTAAAAGTAAAAGTAATAGTCTGAATAGTTACTTGAGTAAGAGTAAAAAAGTATCGGATAAACAAAAACTACTCGAGTAGTTAGTTACTAGTTACTTTGGATCATATACTGAATATTTATAGTCTATTTTTATTTAGATATATATTTAGATACAATTTATATATACACACATATACATATATATATATATATATATATATATATATATATATATATATATATATACACACACACACACACACACACAGCCGTTCAAAAGATTTGTAATGTTTTTTAATGTAATTTATTTCAGTGATGCAAATCAGAATTTTTATCAGCACCAGTCTTCAGTCACATAATCCTTCAGAAATCATACCAATATGTTGATTTATTATCAATGCTGTCTATTATCTTTTAGCTTTCTATTCATAAAAGAATCCTGAACAAAATGTCACAGGTTCTAAAAAATATTAAGCTTGACTGATGACTGATCTTCAACGAGCCCAAAAGAGCGCATGTTACACCTCTCTTCATCTCCTTGCACTGGCTACCAGTGGCAGCTCGCATCAAGTTCAAGACACTGATGCTTGCGTACAGAACTACCACAGGCTCAGCACCCTCCTACTTCCACTCACTATTACGAACCTACATCCCCTCCAGAAGTCTGAGATCTGCTAGTGAGCGACGCCTTGTGGTACCATCACAGAGAGGCTCAAAATCACTCTCCAGAACATTCTCGTTCACCATTCCTGGCTGGTGGAATAATCTTCCCACCCCTATCCGGAACGCTGGATCCCTGTCAATCTTCAAGCAACAACTGAAAACTCATCTCTTTTGGCAGTACTCGACTTCATCCTAAACTCAAAAAAATTAAAAACGTAATCTTTCTCTCTATCTTTCTCTCCTTCCCTTGCTAGCTTGTACTTATTTGAACAATGACTGAGACTCTGTGTTACGAGCACTTCCTCTGTCTGATTGCCTCTTCAAGATGAATCTCTTCTTGTATTCCCCAATTGTAAGTCGCTTTGGATAAAAGCGTCTGCCAAATGACTAAATGTAAATGTCTAAATGTAAATATAACCTCTGACACGGAGAAGAGTGAAAACTCCTCACATGACCGCTACAGAACATCTGAACATAATGAAACAAATGCATTGACGGATCTTCTTCCGTCTGTTCTGCAAAATGTAAACGCTCTGTTACAACTCTGACTGAGAACCGCTTCAGATGACTTCAGGCAGGGAACTGAACGAATCATTCAAACTGATTCACGAACCGATTCACTGGTTTGCCAAATGGTTTGATCAAGCCTTTGCACAGAATTGACTCAAAATAATGAATCATTCGCGAACGGGCATCGCTCATTGCCCAGAGAAAAGTAGATGGCGCGTTTGGAATTAATTGAAGCATTTTTTACTTGTATTGCATTAAGATAAATTAACGAGAGGAGCGTCACCCACAGTAACGAAGTAAAAGTACTGTTTTTTTCTCTACAAATGTACTTGAGTAAAAGTACCCATTTTTAAATATACTGTAAAAATATTAGTTACCCAAAAAATTTACTCAAGTAAATGTAAAAGTAAATGTAACTCGTTACTATTCAACTCTGGTGTTTAGTAACGTCGTGGTGACTGATTGGATGCAGTAAATGCACACTTGGGCTTGTATGTTAACCAATTAGCGTATACAATTTATATGTTTGAAAACCACCAAACTGACCCCAAATCAGCCCAAATTTTGTCCACCCGCCCAAGCTAATATTTACCCGCACAATCAAATTCAAAAACGCCCCAATCTGGCAACACTGTTCATTTCTCGATGCTTTGAATGCAGGCTAGGGACACCTGCTGCTCGAGCCAAATAAGGTGCAGGAAAAAATTGTCATGAGTGTGACAGCGCTAAAATGTGCTCTATGTGGTTTGATACATTAACATATACATTCACATAGTAAACACACAAATTAAACAAATATATGAATAAATTCAAGTTTAAATAAAGGTTTTATGCTCAGTGTTGTTTCAGAATGTTTCATGATTTTGTAACTTATTATTTGTAATTTATTTAGTTATTTAGACTGGATAAAAGAGGGAGAAAGTGATTAATGTGAGCTGAACAGAAGGCAGTGGAGTGGAAGTTTAAAAACAATATGTTTCCTCTGTCTTTAGGCTCGATTCTGCCAAAAGTGAAGCCTTTCTTGAAGCACTGCAAGCAAACGAGGCTGTGAACATCACTAGTGATGTCATTTCACTAAAACGATACAAGTCTCGATACGGAGCTCTGTCTGGAAGTCCCTGATGTTCTCCATACAAGCTTCGAAGCCTCGGTATCAGGAGTAACATCACTACCCTGTGTTTGACCTTACGCCTGTGTATGGATTGTGTGTGTGTGTACAGGATTACATCTTTGGATTACCCTGATAAACTGCGTTTGGATCCCCAATCTTCGTGTACTTGTGTAGATCGTTACATTGATACTGAATCATGGCATTTCTGTGCAAAACTGGCATGTTAGTCAGTTTGACATTTTCTGAAAACTTTTTGCAACATTTTCTCTAACACACGATGTATTTGTATCTCTATGATGTGTCATGTTGGATCTGACTGTAGGTATCAGGAAGTCTTGAGGTTTTAACACAGTCTGTGTTTTTAACCGTCATTATTCGGTCAGTATGGAGCTCAGTCAACTTCCTCTTGTGCTCTGTGAGTATTGCTTTCTCTGGGTGTATATCAGTGAATGTTAATTGCCCTTATATTATGAATGGGATCAAGTGATTTAGTGTGCCTGATTTTTTTCGTTTTTTAATTTTTTTATTTTCATGCTGCTCTCAGATTCTCAAATCGATCCCTAGTCCATAATATATGGGGGGGGGGGGGTAACTTGAAGGAGCAGGTTTGCAGTTAGTGCTGTTTGTGAAAGAAATGCACGTTGTTGTGTTTGTGCTTTGTAATAATGTTTGTTGAATCAGTTCTGTTGGTTTGTTTTGCTCAGATGCTTTTAATGTGTGTCACTTAGATATTCAGTTCATCTTTATTACTGTCACAGTTTTCAGACCCTTGAAAGTGTAGACAAGTTAGATGAAAAGGTCTATAGACAAGTTTAGGTTTCACTTTATTTTGATGGTCCCTTTCAAACATTCTGTTGATTATAAGTATCATTGCACCCACAGTGTAAAAAAGGGAACGGGCTATTTACTTATTGTGAAATGTGCTTATTTATTTTAAGTTGATTCTCAAACTTAAAATAAATTAAGGGCAGTCGTAGCTTAATGGATAGAGCATCGGTCTTGTAACCCGAGGTTGCAGGTTGAGTCTCGGGTCCGGCAGGAATTGTCGGTGGTGGGAGTGAATAACAAGCACTCACTCCACCTTCAATACCACAACTGAGATGAGACCTTTGAGCAAGGCACTGAACCCCCGGGTGCCGCAACAATGGCTGCCCACTGCTCCGGGTGTGTGTTCACTACTGTGTGTGTGTGCACTTGAATTGGTTAAATGTACGGGTTTCTGAGTACGGGTCACCATACTTGACCACACGTCACTTCAAATTCAGTTCAAAAATTCTAATTAAAAAAAAAAACTCTTTGATTTTGAGTGAGGCCTGTTTGTATTTGACTTTGAGTTATTTTGTACATTTAAAAGACTGTATACAGCCAAACAGCTCAAGTAGGAAAATACTTGAGAAATACTGGAAAGTACTGCACTAGCAAAGCTACTGCTCACTGAACAAGACTTAATGTTTTAGACGAGTAGTATCCATAACCATAAGCTCTACTCTTCTGCACAATGGAAATTTCAATGTAACAGAAACTCTTTCAAATGTCAAACATAACTGAACATTAAACATTAATAGATGTTTCCCTTCACTCAAAAACACATGAAATAGCATTTAATTTCAAAATTTACTCTCCATATCCAACCATATGCAAAGCATGCTGGGAACTAACAATCATCTCTAAAATAAAACTGCAAAATTGAGATAATTATCTTAAAATAAATAGGTAGCCTTCTTTCCTTAATTTTTTTAGTTTAATCAGTTCCTCATCAAAATTGCTTAAGTTTCCTTTAAAAAAAACAAAGAAAACTCATCTCTTGGTTTTATTAGAATAAAGTCCTCAATATTTTCCAACACTGAATTACAATTTATTTAATGAAATATACTCACTATTTTTAATTATCACCTTATTTTTTTTTATAAAAATGACAAGACCCGTGATTCATTTGTACAGTGTACATATCTACTGTGTCTCATTAGAGTGTTAGTAGAGTATTAGCAGACTGGTTGGGTTAGGGTTAGCATTAGTTCACATGCACTTGCTAAATTACTTAGTCTGAGTGTCTGTTGGGATACCATCACAATAAAGAGTTAGCAGATATTATTCAGACAGTCGAGTACTCTAATGAGAGTTAGTTGACATATAGGTGCAAAGTTACTTATTGTCAACAGAATGCTCAAAAGGAAAATAATCAAATCAAAATAATCAAAATAAAGTGTTACCAAAAATAACTTAAACCTGTGGTGAAGCTGAGAAACATTTAAGAGTAAAATGATGGTGTTTTACAAGCAAAGGAAGAAGAATACTTCATATGGATAATGTAATGTACACAGTATCAGCTCAATGCTGACATTTTCTTTTTGTGTTTTTAGTGCTGATTTCAAACATCCAGTCTGGACAAACTGAAGGTGAATGAATTTCATCACATATTCACATACGAGTGATTCTACACTGTTACAAACTAGCTGTGAAAACAGTGTTATGATTTTAAATTATTATAAATACACCTTCTGAAGCTATTTTGTGTTGTGAGGAAGACATTTCAGCGAACCAATAGCAGTGACAATACACAGCAAATATATTTCCTCACATAATGAACTGCTCTGAGAAATTAGAGAAAATGTTTCATAAGACACCAAAGAAGTGACTTTAACAGCTATAAACAACACTTCAGTCTAAATTGATATAACAAGTGTTTTACAATAAACTGTTTATACATTAAAAACAGCTCATTTTATTATTTTATTATTCATGTTATTTTTTATTGTGAATTGTTGTCATTGTACAGAAAGACCAAAACCCAAAGTGACCATTAAACCTGCTCAACATGTGTTCAGAGGAGAGAACGTCACTCTCAGATGTGACATATATGCTGAAGGAGTCACTAGCTGGAGCTACAGATGGTATAAAGAAGGTTTAAGCAGTGTTTTCAGTGATCGACAGGAACACACATTCAGTCCTGTTACTGAGTCTGACGCAGGTCAATACTCCTGTGATGGATTTAAAGGATCACACGGGTCTCTCCGCAGTGATGCAGTTACACTGACAGTATCAGGTGAGCTTCATCATCTCTTCATAAACACACACAAACACAGGTTTAATGTGTTATTAATGAGTGATTTCTCTATTTCAGATCCCAGAGCAGTTTTAAGTGTTTCTCCACAGAAGTGGTTGACTGAAGGAGATCCAGTGACTCTGATCTGTGAGGTTCACAGCTTCTCTACAGGCTGGACATTCAGCTGGTTCACTTTAACTGATTCACCGGGTATGTTATGTGCTTCATCTGAATTAACTGATTTTATTAATGTTCAAATACTATTTAATATTGAATACATTGTCTGGTTTTACAGATAATTATCATCTGCTCTCAGACAGCAGCAGAGGAGCAGGAGGAAAATACTCTGTCAGTTCTGCTGTAAATCACACAGGAGTTTATGTGTGCAGAGCAGAGAGAGAGAAATCAATCTATAAAACACAGTACAGCAACACACAGCAGCTGTGGGTCACCGGTGAGTTCAAACAGAACTTAAACTATTTGTTCATATTGAATACAGAGCGTCTCTAAGCTCAGATCTGAAACTCTGCAGCTGTAATTGTCTTCTCAGGTGTTTCTCCTCCAGTCTCTCTGATCGTCAGTCCCAGCAGAACTCAACACTTCACATATATCTCTCTCTCTCTGAGCTGTGAGGACCAGAGTAACTCTACAGGATGGAGAGTGAGAAGATACACAGACAGTGGACGGCTGGAAGATTGTTCATCATTACGTCGAGGATCACAAACAGGATCTACATGTACAATCAGCTTCACCTATGCATCACACACTGGAGTGTACTGGTGTGAGTCTGAATCTGGAGAGAAACATCATCCTGTTAATATCACTGTACACTGTGAGTCTGTGTTTCTGCAGTTATTCATTTCTCTGGCAGTTTACAACCAATGCATGAAGCAGGTTGATTAAACAAGTGCATTAAGCATCAGTGGACAAAAACATGCAAAGTTATCATATTGTTTATATAATTATGCAGTCAGTGCATGTTTGCTCTGTTTCTGTAGCTGGTGTGATTCTGGAGGGTCCTGTTCATCCTGTGACTGAAGGAGATCATCTGACTCTACGCTGTTTATATCGACATACAACCCCATCAAACCTCAGAGCTGATTTCTATAAAGATGGATCACTCATCCAGAATCAAACTACAGAGATGAACATTACTGTCTCAAAGTCACATGAGGGTTTCTACTCCTGCAAACACCCAGAGAGAGGAGAGTCACCCAAGAGCTGGATCTCAGTCAGAGGTGAGTCTCAAATGATCACTGCTTTATGTGTGAGCTGATTTATTTCTTCATATGCTCTCATTCCTATGTAGTGCATGCACGATAAAGTGCTTGTGTATCTCTTTTTCAGTGTTTCATTCAGAATCCCAGATCTCTGTCTTCAAAATACTCAGTTCTGTACTGGCAGCTTGTCCATATCTGCTAGTGACAGTCGTGCTGATTTTTAGATGCTGCAGAATGAGAGGTAAAACACGATTGATTTATTGTTTAAAGTAATTTCTTTGCTTACTGGTCTTATGGTGAAAACCGCTACACACATCATGTATTGAACTGAATCTGTCCTGTAGCACAGGGGTTTTCAAACTGTGGGTCGCAGAGTGGGACAAGGTGGGTCACACAAAGTCACTTGGCGGCAGCTAAATGACACACACACACACACACACACACACACAGACAGAGTTCCTAGGATGGGACTATATACAACGATTAATTACGAATTGCGTTATTGCTCAGTGCGATTTTAGAATTGCAAAGGCCGGGATTTAAAACATCCGTTGTGTGTTTTGAAGCGCGGGAGCCCACGAGTTTTAATAACAGTGAGGGTCTCAGAGCGACACTGTCAAAATTTGCTGTAAAATTTATAGTAACTTACTGACAATTTTGGTTGCCAGTAAGACTGTAAATTTACAAAAGTTCTGTAAATCAGTAATTACAATTGTACTGATACAGCAAACTCTTGCATGCTGTAAAATTGTTGTGATGGTGTGCAAACATTTGGTTAACTTATTTCAGTCCACTGAGAAGGAATACTTCTTAATATAAAACTGCAAACACTTAATTTGTAATAATAAAGTTACTAAAAACATGACTTTAACTCAAATCGTTGCAGTTTATCATCACACACACGCATGTGCTAAAGCACTTAAAGAGATCATCACTGTATCCGAAACTCTACAATTTCTGTGTTTAAAGAAAGCAGCAGAACATCCATGTTTGTGGCTCATCATTGACTGAAGCACCGGCTCTACTCTCCAGCACAATGGTGACCCACAAAACGAAATTAACAGATCTGTATGAACAATGATTATTGATGATAATCACTAGAAATCAAGTGTCCCCAACTGAGCAAGCCAGAGACGACAGCAGCAAGGAACCAAAACTCCCTCTGTGACAGAATGGAGAAAAACAAAAACCTTGGGGGAAACCAGGCTCAGTCGAGAGATGTAAAGAGTTTGTTGTTTTCGTTCCTTCATATGCATTTAATCCATAAACTGTCTGTTAAAAGCATTTCACATGTAACGGGTTGAGTGGGGCACAAATGCGGGGTTAATTAACACTATACAAACATTTCCACTTGCTAGCATAACATAATTTCCTATTATTTCCTTGCCATATCATCACTAGGCTATATAGAGAAAAAAATGTGCCAAAGTTAAAAAAAATCTTTTGAAGATATAGCTGAACATTTATTCAACCATTGCAAAACTACATTTCTGGCTGAAGTAAATTTGTCATCTCAGTTTTTAGAGTTTATTTAAAATGAGAGACATCTGTTTATTATTTTTACAATTATTTCACAATTATTTTAATCTCCAAACTGTTTGATATTCTGCTTCTCTTCTTGTGCTTTGCTAAAAAAAATTCTGCGCTGAAGCCCGCGATGAGTTTAACAACACTCGCAGCGTGGAGTTCATAGCCGCAGAGTGAACGCGTTTCGAGGTTTTTTTTCATAGACTCATTATCCTCTGTAAATGAAGAAATGAAAACGTAAATATTAGTAGTGAAATTTTACATTGGTACTATAAAATAAAATGGCTATTTTTCTTAAATAATTTATTTATTTATATGCTTTATGCTTATAATTAGGATTAAGCTTATAGTAAAGCCAATTGTTTTTTTTATCTCAAATATGTTGGTGGGTCTTGAAATAGATTCTACTTGTCTAGGTGGGTCGTGGAATAGAAAAGTTTGGGAACCCCTGCTGTAGCACATCTTTGTCTGTACAAATATATATTAATATTTCCTCATATATGCATATATTACAAATAGCTGTGCATTTTGGTAGCTTATCTGTCTTTTTCTAGTCAAATTTTCTTTATATTTATTTAGTCAAAAAAAAAAACCATGGCTTGTCAGAAAAGCAATGAATGTAGAGAGAGAGAAATAAACCATATATTCATAAGTAAATGCTGAGAAGACTGTTTCTGTCACGAATCTGGTCCATTCTCTTCCGGACAATCACCACCAGAGGTCACCCGTTCACCACATTGACTCTCACACTACACAGCACACTGGACTTCAGTTCCCACAATGCATTGCACAGATCACAGCTGTCACCATTCACACATCACACCTGATGCTCATTATCACAGCTGTCACCATTCACACATCACACCTGATGCTCATTATCACACACTATTTAAGCCTGGGACTTGCTCTTGCTCGCTGCCGAGTATTGCTTGCATTTATCACTCACCTAGCGATAGCAACTTTACAGAGCCATTGTCACAGTCTTAGTCTTGCCTTGTGTTCCTGCCGTGTCTGACCCTGCCCTTGTTTACTGGATTTATCCTTTGCCTCTGCCGTTTGGACTCTGTTCGCTCCCCGTTTGGACTATTGCTCCCGTTTCTGGACTATCTCTCTGCCTTGCCCCTTTGGATACTGTTCGCTGATCGTTGACCCACGCTTGCTCCACGAATTGCTTTGTCTTGCCCTTACCATACCTGTTTGCCACTGTTTGACCCTGCCTGTCTCACTATGTTTTACAATAAAGCTTTGCAAATGGATCCGCACGTCTCACGTCTCGTCACCCCTGTTACAGAATACTCGGCCAAACGAGAATCCAGCGGCTTTTCTAACGGACTCTGGTCAGGTATGGACGCGTTCAATCAATTACTTGACCTGCGTCAGGGAAATCTTTCCATTGAGGAGTACGTAACACAGTTCTATCTGTTGTCCAACAAGGTCCCTTTTGATGAGGTTGCTTTAAAGGATATTTTCCTCTTTGGATTAAACAAACCCGTAAAATCATGGTTACCTGAGGGGAAGTTTAATTGTAATTTAAAGGATTATATGGACTACGCTTTGCTGTGTGCTGGCTCTCCCTTCACTGTGGGTATTGCGGAAGACAAAAGCAACACCGCGTCTGTGACTGAGAGGGTAGACGTGCCAGAATGCGCTCATGTAAAGACGGCGAGAGCAGCTCCCATTCACAAAATGGCGGCCACGACAACACCACAGAGCGTCATTGCTGCCAGTAAAGAGCCAAGTCAAGCCACAGCCCACGTTAAGGAGCCAAGTCAAGCCACAGTTGATCGTCATGAATCAACCCATCTCTCAACTGATCATCAGCCAGAGTCACACCACGTCTCAGTGCTCCAGCCAGAGTCACGCCACGCCTTCGAGTTCTGATATCCAGTGTGATGGACCCACCACTGATGTCGGTGCGAGTAGCTGGCATTCCCAGGGCCTCAACCCTGGCTGTTACAGAGACTGTTCCTCTGTCCTCAGTGCTTCCCGTTATGGCGGTCGCCATTTTGAGTGTGTGGGCTGCATACTGTGCTCCTGAGGCCTCTCCTGTCCACGAGTCTGTTCCTGAGGTCTCTCCTGTTCACGAGTCTGCTCCAGTGCCTCCAGAGGTGGCGGCTTCTGCTGCAGAACCTCCCGAAGTGGTGGCACCTACTCCCGAATCCCGAGAATCCAGTTCTCATGTCACGGCCAGGAGTGCCGATCCCAAATCCCGAGAATCCAGTTCTCATTTCACGGCCAGGAGTGCCGATCCCGAATCCAGAGAATCCAGTTCTCAAGTCATGGCCAGGAGTGCCGATCCCGAATCCCGAGAATCCAGTTCTCAAACTACGGCCAGGAGTGCCGTTCCCGATCCTCAAGTGTCCGCGCTGCAAGAGCGCCCTCAAGTGTCCACGCTGCAAGAGCGCCCTCAAGTGTCCGCGCTGCAAGAGCGCCCTCAAGTGCCTGCTCCTCCAGAGCGCCCCAAAGAGGCCGCCTGTGAACTCACGCCCTGTCCTGTCATGGCCAAAGAGGCCGCCTGTGAACTCACGCCCTGTCCTGTCACGACCAAAGAGGCCGCCTGTGAACTCACGCCCTGTCCTGTCACGGCCAAAGAGGCCGCCCGTGAACTCACGCCCTCTCCTATCACGGCTATGGAGGCCATCCGTGAATCCTCATCCTGTCCAGTCACGGCTATGGAGGCCGTCCGTGAATCCTCGTCCTACCCAGGCACGGCTATGGAGGCCGTCTGTGAATCTTCGTCCTGTCCTGTCACGGCTAAGGAGGCTGTCTGCATATTCTCCTCCTGCCACAGCCATAGAGACCGTCCATGAACTCTCGACCTGCCTGGTCACGGCCCCTGTGACCATGGGGACTCTCTCGGTGTTGTCTGTCTCTGTTCTCCCTGTGGTGTCTGTCTCTGCTCTCCCTAGATCCCTGATCCTGCCATGGCTTCCTGACCAGTCCGCTCTACCGTGGAGATGCTCTACCCAGTCTACGCCACACTGGTGGGCTCCGGCTCCGTCTACTCCGCCGTGGTGGTCAGCTGTCTGGTTCTGGGGGTCTCCCGCTCCGCCCAGGTGGGCTCTGGTCCCATCCTGCCCTGCAACAAGGACTCTCCCAGTGTTGTCTGTCCTTGTTCTCCCCAGATCCCAGTCTCTGTCATGGGTTCCTGCCCTTTCTGCCTCCCTGTGGTGGTCCTCTGCCCGCCATGGTGGTCTTCTGCTCGGGTCTGGTGGTTGTCTGGCCCGCCGTGGTGGTCTTATGCTCGGGTCTGGTGGTCATCGGCTCCGCCGTGGCGATCCTCTGCTCCGGTCTGGTCATCTGCTCCGCCGTGGTGGTCTTCTGCTCAGGCCTGGTGGGCTCTAGTCTCGCCTGCTCCGCCCTGGTGGGCTCCGGTCCCGTCTGCCTCGCCCTGGTGGGCTCTCGTGCCGTCTGCTCTGCCCTGGTGGGCCTCCGCTCTGCCGGTTCTGCCTCAGTCCCCGGTCTTCCCACTTCCTCACGGACCTGGCCCTCCGTTCCCTCCCCCTGTTCCGCCTCCGCTCCACCGCCCTCCTGGACTATATAGGAGCGTCTGGAAGCCGCTCCTTGGGGGGGGGTCTATGTCACGAATCTGGTCCATTCTCTTCCGGACAATCACCACCAGAGGTCACCCGTTCACCACATTGACTCTCACACTACACAGCACACTGGACTTCAGTTCCCACAATGCATTGCACAGATCACAGCTGTCACCATTCACACATCACACACACCTGATGCTCATTATCACACACTATTTAAGCCTGGGACTTGCTCTTGCTCGCTGCCGAGTATTGCTTGCATTTATCACTCACCTAGCGATAGCAACTTTACAGAGCCATTGTCACAGTCTTAGTCTTGCCTTGTGTTCCTGCCGTGTCTGACCCTGCCCTTATTTACTGGATTTATCCTTTGCCTCTGCTGTTTTGACTCTGTTCGCTCCCCGTTTGGACTATTGCTCCCGTTTCTGGACTATCTCTCTGCCTTACCCCTTTGGATACTGTTCGCTGATCGTCGACCCACGCTTGCTCCACGGATTGCTTTGTCTTGCCCTTGCCATACCTGTTTGCCACTGTTTGACCCTGCCTGTCTCACTATGTTTTACAATAAAGCTTTGCAAATGGATCCGCACGTCTCACGTCTCGTCAGCCCTGTTACAGTTTCTGTGTGTATTTAACAGTTGCATCTGTTGAAGAAGAAACTTCAATCTGATAATGATTAATCTGTTGCAAGGGTGAGAAAACTTCAGCTTCATCCTGAAATCCCTCAGTATCTCATTCACAAGCTCAGACAGAGTAAATATGCTTACTGTAAAAATCATGTGTAACTCAGCGAGTTTAAAGACATTAAGTTATTGTGAACTGTATGTTTATTCATAATAGAATGTATATTTTGTGTTGTGTCTTTACAGTGTTTTCATGCAATGTATACAGTATATAAATAATGTTTCAATGTCCTTCATTATTTAATGTTTAATATTGTTTGCGTGTTTATGTAATCCGTCATCAGGATAGGGCTTGGAGCTGGCTGGATGAGGGGAGAGAGGGAGAGAGAGACGCAGGAAGGAGCGAGAGAAAAGAGATTTCGTAGTTCACCAAAAACAGGATGTTCTTTCTGAAAATCCTGATTACTTAGAGTCAGTCACCTCATGTGTAATCTGTATTGTAAGGCCCCAGCTTTAATGTAGCTGTAATTTTTACTGGGGTTACACATGTTTTATGAGTAACAACTATATGTAAATGCTTTATAAAGCTTTATAACACATTATAACCACATCAACACACACTTTCATTTGTAAGCATGTATATTCCTTATTTTATTGTAAGTATCCTGCTGAAATATGTCATGCTTTGATTTGTTTATGTTTCCTTTTTAAATAAATAAACTGTTTCTGCAGCTGATGCTTGGTTAAACAAATAAAATAAAAATGTCTCACAGAGTCAATAGAAGTAGAAGAACCAGGATCAAGAATCATTTACTTGAATGGATAAGATTTAATCTCAAAATGCCTATTTTTGTATTATTCGCATCATAATACTGTAATCTACAGACATGATTACTGTTAGTATCCAGATAAAAATAATACTATCAAGTTTTTAAAAATTCCTGAATGTGCAGTTTTACCCACAGCACATGAATTCACACATCCTTATTTAAACACATTCTGTGGTTCTGTGTGTACAAATTAGGGATGCATCGATCCGATATTCGGTATCGGCTCCGATACTGGCATTTTCCAAGCAGGGCTCGCTGCAGTCCACAAGATCCAGGGGGTGTGGTTGGATCCACATCTAGGGGTGGAGATGGGGTGGGTCTAGGTATATATAAGGTGGGAGGAGTAGGATCTGGATCCAACCATGCTAGAGCCCTGCACGGGCCTCAAATTTAGGCCCTAGCCCGAGACGCTCAGACCCTAGCCCGGCCCATGTCCGACAGCTTATAAGAATTACCGACCCAAGCCCGTCTTTTTTTCCCCCTTCTCCTAAAACAGTTTATACTACTGGTTCGGCTATTAACATAGTTCAGTTTTGTGTGTAATGGCAAAACAATTATATTTTGTTTCATTTTTTTAATTAAGTTAATTTAGAAAAACGTTTGGAGCATTTTTCTTGGTTAAATAGCCTATACGTTTTTTTTTTTTAAAGTAACGACCAAGCGGCCAGCTGCATGAGCTGATCATAGCCTATGTTTGATAAATTTAGCCTTCTCATATCATCACGACTTGCCTAAAATAAAATCTATAGATATACTAAAACAGTTCAAGCATATAACAATGTTTAAACTTTAAACCTGCGCTATAATAATAATGGGACCTAGCCTATATTTAAGTTTGTGCGGAGAGTGGAAGCTAAAGCACGCTCTGCAGGACATGGAGGCACCAGAGCAAACACTTGCATTGTTTTCAGTGGAAACGACTTAAAATAGCCTACGCCGTCATTATTTTTTTTTTGATAAAGGTAAGAGTAATACATCATTCGGACCTGTAAAGGGTCTACTTGTATTTGTGTGCACTCACAATACCAACAAAAGGTAGTTCTTTTATAAAACAAAGAAAACAAACACGATGTGCTTTCTGCCGTCTTGAACAGGAGCGCTTCACAAAAATGAACCGAAGCTGAGCGAATACATGCCTCACAGACATGATAAATATATCTATAGAAACCTTTAAATTATCACTTAACGAAATAAAAAAAAACAACTGCAGGCTATACGGGCTATAGGGGGAGGCTGCAGACCTGGAGCAAGGCAGATCTACGGCCCAGACAGTTTTACGCCCCTGTTGTTCCTGGTGCGTCCAGTAGGGAGGGAATGATATACGGCGAAATAACATCATTCAAATCAACGCACAACACTTACACATTAATACACGTCCCATTCATAGATGTTGCCTTTTTTTTGTGAATTTAAATTTAAACGCTACATTAACATAACAGATCGTGTAATAATGCACTAATGACACTTAGAGATATTATCATTTTTCCTTTAGATTATCCCTGCAATACCTTATGTTGATGACAGGTCCTCTCAGAAATTTCTCCTCAGCCTCCAGGACAGACAGATTTTCAACAAAAGCAAGGGCACAGATGATGGACTACCAGAGAAAGAATTGAGATTGATCACACCCTGAACAAGCCAAGTATCATTTTGCATGTTTAGTTTTTTACAACAAACTCAAGTGTCTTTTCTATTAACAACAAAAATAATTATTTTTTAGAGCAATTGTCTCATATTGCTCCAGGTGTGTGTTCACAGTGTGAGTGTGTTTGTTCACTTCTCACTACTGTGTATGTGTGTATAACTTGGATGGGTTAAAAGCAGAGCACAAATTCCGAGTATGGTTCACCATACTTGGCCACACGTCACATCCTTTCCTTTCCATATTATGGATAAACTATTCGACATTAAAAACAAAGTGAATCTGACCATGCAGAGCACAGTTAACACGAGACCTACCTCTGGAAAAAGGACATCCATGATGAACTTGATCTCATCACTGTGGGTTTGTGTGGGTGTGCTGTCCAGAATTGAAGACAGGTGAGAGTAAATTAGATCAATTTGCTCCTGATCGTCAATGTACACTGGCACAGGCACCATCTTAACAGAACACTTTGAAAAAGTGTCAAGCCACTTTGATTTATTTTGGCCTCTGATGATGGACTGTGTAGACAAAATTGAGAATGACATTAAAAACATTGCCATATATGTCTCTGCAAGTCTTTCATATATTAGACAAGCTATTGGTTTGAAATGCACTCTTGATGCACATACTTGAATGTGGTAATCTGTTCCTTTTTTTTGCCACAATGAAGTCCACCAGTGCCTGGCTGGATGAGATTCGGTTACTCTTGGCAACAACATGTTGTGGCAAGTCATGGGTTAGCCCTGGAAAACCCCTGTAGAGTGGTCGTACTGTCCCTTCACACAAGCATCTTGCCTCCTTGGTCCAGTGGGCAAACCTTTTCCCGTGCCTTTTTAAAAGAAAGAGGGGAAAAAATAGAAATAAATCTAATTTGTTGGCCCCCAATATGACTCGTTACTGACAATGAACAGGCTGCACTAATATCATTTTTATATTTTAATTGCATTTCAATTTTCTGAATATGGTTTATCAAGAATAGAAACGGGGGTATTGTCATGTTGAACTTTTCCTGAGGTGATCATGAAAAACAATGACATGGCATAAGTGATGACTTAAGACTAGGCTGATGGTTTATTGCATTTTTGGTCTGCGCTGAAGTGTCTCAGTTTGGTCAGTTATTTCTGTTGGCAAGGAAGGAACTTGACAAATGAAACACCACACTGAGATGTGCAGAACCTACTACACACACACACCCCTCTGTCTCAAACCGCTCAATTAGACGTAGACACCACCACTCCCTGATTGCAGGCATGTCAAGCTAACAGAAAATGAAATGTTAACTAGATTAGTATTCAAGTTTTATTGTTAGAATCCAATCCAATCCATTTTTTCTTTTTTTTTACACAATTTCATAGCAATCTTCAAAGAAAAAAAAAATCTCACCTGAGAGAAGTTGAATGGGAATGTCTAACACGGTGTTGAGGGCATACTGAAAAACAGTAACGATTAATTTCCAGGAAAAAATAAAATAAAAAATAAAACTTTTACCATTTTCGTACCATGAGCATGAAGACACCACAATCATTGCCGTTGGTCTGTTGAGGAAGCACCTAGCATATAAAGATAAGTATTTGAAATAAAAGCAGAAATAATTAATACACAGAGCTGAAAAATATGTAATTGTAGTTTTGTCACCCCAATATCCAATCCCGTGGCTTCTGTCCACTGTCCGGGGTCGAGACGATGTGCAATACTCCTAAGATTAGGGTAAAGAACACAAATTAACTAAGAGCCATGGGGAGTCCTATGTTACAAAGTGTATGCAACAGCATAACAGCATATGGCCATAAATTAAACCAGCATTTTTCCTCCTCTGCTCACACCCATTTCAGTCTACTTTCTCCCATAGAACATGGACATCCTCATCCACAAAGACCCCCACCTGGTTTAATTTATCAAGACCAAACTTTTACTTATTAAACAAGTTGTCATATTCACATTATGCCCATTAGTGGGAAGAGCAAACCGTTAATATGACAACCACTAACTCTTAATTAAAAGTCAAAATGCAACGGCATGTCTACATTATATGCCATGGGAATGTGGCAACTGTATTCAATATTATAACCACATACTCTCAACTAAACAAATAGACCACTGGAACAATGCAACCGCATGTGAACATTATATGCCATAGGAACGTGGCAATTATCTCTTAGCTGTGGACCTAAAGAGGTCTCTGTACAGGTCATCTCCAAAACCAGACTCATGATTACTATAAAGGGAATCTAGTAGGAGGACCTCTCTTAAGAGTGGCTTCAGTACCTATAGGGATACATAAGCAATGGTTGTGGCCAGGGATTATAGAAAGTGTTAGGACAATACATTTCATGTTTGCATTACCTTTGCCTCGTGACACTGGGCTAAAAACAACCCACTCTAAAACCATCATAAAAAGAACAATCCCTCCAAAACACAAAGTTGTCAAAGCTGTATAAAATGTGATACACATAAATTGTTCTTATGAGCTAAACCATGACCAAGAAAACCAAAAAAAACACTTACAACAGACAAAGATCTGGGCCGGTGGCTTGTGTCCATGCAGGGAACACAAGGGCATCCTTCATGTCAGCATTTTCCTAAAAAACATACCAGCAAAGAACACACATTTTATTTTACTTCTGACTTAAGGTTGATGTCAAATACTATGATTTATTGTTCCATACTCACTGGAAAATAGGCTAGGGGATCTTTACCGCTTTTCCATCTGGCAACGATATACATGTCGGCAATGTATATGTCTTTGCCCTGTGAAAGCAAAAGGAATTGATTCAGACTACCACTTGGCATTTATATTATATGAAATGAAGAATCTCTCTAAGAAAGTAGAAGAAATGTTTCTAGAAAGTAGTCTTCTGCAGAAAAGTTCTACTAAATGTTCTCTGTGTTGTCTTTAAATAGTCTTTCCTCTAGGCGTGTTCAGAACATTTCATACATGTGCATTTTTCCTTTTTTGGCAATATTCCTTATACATATGTTCTTTCCCTAGAGAAAAGGGGCTCCTAGACGTGTTTAAGGAAAGAAGTATTTTTACATATGTTTCCTATCATGAGGGTCAGCACATTCCATCTATGCAAGCCTTTAACACACAGGCATATGCTTATAATGGAAATATAGCTTAATACATAAGTGGTTAAATTCACATTAATTATACTTGATTAATTCATATTTTGACTAATAAAAATCTTCTACATATTTCCCCCTTTGAGACTTATTAAGTCTCACATTTGCTTATGTTCACCCAGAATGCTACATCATAATTCAGCCTCATCAGTTAAGATTACCTAGCAACTAAATAAGTCACACAGTCTTATTACTGCGACGGTTCAATGAGTTCCTGTGCAGTGAGTGCTTTTTGTGTTTGTCCCGAGTTACAGGCTGATTGCTGCTGATTGCTGGAGGGCGTGGCTTTACACCTGAACTAGATCAGGGTACTTTAAAAGACGCACTCTGTCAAATAGAGAGGGAGAGAGGATGGCTCGCTGGTGTTGTTGTGGCTCTGGAGGCTTCCAGAGAGCTGACGGGACGTGTGGGCTATGGGAGAGCACAACCGCTTCGGAGATCTGATGTGATATACTTTCCTCTGATGACGATATTTTGATTTGGACTTCTCGTTATGTTTGGTTGAACTGATATCATTTGAGTTTACTACACAGTTACATGCTTACACGCTGACTAACACTTATACTGATCTCCTGACATTTCATGTTTGTTACTTTATTTAAATAAATCTTATTGTTTACGCAGCGGTGTTGTGGCGTCTCCCTTACTTTGTTGCGATCTTTGAGAAGAATCGTAACAAATGGGGGCTCGTCCTAAAAGAGTAATTCGTTAACAAGTGAGAGTTTGTTTGATTAAAATGTAGACATTGTTGAGCTCATTTGGTAGACTAGTGCTTTTCACATTATCTTTTCATAGATAATGTGAAAAGTTCATCTTATTAATTTCGCAATATTTTGGAGATGTACGTAAATCTTTGATTAGATTATGTTGGAGATGTCCCGTGAGTTCGAAGGTATTTATTTAAGGTAAGTGCATGTTATTAAGGAACGGATGAAACCTTATTAATTTTTTTCCCCAGTAGGTATTAGCAACGCTTTGCGTTGATTTGTTATTTTGCCTTTTTTTATTTTTGTGCAGGCTTTTGGGTGAAGCACACCGCTGTGGCTACGGATTGGGCTGTATTGCTCAGTTTTGAAGCCAGCGGTATTTGGTGTTTAAAGTCGCTTTACTCTTGGAAGCTGCATGAAGATTAGGTATAGAATAGGTTAGTGGGTTGTTAGGTAGGGTAGATGGGGAGAAGTTGAATGAGTGTTTGTCCATTGCTTATTAGGTTTTAAAAAATGCACTTACTTTAAGTCGAGAGTGTAATCAACAAGTTTGAAGGTTAAAATGACGTCCGTTGAAGAATTTGTTAAAGCTCCGTCGGAGGACGTGTTAAATTCGTTTGTGAAACAACAGTTGTGGGAACTTGTAGAGCATTTTAAAATTGGTGATGTGGATAAAAAAATAAAGAAGAATGAACTTCGTTCTATTGTGAGAGATTGTTTAATCGAAAATAATCTTTTGATTATTTCCACAAAGAAAAAATATGACGTTGAAAAAAAAGCTTCGATAGATATTTTTTCAGGGTTGTCTTTCGAACAGAAAAAAGAGATTTTGCAAATGCAACAGATTCACGATAGAGATTTGGTCATGGAAACTAAACGGTATGAGTTGGAGATTGAGAAATTAAGAACAGATAATTTACTCAAACAACGCGAAATTGAATTTACACAGAAAAAAATAGAGTTTGAGAAATCAGAACGGGAGTTTGAGCTGCAGACGGAACGTTTGAATTTGATTAAGGAGGGTATATTATCCCCAGAGGGTGGTGAAAAGATATATTCGTCTGGCAGTTTTGACTTTGCTGGCAATTTAAGACTGCTCCCTAGATTCAACGAACATGACCCTGATGTTTTTTTCTCTTTATTTGAGACCATAGCGGAAGAGGGGAAATGGCCAAGTGCGGTCCGAGTTATTATGCTTCAAACTGTCATTACAGGAAAGGCACAAGAGGCATACGCAGCGCTTACGATGGAGGACAGAAGAAACTATGATAAGGTAAAAGTGACTATTCTAAAAGCGTATGAGTTAGTTCTTGAGGCATACCACCAGCGTTTTAGGAATTGGAGAAAAACTGACCGCCAAACATACTCTGAGGTGGTAAGAGAACTTGTTTCACATTTTGATCGTTGGTGTATTGCTTCTGATGTTGATAATTTTGAGAAGTTGCGTAACTTGGTTATTTTAGAACAATTTAAGAACATTGTACCTGACTATATTGCTACATATATAAACGAAAAGAAGCCAAATGACGTGAGTGAAGCTGCAGTCTTGGCAGATGATTACATATTGACGCATAAAAATGTGTACCAAGAGAATCGACCAGGGCGTCAGTATGGTAACTTTAGTGAAAATAGGGTGGCAGCAAAACGATTTGAGCAAACTTATGTTTCAAATTGTGAGAAAAAGGGTCGTGGGAGGAGTGACCGAGATTTAGTATGCAATTATTGTTTCAATGTTGGTCATTGGAAAAATAAGTGTCCTATTTTGGCCTCAAAGTTGAAATTTAATCTAAAGAATAAGACAAATGCAAATGTTAGTCCTGTATTGTTGACTGAGACTACAGGAATTAATGATTTTGCGGGTTGTGCTTTTATGGAAGTAGGGAATGCAGTGTCTGAGTCAAAGAGTGACAGCATAAAGCCCTTTGCACCATTCATTACGGAGGGATCTGTTTCTTTGATTAATTCTGATAAAAACGTTCCAGTTAAGATTTTGAGAGATACCGGAGCTTCAGAATCCTTTATTCTTGAATCAGTTTTGCCTTTTTCTGATGCATCAAGTGAAGGGAAGAATGTTTTAATCAGGGGAATTGGATTACAAACTCTTTCTGTCCCTTTACACAGGATAAACTTGACTTCGGAGTTGGTCTGTGGAGAGGTAACCCTGGGTGTGCGTCCATCATTGCCAGTGGAGGGTGTCATGATAATACTGGGGAATAATTTAGCTGGAGATAGGGTATGGCGAGAGGTAATTCCACCACCTGTGGTAGTGTCCACTCCATTGATTGAAGAGTCTGATGTTCTAATGCAAGAATTCCCTGAGGTATTTGTAACGTGTGCAGTAACTCGTTCGAGGAGTCGTGAGGCATCTTGTGATGATAAAGAAGTTTTTAACCCTTTAGGCGCCAGGGTTTTTTGGAAAAAATGCTGGATTTTGACATCAAGATTTCAAAAGCTTGTGGCTTGAAATGGCTTAAAGATAGAAATGTTGGGCATGACCGAAAGTGTATGTGGGGTGTAAATATACTCATCTAATTTGCATATTATGACGTCATCAGGGGCGGCCCTCTTGAATTTCATAATATTTAGGAAATAGTAGATATTGAATTGATGTTTGATTTTTTTTTTTTTTTTTATTTTTTTTTGTGTGCCTATTTTTTGATCAGTTTTTGATCAGGTGATCTGTCCAATCAGGTATCTATGTGACAGTTTATAGTTCTTGAGAGTATGGTACCTGTCATTGTATGGCACAGCGCACAGACCTACCCCAAACTGACTGCACCTGTACTGTCTGCCGGCAGCCCTTAGAGCGCGCGCGCGCGATCAGAACAAACAGCGCAATCTGGCCGATCATCAGAGAGCAACAGCTCTCCTATGGACACTAAGACCACGTCCACCCCTGCCACCCCCATCCCCGTTGGGCAAAGTGTTGAAATGATCACTTGTTTGTGCTTTGTGAACGATCGCGCCTTGCGCGCGACACCATGGCACCATTGGAGAAGCGCGATCATTAGACGGCCGATCGTCATTTCCAAAAGGCAAATATTCCCCTTCAGAGTCAGAATCGGCGAATGACATTTGCAACACATCCTCACAGTACAACTTTTTATTAGCCGTTTGGCGATTTTTCTCTCACAATTTACTCACACGCTATGAACTGAATTGCTTCCGCATCAATGACACGATAGCTCACTTACTCTGCTATTTCCTCAAACAATTTTGGTCTAGAATCGAAGTACTACATGTCTGCCATCTAGTGGAAGGGAATACAAATGAGCCATTACACCAGATTAGGAACTACAGCCCATTTCATGAAGTATGACGTCTTGTCGCAATTTTGCGACTTTGGCGCTTAGAGGGTTAACTGTGTTGTGCCTGGTTTGTCTACTCTTTTTCCTATTACTTATAGGGAGTTGATGACTGCACAACTGAATGATCCTGGGTTACAACAACTGTTTGAGAAGGTTATTCCAGGTAAGAAGTGCTGCCAGTGGATATTTTATCCAGGATGAGATACTCTTAAGGAAATTTATTCCCTGTAAGAAAGGTTTGATGGAGGAATCTGTAATTCAAGTAGTGGTGCCAAAACAATTTCGAGAGGTAGTAATGTGAATTTCACATGGTGAAGTTGCGGGTCATTTCGGAGTAAATAAAACCTATAACAGAGTTTTGAGACAGTTTTATTGGCCATGTTTGAAAAAGGATATTTCGGCCTTTATTAAAACGTGCCATACCTGTCAGTTAACAGGGAAACCGAATCAATCTTTGAGACCAGTGCCTCTGTGTCCGATTGCGGTTACAAGTAAACCCTTTGAACATCTAATAATTGACTGCGTGGGTCCATTACCTAAATCTAAATCAGGTAATGTATATTTGCTGACTGTGATGTGTCAGGCAACTCGATACCCGGCAGCTTATCCGATCAGAAGAATTACTACTAAGGCAGTTGTGAAAGCTTTAACCCAATTCATCTCTATTTTTGGGATACCAAAGATTATTCAGAGCGATAAAGGGTCTAATTTCACTTCACGTATGTTTGCTGAGATTTTGAGAGTGATTAAGGTCAAGCACAATCAATCAAGCCCATATCACGCCCAAAGTCAAGGTGCGCTCGAACGGTTTCACCAAACATTGAAAGCGTTATTACGTGCTTACTGTGTGGAATTGAACCGCGATTGGGAGGAGGGTTTACCCTGGTTGTTACTCACAGCTAGAGAGGTACAACAAGAGAGTTTGGGTTTTAGCCCGAATGATCTTGTGTTTGGTCACAGTGTACGTGGTCCTCTTTCTGTTTTGAGGGAGGGATTGGGTGAAAAGGATCCTCCTCAAAATTTGTTGGAATATGTAGATGGTTTCCGTAGACGTTTATTTTTAGCTGGAATGAGTGCTCAGAAAAACCTTGTTGGAGCACAAGATAAAATGAAGAAACACTTTGACAAACATACTGAATGCCGTGTTTTTATACCGGGGGATCAGGTGTTGGTTTTGTTAACCTTCATCTGGCTCTCCTTTTTGCGCACGATTTACTGGCCCGTATACTGTTCTTCGAAAAATGACTGACCAAATTTATCAAATTGCAACTCCAAATCGGCGTAAGGCTAAACAGTGTTTTCACGTAAATTTACTTAAGCCTTATCATTCTCGTATTTCTGACACTCAACTGGTTAAGCCAACTGTTACTGTTGCTGCTGTCCCTCTGAATAATTCTCAACCTTTTTTGCTAGTCGGAGGGGAGGATGTGATTGAACCTGGAGACTGTGTGTTGCTTCCACGGTTAAAGAATTCAGAGACTCTTCAGAATCTGGAGGTTTTGTTTTCACATTTGTCAGAGTTAAAAAGGTCAGAATTGATAGAGTTGTTGTTTGATTTTCCTAGTTTGTTTGCAGATGTGCCCACCCGTACGCATCTGATCCAGCATGATGTGGATGTGGGAGATGCGCGACCTATTCGTCAGCGTTTTTACAGGGTTCCTATCAATAAGCGGAATATGCTGGAGTCAGAGGTTCAGTATATGCTTAAGAATGAGATCGCTGTTCCTTCATGCTCCAGTTGGGCTTCACCATGCTTGCTGGTAAAAAAGCCAGATTCTACTTATAGATTTTGCACTGATTACCGCAAATTAAACGCTATTACTAAACCTGACGCTTTTCCACTTCCTCGAATGGAGGATTGTGTGGATCAGGTGGGGTCTGCTAAATTTGTAAGCAAACTAGACCTTCTAAAGGGATATTGGCAAGTGCCTTTAACTCCCAGAGCTCAAGAGATAACTTCATTCATTACACCATCAGGGTTATATTCTTACTCAGTTATGAGTTTCGGTTTGAGAAATGCACCCGCAACCTTCCAGAGATTGATGAATAAAGTGGTATTCGGCCGGAGGGTTGTGCGGTGTATTTGGATGATGTTATTGTATTTAGTGATACATGGGAACAACATCTGGTACATCTTCGTGCGCTTCTGCTCCGTTTGGCTGAGGCATGTCTTACAGTTAACTTGGCAAAGTGTGAGTTTGCCAAGGGTACTGTCAGATATTTGGGAAAAGAAGTTGGACAGGGCGAGGTGCGTCCTGTTCAAGCCAAAGTGGCAGCTATTCAACAGTTTCCTCCTCCATCAACAAAGAAGGAGCTGATGCGTTTTTTAGGGATGGTCGGGTATTACCGGGGTTTCTGCCCAAATTTTTCAACTGTTGTTTCTCCGCTCACTGATCTGCTTAAGAGTGCTGCCAATTTTGTTTGGAGTGAAAATTGTCAGAAGGCTTTTGAATGTTAAACTGTTATTAACTGTTGCTCCTGTTTTAGCTGCCCCTAGGCTGGATAAACTATTTAAGATACAAGTAGATGCAAGCCAGATTGGTGCTGGAGCTGTTTTGTTACAGACTGGTGAGAGTGGACTCGACCATCCTGTAAGTTTCTTTTCTCGTAAGTTTAATACTTACCAAAGGAACTATTCTGTAATAGAGAAGGAAGCATTATCCTTAATTTGGGCTCTTCAACATTTTGATGTGTACGTTGGGGGCGGTTTACCTGTGGAGGTTTATTCTGATCACAATCCTCTAACGTTTTTACACTCTCTACAGTCCCCAAGTCAGCGGTTAATGCGCTGGATTCTATTTTTGCAGCCTTACAGTTTAACTGTAAAACACATCAAGGGAACTAATAACGTAGTGGCAGATGCGTTATCTCGTGTTCCTGACTAGATCGAATAGTGTACTGTAAGTGTTTGTACAGTTGTTACTATTTTTCTGTGCTCTCTGTTTGTTGCCTTAATATGCTTTCAGGATCCAGATTGCTGGGGATAAATTGAGTAGTCTAGGAGAATGGAGGTGACTGTGGAAAACACTTGTCATACGGGAATCGGATCTTAAAAAAAAAAAAAGTGCTTTTGAAAGGAAAGTATGATTTGTTTTTGTTTTTTTGTTTTGTTTTTTGATTCTTTGAGAGGTTTTGAGGATCCTTATAGAATATCGGATTTTTTTTAAAGGGGGGTGTGTGACGGTTCAATGAGTTCCTGTGCAGTGAGTGCTTTTTGTGTTTGTCCCGAGTTACAGGCTGATTGCTGCTGATTGCTGGAGGGCGTGGCTTTACACCTGAACTAGATCAGGGTACTTTAAAAGACGCACTCTGTCAAACAGAGAGGGAGAGAGGATGGCTCGCTGGTGTTGTTGCGGCTCTGGAGGCTTCCAGAGAGCTGACGGGACGTGTGGGCTATGGGAGAGCACAACCGCTTCGGAGATCTGATGTGATATACTTTCCTTTGATGACGATATTTTGATTTGGACTTCTCGTTATGTTTGGTTGAACTGATATCGCTTGAGTTTACTACACAGTTACATGCTTACACGCTGACTAACACTTATACTGATCTCCTGACATTTCATGTTTGTTACTTTATTTAAATAAATCTTATTGTTTACGCAGCGGTGTTGTGGCGTCTCCCTTACTTTGTTGCGATCTTTGAGAAGAATCGTAACATTACCAATGACTAGATTATGCAGCAGCATTCTGGCGGAGCAACAGGACCAAACATCTCCCCCCACACTTGACTAGGAAGGAGTAAAAGATCCCATCTCCGTAACCCCTTATCTAATGTAAAACAATGTTAAAAGCATGAGCATGTAATTGGTTCAGCACTTGCCTATGGTTGTCATAGTTATGTATAAAAGACAATAGAATTAAACATCAAAACATAAAAGTTGTAACATCATAAAAAATAGTTATCAAAATAGTTGATCATCAGACCAGACACTTTGCGCATCGTAGAGGGCCACCCTGGGGCAGAGGTTAGGCTAGCACTTACACCCAGGGTATGGTTCATCTTTATACCTCTTCTTCGTCCTCATCGGAGTTACTGGAACTATCATCCAAAGTTTGTTCATTTAAATTTAGTTTGTTTAGCCATCCTTCATAATATTCATCCAGGTTCTTTTCTGTAATCATTTGTCTATTATTTGGGACTTTTATCACTTCCAATTGCTTAACAATAGCATTAACGATTAATGTTTTTAATATGGGTAATACACAACTAAATAATAATCCTCCTATTAATATGGCAACTCCTAAAAACATTCCCAGGTTAGCAAACCATGCTCCCATCAATCATTCCATCTTCACCAGGGTGACTCTTTTCGAGTCGTTGCATTGGTCTTTCCTTCGTTGGCAAGGGAGGATCGTTACTAGCACGCCCTTCATCCCTCACTTCTTGATGTGTGGGATTGTTGAAGCTGGTTGTCATATTTTAAGGCGAGAGATGTGGACCAGGTATCACTTTGCAACCATTTTGCTGAACAATGCAAGACCATTACTGCAAACTCACTGGTTCTTAATGGTGGAGTAAATCCTTCCCTGGCCCTGATAGAACTGCTGTAACCTGTAAATGGAAACCTTCACAGTTTTTTTAATATTCAGAAATACAATATTTTACCCTTTTGAGACAGAATCAGCTCCATCATGATATGCTGAAAAGTGAAAGTGGAAAGAAAGTTAGTTGGGGGGTGGACAGAGCAAGCTTGCTTGCTTTGCCTTCCCATGTTATGCACTGCACAAGGGTGGCACTGTTTTTCTTTCTGCCACAACAATAACCTAGGTATTGACCAGGAAACTTAGCCATATTCATCCATGGTCATTATTTTACTGGGCATTAGTTGCCCTGTGGGCCCACATATTAGAATTTGCATACAGCTGTTTTGGCAAAATAATTGTTTTGCCTCAGTGTCTCGTCAGACACCTTCTTTCACTCACCATCATTCATACTTTTTCACACTCTTTCACACTACCCTTTTGGTCAAAAACATTTTGTCTTGAGAGTTCAGCTGATTGTGAAATTAATGGTTTTGCCACAGATTTCGAATATGATAACATGACTTTTCTTGTTGGACTCTACTGAGCGTAGACCTGGCAGCATCCTACATAGCAGAGGTGGGGGACTCGAGTCACATGACTTGACTCGAGTCTGACTCGAGTCACAATTTTCAGGACTTGCGACTTGCTTGATTAAAGTATGAAAATGACTTGACTTCACTTTGACTTGAGAGCAAATGACTTGAGACTTGACTTGAGACTTGACTTGACTTGAAGTGGAAGACTCGACAATGACTTGAATTTATAATAAACAAACAGCAATAAAATTTGTTTTAAAAAATAACTATTGTGACGTCAGCACGAATCATCGTCTGTGCCTTTAACGCTGCACAATTGAAACTGCGCCAAACAGTAGTCAAGCTCCACAAATAGTCTCGTTTGGCTATAAGGACTTTAAACTGGACCGTGCCAATAAAAAAAGATTTGCCAGATGCAGAGTATGCAAGCAAGAATATCCGACACGACAACCACAACGTCAAATTTTATCCGACATTTCAAGAACCACAAGGAAAGTCATTTCTTTTTAGTCAGTAACGATTAATCTAATTAATTAATAATTTATGTTTGTCATAATTTGGCCTTGGTTGCATATTATATTTTATTTTGTCTTATTAGATGTGATCATTATCATCATTGATATGTCTTGTAGATGTGGGGAATTTGACTATAACAGTGGCGTAGCCTGAATTTTAATGTTGAGGGGCATCTTAAAATGAGCGGGCATGTAACGTAGGCTATAATTCAATATTAAATGTGCGCATTTTCAAGTGTTTGTGTGGACTGCATGTGGAAGCTGAATAGCAGTGCGCTTGTACTGCATGACAGGCTAACATGGAGGCGCTGGTGTGATCACTTGCACTTAGAAAGTTTTTTTTTTGGACATACAGACAAGAATAATTACATCGTTTGAATCTGTTAAGTGTCTACTTTGTGTGTGTGTGTGTACACTCACAATAACAACAAAATGTTGTGCACTGTAAAATAATGAAAATAAACCAAACAGGATAAATATAGAACGTGAAATGTTTTTATAATGAACCAGTTCAAATAGAAAACAAATATTCTCAGATTAAATCATCAGTATGAAACGTGTATATTACGTGTCCATTGCAGAAATGACGAGTAGCGCGTTAACGCATGCTATTAATTATTTTCAGATCGCGTTAAAAATATTTAACAATTAACGCAGGGGCGGGGCTAGGGTTGGCCACCCCATTCGCAACTGCTGCCTCTGTCTCTTTTTTTCTTGCAAAGGATTGCGTTTATTTAGATGCAGAATGTCTTTATGACCACATCAAACGGGAGAAGTTTCAGACACGTGCTCTATACGTCGCCTCCACGCCAGACGCGAGTCAAACAAGCGCGTAAAGATACTGTGCTCGTAGCGCGCACTCTTCAAATACACGCACAAAGGTGCCGGTGCGCGCTGTAGCCTATATCATTTCATATCATACAGCGAAAGAAACTACGTGCATGCAATGTCGTAGTTATGCCGTCAGTTAAGGCATGAAGTTACCAAAAAGGCGATTAAAGCTGCCTTAAACTGTGTGCATGCATGCAATAGCCTACGTTATATATGCGTCACATTTAAGTACATGTCTCTGAAATGGTTTTAAAAACTGTCCTGAGGCACCCTAGCACTGTCTCCCTCATCTAAAATACCCAATTCAACTCATCCGCTCATTAGTTGAGACTTTCAGACCTGAAGTGAGTCAGAAAATGTAAAGAGATTTGTGAGAAAATAAGATGCTTGTCAGATCCCCATCACCTTCAGCAGCAGCAGCTTTTAAAGCAATAGCAGGCAAATAAGTTAATAACCAGCTGCTGTGATGTCTATTAATCCAAGAACAAAAGAAAAAAAGAGGAAATCAATAACTTTTATAGTTTTAAGGGGTTCATCTATATTTAATTTAGAATTTAGTGTTTGGTAAGTATTCATTTTCTGTATATTTCTGCTGAAGGGCACAGCTAGCTAAATATGTCATTTATTATAATGGGTTCATGTGAAGATTGTTTTAAGTTCACTTAAATTAGACGTTAAGTCTAATAAATGTTAAAATTGATAGCTCTCAATTATACTGTAATGCTGAATGGCTACAGTCAATGGTTAAATATTCAGGGGAAAAAAATATTTTATAGAGACATCAGTAGTATTGATATCAGTGATGCTGGCCTTCAATCATAAAAAAGATACCATTAAAGAAATATTAAAAATATACTGTCTTTATGTTGTTTGTACAGTGTACATGTGAAGATTGTTTAAAACTTTAATGTTAGGTGGGGTTAAGCATGATTAATCACGATTAATTTTAGAAAAATGTGCGATTAATTAGTTATTTGTTTTAATTGATTGACAGCACTAATATATATATATATATATATATATATATATATATATATATATATAGCTAGGTTAGTGCTAACATCTTGGCAAACCTTATTTTCTGTAAATGCAACACATTTTAGACAGTTTCAATTAAACTGAATTAGACAGATTGGATTATACATCTTAGATTGGATTTTAAAAGTTTTGTGTAAGCAACACAATTTTATTTTCAGATATTAATGTAGCACACATATGCATATAATTCATATATAGCAAATGTATAATGAATAAGATACATAATATATGTATCCAAGTTAATCTTTTCTGTGCAAAAATAAATATGTAACGAAAAAATTAACCTCTATTTATTTTAGTACTGTGACTTGAAACTTATCACGACTCGACTTGACTTGCTTAGGGAGAACCCTTGACTTGACTTGACTTGCTTAATTTGTCTGAACTGTGACTTGAGACTTGACTCGAGACTTGATGGTTAAGACTTGAGACTTGCTTGGACTTGACCATGTGTGACTTGTCCCCACCTCTGCTACATAGTGTCTAAATGTCATATGCAACTGGATAACGTCAGTCACCATAAAGATAAATTTAATACCGCAGTATAAACTTCTTTTTGTTTGTCTAATAGATTAATTGGTTTAGTATAATTGTTTTAGGCATTGTGCAATTGATAGAAACAATTGTAATTTTTAAAATGACACTTGTTTGTGTAATACAAATTTTAGTCATATATTTTTATTATTGGTCATGAGCTACTTTGAGAAGTGGATTGGATATCTCTTCATAATTTAGGATCCATGGCCAATATTTCTATCTTGTCACTCTCAGCGATGACAGCATTTGTGATTTCATGATATTGCACCAGTGGAGTTAAATTTATTTACTATTATTATTATATTCAAACTAGCCCTTGTCCATTATAATTAAACAAAAAGGAGTGACCAATATTTTTATTTTATCAGCCATATATTTTCAATTAGACATCTTGTTTTCTCTTTTTATGTTTTTCATTCTTTCCCCCAAAGAGTTCAGCATTGTTGTCAATAATTAAGTTGTGCATTTTCCCCTAGTTGGTTAATAAAATTACCCTCACTATGCCAAATCCAGCTCCAGTTTTATCTGATTGGTGAGTCAAGCACTGACGTCTGTCTGTCTATCATAAGACCTTCTAAATTTGCCTTTAGAATTTGATTGAATAAATGTGTCGAATGTTTAAACCTTTGTGGGATTCTGGTATATGGATAATGTTTACCAGCATATGCAAATGCAAATAAATATATACTCTCTTCTGCTTGTGGAACACTGAAGTAGGCCGAACAGAGATTAATTACTGTAAAGTACTTTGCATCAGGAGGGACATTCGTCAGTAGCGTGTGCAGGTTTGGTACCTCTGCTGGCATATCCTCTACTGTTTCATTGATTGCTCGTAAGTCATGCACATGACGCCACCTGTTTTTGTTTGCTTTAATCACAGGCATAATTGGAGTGTTATAATAACTAGTTGTTTCTATTAATACTTCTGCCTTCACTAACCCTTCAATAGTGTTTTTTATACCTGCTTCAGCATCAAGACGCAAAGGATATTGCGACTTTCTGGGCAGACGTGCATCTGGCTTAAGTTGTACTCTCACTGGGTTTGCTGATTTTATTAATCCTATATCTGAGTCATGTTGGGACCATAGTTCAGTTGGTACCTGCCGCTCTACTTCCTTAAATAGTTCAGTGTCAGGAGTGTCTATAAATTCGGATGTGGCAGTCATCTGCATCAGTTTCTTTTGACTAATAACCACTTCCTGAGGAATTCCCATCAAACTAGTTGCACAAAATTTTGATGTGTTTTTTTGTCAGCTGAGTGAAAAATCAACGGATGTTCTGTTGGTTTCCATTTGGCTTTTTTTCTGTTGGCTTTTTTCATCATTGGTCCTAAATCTTTTGTTTCACAATTTTTTCCTACATATACTGCAATATGTGGGACAGAATCAGTTACACTGAACCACTTTTTAACAAATTCACAATCTGGCATATTTAAAGCTGCTCCCTGTTTACCTATTATGATGTACTGTGAGACTGTTTCAATTTGTTGTCCTTTTGTTTCTTCCTGCCATTTTTGTTTTATTTTTTCATCTCTTTCTAAAATTTGAAGCTGACTCTCCCCTGTAGGATTCTCTGGACACCCCTAATAGCCTTGATTGGGACCTCCCCAAGGGTTTACTGGGCCCTGTAATGGACCCCGGGTGGGCTGCTGCCAAATCTCCCCCCTTCCACCCCGAGGTGGCTGTTGCCATGGATTGGTGGGACAATCAGTTTTGTTATGTCGGAGTTGTCCACATCCCCAGCATATTCCTGGAGGACCAGTATATGGCTTGTCTCTTCCTCTCTGGCCTCTTTGTACTGGTTTTCTTTTCCATCCCATTGTCTTTGGTTGTTGAATATAGACATTAATGATGGGTACAGGAATGTGGTGTGCATTTGGAGGGGCCGCTGCAGGTGGGCTCGGCTGAATAGCTGCTTGAGGAGTATTTATTAGAGACATCAATGACATTTGTTCTGATTCATCTTTCTTTATTGGAGCTTGAATTTTATTTTATTTATTTTTTATTTAGTTTTTTTTGTTCTTTTTTGTCAGTTCTTCAAGTTGTAACTGAGTTAATTTTCTCTGTAGCTCTTTCTCTTGGGTCTTGAACTTCTGTTCATTTTTTCTATGCTACTCCACTGCATGGGACACATGGTCACAGAACTCTTTGTTTTAGAGTTTAAACCGACCACGTCCTCTAACCTGCTCTTAACAGCTTGTGTCATGGCATCAATCACAGCAATTCTAAACAGTGTTGCCATTAATGGGTCTCCTTCTGGATTTCTTTCAGTCTCTTGTTTCCATCTTTTTAGCTCTCTCTGAACATATATGGTTGGATTTTCTATTTCCCCCAGCTGTTTTCCCTTTAATGATTTAGGGTCTAGTCTGATCGGGTACTCAGCACGCAGTGCTTGCCACACTGCTGGACGGAATGCATCAAAAACAGTTCCATCCATGTAGTGAGAGTCCACAGCTCTGTTTAAATTGGATGCTTGAAGAATTTCTTCCATCTTTGTTCCTCCCATAATCTTTGCTAGAAGTGCTTTAATGTCCCCCACAGCTAAAAGTTTGCCCATTCATGCCCCCTCGTGAATATCTGGGAGGCGAGTGACCAGCCCCTCGAGGTCCTGTGAGACCCAGGGGACATACTGTCCCTGTGCACCCTTGATTAAAATTGGGAGTTGTGCAGCCAGTGGTCTGAGGGTTCCCTTATTCTCTGCCCTGTTCCCATTTTCCTGTATCATCAAATGATTCCTGACTTTCATTCACATCCTCACTACTGTCAAACAACTTATTTCTCCCTCTCTCTAATTTATTTGCCTCTTGTATTTTTTCTTTCCTGATTCTTTAATTTTATTCTCTATGTCATCTTCCATAACCACTGCTTGTGCTTCAATTTCCCTATCTTTTCTCCTCATCTCTTCTAACACTTCTTCATATTCCGTTTTGCCTTCCTGGTTTGTTTTCATAATTTCTAATGCTATGCGTGCCTGTCTATAACAATCTATCAACAAATATCCTTCACTTTCTTTTCTCAGTCGCCTCTTTGGTTTCACATCTGGTTCCTTTATTTCCCAACTCTACGTGTCCTTCCATCTGCATTTCTCCCAACACTTCTACCGTACCCTTAAGAATTGGCAACTGACACTCTGGGGGCAGATATGGGGGTGGTTTAGAAAACAACTTTTCCTTTTTCTTTGTTTCTTTGTCTGCCTCCTTAAGCATTCTCCTTGCCTGTTTTATACTTTTTAATGCATCATTCCCTTCCTTTTTAAACATGGCTAACACTTCGTTCTCTTTTTCCCTTTTTGCTTCTCTCTTTTCTCTTTTACTGATACTTTTAGTTTTATAGTTTTTTATCAGAGTTTCCATTTCCTCACACAATGCTACATCAAATGTCCCTTCCTTTGGCCATTTTGTCATCATATTCTTAGTTATCTTCTGCCATTTGTTTGAGACCTTAGTTATCAATTCTTTACACAATGGTTATTTTAATCCTAATAATTCCACCGGAGTGGCTGCCATACTTTTTCCTGTAATCTTACAATCCAATATTTAAGACTCTATATATATATTTCTTTATAGCCAATTAACTTACTATTTTCCCACTTAATTTAAATTATTTTAACCAATACTCTCATCTTTATTTTGTGACCTGCATCTTTAAACCTAGTTTTTATTCTCTCTGATGCATATACACTTTCTGTACGAGTTAATAATTTCAACTCTATTTTATAATCACTCAATATCCAAAACTACTAAAAAATAATTTTTATATTTATTTTTACTTCTCTTCTATTTTTTTTATTATTTTGTCCGCCCTTAAAAGTTTTTCTTTTTTTAATATACTTTTTTAACTTAATGCCTTGATCTCACTTCTGCTGATTTGATCTCAGAAATGTTCTCCTTTTCAATCACACAGAGCTCTAAAATGTAAAAGCTTATAGCAAATCTTAATTCAATCTTTATTGATACAAATTTTCCTAACACATTCACTCCTTGTAGTCCCTTTATTCACACAGGGCTCATTCTTTCATTCTTTGTCCCCTTATTTATAGGGCTCATAACAGTCATTCATCCCTCTTAGGTGCGGCACTAGCTGCGTCCCTCTCAAGGGAGAAGATTCAGAAGGGGGGTGCAGCTTTTACCCACCCAATACGGAATTTATTTATTTTTCATACAACCACAACCATTCACGCAGACACAAACACAGACACAGACAAGACTACACTACGCTCCTCTAGAACGACCTGCATCTGTACTGCTCACCCTTTAAATAAAACAGCACCCTGCAGGATTTTTGCCTTATCCTAAGGACTTTGCGGGCTTTCCTCTACTTTATCTTCTCAACATTTATGTCATCCATCAAAGGCCCTCTTGACAGTAAACAAAGATTTTTGTAAACACAATCTTCCCTAATTCACTGCTATCCATCAAAGGCCCTCTTAACAGTAAAACAGATCTGTGCATGCAATTATTTCTTCTGGAATCAAAACCCCTTTCTTTTCTTATGGTTCTTTAAATTTGGAAGAGCAATTTTTAAGAGTTCTTACCACAAAGGGTCAACTGGCAAACAACACAAACCAATTATATAAGCATAAACTGCCTACCTGTTTAGTGGCCACTTAATTTGTGTTGCTCGTCAGCAAGCCCAATGCGGTCTTTCACCCTCTGCTCCTGTTTGTGACGCCAAATGTGGTGATTTCCCTTCTTTTCTATGAAGAATTACTCTCGAATTCTTGGGGTTTCGATGCCAGAAAATAGACTTTATTATAACAAGAAAATAAAGCTGAGAAGTCTTCTGCAGAAAAGTTCTACTAAATGTTCTCTGCGTTGTCTTTAAATAGTCTTTCCTCTAGGCGTGTTCAGAACATTTCATACATGTGCATTTGTCCTTTTTTGGCAATATTCCTTATACATATGTTCTTTCCCTAGAGAGAAGGGGCTCCTAGACGTTTTTAAGGAAAGAAGCCTCCTTTGTATTTTTACATATGCTTCCTATCATGAGGGTCAGCACATTCCATCTATGCAAGCCTTTAACACACAGGCATATGCTTATAATGGAAATATAGCTTAATACATAAGTGGTTAAATTCACATTAATTATACTTGATTAATTCATATTTTGACTAATAAAAATCTTCTACACTATTCACTTTACCAGCAAGTTGGGGTATGAGACCAATCTTGCGGAGAACATCTCGTTTGTCTTTTGAATTGTCTTCATGAAATTTGTCATTGAGGACATAGTGCTCTGCTGAGCCTGTAATTGGGTGGGCATGGCTGTCTGGGACTTGTTTTTTTACATTAAGCCATGGCAAGGAGATCTTAAGCTTTCCCTCCTTTGCCATCTTTATGTTGTTGTCTGTTGGGTCAGCTAGACGCCCTTCATGTGGCGTGAAGGTTAACATCTCCGGATAGCAAAGATTGGTGTGTGTGGCCAGTCCACATGCAAAATCATAGATTACTACGTTGGGTATGTGTTTCCATGAGAGGAGGATGTCTGAAAAGTCTCTCGGACTCTCAGCCCGCAAACAGCATTTTATGCTGTACACAATTCCACAAGGGCACATAACCACAGCCCACCCTCCTGGATGTGTATATCTATCTTCCAATCCACGGCGCCCACAGGTGGTAACTGGGGTGGACAGTGAAGGGATTGTCGCTCTGTTCTTAAATAACAGTAAAAGAAAAAAAATAAATAAAAAATAAGTAAATGGCATCATACCAAATATCAAGAAGAGACAAAAACAAGATAATTACTTTTTACAAAGCAACGACCAATCATTTGCAGTGACAGTTTCTTCCAAAAGTCTTCGATATTCACATTCCCATTAAAATCCTTTGGTGGTGGTTTGATGCCACTCACTAACAACATACAGACAGTCAAAATATTAATAAGATGACCTATATAATAGAAAACAGTAGATATATGCCCTCTGTGACTAAATATGCACAAGTAGTGTCAAATCACCCATAAAGTATGTGCCCAAAGCACAGAATATCGATATGGTCCATGTCAACATACTTACATGACATGTTGAATGCTCCTTTTCTGTGGAGATCCATGATGATAATGGGTGGATGATCCCCGCATGTCACACAAGAGTATTCGTACTCGTGACTTGTGAGTGCCTCAAAATGAAGATAGGCATAGCACTGTTTTGGCTGCAGGAAACTGTTCCCTTATGGTGAGCTCCAGACACTAAACCACTCTTCCAACAGCGGTGTGGGCCTATGATTAAAGATAACAAATAATAATTGCTATTCACTTCTTAAAATCCTGCAAAGCACTATTGTATTTTCACTAGAGGTAATGGTAAATTATTTAATAAGATAACCTGACCTGTAGCATGTTTCGAATATGTAGGCATAGAGGGAGGTCAACAATGACACTGTTGTTAAAATTGTGCAGGCCATCTTTCCACTCTTGATACCTGTAATGGATTCCACATTGGTGGCAACATTTTGAGTAGGTGGCAATATCTGAAAAACACAATGCTAAAAATTTTAACTGTATTATAATCCATTTGCAGATCTGATGTCATTTGTATGTATTTTATAGATCCCAGTTAGAACGATAAATACTTGCCATGGATCACTCTTTTATTTGTAAGAATTTTGGCCTTTGATGTGATGAGAAAAGGGTCTGATAAGGGTACATTTCCAGCGCATCTCTGGCAGAACATCTCATCAGGAATGAGGTTGGTTGGGTATGTGCTTGAAAATGAAAGCAGACGCAGGTGCTCAGGAAGAGCTGCAGGGATGGTCTTGTTGTTCATGATGTACTGAATCATAGATTCAAGCTCTTTGTCGCGGGGTACAGTAGACCTACGTCGTCTACAGTTTCATGAACTGGACTGGTCTGTTCTGTGCTTTGGACTGTCCGGAATAGCTGATGCTCAGTCTGGAAAAGGTGCCATTTTGCTATGTATTTATGGAGGCAGGATCTTCTTGATCTGGCACAAGGACAATGCCAAGTGTTCTGCTTTACATCATATGTGACCATTATTCTTCCAAGTTGGGCATAATACAAAGCATGTGGCTCATAGACTGAAACGCACCTCTTAAAAGATGGCGTTGTAGCCTTTGTTGCTACAGATAAGGGCTTGCTGTCTTGGGTGGCCAGGCTTTGTCTTTGTAGGCAGTCTGTCTTTCTTTCCTTGTCAAATCATTTTAACCCAACCATATCTGTCAGGGTACTTTCTGACAGAGTAGGAGCATCAGCAAAGCATCCACAATAGTCTAGTGACCGGAGGTGATAGCATCTGTAGTGGCTTAGTCCACTCCTCCTGGCTAAGTCAATGTCCACTTGACAGGATGGCAACTCACACCTGACGTTCTGCTCTGCTCCCCAGACTTTGTAAACAACATGGACTGGAACACTTGAAGAAAGAAAATGTTTCTGGACAGCATAGACACCATTAGCTCGGTCTATTCAGTCAGAATAAAGGTGATGGCTTGCTGTAATGTCGTCCCTATATTTTGTGTGTTTCCTCTCCAGATATTTTCTTTATTTTTTTATGTTTTTTGAATGGTAATGTGGCAATGAGGGCATTTTATCTTAATAGCTGCACTGTTCCGTAGCTGCACGGAGGACCTACTGGTGGTCAAGGGTGGCACATTAGGAATGGTTGCTGATGTAGTGGTGGTCAAGGGTGGCACATCAGGAATGGTTGTTGATGTAGTGGCGGTCAAGGGTGGCACATCAGGAATGGTGGTTGATGTAGTGGTGGTCAAGGGTGGCACATCAGGAATGGTTGTTGATGTAGTGGCGGTCAAGGGTGGCACATCAGGAATGGTGGTTGATGTAGTGGTGGTCAAGGGTGGCACATCAGGAATGGTTGTTGATGTAGTAGCGGTCAAGGGTGGCACATCAGGAATGGTTGTTGATGTAGTGGTGGTCAAGGGTGGCACATCAGGAATGGTTATTGATGTAATGGCAGTCAAGGGTGCACTGCGGATATTACATCCTTTGGGGTGGACCACAAAGTTGTCATGTCGGAATAAAATTGAAGAACAATATACACAATGGTAGTGTAGATTTGTCCTACAATTCAGACCACACTGAATACTGGGTATTGTATAATCTGAAAGAAAAAACAAAAAAAACAAATCACTCCCTTACTGATATTCCTAATTTATGTGATCAGCATGATGTTTTGGAACAGTGGTTCCCAAACCTGTCCTGGAGGATCCCTAGCCCTGCATATTTTCAGTGCGTTCCAAATGGGATATCACCCTCCGAAGGGCACTTCGGAGTGAAAACAATCATGGCCACCATACTGAAGTGTCATTCCGAACCGAAGTGCTCAAAATTAGCCACTACAAAGGGCCCTTCAGAATGAAGGATTTTGAAGGGTACAACTGATGGACACTTCGGGCCCCCATGATCCTTTGCGCTGATTCTTTGCATGATGACGGCACCTCCGTATAATGACGCAGAAGGGCACTTCAAGAAACAGCTGTTTGGTCCCCCTACACCCTTCGAAGCACTCACTCCAGAGGGTAAACCCTTTATTAGGGATTAGGGCATAGGGATGAGGCCTTCCGAATGGAATGCAGGGCCAGTATGTCTCCCTTATCAGACACACCCAATTAATGTCTTGCAATCTCTACTAATGAGCTGAGGAGTTGGATCAGTTGTGTTATATAAGGGAGACATACAAAATGTGCAGGCCTAGGGGTCATCCAGGTCAGGTTTGGGAACCACTGTTTAAAAAAAAAGGTAACAATACCCATCACATTGCATTTGTAAACTATTCGTAAAACTCATATGCAACATGCCCTGACAATGTTGACAGTGTTTTGTTTCAGAAATACCAAAACACATCAATCATGCATTTAACATCAACATTCCATAATATTTTTAGAAAAAATAAAAAAGTCATTCAAAAATGATGTTACCTTCATGGACGACTGCCCTCGAAAAGTGAAGCTGAAGATGAGCCTGTACTTTACTTTTCTTTGAGGGTTTGTAAAAGGTAGTAGAACAGAAAGGACAGTGGTATAGGGAATAGCAGGAGGTGCATTTGTTAAGTGTTGGTAATTCACCACCTCTCTGTATTGATGGAATTTCTACACCTAAAGAGATAAAACAATTTACATTAGATGGAAAGAGAAAGAGTAGATGGGTGTTTATAGTTTATACAAGTTGAGAGATTTACATTTCCTTAAGTAGATAAAATGCTAGAGAAACCACACACCTTTGTGAGGTGCAAGTTAAAGAGAACATGAAGAAAGAGTATAACTGCTCACTCACTTAAGTATTTTTATTACTTCCAACATTTCGGCAGGCAAGCAGCCTTTGTCAAGCTACGGCTTACTATAAAATGGAGAGCACCACAAGTAGAATCAACAATTAATCACAGGTGATATCAACAACATCACAATTAACATATAATAATTAGCCAGCAAACAATTCAAATACTCTTAACTTTATATTAATAAAACAAGATACACCATAAATAATTGAGCACCAACAATCACAAACATGATAAAACCACATTAAGTTCAAATAAACTTTAATTAGATATTAGATAATCTCATTTATAAAAGAAACAACTGAAACCAAATTTTTACATTCAAACCATATGGGACCAAAGTTTTTAATGTGGGATTTATCATGTTTGTGATTGTTGGTGCTCAATTATTGATAGTGAATCATTTGTTTTCTTAATATAAACTTATGAAATAGTCTTTTAGTTGTTTGCTGTAATAAAAATACTTGAGTCTGCAGTTAAATTCTCCTTACTTAGAGATTTACATACATGCATACATGCCTATTATAAATCTGTCTTTTGTATGTTCATATTCAATATGTACTCTAATGTTGCTGCGAAATCCATGTGGAGTGTGAAAAGAATAAACGGTTAGAATATCTTACCAGAAAAGGCCATTTCATGCAAGCTAGAGACAGAAAACAAAAAATGAAAAAGACAATTAAATAAGTGAGACAGAGCGAGTAGGCCTACATAAAATATGAGGCAGCTAAACTTACACGTGGTTAGCTAAAATTGAGCAAGACAAACCATCAGCCTGACCATCAATATTGTCTTTGCATATAAATAACGATGTCTCTTGACATATTGAAACGAATTGATTGCGACCTTTGGCTAATCACTTATAAGTATAGAACAACAATAAATTTAACGAGTATTTAACATACCTCTTTTTCGTGTTCTTCTTCTTCTTGCTTTTTATGGCGGTTGGCAAACAAACTTCTTTTTCGTTTTGCTTCTAGATTTGATTTTGGTTTGATTCAGTTCTGATGGCTCATATACTGTGCATTCTCTCCCTACTGGATGCTTCAGGAACAACAGGGGCGTAAAACTGTCTGGGCCGTAGATCTGCCTTGCTCCAGGTCTGCAGCCTCCCACTACTCGCTGCAGGGTGAAAACCTTGTCCCACAATGTTTTTGCACAGTTTTGGACACAGAAGGCCGCCAAATGGGAATTAAATATTCCATAGAGAGATATTTAGAAATAAATGCGGTGGGTAACTCGGAGCGTCGGTTTACAGATCACAATACAAGCAGGAGAAGTCTCATATTACGGTCGGTCATCACGATCACGGATGATAACATGCAGGATCAACACTGTACCCCAGTGTACAAGTACCCCAGGAACATCGTTTTTCCATTTTTGAAGCATAAACCCCATAAAACCGATGTGAGCTTCGGATCTTCCAATGTTTGTCTATGGCGCTGAAACCTAAAGATGTCCGAGTTCCGCTCCTCGTGCATTGGATAAGATGCTGAGATGTAGAGAGATCTGTTAGTGTTTCATGTTCTGTTGGGATTGAAAGGGTTTGTGTTGTCTGAGTTTTATGGGTTATCATTGTGCTTCAGTCCAGCAGAAGACTAAGAAACACTGATGTTATGCTGCACGTTGCTTTATTTAAAGGCAGTAACAGTGTAGTTGCTGATGCAGTGATAGTTACATTAGCTCATGTGTGCTGCTGCTAGCTAATGTAGATTTACATTTCACAGATAATGTTTAACAATAATTATCCAGAAAATATCTGTAAAGTAACAGCTTTTTTTTTCTAAAACATTTAAGAAAAATTAGGATGCAAGTTAGGATATTTTTTTGTCTCAGCCATCTCCTCGAGTGCCCATGACAGCCATCACAGAGCTCTCCTCCCGGATCATTGTTTATTGCTTGTGGACTTCAATTCTCATCACCCTTTATCACTTTCATTGCCTTCTGCTGTTTGTAATTTATCCATTTAGTTCTCCATATAATAAACCATGTTCTCTTATCTTTGTTGCTGAAGTATTGTTTCGTCACGCTGTTCTTCTGTGTTTTTGCTGGATCCTGTTCTCTGGATATTCTTGTGCTGCTTCTTACCTTTGCCTTGTGTGGATTATTTATTTATTTATTTTTATTAAAGCTGCTCTTCAATGGATCATCTTTTACAAAGTTTTCAGTGTGATTCTGTGACAACTTTTCCATAATCTTACTGTATGTATTTGGCAGCTGCTTCTGCTAGTCATTGATTTTTTTTTTAACAATCTTTAACCATTATTTCCATTAATGGTAAATATGTGGCAACCTGTGCTGCCATACATTTTACCTTTTTTTTTTTTAATGTATATTTTAATTTTTTAGGTCTATTTTTCTTTCATATAACTTATCATATAACAAGAAACTTGGATGTTAACCTGTTTAATCAATGTGGTTTTTACTCTTTTTGACCAATAATATATTATTATTATTATGGAACAAACCCCTCTGTTCTCTCCAGACCTTTGTAACAAAATATTCTGCTACAATATTTCATGCTTTTGTTTGTTTCCTTTTTTAAATAAAGAAACTAAAAAAAAAAAGAAATGCAGTGTGAATAAAGGCAGAAGAGCCACCATTTACTTTAATGAATAAGATTTATTCTCTAAATGTTTATTTTGGTATTATTTGCAGCATTAATATTACTGTAATTTACAGACCTGCTTACAGTTAGTATCCAGATAAATATAATACTGTCAAGTTTAAAACAATTCCTGGACATGCAGTTTTGTTTTGTTTTTTTTGTTAACCCACAGCACATGAATTCACATATGGATATTTTTACACACTGTGGTTCTGACTGGTGTGTACAAATGTTGCACAATAGTGTTCACATGGTGAGAACTTCCGGTTGTGGTGACATTGTGATGGTGTTAAGAGCTGAATATGTGTTTAGAGTTGAAACACAAGTGAAACAGTGAAACACAAGAATAGTGTTAATAGTTTTGAGAAATCTTTTACACAATGGTCTGAGGTTAATGATGAGTGGCTAATATAATGACTTTTATTGTTTAAAGCAATTGAATGAACACTAATAAAGTTACAGATTTCTGAAAGCAAAAGTGATGCTTAGCAAGCAAAAGTAAATACTATGAAGCAATAAAACAAGACCTTAAAAACTCTGTGAGCTTCTCTTCACACTCTTTTATTTTTTCTGTAGTACTTCTTCTTTCACTCACCTCTTCTCCAAATACTCACACTTGCAGTCTTTGCACTTGGCTACTTATATTACACATTTCCTGTATTTGGGCCAAGTGTTCAAGTGAGGATTTCAATCAACACTTATAGTGCTGTAAAAATGCAAGAGTTTACATAGCTTTATTTTTATTTTAAATATTTGCATTTTAAAATCAACTTCTAAATGTCTGTTCAGTAGTCCCTGTAACATGACACAGTTTAATTTGTGGTGCTTCTAATGAAGTGATGAAAAGCAGTTGCAAATATTGTACAAAATAAATATCACCATTACTCATCTTTGCACCAATAAAATGTGCAGCACTTTGTTTCTCTACCAAATTATATGTAACTGTAGTATCAGAACGAGTCAGACAAATTAAGATTCGATCAGAACATCGAAACATGAGGAGCCGAAATTCCATAGAGGCCCAAGAAAACAGGACAACGTCATAAATCAGATCCTTAGCGCCATCCCGTCTGAAGCAAGTGGACCAACCAACTCTGTCAGTGAGCAGCTTGCAACATTAAAACAAAAGGAAGACTTTTTTATCATTCCAACCGAGGAAGGAGATTGTCAAATTTGGGCAAGTAATTAAGATTAATGGTCAAAGAGATACACCGTGTGACCGTCATGTAAATCTGTGATAGAAATCACACATTTGATCATGTTTTAATCACGTAGTGTGTATGTCTTTTAATAACTATTGAATAGCTTAAGCCTTAAGGGTTCATATTTGTGTTTGGCATGTATGAGTTTGAAAAATCAAGCTTTAAACATTTCTTCCAATCAATTCTTCGTCAAAGGTATATAGTCTTGTTATAGAAATCATGTCCAAAATTATATTCTACAAAAACAGGAAAATTCGGACCATGTGACTGATACATGATTTAAAACAAGAAACATGGATGTTAACCTGTTTAATCAATGTGGTTTTTGCTCTTTTTGACCAATAATGTCTGTTTGACCCCTCTCCAGACCTTTGTAACAAATATTCTGCTACAATATTTCATGCTTTTTATGTTTGTTTCCTTTTTAAATAAATAAACTATTTCTGCAGCTGATGCTTTGTTAAAAAAATAAAAATAAATGCAATGTCAATAAAGGCAGAAGAGCCACCATTTACTTTAATGAATAAGATTTATTCTCTAAATGTTTATTTTGGTATTATTTGCAGCATAATACTACTGTAATTTACAGACCTGCTTACAGTTAGTACACAGATAAATATAATACTGTCAAGTTTTAAACAATTCCTGAATGTGCAGTTTGTTTTTTAACCCACAGTACATGAATTCACACATCATTATTTTTTACACACACTGTGGTTCTGACTGGTGTGTACAAATGTTGCTCAATAATGTTCACATGGTGAGAACTGCCGGTTGTGGTGACATTGTGATGGTGTTAAGAGCTGAATATGTGTTTAGATTTGAAACACAAGTGAAACTTAGCAAGCAGCAGTAAATAATAGTCTTATGTGTTGAGTGTCGTTCTGCATGAAGCAATAGAACAAGATCTGAAAAACTCTATTTTTTCTGTAGTACTTCCTCTTTCATACTCATCCCTTCTCTAAATACTCACACTTGCAGTCTTTGCACTTGACCACTTTACTACTTAAATGACAAATTTCCTGTATTTGGGCCAAGTGTTCAAGTGAGGATGAAGACCAAATGTCTGTGTATAACTTTTATCTACCTGATGGGACACACTTATAGTGCTGTAAAAATGCAAGAGTTTACATAGCTTTATTTTTACATGACACAGTTTAATTTGTGGTGCTTCTAATTAATCGATGAAAAGCAGTTGCAAATGTTGTACAAAATAAATATCACCTCTACTCATCTTTGCACCAATAAAATGTGCAGCACTTTGTTTCTCTACCAAATTATATGTAACGATATCTAATTATAATATTAATATTTAACTTACATTGGAAAGGTTTCCGTGAGATCTCGTGAGATCTCAGCAAAAGTCTCACAATTTATTTCCAGAGCATGATGCATGATGGGATACACTAAGACTGGAATAGCGCTCTGGAGGGGTATTCAAGATAAACAGAATTAGTGTGCTGTAAGGGCCCTGCACTTTGGTGTTTTTAAGACTTGGGACAGCCTTGCGCACTTACTCCCTGTCGCGCCCCACACACTCTCAAGTGGCCGAGACCGCAAGTGTGAGTATTTGGACAAGGCATCAGTCTCTACAATTTAGGGTACATGTCATGGCCATTAACGTATGCTCTGTCAATTTTCTTCACAAAAATTATATTTTACCCATTAAGGCATATTATAATCTCAGACAAATACTTTGCGCACCCCATATTTCAAGTCAAGTCACACTAAGTCGTCATTATCTACACTGTAAAAAATGATCGCGATTTTAATGGTAAAAGACTGTAAAAATGTCACAGTAAGAACCTGTTAAATGATTAACAGTAAGTTTCCTTACTATATACGGTAAAAAACTGTAATAGATCTAACCTTTATTTTCGAGAAAGTTGCCTCAGAGTCAACACACATAGACTGTGTCTGAAACCACACCCTACACCCTCATTCACTAGTTCCTACAATAGTTCACTATATAGTCCACTAGACAGAGTGATTGAGAACATATGAGTGAATTCAGACACTGATGAACACCTGCTGTTAACGAACACAATCACTGAAGGAAAGAACAAGAAACAAAACTACAACTGAAATACAGCCACAGTCTTAAATGAAATTAACTGAAATAAAACAGCAGAGGATGATTAAACAACTCCACAAACAGCATCACCAGCTCCACTTATTACTAACCAGTTTGACTTCATTTCTGTCATATATCTACAAATTAACAGAGGTTTATATTTTATTTCAAATGTTTTGTTTGACGTCACCATTTTGGTGATTGGTGTTTGCTTTAGTTATGCTCTTGACCCTTGACTCTTCAATGTTAGTTTCTCTTTAGCTGATTTAATTGACCTTGAAATTTTACCTTGAAAGGAAAAAAAAAAAAGTTTTTTGAGCTTAAATGTGCTTATCTCTCATGCCATGTGTCTCTCTTCTTTGGAGAATGAGTAAAATGAATAGCTTTTCAAAATTATGTGGTCACATGACCAATTTCTTCTATGGTTTTCCAGAAATAAGGGGCGGAACTACTTCCCCCCTGGCACAAATCTCCCCACTTTCCCCTATAGAGATTTTTATTTAAAAGTATTAATTGTTCTGCTGTTGATGAATTTAGCCTACTTCTTTTTTTACATAGAATTTCTCCAGCCTTTGAAAAAATCCTCTCACAAGGGACACTTGTCGCTGGCATGCACAGATACTTTTTAGCTAGAACGTACAGAGTAGGAAAAATACCTGCTCTCTCCTTCCAGCACTTTAGGGGATCTTCCATTCTGGGCAGAAATGCATCTGTGAGGCACTTTTTTACTCCCACTGTGGCATCAGCTGTAGCACTGCATGTCGTGTGGGATTCACGTACACGATTATCAAAAAGTTCCCATAAACAGTCCTGGCTTTCAGCTGGTGTTGTTGATGATGATGATGGACCTGATGCTGACCATTGTGACTCTGACTGAACAAGTGAAAATAGCAATTAGTTACAAAGTCTAAACTCATGTCATATATGAAGTTACATAATTATACAGATCATATAACTCCATAAAATTAGATGAAGATTGAAAGTGCTCACCATGAGTTGGTGAGTTTGAACGCATCAGCGAAGCGCACTCCAGTGTGGGGTGTTTTTCAGCCTTCTGGCCTTTGGCAGGATTTCCAAAAGCCACAATTTTGAATCTTGGGTCCAGCAGTGTAGCCAATGCCAAGGCTCTGAATGACTCAAACCATATTAATGACAACAATATGACACTTATGGCCAATAACATTGGCAGTATGGTCATTGTGGCTTACCTAATTGTACAGTTGATTCCTGCTTTGCAAGGCCTATTTTCTCTACAAGCTTGTGCTGCAACATCCTGTAAAGTGGTATGAGTTTTGAGGCGGATACTCTCTGTTCCTCTGACAACTGTTGTAGCAAGTTTAAATGGTTGCAGTAATGACAGTGGTTCTTGAATTATGTCGTACTCAGAACTTGTCAGCAGAGCAGTATCACAGTTTGAATTGGAAATAGCAGCAGCCACTGGCTCTCGTAGATCATATAAGTGTTGCAGCATGTCAAAAGTGCTGTTCCATCTCGTTTCAACCTCCTGTATCAGTTTCAGAGTTTGTCTGCCCATCAAGCCCTGCATCTCCACAAGTTTGTAATTTGCTTTGCAGCTGGATCTAAACAACCCCACTATCTTTCTGGCGTATGTCATTAATGAGTGGGGTTTCATCTAGGGCCTTTTTCACAATCAAATTTAAGTTATGTGCAAAACATGGGATACGTCGAAGCTTCAGTAGCTGGGCACTTAAGATCATGTTGGATGCATTGTCAGTCACCATACACTGAACTTTGGAGGTAATTCCCCACTCAGACATGAGCAAGGTTTTAGCCTCCATGAGATGCTGGGCTGTGTGGGTTTGGTAAAACCTCCTTACACCCAATACAACAGTTACCATCTTTGCTTCTGGTGTAATGTAGTGACAAGTTACACCAAGATATCCGTCCATATTGATGGATGACCACATATCAGCCGTAAGACTAACAAATTCTGCCTTTTGTATGTCTCTCATTGTCTTCTCCTTGGTGCTGTTATACCTTTCAGTGACTATCGTTTTAAGTGCCTTCCGGGATGGGAGGACATAGCGTGGATCAAGCTTGTTCACAAAGGCCCTGAAACCCATATCCTCCATAATAGTGAAGGGCTGCAAATCCTTCACCACCATGTCTACAAGAGCCTCATCCAATTCCTTTTGTCTGCCTTATAAGAGAAAAAAATATATTTTCAGTCAAATACATTTAAATTATTTAGATTGAAATAGTCCACAGCTATAAAGACTAATCTGTTGGTTCATTAATTAAATTCAATTAAATTCAAGTTTATTTGTCTAGCGCTTTTTACGATACAAATCCAGCTCTGCAGGAATTTAAGTTTCCACAATATATTTATTTATTGCAGAACCTTAATATGTTTGACTTATGGCAAAATTTGGTAATTCTGTATGTTGTCTGAGCATTGGCATCCTCCGAAGTCCTCTGAGGGGTTGGCATTATCTTTTCTCAGGTGTTCGGTCATCTCAGATCATTTAAGGGTTGGATCCAGACTGAAGCTTCTGTAATTCCTAGTAACCACGGGATGTTAATCAATAGAGAAACAAATAGAGACATAATTAGCGTAGCTGCTGTTCCATCTAAGCAAAAATTATTTGTTCAACCCAAGCTAAAGAATAATAATAATGTACATTTGATCAGATATAACTGCAGTACAATATTTTAAGATGCATTATGTGAATGCTTGGCTAAAGAGATGTGTCTTTAATCTAGATTTAAACAGAGAAAGTGTGTCTGAACACCGAACGTTATCAGGAAGGCTATTCCAGAGTTTAGGAGCCAAATGTGAAAAAGCTCTACCTCCTTTAGTGGACTTTGCTATCCTAGGTACTACCAAAAGTCCAGAGTTTTGCGACCTTAGGGAGCGGGTTGGATTGTAGCGTGGTAGAAGACAAGTTAGGTACGCAGGAGCTAAACCATTTAGGGCCTTATAGGTAAGTAATAATATTTTGTAAATGATACGGAACTGAATAGGTAGCCAGTGCAGAGACTGTAAAATTGGGGTAATATGATCATATTTTCTTGACCTGGTAAGAACTCTAGCCGCTGCATTTTGGACTATCTGTAGCTTGTTTATTGAAGATGCAGGACAACCAGCTAGCAGTGCATTACAATAGTCCAGTCTAGAGGTCATGAATGCATGAACTAGCTTTTCTGAATCAGAAACAGGTAGCATGTTTCAAAGCTTGGCAATGTTTCTAAGATGGAAGAATGCTGTTTTTGTAACATGGGAAATATGATTAGTTTGAAACCTTCCTGAACAAAGAAGTGTGTATACACACACACATACATACATAGATCCATACATATACATATATGTATGAATATAGAACTATATTGAATACATTGGCTATGTTTGAGAGGCGCTATTTTTAAATATTCTCAGTGAAACTATTTTTAACACGATTGTTAATTGTGATTGGGATGTTAAGTTGTAGGGCTTAGGTTGACTTAGGCCTAAGTCTTTTTAAAAATATGGATTTTCTAAACAGTGTCTCAATACTTTGTGATCTGACTTAGATTTCATACAATCATACCTTGCTTAGATGGCCCAGCGGTGCCAATAGGCAGCCTAGGTGCAGGAGCAATGTTACCATCCTCTGCACCCCCCAAAAGGGCAGGATGAGTGCTCCTCAAATGGCGCATCATGGCTAGCTGCCTATCACAATGCATACATCTCACTTTATTTTGTGTTTCCAAATGGAAATGCTCCCACACCACAGAGGGCCGGCATCTCTTGTGTGGAGCTTCCATTATTATGTAATTTCAATATGAAATAATCTATCTATCAACTAGCCTATGATATTCTATCTGTAACTTGGTGTGTTTGTCACTATCTAACTTATATGAATGTATCAGTATATCTATCCTAATTATCTGTCAATGTCTATAGTCTATCTATCAATATCTTAATAATAACTTTTAATGTAGCCTAAATATAATTAACCAAATTACACTATAAATATCACTATATCGCAAAATCTCTCTCCTCTCACAAAAACCCACGAAGTGAAGATGCGTTAACTGTACTTTTATACTTTGTGGGAGTTAGGTTGAGACAGATGTGCAATTGTGTGATTTGTTCCCGAGCCTGTCAATCAAACGCCAAATCGGCAGGTATGACACGTCTCAAAACACTTGTGACACGCGCCGGAGCTTCGAATGACCATAGTCACGTGACATGGGTGTTTCGAATCACACTTCGGAACAACATCTGCGCTTCGGGATCTCGACACCGTGTCGAAACGTCAGTTTCACGTCAGCCATCCCTAGATATTTGTTTGGAGCCAAAGTCTGCACAGTAAAGATTTGTTTGGAGCTAGAGTCTGTGCTGTAATGTCGTGAGGTGGAGCCGTGGAATCAAACTCCAACAGACCCAATCAAGCATAACGACACGCCCCATTTTTACAGCATCAAATTGCTAGCTAAAATGAAACTTATCACAAACATGAACAATTTAACATATATCAGCGTGATAGCAACTACCTTAAATGACCAAAACCATATTTCGGAAAATTGTGTTGGAAGTGTAATTAAATTTTTATTTTGACTCAAGTCCCATTTGTTTAAATGGAGAGGTTTATGACCTGTACTGTGAGGCACATCTGGTTTTGTCTTCGTCTGCTTTGTTTCCTGGTTTTGTCTTAGTTTTCTGCTTTGTTTGCTACCCTTTGGACTGACTACCCTGTGTTAGTGGCGGCGAGATGAAGCTTTGAAGCTTTCCAGCCAGATGTGTTGAAAAGTGGTTAATTTCCAGTGTTGCTAGATAGGATGGACGATTTCCAACCCAAAAGCTCACAAAAACCCACCCAAAACTTTATCTGTCAATATAATGTGATAGAATGTAAATCAAGGTTGATAAGAGCCATTTTTATCTCCTTAAAACAAAATAATGATGATAAAATACTATAAATATAATGCTAGATAAATTTCCCATGGATCAAATCGGGGCAAATACATTAAAGAGAATTACCAAACCGATACCCTTGAAAAAACACACACATCATTTTCAATGTCAAGTGGCCAATATAAGTGATCGGAATAAGCAACATAAGGTATTTCACACTCGTTCATGCACACACCATGATAGTCAAAACTGTGTCATTCATTGATGCATACTGTATGAAAATCTGACAATAAAAAAAAATAATAATAACAACAATAATAATGCTCTTACCTTCATATCATTCTATAATTTCACACAGAACTAGAGGAAGCCTTTCATGAAGTTCACAATACAGAACTTTGCACAATTAAAACTAACAAGTCCAGCAGCTGTCAATGATATACCAATCTGGACCGTTTAAAAGATAAAATATGGGATCGTGTAGATATAAATAGATTTTGATTAAATCATTTTTAACTGTGGTCTGATTTCGGAGTTACAGTGATAGAGCCTTCGTGTCACCTCTCCCTCAACAGGTGTAATCATCACGTCTGTCTGCTCAATCATCACGTCTGTCTGGTGATCCCTAGTGATTGGCTAAAAGTGCGGCTGCGACGTCAACATCAGCACCAGTCTCTTTGCAGTGTTTGTGTGTGTGTGTGTGTTTAGTAACGTCGTGATGACAGATTGGATGCAGTATATGCACACTTGGGCTTGTATGTTAACCAATTAGCCTATACAGTTTGAAAACTGCAAACCAGCCCAAATTTTGTTAGACTGGATAAAAGAGGGAGAAAGTGATTAATGTGAGCTGAACAGAAGGCAGTGGAGTAGAAGTTTAAAAACAATATGTTTCCTCTGTCTGTAGGCTCGATTCTGCCAAAAGTGAAGCCTTTCTAGAAGCACTGCAATCAAACGAGGCTGTGAACATAACTAGTGATGTCATTTCACTAAAATGATACAAGCCTCGATACAGAGCTCCATCTGGAAGTCCCTGATGTTCTCCATAGAAGCTTCGAAGCCTCGGTATCAGGAGTAACATCACTACCCCGTGTTTGACCTTAAGCCTGTGTATGGATTACAGTTTTGGATTACCCTGATAAACTGTGTTTGAATCCCCAATCTTCATGTCCTTGTGCAGATGTTACATTGATACTGAATCATGACAACATTTCTGTCCAAAACTTGCATATTAGTCAGTTTGACATTTTCTGAAAACTTTTTGCAACATTTTCTCTAACACACGATGCATTTTTATCTCTATAATGTGTCATGTTGGATCTGATTGTGGGTATCAGGAAGTCTTGAGGTTTTAACACAGTCTGTGTTTTTAACCGTCATTATTCAGTCAGTATGGAGCTCAGTCAACTTCCTCTTGTGCTCTGTGAGTATTGCTTTCTCTGGGTGTGAATGTTCATTGAATGTTAATTGCTCTTATATTATGAATGGGATCAAGTGATTTAGTGTGCCTGATCTTTTTAAAATTTATTTATTTTTATGCTGCTCTCAGATTCTCAAATCGATCCCTAGTCTATAATATATGAGGGACTAGCTTGAAGGAGCAGGTTTGCAGTTAGTGCTGTTTGTGAAAGAAATGCACGTTATTGTGTTTGTGCTTTGTAATAATGTTTGTTGAATCAGTTCTGTTGGTTTGTTTTGCTCAGATGCTTAGTAATGTGTGTAAATTAGATATTCACTAATGTGCACTTAGTAAGAGTTTCTTTATTCCTCTTCTTGTGATCAGACTGTCAGTTCCCTAAACAGGTTTCTCTGCTATGATGATGAAATCTGTAAAATATCAAACCACTGTTTCATTGTTCATCTGCAGTTCTCCACACACTATCTTATTATGAGTTCATCTTTATTACTGTCACAGTTTTCAGACCCTTGAAAGTGTAGACAAGTTAGATTAAAAGATCTCTAGACAAATTAGCCAAAAAAAGGTTTCACTTAATTTTGATCGTCCCTTTAACATTCTGTTGACTATAAGTATCATTGCACCTACATATCTACTGTGTCTCATTAGAGTGTTAGTAGAGTATTAGCAGACTGGTTGGGTTAGGGTTAGCATTAGTTCACATGCACTTGCAAAATTACTTAGTCTGAGTGTCTGTTGGGATACCATCACAATAAAGAGTTAGCAGATATTATTCAGACAGTCAAGTACTCTAATGAGAGTTAGTTGACATATAGGTGCAAAGTTACTTATTGTCAACAGAATGCTCAAAAGGAAAATAATCAAATAAAAATAATCAAAATAAAGTGTTACCAAAAATAACTTAAACCTGTTGTGAAGCTGAGAAACATTTAAGAGTAAAATGATGGTGTTTTACAAGCAAAGGAAGAAGAATACTTCATATGGCTAATGTAATGTACACAGTATCAGCTCAATGCTGACATTTTCTTTTTGTGTTTTTAGTGCTGATTTCAAACATCCAGTCTGGACAAACTGAAGGTGAATGAATTTCATCACATATTCACATACGAGTGATTCTACACTGTTACAAACTAGCTGTGAAAACAGTGTTATGATTTTAAATTATTATAAATACACCTTCTGAAGCTATTTTGTGTTGTGAGGAAGACATTTCAGTGAACCAATAGCAGTGACAATACACAGCAAATATATTTCCTCACATAATGAACTGCTCTGAGAAATTAGTGAAAATGTTTCATACGACTCTAAATAAGTGACTGTAACAGCTATAAACAACTCTTCAGTCTAACCTGATATAGCATGTGTGTTTTGCAATAAACTGTTTATACAATAAAAACTACGGTGGCTGAGAGAGCTCAACACGCTGCGACTTCAGAAAACACATGCACATAGAAAAAGCACCAGCAAATCAAGAAAACATCTTCATCAGTTTGACCGCAGGGGTGTATTCCAGAAAGCACGGTTAACTTACCTTCAGTTAAACCCTGAACTTTGGGTTGATTAACCCCAAAACTTGCTTACTCGAGGTATGTGGTTCCAAAAACACGTCCGGGAGTAAGTTCATTAAACTCAGAGTATGTTCCTGATTAAGACTCAAGACAATCTCAACAGAGCGACAAATCGACGAGTCACTATGGAAACGGGCGCTAAGAAAAAGCGCACCATGCTGTTTCTTTCTTCTTCTTTTGTTCATTTACATGCTTAGTGCATATCGCCACCTAATTGATGGTTGTGTAATCATTTATTTTTTCCCGTTTAATCTTCAATCCTTGAGAATATGACTTATATTTATAGTTTGATGCTAATTATATATTAAGTCATATCAGATATGTATTTTTATTATAGAAATACATTATAGAAAATGCCAATCCATGTGTGAGATGATAATATAAAATGTAATAAGTATATATAATATAATAAATTAAACATTACCTTGTCATAGTGTTTTATAATTTATACAGATAACTGTCATATATGCCAATAAAATAAATAAAATAACCATATTAGAATAATATATTACCTTATTTATTACTTATATTAGCGCTATATATATATATATATATATATATATATATATATAGATATATATATATATAAATATGTTGTGCGCTATCTGTCAGGCCCACTGAAGGCTGGTCAGTATGTCACGCGTGCACTGAGAGCACTGAAGTGAACTAACCCTGGAACATAACCTGCTCCGGAGCAGGTTATCTTCAGAGAGCAAGTTACTATGGTTACTTACATACCCTAAAAGTAACCTCCGATTTTGGAACCGAAAGCCGAGTTTATTCGCTCGCTTATCCTCAAACTTATCCGGGTATGTCACATAACCTACTTTCTGGAACACACCCCTGGTGGTGCAAATGCTCACAACACAAACAAATAAAGAAACGCACTGCAAACGATCACAACAACCAAATAAATATTATTTGCAGTGCATTTCTTTGTTTGGTTTTGTTGTGAGTATTTGCAGCGTGTGTGTTGTCAAATTGATGAAAGTTGTTTTCTTAATTTGCAGGTGTTTTATCTATTTGCAGCGCATTGAGCTCTCTCGGCCACCATAATAAACAGCTTATTTTATTATTCACATTATTTTTTATTGTGAATTGTTGTCATTGTACAGAAAAACCAAATTCCAAAGTGACCATTAAACCTGCTCAACATGTGTTTAGAGGAGAGAACGTCACTCTCAGATGTAACATATATGCTGAAGGAGTCACTAGCTGGAGCTACTTCTGGTATAAAGAAGGTTTAAGCAGTGTTTTTAGTGATGGACAGGAACACACATTCAGTTCTTTTACTGAGTCTGACGCAGGTAAATACTCCTGTGATGGATTTAAAGGACCACACAGGTCTCTCCGCAGTGATGCAGTTACACTGACAGTATCAGGTGAGTTTGAGCATCTCTTCATAAACACACAAACAAACGGTTATTAATGAGTGATTTCTCAATTTCAGCTCCCAGAGCAGTTTTTTAGTGTTTCTTAAGAGGTTAAAAAGTGATCAGATTTTTAGGGGCTGAGCACCAAACTTGTGTTGCCCTTTTTATAACATTGAATCTTTGGCTAAATATAGGATTCTTATCCTGATCTCAAAATGAAGATGACGTGTTAATAATCAGACATTATAAAATATATTGTCGTCTGTTTTTCTTTCTCTTTTTCTTTCTTTTTTTTTTAAACAAAATTGGCTCATGATTGTCAAGCTAGGTTTCAAATTGTGTTTTTTTTGTAATTGTTCAGCTGTTACCAAATGACACCCTAAACAATAGTTGTGATGTATCTCTGCAACACTTCTCTGTTTAAATAAGCTTTGTAGGCATGGTCTTGTGTTTGGTAACAGCTCCACATACTGGTCAGAAATAAGACTTTGCCATTTTGAATTGTATTGTAAACTGCTGTTCCTGCACAACACTTTGGTGACTAATGTGTCTCTTTGGCTGCTGTTATAGATGTAGGTGTTGTGGCACAGCATTTCAAGCTCTGGGCTGTTAATCTAAAGGTTGGGGGTTTGAACCTTGTCTATGGTGGTTTTTGCATCTTTGTTGTCCTATAACTCTTTGTTCAATTATATACTTCATAACATAATACTGTAGCTGTACAGTAAGTGATGGTAAACGGCTGTCCTTGTGGTTTGTTCACGTGCCGGTGTAGTGAGTACATATAAAAAGTGGTGCACAGATGTCCAAACATCAAATCATCGTCCAGCTGAGACTGTCGCACATCATTCACAGCGACTGCAGGGCCACAGTGTGACAAATCACCAGCAGTTAAACAGTGGTGATCAGGGCAATGTGTCACAGCACCCAGCCGGGTCCCCATGCTAACTGCACACCATCACCAACGACACATAACATGGAGCAAAAACTGGGTTTGCTCTTCATCACCACCACCCTGCAATGTACAGGAACTGGAGAACCTGCTGTTGAAAATATAGTACCAGATACCCCAGGAGACGTATTGCCACCTCAATGAATCAAGCATCGCTGTGTGGCGGCTGTTTTGTGGGTTAAAGGAGGTCCTACAGGTTATTAGATAGGTAGTTATAATATAATGACTGATCAATATAGGTTGCGTTAAACTTTAACATTGGACGGATAGGGTCGTAAAAACTCTGTCATCATCTATTATTACCTGTCATTTTCATTTTAATATTTAATTATAATAACACATTTAACTGCTTGTATTTATTAATAATGAACCTACAGGATGAGCATATAGGCTTATGCATGTATTTATTTATGAAGAGAACAGATGAACAGAGACTGTGCGTCACTTTTCATGTTCAACACACCGCAGTTACAGCGGAGGCTACTAAAAACAACACAATCTTGGTAGAAAAATCGATTTCTCTATTTTAATAGATTCTCATTTTTATGAACCAATATCGATTCTTAAATCCCAATTGATTCTGTTTTCAGTTGATGAATGAACAGAAGCTACATCTAAATCTCAATGGGCTAAGCATTGTGCTTTGTTATTTTTGATATGAAACAAAGTCTCAGATTTCAAATTCTGTCCATTTTATTAGGAAATTTGAGCAATAAATACCGTTTTGGTGCTCTTTAATGTGGTGTGATAGATTGCTGTCGTTCAGATCAAGTGAGCGGCAGCGCAGTGAACTGATCATCTCTTTCTCTTTACTAGTGAGTAGGATCTTGACAGTTTTATTTTTGTTCTGGAGGCTGATGATCCAGCTCTGCTGCTATACTGGAGCGCACTCGACACCAACTGGACAGGGGTGGAAATTACAGTTATAAATTACAATAGATCACTCTCAGTGTAATCTGTCAAAGTAACGGACAGCCCTCAGATTTTTCCATCACTGATAAAAAAAAATTTAGTCAATGACGAAAAAATTTTCAGTTACCAAGACCTCTGATATATATATATATATATATATATATGCGTGTGTGTGTGTGTGTGCTGCCAAATGATTAATCGCAATGACTCATATCTAAAATAAAAGTTTCTGTTTACATAATATATATGTGTATACTGTGTATGTTTATTACATATAAATACAAACACATGCATGTTATGTTTATGTATTAAATATATTCATATATAATATAAAATATAAGAACATGAATATATAAATGTATAAACATAAATATTTTCAAAATATATACTGTATATACATAATAAATATACACAGTACATATACATATATAATGTAAACAAAAACTTTTATTTTGGATGCGATTAATCGCAATTAATCATTTGACAGCATTTTAAGTTGTATCAATATACAGCCATATATGGTCAATGCATTAATGTAATATATACATTATACCATATATTTTTGTTTCATAAGGGTTGTTCCTGTAATTGCTACTTTCTGATTTTTTCCTACTTTTCCTTTAAAATCAAGATGCAATAATGACTTACTAGTATCTTCAGTAGATCTTCAGCAGAAAAACTTGAATATTTAATTAATTAATAATTGTTGTCATTGTACAGAAAGACCCAAACCCACAGTGGCCATTAAACCTGCTCAACATGTGTTCAGAGGAGAGAACGTCACTCTCAGATGTGACATATATGCTGAAGGAGTCACTAGCTGGATCTACAGATGGTATAAAGATTCAAGAAGTGTTTTCAGTGAACAACAGGAACACACATTCAGTCCTGTTACTGAGTCTGACGCAGGTAACTACTCCTGTGATGGATCAGACACAGGAGGATCACGCTGGTCACACATCAGTGAAGCAGTTACACTGACAGTATCAGGTGAGTTTGATTATCATTCATATACAGGTGTTTAATCCAAGTACTCCTCGCTGCAGACTGTAGCGCGGTGACGTCAGGTACCTACGTCACGTATGTGTTTACCGCGCATGCGCAGTGTGACGTATGGTATGCCTGTGTAATTTGCATTGCATGGTGACGTTAGGCGTTTTCGCGTCGTGTGTGACGTAACGCGTCATTAAAACGCATGCGCATACTTAACATAATACTCTTATAAAATGTAAAAGTATTAAAAAAAGCTAAGGTGAAAAAAAAGTAATATGTAGTACAGCACAAACCCATGATTTTAACCATGTCTGAGGTAAAATTATATGGAATTACAGAGTTTATTCTGTAATTTGTGTAGTATTATATACAAGGTATTAACATTGTTGCACTTTATTTCACTGTGTATATTGTAACATTACTCTGCACCTTATATGTTTCTTATTTTAACCTTTCCTCTGTCATGATTCTTGTTTATTTAGTATAATTATGGACATTTTTCTGTTGCTTTGGCAATTCTGCCTGTGGAATATTTAAGCCAATAAAGTAGTATTAAGTTAAATTGACTACATACAGTATATTTTCAGTGTCTACATCCCATTTTATGCATGGTGCCTCCAAAAAACCAAACTGATAACAGTGATCTTTTTTTTATTGCAAAGAACAAAACAAAATATAATTGTATATACATATATATTTTTATATATAATAATTCAAACTATAAACATGACACATGAGAACGAGAGAAAACAACAACAACAACAAAAATATTACATCTACTCGTTCTGAAATTCACCTCCATCACTGATAAAACAATCAACTGAGCAGTAGCCCTCAAAATCTTTGAAGGAATAAAACCCACGCAGGACTCCCCTTCTGCCATTGCCAACATACCCAGGTGGGCAGTCTTTAAATATTTCACGGCACCGTAGGCACTGGGTCAGTGAATACGGCACCCGGAACTTCTCTCTGTATTGTGCAGAAAATGCACTCCAGTTCACGACACCTAATTTACATAAAAGAACAAACAATATTTAAACAATATTAAATCATTTTGAATTAAGTCAAAAGAGTCATACAAGGAAAAGATTTTCAAATGTATTTTAAAATGTATTATAGGATGGTGTTAGGAAAAGAGTGTTATTTGCTTTGTCTGTAAATTACCAAAGAGATTTAATTCATAAACAACATTAACAATAAACTAAATTAAAAAAAGTTTGTCAAGTCAAAATTTATGTTAGCTTGGCTTGAGAAAGCATAGCATAAAAGTTTGAAGATTTTTTTTTCAATTTGAAAGTTTTACAGTTGAGGGCAATACAGTCTATCATAAAAAAGACATAGATGAGAGGAGACAAACAGACAGACGAGAAAAGACAGACAGACACTCAAATACTTTTTACAGTACTCACTACATGTTAGAGCTAAAGAACTTACTGTCCAGCCACATGAAGTGGGCCTTTTTATTTATCACAGCATGAGATGCATTGTACTATTTTTATGTTTTCTCCTTTTCTAAGGACAGTAGCATGCATCTAAACAAAAGCACATTCACAGTCAAGTAAAGGTTTCTATATCTCACATTTACAGGATTTCTGCCAGTCACATGAAGGTAAATTTAAGTGCCAATGGTTAATATTAGTTAATGTATTAATTAACACGAACTAACAATGAACAATACATTTGTTACAGTATCTATTAATCTTTGATAATGTTAGTGAAAAAGATGACAACATTTTTTTGCAACGCATGTTGGCATTCAATGGCATCAATCAATGACATTACTTCATTAATATAAGTCTTTCTGCTCTATTTTAAGACATCCTTATAGGCTAATTTTAGGCGAAATAAGACTTTAAAAGACCCTTTAAAGACCAGCAGAATCCCTGTCACGTCAAATACTAACACATCATAAAACATGTCATAAATGTTTGAAATCGCACACATTTGCAATGACACTCTCTATGATTATGACCAAAGCATCCTTACAACTAAAAGCCGTTAACACATTTTTTTTTTTTTTTTTAAACATAAGTAAATTAATGTTCTTTGACTTACTGCCACCGAATCTCGAATCCACCATACATCCGGAAGTTAATGAACATGTACATGCGCACATTGCGCAGTAACGCCAGTAAGTATGGCGCGCATGCGTGTTATAGACATACCATACGTCACTTTGCGCATGCGCGGTAAACACATACGTGACGTAGGTACCTGACGTCACCGCGCTACAGTCTGCAGCGAGGGGTGTCTCGTTTAATCAGAGATGGAAAGTCCAGGGTTCAGAAAGTACAAGTGCTGCCATATATTTATTCCACCCATAAACTGATTTCACCAGAGGAGCCAAGTCATTCCTTTCAATCACAAACAAGTTTCGAGTCAAATCCCAAGTCCTCAAAGAGTTAAAGTTAATGAGATAATTAAGTGACTAATTAAATGATGATTGAGCATTAGTGATGAACACCTGCTGATATTGAGAATTACAGAGGATCAGATGTTGATGTTTTATTGGTTAAAATGATGCCACCATCATGGAGAGCAGTGTTTGCTTTAGTTGGGCTCTTGACCCTTGACTGCTGTAGTAGATCTTTCTTTGTAGCAATGCATGTGGTGTTGGGAAGAAGAGAGATCAGTGTTTTACAGTAAGTGACTGTTAGCTGTTTGTTTTTGTATGATGCGATGTTCATTAAATGCTCATCTGGTTTGGTTCAAAATAACTGTTTTTTTTTTTATCCTTTTTATGTTAAGCTTTTGTGTAATGAACTCTCTGAGATAACAGCATGCAAGCAAAGGGTTGCTCTAAAAGGTATACATTTATTTAATACATATACATATTTAAACTTCCATCCTGTTGAGACACACACAGACATCAAGAACCAGCATATGAATCTCAGCAATGGTTACAATCAACAAAAATTTCCCATCATGCACTGCAGTATGAATAATTATTGTCACCACTGTTGAGGATCGTATGATAAGTGTTCATGTCTAAAAGCCTAGGCGGCTTTTCAGATAAAACTGGAGCTGTGTAAATGCCTTTAGTTGTAGAATCAGCATATACTAAATGTATTGCTTCCAAAATATTATAACAATAGATGTGTGAGAGTGTGTTATAGGTTATATGGCATGTTATAGTCAGATATGATAGTGGTAATTCAATAAGTGTCACCGTGGTTGAGTAGCTGAGTATTTCTTCAGCAATCTGACGTGCGAATGAAACTGAAAATAAGTGGCAGACGCTCAACACACAATCATCTTCATTCAAAGGAGAGCGATCTTTCCGGTGCCATGCTCTCTCTTGTTGTGGTCTCTGATATTTAAATTAGCTGATAATGGATAAAATGCAGCAACTATCTATTGCTTTAATTGACGTGAACTCCATTAAATTTGCATATTGCATGGGAATTGAAGAACGGATTTATATCCGTTTTGCGAAGACACATTTATGTGGCCAAGTGTAAATGGAAATGTTTTAACAAATCAGATAGATATCCGATCAGAGAAAACGCATGAAGTGACCAGGTGTAAACAGGCCCAAAGTGAACCCATGAACCACTTCTGGTTGCACAGTTAATCAAGAAATCCCACAAGATTGTACTATAAAAACAAAGAATTCAGTGCCAGATGTTGTGGGTTAAACAAAAGATAACTTCCCTTTAACACAGGTGGCTATATAGTTTAAAACAATGTGTAAAATCATTCAGTACTTTCAACCTTCAAATCACATCATACACAGCAAAATCCCCGGTGTCAAATTAACACTTCTGGGTGTCTATATGGGTCCACACTACAGAGTGTTAAAGTTAATGAGGTAATTAAGACATTCATTGAGTGATGATTGGCCATTATTGAACACACCTGATGTTAACAAGCAGAATCACCAAAGAAGAAAATCACGAGTTTTAAAGTCACCATTATAGTGGTCAGTGTTTACTTTAGTTGGGTTCTTGATCCTTGATGCCTATATTTTATTGGCTGCTATAACTAAGTTACGCCAGGCAGACTTCTGAAAAGAGCAAAAATAATCAGTTGGTGGTTTTGATGATTATGTTCTAACATACACTTCTTTCGGTTCTGATGCAAAATTAAAAAACTTCAGAAGATTCTTTATTTCAGGCACACACAGATATCAAGAATCAGTGTATGAATCTCAACAACGGTGACAAACAGCATGTTCAGATAAACAGATCAACTCTGAACATCACAAAACAAGCTACTAACAAGTTACATAAAAACAGCAAAAATAAAAGAAAAAACTATTCTGCTCATAATTTATTTATGCCCCAATGCATGATGGGAGCCATGGATGAGTTTTGATTGGCTACAACATGCTTTTTTGATGGTCACTTCTGTTGTGATTCTCACACTGATTCTTGATGTCTGTGTATCTAAATAAAAAAAAAAATTAAAGTTTAAAATAAAGTAAATTTTAAGTTAAAATAATTTTTAAAATCCTCTGCCTGATTTTACTGAACATGCCAGATCTCAGTTATAACATCAGAACTCAGTTATTCAGGTCAGTACCAATATTATCCGTCTGCAGTACCAGAGGCCGCTCTTTCAGGACCGCAGTTTTAGGACCGCATTTCTAGGACCCTAGTTTTTTGTGACAGCGCAACCTACCGAGTCGGAGAACCGCAGTCCCAGGAACGCATTTCCAGGACCCTAGTTTTGGAGGACCGAAAAAAGTGCCATCAAGGCAGTATTTCCACACTGTTTTAACTACATTAGAGTTTTAGAGTTTTTTTTTTTTGTTTTATTACATCCAAATACTACTTTCTTTATTGCAATTAAACCTGGTTCCTAGGATAGTTGAGTAATTATTGGGTCTAAGTAGCATAATATAATAACTCAAGTAAAATAAACAAGGAATCATGGTATAGTCTTTTCAGTCACTAGATCAACCACATTTTCAAGTACAGAGGGAAGACACAAGGATGACTCTGGGGGTAGATTTAAGATCGTGTATATTTTATAAAATAATATATTACAACAGTTGAACTTGAACACACACAAAAACAAATTTGTTCATGACATGAACCACATAGTAATAACTTCATGGACAACGTCTTCACTGACTCCTAAGAGAGAGAAAGAGAGAGAAGTGAATGAAATAAGGAACATTTAGCTGAACATGTTCTACTGTCTAATTTTAAATTTCATATTTAAAAGATCTTAGTTACCACAGACCGCACACACATATACGATACAAATATAATTATATAAATCTTCATACCAGTTAAAGTTCATAATAATATTATTGCATACTGTTCAAAGATTTGGAAAAATAATATTTTGATGTTGTGGGAACAAAGGTTCTTGAAACATTTGTCAATAAACCCATCTGAACTGAGAAAAAAATAATAGCGAGAGATACAAGAAATCTGAACAGAAATAACATATTATTGACATGACTTTTCCTGACCTTTAAATTTTTAAAGCACACATTGTGATGTATGCAGCAGCACTACCTACCACCTGGATGCTCTCCCCTCTTTTCTCTATTGTTTCTCTATCACCCTATTAAATTCTTCCACTTCACTGAAATAGTAAATGGAGAACATCATCACTGCTAGGTTAACAGAAATACTGTAAATGCTTAAAAAAGGATACATTGGACATTGTGTAAAAACAATTCCATTTTCTACTCTTACCTGTGATGATAATCAGGACCAGAGAGGAAGGTCTGCTCAGCATCCTGCAGAGACCAATTCTGAAGCCCAGCCAGGCCATATATGATGGCCTATCAAAAGAAAATTGTTAATTGAAATATAGCATAAGGTATAATATACAGTAGGGTTCGAAAGGGCAGAAACATGCACAATACATTATATTGTTATGCACTTCATATAGAGCACAGAACACAGTAAATGACACAATCTAACACGTGGTATTTTAACAGTCAATTATTATGATGGCCTCTCTGTTATGTCTGACTATTAAAATGTCATATGTCTCAACCAACATAATAAAACCATGTCAAAATGAAGAGACGTACTCATAACATGTATTGTGGGGTAACGTTATACAGGCTGACTGTGAGCATGTGACAGCTAAAACATTAAGATTATTTTAACTTATTTAAAATGGAAAAACAATGAGTAATTAACAAGCTTTCACAACGAACGTGCTATAGTTTATTGTGCTGTCAATAAGACAACACGGGCTTATCATGCAACAGTTTCGTTAAATGAATGTGCTAACAATTAATTTTACAGCATTAGAGGCTAATATATGATGGCTATGCATTCAAGACTATTTAGCAAATCACGATCACTTCGGCTATGCTAACTTTCCAATGAAATGCATCACAATTGTTTTTAATGCTAAACAAATAAAAATGGATTCACATTTGATACTCACACTCTGATTGTCATCCATCTTTGCTGGTCCTCTAATTCGGTAGGTGGCGTTGTCACTAAAAACCTAGGGTCCTAGGTTTGCGTTCCTGAAAATGCAGCCTGCGGTTTTGCAGGCAGATGTTACTCATCAGTACAGGATTATAATGTCAAAATAGAATCATTACCATCCAGAGACTTCTGCTTTTTTGCTTTTCTGGCTGCTATAATTTAGTTCTAACAGCCAAACAAACTGTAATTCTAAAGGGTCAAGGGCCCAACTAAAGTAAACACTGACCACTATAATGGTGACTTTAAAACGTGATTTTCTTCTTTGGTGATTCTGTTTGTTAACATCAGGTGTGTTCAATAATGGCCAATCAGAACTCAATTAATCTCTTAATTACCTCATTAACTTTAACACTGCTTCAATGTTACTTTTAACACTCTGTAGCGTGGACCCATATAGACACCCAGCAGTGTTAATTTGACACCGGGGATTTTGCTGTGTACCTTAAAAATAACAAAATGAGATTACAATAGAATTAAAACCACCTCCTTCTCCTGACTGATGACACTACGCTTGCCTGCTGGTTTTTATAGACAGCTCTAATGAAAACACTTAATTAAATAATTACATAAATCAATTAATTTATTAAAAAAAAAAAAAATTGTGTGTTAAGGGTTTGATTATACTTAAATAAAACATGTAACACAAGCGCTAATATTAAGTGTTTATTTAAAAAAATAGTATAAAAAAAAAAAAAAAAAAAAAAAAAATTCCATTTGTTTTGTAAGTTTGGTCTGAGTTCTTGATGCTTTTATAACATCTTCACCAGCAAGTGTCACCAGCATGTGCTGTTTCAAATGCCTTGAAACATAAAATCATTTTTCAAAACAATCGGTTCAATTCATCCAACGCTTCAAAAAGATTTGTTTTTCTTAGCTCTAATGATGACTTACTCATCAAATAAAACAGAAAATAGCTGCTTATTGTAAAGTATTAATCTCACTGCTTTACAACTCTACATGCAGTATTACAGAACTAAAGCAACCAAACACTGATCTCCATGATGGTGGCATCATTTTAACCAATAAAACATCAACATCTGATCCTCAGTAATTCTCAATAAAAACAGGTGTTCATCACTAATGCACAATCATCATTTAATTAGTCTCTTAATTATCTCATTATCTTTAACTCTTTGAGGACTTTGGATTTGACTCGAGACTCCTTCCTAACTGTCCCTCCTCTGGGAAAAATTACTTAATTACAGTAATTGAGTAATTGTGATTCATTTGCTCCACCACTGACCCCCCTCTTCACTCCACCAGTGCAGGTCTTGCAGCCGTGACCCTCAGCCCTCTGTTCTCACAGGCATCAAACCCATATCTGCCAAGCATCTACATCTGCCTTTGCTCACACTGGGCTTCAATCATGAAACATGAGCAGAACAAATTTCTGTGTAAATCATTCGTAAAGCCGTTCTGACATAAATTAAAAAAATTAAAATTGGTCATATTTGCAAAACGTTAGTTGCTACGAAATAAATTTACACCTTCTTCCCACCAATGGTGCATACAACATTCCGTGTTCTTTTTGGCAAACTGGTGACACTGAATATTGATACAGTGCCATTGTAATATTTTACAAGCTCGTTTGCACTGTTTTTGTTTTTTTGTAGCTGAGAGAAGACGGCCCTCACTGCAGAACACTTGATCCAGGGGGCATAGAGATCCAGGTCCAACTTCTCCCACGTTAACTATACCTAAACCAGGGGGCTGTACCATGATGGTAGATAAACGGTCCGTGTACGTTTTGATAGTTTGTTTTCCAATTTGAAATGAAATAAGCAGAAACGAGAAAACGGCACCTTTATTTGTTTTTTCGTTTTTTTTAAAAAAACGAAAAAACGAGATTTCGGCTTGATTTTTCGTTTTTTAGTTCAGAGGCATAAAACGAATAAATGACTTCAAAATTCGTTTTCCACATGTGGGCGGTCCCGAGACGCCCCCTTCCGCCGATCGGTCAAGCAAACCTGAGCATGTGACGTCATCAGTAGTCGCTCAGGTCTGTTCAACAAAATAATAGTCCTCTAACGTTACTATGGCTACCGATTCTTAAACTGTACAGGGCAGGTCCTGTTGGGCTTTCTTCTGTGCAACTTTACGCGTTTCACGGAAATCTTTACATCAGAAATATTAAATATTAGTCTGCCACTAGCCCGTTTTATTTAGCTGTGCAGAGTTAAATCTGTGTGGTGAAGCTGCGCTAGACAGCGCCGAGCGAGAGAGGATCACTGACCAGTGTTCAGTCAGCAGTCAGTCAGAACTTGGGTACCTATGATGGTGAAATACATTTTTACTGAAAATGACCCGCGAGTATGATTGACAGGACGATAGCGGAGGCAATTAAAAGCGCAATATAACTTCTGTTAACAAAAACATAATTTCTTTTTTTTTTTTAATATAAGTGGCTTTGTCTTTGTTTTAATCAAATAATTGTAAACCACAAACAGAGCCTTCGTTTTAAAGGGCGATTTCCAAATATATTTTATTTATTTGTTATAATATGGGTATTTTATGTCACCCGTCTTATTAGTTTGATTATAGTAGGCTATACGCGAGTTTTTTTATTGTACTATTTTACTGTTGTTTTTTAATTAACATTATATCATAACTTATAAAGATCAAAATCTACAGAAGAGATTAACAAATAACATTGGTGTTGTCATAAGTTAACTAATCAATGGGAAAATTTCCTCAACGGCACAACACTATTCTTAATGTTGGCTACATGTTACAGATTTAATGTTGAGCACATAATGTTAAAGGCTTCTTAAATACCATTACACTCGGTTGAAGAGTCAAGAAGGATGTGTTAATTTACTGTAGATTTCAATCTGTCATTAGTTGGTGACCCGGTGTAATTATAATAGCATAAATAAAAACAAATACACGTAATAGGCTATGTATGCCAATAGGCAAAACACATCTGCTTTTCCTCTAGATCACTTTACCTATGGAAGCCCGTTTCCGCCAATGAATAAAAAATAAAACAAGGTAATTGCGACTTTTTTTCTCGCAATTCTGAGATATAAACTCGCAATTCTGACTTTATAACTCGCAATTCTGACTTTATAACTCGCAATTCTGAGATATAAACTCGCAATTCTGACTTTATAACTCGCAATTCTGACTTTATAGCTCGCAATTCTGACTTTATAACTCGCAATTCTGAGATATAAACTCGCAATTCTGACTTTATAACTCGCAATTCTGAGATATAAACTCGCAATTCTGACTTTATAACTCGCAATTCTGACTTTATATCTCGCAATTCTGACTTTATAACTCGCAATTCTGAGATATAAACTCGCAATTCTGACTTTATAACTCGCAATTCTGACTTTATAGCTCGCAATTCTGACTTTATAACTCGCAATTCTGAGATATAAACTCGCAATTCTGACTTTATAACTCGCAATTCTGAGATATAAACTCGCAATTCTGACTTTATAACTCGCAATTCTGACTTTATAACTCGCAATTCTGAGATATAAACTCGCAATTCTGACTTTATAACTCGCAATTCTGAGATATAAACTCGCAATGCTGACTTTATAACTCGCAATTCTGACTTTATAACTCACAATTCTGAGATATAAACTCGCAATTCTGACTTTATAACTCGCAATTCTGACTTTATAGCTCGCAATTCTGACTTTATAGCTCGCAATTCTGAGATATAAACTCGCAATTCTGACTTTATAACTCGCAATTCTGACTTTATAACTCGCAATTCTGACTTTATAACTCGCAATTCTGAGATATAAACTCGCAATTCTGACTTTATAACTCGCAATTCTGAGATATAAACTCGCAATGCTGACTTTATAACTCGCAATTCTGACTTTATAACTCACAATTCTGAGATATAAACTCGCAATTCTGACTTTATAACTCGCAATTCTGACTTTATAACTCGCAATTCTGAGATATAAACTCGCAATTCTGACTTTATAACTCGCAATTCTGAGATATAAACTTGCAATTCTGAGATATAAACTCGCAATTCTGACTTTATAACTCGCAATTCTGAGATATAAACTCGCAATTCTGACTTTATAACTCGCAATTCTGAGATATAAACTCGCAATTCTGACTTTATAACTCGCAATTCTGACTTTATAACTCGCAATTCTGACTTTATAACTCGCAATTCTGAGATATAAACTCGCAATTCTGACTTTATAACTCGCAATTCTGAGATATAAACTCGCAATTCTGACTTTATAACTCGCAATTCTGACTTTATAACTCGCAATTCTGAGATATAAACTCGCAATTCTGACTTTATAACTCGCAATTCTGACTTTATAACTCGCAATTCTGAGATATAAACTCGCAATTCTGACTTTATAACTCGCAATTCTGAGATATAAACTCGCAATTCTGGCTTTATAACTCGCAATTCTGAGATATAAACTCGCAATTCTGACTTTTTTTCTCACAATTGCGAGTTTATATCTCACAACTCTGACTTTCTCGCACCATAGCAAACCACTCTCCGTGTAAGGCTTTTGGACGCGGTTGGACAGTAGCCTACCATTACCGCCGGGCTTTCAGACAAAACATTCTTCATTTCTTTATAGTTCTGAGTTTGAGGCAGCTTCTATCGCGTTACTTTAATAACAGCTGTCAAGTAAAGCGCGTATTATTGTAACACAAGAGTGGATATATATGAATGCACGCAGGTGGATTTCCTTCACTCTCGCATAAAGCGCGCTTTGTTCTTGCTATAGAATTATCTTATCTCCTGTATTTAATGTTGTAAGATATCGACCAAGCAAGACATCCCCAATGAAAATTATAAATAAATTATAAATAAATGAAAATTATTTAGTCAATTATATATGAAGAATTCAGATGCAAAAGCTTAAATGCCATCTGAAATTTTCTTCTAAAATTAGTATTTTTCGTTTATATTCAGTTATTTTACTTTAATGACAATGAAAAGAACCTGTACCTCAGAAAAATGCTCATTTTAGAAGAAAATTTCAGATGGCACTTAGAGGCTTTTGCATCTGAACTCTTCATATAGACTACAGGCCTATAATACGTCTGTGATTAAATTATCGTTGCTATAGACAATAATAATATAAGTTGGTCTCGTTCTGGTTGCAGTTCTGGCTGTAAACTAGTGTAAAATCTTAGAAGCATATTCAGGAAAACGTTTATGAAAATGTCCAAACACAGGAAGCCTATATTCCAGATAAATGCAATCTAATTCAGGGGTGCAAAATTCAGTTGCTTGAGGACCACAGCCCTGCAGAATTTAGTTCCAACCCTGCTCAAAAACACTGTTTTTTTTTTGTTTTTTTTTATTCAGATTTATAGCTGAACCGTGTGTATTTGGGTTGATGCTAAACTTTGCAGTAGCTATAAATGAAGTATGAATGAAGTATTATGCTCTCGAAGGACAGTCGGATTCTGCTGTACCAGCACATAAAGGGATTTCTGGAAATAAAGCTGCCGATGAGCTATCAATAATAGTGTTACAATAATAAGTTTTTGACTTGACAGCTGTTATTAAAATAACGCGATAGAAGCTGCCTCAAACTCGGAACTATAAATAAATGAAGAATGTTTTGTCTAAAAGCCCGGCGGTAATGGTAGGCTACTGTCCAACCGCGAGCGCAAAACACAGAAATAAAGAATAATGAGTCATTTTTATGTTTGTTCAAAAATCATATTCGGACGCAACATTCATATAGTTCAATATATAGATCAGCTATAGCAAATTGAACAAAGTACTGCAAAACCTTACACGGAGAGTGGTTTGCTATGGTGCGAGAAAGTCAGAGTTGTGAGATATAAACTCGCAATTCTGAGAAAAAATGTCAGAAATGCGAGTTTATATCTCAGAATTGCGAGTTATAAAGTCAGAATTGCGAGTTATAAAGTCAGAATTGCGAGTTTATATCTCAGAATTGCGAGTTATAAAGTCAGAATTGCGAGTTATAAAGTCAGAATTGCGAGTTTATATCTCAGAATTGCGAGTTATAAAGTCAGAATTGCGAGTTTATATCTCAGAATTGCGAGTTATAAAGTCAGAATTGCGAGTTTATATCTCAGAATTGCGAGTTATAAAGTCAGAATTGCGAGTTATAAAGTCAGAATTGCGAGTTTATATCTCAGAATTGCGAGTTATAAAGTCAGAATTGCGAGTTATAAAGTCAGAATTGCGAGTTATAAAGTCAGAATTGCGAGTTTATATCTCAGAATTACGAGTTATAAAGTCAGAATTGCGAGTTATAAAGTCAGAATTGCGAGTTTATATCTCAGAATTGCGAGTTATAAAGTCAGAATTGCGAGTTTATATCTCAGAATTGCGAGTTATAAAGTCAGAATTGCGAGTTATAAAGTCAGAATTGCGAGTTATAATGTCAGAATTGCGAGTTATAAAGTCAGAATTGCGAGTTTATATCTCAGAATTGCGAGTTATAAAGTCAGAATTGCGAGTTATAAAGTCAGAATTGCGAGTTTATATCTCAGAATTGCGAGTTATAAAGTCAGAATTGCGAGTTTATATCAGAATTGCGAGTTATAAAGTCAGAATTGCGAGTTATAAAGTCAGAATTGCGAGTTATAAAGTCAGAATTGCGAGTTTATATCTCAGAATTGCGAGTTATAAAGTCAGAATTGCGAGTTATAAAGTCAGAATTGCGAGTTTATATCTCAGAATTGCGAGTTATAAAGTCAGAATTGCGAGTTATAAAGTCAGAATTGCGAGTTATAAAGTCAGAATTGCGAGTTTATATCTCAGAATTGCGAGTTATAAAGTCAGAATTGCGAGTTATAAAGTCAGAATTGCGAGTTTATATCTCAGAATTGCGAGTTATAAAGTCAGAATTGCAAGTTTATATCTCAGAATTGCGAGTTATAAAGTCAGAATTGCGAGTTATAAAGTCAGAATTGCGAGTTATAATGTCAGAATTGCGAGTTATAAAGTCAGAATTGCGAGTTATAAAGTCAGAATTGTGAGTTTATATCTCAGAATTGCGAGTTATAAAGTCAGAATTGCGAGTTTATATCTCAGAATTGCGAGTTCTAAAGTCAGAATTGCGAGTTTATATCTCAGAATTGCGAGTTATAAAGTCAGAATTGCGAGTTATAAAGTCAGAATTGCGAGTTTATATCTCAGAATTGCGAGTTATAAAGTCAGAATTGCGAGTTATAAAGTCAGAATTGCGAGTTTATATCTCAGAATTGCGAGTTATAAAGTCAGAATTGCGAGTTTATATCTCAGAATTGCAAGTTATAAAGTCAGAATTGCGAGTTATAAAGTCAGAATTGCGAGTTTATATCTCAGAATTGCGAGTTATAAAGTCAGAATTGCGAGTTATAAAGTCAGAATTGCGAGTTATAAAGTCAGAATTGCGAGTTATAATGTCAGAATTGCGAGTTTATATCTCAGAATTGCGAGTTATAAAGTCAGAATTGCGAGTTTATATCTCAGAATCTCGAGTTATAAAGTCAGAATTGCGAGTTATAAAGTCAGAATTGCGAGTTTATATCTCAGAATTGCGAGTTATAAAGTCAGAATTGCGAGTTATAAAGTCAGAATTGCGAGTTTATATCTCAGAATTGCGAGTTATAAAGTCAGAATTGCGAGTTTATATCTCAGAATTGCGAGTTATAAAGTCAGAATTGCGAGTTTATATCTCAGAATTGCGAGTTATAAAGTCAGAATTGCGAGTTTATATCTCAGAATTGCGAGTTATAAAGTCAGAATTGCGAGTTATAAAGTCAGAATTGCGAGTTTATATCTCAGAATTGCGAGTTATAAAGTCAGAATTGCGAGTTATAAAGTCAGAATTGCGAGTTATAAAGTCAGAATTGCGAGTTTATATCTCAGAATTGCGAGTTATAAAGTCAGAATTGCGAGTTATAAAGTCAGAATTGCGAGTTTATATCTCAGAATTGCGAGTTATAAAGTCAGAATTGCGAGTTTATATCTCAGAATTGCGAGTTATAAAGTCAGAATTGCGAGTTATAAAGTCAGAATTGCGAGTTATAATGTCAGAATTGCGAGTTATAAAGTCAGAATTGCGAGTTATAAAGTCAGAATTGTGAGTTTATATCTCAGAATTGCGAGTTATAAAGTCAGAATTGCGAGTTTATATCTCAGAATTGCGAGTTCTAAAGTCAGAATTGCGAGTTTATATCTCAGAATTGCGAGTTATAAAGTCAGAATTGCGAGTTATAAAGTCAGAATTGCGAGTTTATATCTCAGAATTGCGAGTTATAAAGTCAGAATTGCGAGTTATAAAGTCAGAATTGCGAGTTTATATCTCAGAATTGCGAGTTATAAAGTCAGAATTGCAAGTTTATATCTCAGAATTGCGAGTTATAAAGTCAGAATTGCGAGTTATAAAGTCAGAATTGCGAGTTATAATGTCAGAATTGCGAGTTATAAAGTCAGAATTGCGAGTTATAAAGTCAGAATTGTGAGTTTATATCTCAGAATTGCGAGTTATAAAGTCAGAATTGCGAGTTTATATCTCAGAATTGCGAGTTCTAAAGTCAGAATTGCGAGTTTATATCTCAGAATTGCGAGTTATAAAGTCAGAATTGCGAGTTATAAAGTCAGAATTGCGAGTTTATATCTCAGAATTGCGAGTTATAAAGTCAGAATTGCGAGTTATAAAGTCAGAATTGCGAGTTTATATCTCAGAATTGCGAGTTATAAAGTCAGAATTGCGAGTTATAAAGTCAGAATTGCGAGTTTATATCTCAGAATTGCGAGTTATAAAGTCAGAATTGCGAGTTATAAAGTCAGAATTGCGAGTTTATATCTCAGAATTGCGAGTTATAAAGTCAGAATTGCGAGTTATAAAGTCAGAATTGCGAGTTATAAAGTCAGAATTGCGAGTTATAATGTCAGAATTGCGAGTTTATATCTCAGAATTGCGAGTTATAAAGTCAGAATTGCGAGTTTATATCTCAGAATCTCGAGTTATAAAGTCAGAATTGCGAGTTATAAAGTCAGAATTGCGAGTTTATATCTCAGAATTGCGAGTTATAAAGTCAGAATTGCGAGTTTATATCTCAGAATTGCGAGTTATAAAGTCAGAATTGCGAGTTATAAAGTCAGAATTGCGAGTTTATATCTCAGAATTGCGAGTTATAAAGTCAGAATTGCGAGTTTATATCTCAGAATTGCGAGTTATAAAGTCAGAATTGCGAGTTTATATCTCAGAATTGCGAGTTATAAAGTCAGAATTGCGAGTTTATATCTCAGAATTGCGAGTTATAAAGTCAGAATTGCGAGTTATAAAGTCAGAATTGCGAGTTTATATCTCAGAATTGCGAGTTATAAAGTCAGAATTGCGAGTTATAAAGTCAGAATTGCGAGTTATAAAGTCAGAATTGCGAGTTTATATCTCAGAATTGCGAGTTATAAAGTCAGAATTGCGAGTTATAAAGTCAGAATTGCGAGTTTATATCTCAGAATTGCGAGTTATAAAGTCAGAATTGCGAGTTTATATCTCAGAATTGCGAGTTATAAAGTCAGAATTGCGAGTTATAAAGTCAGAATTGCGAGTTATAATGTCAGAATTGCGAGTTATAAAGTCAGAATTGCGAGTTATAAAGTCAGAATTGTGAGTTTATATCTCAGAATTGCGAGTTATAAAGTCAGAATTGCGAGTTTATATCTCAGAATTGCGAGTTCTAAAGTCAGAATTGCGAGTTTATATCTCAGAATTGCGAGTTATAAAGTCAGAATTGCGAGTTTATATCTCAGAATTGCGAGTTATAAAGTCAGAATTGCGAGTTATAAAGTCAGAATTGCGAGTTTATATCGACTTGTAGGCTAATTTTAAAATAGAATATGTATATGGTGAATTTTTTTAATGTTGTGTATAAACTATTTTAATTTTACTTTTAGGCTGTAAAAAATAAAAATAAAAATAAAGCTAAACTGTAGTAAAACTAAACTGTAAAGCCACTAGATATCTGCATAGCCTTTTATATAAATACATATTTATATATACGGGCTGTAATATCTAGATGGTGAAACAAGACATGATTTTTAATATATTCAAATATTAGTTTAAATTTTAAAGACATAGTTAAATAAAAGTAGACTACTTAGATATTGCTTTTTTGACTTTATTTACATATGTACCTAAAAGGAATGCAAAAGTAATCAGATTACATTACTTTCATATTGTGGTACTTGGATTATGTTACTGAATACTTTTGTGATTAAGTAATTTGTAACTGTAGGGGAATACATTTTAAAAGTAACCCTCCCAACCCTGCTAGTAATACTTTACTGCCATGGATATTCCACATCATAGCAACCAAATCGACAGCTGGAAAACATACAGTCTAAACATACCGCCTTCGAACAGAGCCAAACGAGAATTTTACCCACCTCAGATTTACTTAGCCTCATGGATTCCTTACTGAGATCTGCTGGAAAACTTTAACTCATAATCCCACTAACTCTATATTGACAGGTCTCACTAAACCAGCTCTGACTGTTGAGCCTCAGAGTTCAGTGTTCACTGGAGACTCAGTTACTCTGAGATGTGAGGGGATTCAGTCACAGAATGGATGGGAGTTTCTCTGGAGAAAAGACTCAAACCCTGAATCTACTGGAGCTGCAACTAAAACAATCAATCCTGTGAAAGTCTCTGATGGAGGAGAGTACAGCTGCAGAGCACGAAGAGGAGGATATTACACAGATTACAGTAAACCAGAAGCAGTAAAAATATACGGCAAGTATTTTTACATAATGCACATATACTTTAATGAGACACTCAGTAAGTGCAATAACAGCTAGAGAACATTTCAGTCTAATCTGATTTAGATTTAGTTTTACAATCAAGTAACTGTGTTCATACAACAAATACCGTTCATTACTTTCATTGTGAATTGCTGTCATTGTACAGAAAGACCAAAACCCAAAGTGACCATTAAACCTGCTCAACATGTGTTCAGAGGAGAGACAGTCACTCTCAGATGTGACATATATGATGAAGGAGTCACTAGCTGGAGCTACTTCTGGTATAAAGAAGGTTCAACCAGGTTTGTCAGTAAACTACAGGAACACACATTCAGTTCTGTTACTGAGTCTGACGCAGGTAAATACTCCTGTGATGGATCAGAGACAGGAGGATCACACAGGTCAGAAACGAGTGATAAAGTTACACTGACAGTATCAGGTGAGCTTCATCATCTCTTCATAAACACACACAAACACAGGTTCGATGTGTTATTAATGAGTGATTTCTCTATTTCAGATCCCAGAGCAGTTTTAAGTGTTTCTCCACAGAACTGGTTGACTGAAGGAGATCCAGTGACTCTGATCTGTGAGGTTCACAGCTTCTCTACAGGCTGGACATTCAGCTGGTTCACTTTAACTGATTCACCGGGTATGTTATAATGTGCTTCATCTGAATTAATTGATTTTATTAATGTCCAAATACTATTTAATATTTAATATTGAATACATTCTCTGGTTTTACAGATAATTATCATCTGCTCTCAGACAGCAGCAGAGGAGCAGGAGGAAACTACTCTGTCAGTTCTGCTGTAAATCACACAGGAGTTTATGTGTGCAGAGCAGAGAGAGAGAAATCAATCTATAAAACACAGTACAGCAACACACAGCAGCTGTGGGTCACCGGTGAGTTCAAACAGAACTTAAACTATTTGTTCATATTGAATACAGAGCGTCTCTAAGCTCAGATCTGAAACTCTGCAGCTGTAATTGTCTTCTCAGGTGTTTCTCCTCCAGTCTCTCTGATCGTCAGTCCCAGCAGAACTCAACACTTCACATATATCTCTCTCTCTCTGAGCTGTGAGGACCAGAGTAACTCTACAGGATGGAGAGTGAGAAGATACACAGACAGTGGACGGCTGGAAGATTGTTCATCATTACGTCGAGGATCACAAACCAGATCTACATGTACAATCAGCTTCACCTATGCATCACACACTGGAGTGTACTGGTGTCAGTCTGAATCTGGAGAGAAACATCATCCTGTTAATATCACTGTACACTGTGAGTCTGTGTTTCTGCAGTTATTCATTTCTCTGGCAGTTTACAACCGATGCATGAAGCAGGTTGATTAAACAAGTGCACTAAGCATCAGTGGACAAAAACATGAAAGGTTGTCATATTGTTTATATAATTATGCAGTCAGTGCTTGTTTGCTCTGTTTCTGTAGCTGGTGTGATTCTGGAGAGTCCTGTTCATCCTGTGACTGAAGGAGATCATCTGACTCTACGCTGTTTATATCGACATACAACCCCATCAAACCTCAGAGCTGATTTCTATAAAGATGGATCACTCATCCAGAATCAAACTACAGAGATGAACATCACTACTGTCTCAAAGTCACATGAGGGTTTCTACTCCTGCAAACACCCAGAAAGAGGAGAGTCACCCAAGAGCTGGATCTCAGTCAGAGGTGAGAATAAGAACTATAAACACCATTTAAATATTTATGTGCTCTTTACAGCACTAATCTAAATGTTCAAATATATCTCAGCTCTCACAGACTCAAGATCTGATGGTCTCAAACCCATGATAATTGGAGTCACTGCAGGACTGACTCTCACAGTTTTCATCATTGTCTTGCTCCTGCTGTGGCGCTATAGAAACAACAAAGGTTAAATAAATTTTCTATGACATATTTGCAGACACTAACTCTGTTCCTAAACCTTTTTAGCTTCTATACCTCAACAGCCTAAGATGGGTTTCTGGTCTTAACTGGTCTCCCAAACTTGGTAAAGATGATTTATTGGTTTTCACAGCAGTGTCAACTAGGAAGAGCTTTTTGTGGATTGAAAAGTTACCATTGAAGTTTATTCCCGGATCCATAGATGCCAATAAAGATGTTTTATGTTTGACTAGGTGGCAGATCTCAGTCTCCCTCTACTGTCAGTCAACAGCAGATCAGCAGTCAGACATCAGACCAGAACCAGAGTGAAGCCGGATACAAGACACTGCTGTCTGGTCAGTCTTTACCCATCACCCATGAATAAATACCCATAAATCTTTACAAGCTGAGATGGAAGACAGAGATCAATTTTAATTAACAAAAATATTCATACAAAAATATTTCACTTGTTTAATGTATATATTACAGGAACTGCTCATATTTATGATTCTGTTGATGCAACTGTTAATAATGGTAAGAACAGTAGTTTAGTTGTTTATGGAAATCATCTTTTTCATCACTGTGATATTTGCAGAGCAAATCGAGTTAAACCAAGTGTCTTTTTCCTCATTGTAGACAGTGTTAGTGGTCCTACTGAACTCACCTATGCTGAGATTGAACTGAAATCTACAACAAAACAGAAGAAAAAGAAAGAAAATAAAGGTAAACTCAAACAAAATTCTCTGCTCTCATGAATTCATGATCATAACAGTAGCAAAAATGACCACAATATTTTCCTAAACATCTGTTCATGTTTATCATTTTAAAATATAATATATATGTAGAATTAAAATATTCCTCTGCATAACATACCTTAGCTGTAGAGATTTTATAAATATATTACTAGTTCATATCACTTTTAGACATACAGTAGATGCTGATGATATTAATTGTGGTCTTTTAGAGAATGAAGCTGAGAGTTCTGACTGCTTTTACTCTGAACTCAAACTGCAAACAGATCAAGGTGAGCCAAACTAAAAACATCACAATTCTACAAACTGCATCTACAAACAATAATCAAGAAATGAAGAATAAAATTAAATCATGTATTAAAAATGAAAAAAAAGGTGTATTTTGAATTCATTTATATGTTTTCAGGTGCTGGATCTAGTGATGTGACGTATGCTCAGGTTAAATAAAAATATGCCATGAGAAGAAACTTTAAATCCCAGGATACTGCTGAGATTCTGTTGAGAAGGCCAGAAAATGACAGGATCATCAACGATCAATAATACGCTTTATTGAGCACCTGATGGCAATAGATTTATCAGTACTTCATATTAGTGACTCAAACCGTCATGTGCTTCAGAAAGTTTGCGTGCTAATATTTGATTATTCATTGGAAAACAAAAGAAAGTGAGAATGATTTTAATTTAGTACTGAAGGGTGTATTGGCTTGCAAGTGAAAACCTGGAAATATTAAGGAATTTTAATATTGTGATTAGCAGGTCTGGAAAAGTTGTCTTTAACTGTAAATGTGTATATTAGAAAAATATATTATATCTATATAATATAATATAATATATATAGATATAATATAGATATAATATATAGATATATCAATATATCTTATTTGAAAAAAATATATATATATATATGTTATGGTCAACTATAAAATATTTTATTGGATAGAAAGCCTTAGCTCTTTGAGTATACAGTCTTCTAGATTTAATTTAATTTAAAACATGATTACATTGTTTCTTTAAACATCACAAACCAGCACAAATCGAGCACAAACGAGTGACACCAGTTTTGTGTGATTTAGACGAACTGGGGTGGAGAGTGACGTCACAGCTCCCGGAAATATTTTGGTTATATCTAAGAAAGGAAAATAGATAAAGTGTTTGTTTTAACGGCACAAACGAATCGCATAGTTTTGGTGATTATTTATTTTTATGGAGTGCCAACTTCACGGAGGTAAAGTTATAGCTCGATTGTTTGTCTTATCTCACTGTATTTATGTTTTAATTAAAAAAAGTGTTGAGTGTATTAGAAAATTTATTTATATACATTACCATACAAAAAGTTTGAGGTCAGTAAGATTTTTAACAATGTATTTATTATTATTATTATTATTTTGAAAGAAAATAATACTTTTGTTGAGCAAGGAAGCATTATATTGATCAGAAGGGACATTTGTAATGTTTCAAATAAACAGGATCCTGACAAAAATATCATGGTTTCCACAGAAATATGAAGCAGCACAACTGTTTTCCATAGTGATAATAACAAGAAATGTTTCTTATTCAGAAATATTACAAAGATATTCAACATATTATAATGATTTCTACATGAAGGATCATGTGACACTGAAGACTGAAAATTCAGCTTTTATCACTGGAATTAATTACATTTTTTAATTATACTCACTCACAATTTTACTATTTTAATGTATATTTGAAAAAAATAAATACAGCCTTGTTGAGCAGGAGAGACTGCCTAAAAAAAATACTGACCCCAAACTTTTTAATGGTTATAAACCTATTTTTGAAGGTTTTTTTTTTTTTTTTATTAAATATTCTTTGCTAAGATAAATATCAAACATTCCAAATATTGTCAGTTATGTATTATTATAATTTAAAAATGTATCAAATGTGATGGACAGATGTAATTGTTGAACAAATCAAACGTGGAATTTAAATATATTTAAACTAACAAATGTTTTGTTTTTTGTGTTTTATAAATAAAAAATTGCTTCTGTATTGTTTACTATATTTGAGAATATTAATGTGCCAAAATATTTGTGCAATGCTTTGCTTTGAAAACTCAATAAATATGGAAATAAATAATAATAGTCTACTCTGTTCTTGTATCATTTATTTAAAACGGATAATTATCATGTTATCATGAAGGCAGCCTGTGATTACAGCCTGCAGACTTTAAAATGTTGAAATGTAAAATAATTTGTGATCCTGTGCTTCCTCTGGTGGACAATATAAGCATTATGTCTTTCATCTGAATCCCACTGATATAAATGCCTGATAAAATAAATAAATAAATACTGTTAGCGCCTTGAGCACCAGAAGTACATGAACCTCGGCTTGTTTACTCAGAATGTCTTGTTGCTCGTGTGTATGGAAAATAATTTGTATCCTGTGGTCTAGAGGACAAGTATAAGTATATTAGTATAACATGGCATAGTCTGTTTTGATTTTTTATTTATTTTTGGGGGGGGGTTGCCTAAACTTATTTGATCTCCTCCTAAACCAGCTTCACTGATTCACACAACATTTTGTATGTCATTGTAAGGAGGGTGCTGAGGCTGATTTAGAATCCATTAGCAGAAGTTTATTCAGGGTTTCAGCAGACAGAAACATGAAGACAGGCAAAGGGTCAAACCCAGAGTAACAGTCCAATCTGTTGACATACACAGGGTCAATCCAAAAGACGAAGGTGAGTAGGCAGGCAAAAGGTCCAAAAACAAACATCAAGGCAGTCAAAACAGAGGTGATAATCCAGGTAATCAGTAGTCAAATAAACAGGCAGAATCATACACAGAACAGGCAAGCAAGATAACTAGAGAAACGCTCAGTAAGGCAGGTGAGCTGGCAATAGTTCACAAAGTGTGTATGCACAGTCTCTGGCTATAAAGCAACCAAACAGGAAATGAGTAGTAAGGAAGCAGAGGGAGTGGAACACGGTCAGTACACAGGTGAGGGCTCCCTCTGCTGGTTTGGCATTACAGAACCTCCCTCGAGGAGCGCCTCCTGGAGCTCGACGTGGGCGTCCCCGTGGTCGTGGTGCTGGTCTATCGGGTCTGGCTCTGTAAAATTCCTCGATAAGAGAGGAATCCAGAATGTTATGAGCATCTATACAACCCTCCCAGTCCACCAGATATTGGAGCTGATCCCCTCTCCTCCTTAAGTCCAGCAACACATTCACCTTATAAAGGGGAGTTATGGCAATGTCCAAAGGCAGTGGTTGCTCTTGGGCCTCGGCTCCAGGGTCAGCATCCAGGTGGACTGGTTTGAGGAGGGAAACATAAAAAGGAAGGAGAGATGCAATAGTTAGCAGGAAGCTCCAGCTGGTAAATTACCTCCTTTGTTTTTCTAAGAATTTTAAAAGGGCCTACATACCTTGGGCTGAGCTTTCTGCTGGGCAGCCGCAACTTGAGGTCCCTTGTGGAGAGCCAGACCTGCTGTTCTGGTCGGTACGGAGGGTGTAGGTGACATCTGTTAGCCTGTAACTCCTATGTTCTTACGGCTCACTGGAGACGAGCGTGTGTGCTGTTCCACACCATCTAACTACGTCAAATCCACTTGCCCACCTCTGGGACCGAAGAAGGTTCACCAGACCACAGGAACAAGGGGGGTTGGAACCCCAGGACGCACTGAAAGGGGGTTAGACCTGTAGAAGTATGAGTGATGGAGTTTTGAGCATATTTTGACCAGTATAAGAACATTGGCCATAAATGTTGTTCTCGGCTGCAGTAAGTCCGTAAGTATCTGCCGATCTCTTGGTTGAGGCGTTCAACTTGGGCGTTAGATTGAGGGTGATAACCTGACGTTAAGCTTACGTTAATGTCCAGATGTTTGCAGAAAGCCCTCCAGACTTGGGAAGTAAATTAAGTGCCCCGATCGCTGACAATGTCTTTTGGAAGGCCATATACTCTGGAAGACATGGTGGAACAAGGCTAGAGTTGTCTCCATTGCTGTGTGCTACGTCCATAGGGACGTATAAGTTTATTTATTTTGTATGATTTGACTAACAGTTGTGTTTCCTGTGCAACTCTAATAACAACTCATAACAACTCTGGCAGATGCAAAGACCAGGCTTTGACTTCTTTCTACTCCAAGGCTGATCATGCTTGGTAAGATCTTTTAGTACATGAGTTAGTGATGTTAAAGGGATGATTTTTAAAAATAAACATTTTGTCACACTTTATTCTCGGCTCTCTATGTCTAACATTCTACCTAACATCTCTTCAAATAAGTTTTGAATAACAATAATAACAAGTAAATGATGATAGAATTGTCATTTTTGGGTGAACTATCTCTTTGAACTAATGAGAAAGGCTCCAACATCTACATATTTTTACTGACACCAAAATCAAATGTGAAATGTTTTTGCAAAGCTATAAATAACACAATAAAAAACATGAACATTATAAATATTTATTTATTTATTTTTTAGGCGATTCAATTTTATGCAGCAAAAATGGATGCTGGCGACTGAAGGCAAAGTCTTCTTTCCTGTGATTGACCTACCAGATATGTCCCTTGCATTTGCTCTTCTCTTCGGTTGCTATTATGTTCATAACATCAAGTACCAAGTGGAAGCAGCCACTACTTTGGAGTTTATTCAGATGTAAGTACATCTTGCAGTATGCTGTAAAGTTAAGTCTACATTAAAGGGAAAAAGAAGAAAACACAAAAGCTTTTAACACAAAATTAAGATATTTTGAAGAATGCTGGTGGCCAAACAGTTTCGGTTCCCATTGACTTTCATTGTATTTCTTTTTCTCCATATAATGGAAGTCAACAGGAACCGAAACACCAACACTGGTCACCAACATTCTTCAAAATATCTTCTTTTGTGTTCCACAGAAGAAGGAAGTGCATACAGGTTTGGAACGACATGACGGCGAATAAAGGATGACATAATTTAAATTTTTCAGTGAACTATTCCTTTTTAAGGGATTGTTCACTCAAAAATGCTAATTCTCTCATCACTTACTCACCCTCATGCCATCCCAGATGTATATGGCTTTCATTATACTGTGGAACACAATCAGAGGTTATTAGAAAAATGATCCATCTTTATAAGTTCATATGATGCAAGTGGATTGGTCCCTCAAAGTTTATGCTTCAAAAACCACACATAGAAATCACAACGCTATGTGACCCCAGTGGATGAATCAATGTCTTCTGAAGCAAAACTATAGATATGTGTGAGAAAAATACAAATATTTTAAACATTTAAAATTATAAACCTTTGCTTCTGGCCAACTGTCAAACATGGGTTCAAACATGATGTAAATATCAGCTTATTGTGAAGCCTGACAAGCTTGTTGTGAATCTCGGCTGAGAAGTGATGAGAATGCACATAGGACCGTCACATCTTTCGCGAGTTTCACAATGTTCTTATATCATGCTTCACAACATGCTGACATTAACGTCAAACTAACACATGTAGGACACTTGCCCGGAAGCAGTGCTTTAAAATTTGTCATTTTTTTAAATGGTTAAATATAATTATTTAAAATATTTCTCACACACCTATGAATTTGCTTCAGAGGACTTTTTCCCCCCTAAAACTCTTCATTTGTGTTCCACAGAAGAAAGTCATATACATCTGGGATGACATGAGGGTGAGTAAATGTTGAAAGAATTTACATTTTTGGATGGAGTGTCTGTATGTTACTGTTATGTCTCCTTGGCATGCATGCAGTAATGACAACTGACAATTTGAGTTTAAATCAAATGAACTGTGCTCTATTCTGTTTATCATTCTAATGAATTCATAACAGACAGTTACAGAATAACTTTTATTTAAAAAAAAATATTTTTCTAAAATATGCAGTGGTTGGGGGTCCCCAGGACAGGTTTGAGAACCACTGCTTTACGGGCCCACTTAGAAGGCCCCTGAGAATTTGCTCATTGGAAAAACATTGGTCCCTTAGCACTGGCCCTGCACGGGCAGCCCTCACTTAGCCTCTAGGAAGCCTAAGCGCTGTTTTATTGAAAATAATGAGGTTTTAAGTCACCGTTATGGAGGTAAGTGCTTGCTTTAGTTGGGCTGTTGACCCTTGACTTCTTAATTCTAATGTTTTACTTTTTGCTATATCTGTGTTTCTGAAACACATTTGCTATAGCAAAAGTTGTGAAAAGACAAACTGATCTGGTGGTTATTGATTCAATCATCAAGTAGTGTCCTGATGCATGAAGTTTTGCTCTGCTTTATTTTTTTGGTAAGTTTTAGTTTTTAATGATTATTTGGATATGTAGACTCACACAGATCTCAAGACTCGGCGTATGTGACAAACAATGAAAAGCTTCTTTTGTGATGTTCAGAGTTGATCTGGATATTTTGTTGACTGTCACCATTGTTGAGGTTCATGCACTGAATCTTGATATCTGTGTATCCAAATAATTGCTTCACGTTGAAAATATTAAAACAAGAATAAATTTCATGAAGTTGTATTTTAGGGTAACTATAATGTGTTCAGAGATTAAACTCTGGGTGAATCATCAAATCAGCTTTTCTTCTCGCAGCTTTTTCTATAGCAAATGTGCCTCAGAAACACACAAATACATCAGCCAGAGAAACATTAAAGTTAAGAAGTGAAGGGTCAAGAGCTCAACTAAAGTAAGCGCTTACCTCCATAACTTCAAACTTGATTATTTTCAATGAAACAGTGTTTAGGCTTCCTGGAGGCTAAGTGAGGGCTGCCCATGCAGGGCCAGTGCTAAAGTCCCAACATTTTGCCAATGAGCTTGTTTGCAGGGCAAGGTTACTTTAGTAACCGGAGCGTTTTTTTTCCCCCCAAATGTTTCTTCCAAAGTACTAAAATATTTGTTTTTAATCATTAAGTAGCCAGGTTGCTTAAGATGAACAGGCATAATAGTCTTTAAATCCATTGATCTGCATTCCTTGTCTTGGTGTATGACTATTAAACGGTATTTACAGGTACAAATATATCAGAGCCAAACTCAACACCATCAGCGTCAGAGGTCTGATAGAACAGAAACAGATAGAGATGAGCTCATAGTTGTGTTTTGGTGTGCTCTGTTTTGTGCTTGGTGCTGTTAAACAGTGTGAGAGCAGCAGCCGATCATTTCTTTACTTACAAAGAGTTATAAATAAAGTTAATACCATAATTACAATAAAGCTCCATCAAAGTATTATTTCATTTTCCTTGTTCATATAAGAATATTACTTCTCGATGGCAAATAGATGCTGTTCTGTTTGATACTGAATCACAACAACATTTCTGTCAAAAACTTGCACGTAAGTCATTTTAACATTTTCTGAAAATGTTACAAGATTATCAACATTAGAAATATTTTGTCTGACACATGAGGCATTTGTATGTGTTTAATGTGTCATTATGTTAGATCTGACGGTAGGTATCAGGAAGTCTTGAGGCATTAACACAGTGTGTGTTTAACCATCTGTCATTATTCAGTCAGTATGGAGCTCGGTCAACTTCCTCTTGTGCTCGGTGAGTATTGCTTTCTCTGCATGCATTTCAGTGGATGATAAGTAAGCAGGCGTGCAGTTAGTGTGGTTTGTGAAAGAGAAATGTTTGTTCAGTCAGTCAGTTTTTGTGCTTTGTAATGAATCAGTTTTGTGTTTTTTTGCACAGATGCTTTAAATATTTATTCATTATACACTAAAAAAAATTAAACTGTTTTTTTTTTTTTCAGGTTGTTTTCTTTTACTTTAAATTGTAGTCAAAACTCTGTAAAATTGTCTCTAGATTAACTACTCAGCTGTTATTTTAAGTATCATGACTTCAATGTTCTGTTGGGAATGAAAGGGTTTGTGTTGTCTGAGTTTTGTGGGTTATCATTGTGCTGAAGTGTAGAGACTGTGCTTTAGTCCAGGAGAAGAAGAAGAAATATTGACGTTGTGCTGCTTGTTGCTTTATTTAAAGGAAGTTCTTTAAATAACACATTCTTTAATCAGTATTACCATAGAAGGTAAATGTTTGGTACCATGTGCTGCCATGCATTTCCCTTTTTCTTTTCATATGGCTATTGTAATGTACACAGTATCAGCTCAATGCTGACATTGTCTTTTTGTGTTTTTAGTGCTGATTTCAATTATCCACTCTGGACAAACTGAAGGTGAATGAATTTCATCACATTTTCACATTTGAGTGATTTTACACTTTTACAAACTAGCTGTGAAAAGAGTGTTATAAATCTTTTTAACAAGTTATTTGTTTGTTGTGACTAGCAGTGACAATACGCAGTGAATATATTTCCGCATGAACACTGTAAAAAAATTAATTAAAATTTTAAAATCACAGATTTTTTTCCCCTTTTATTTTAAATTGTAGTCAAAACTCTATAAACGTATCTCTAAATTAACTACTCAGCTGTTATTTTAAGTATTATGACATTAATGATAATTACAGTAATTCACATTTTAATACAGAAAAATTACTGTATTTTCATGCCGGATTTTTAATATGTATAAAAAATAACAATGTAAATAAAAACAAGCGTGAAACCAAAATTTAAAAATGCTAGTAAAATTATATTGCACAAAATAAAAAATGAAAGCAAAGTTTTCAGAATAGCTAACAATGGCAAAAAAATAAATTGTGAATCAAAAATTTTATAATGCATTTAAAAAAAATAAGTATAAACAAAACTTTCAACTTTAAAAACTTAAAATCATAAAAATACATTTAAAATCATATTGCACAGAACAGAAATATTTATGCAAATTATCCAAATTGTACGCAAAATCATGTTTTCCTTGGTTATATTTCTCTATTTTTTTTCTCTCAGACACCCAGATAGCAACATAATGCCGGCCCACATCTGGCACATGTGTAATGATGATCTGACCCACATGTAGCGTGGAATGATGGCACTTGTGCGGATCGCTCCTGTTTGCCAGATCTAGGCTAAAAGCAGGCCATAGCAATGCCACATTTCAGCCAAGAGCAAAGAAATAAACCACACTGGACCTTATCTAAGCCACAAAATCTTCATATATTATTTATAGAGTCCTCGCAGCTTGTAAGCTTGATAACAAGCAAATTTACTGAAGGAAAGAAGAGAACAGAAAAAAAGAGACAAACAGAAACAAGAACTATAACTGACTTCAGCAATAGCCTTAGATGAATTCAGCTGGAGATAAAATACATTAAATCTCTGAAGATCTCAGCAGAGGAGGATTAAACAACTCCTCAAACAGCATCACCAGCTTCACTCATTACTAACCAGATTGACTTTATTTCTGTTAGAGATCTACAGAAGTTGCTATTGAGAATTAACAGGGGTTTAAATCTAATATTTGTTTCATTTGAAGTCACCATAACGGTAGACTGACGGCTGAAGGTCTGGAATAGATGTCTGCTTTCATTGGCCAAGGCCCGCCCATGAGGCCGTTTGTCCGACATATCAAACCAGCAATCATAGTTTTGGGGCGTGGAAATGTTGCCACAATAACAAACCGGTGTGTGAAACTCTCGGATGTATTTAAATGATTCTAAACCGCGAACATTAAATATTTCACATAATTTTGAAAATCCAGTGTTTAGTTGACCCTGATAAGCATTCGTCATCACATTCGTCTTCTTTCGTGAGGGGGTTTGGTGCCACGGCATCTTTGTTTCCTGGCGGACCGAAAATAAATGCAACACTCGCATTTCCCGGAAATCTGGTTTAATTCAACCAGTCAGATTATGACTTCGATATTCCTGAAGTGTTTCCAGAAAAGTGTGCCATATGCATCAGACGTTTAGCCAGCAGTCCGTGGGTGTACCGTCTGAGGCTGAGACCACCGTAACGATGATTGGTGTTTATTTATTGTAGCTCTTATTACAATCAGTTTATCTTTGCTAGCTGTTGTTGTGGTGAGTTTATCAAACACACTTACAGTAACAAAGAAAGGCAAAAATGAAAGCATTGTAATAAAATAGCCTGATCAGTTAATGTCTTTTGACTCTCGCAATTGGAGTAGCCCCAGAGTAGGGGTGTGCTCAAAATATCGATTCTTAGATACATACCGATATAATAAAAAAAGATACAGTATCGACATTCTAGCCCTTAGTATCGATACTCCGCCCAGCCATTAGGGGGCGCAGCGGCGCCCGCGAGTTTAAAAAAACTCATGGAAAATGTCGAAGATTTTAGAAGCACCGTTGTCCCTAAAGGCAGATGTTTGGACACATTTTGGTTTTAAAGCAAAGGAAGGAAACCAAGGGATCGATAAAACAAATGCAATCTGCAAGCATTTCCAGGCTTCTATACGCTACACCGGTAATACAACTAACCTGCGCGCGTTCAACCTGCCTTTTTGAGGACAAACCTGGTTTAGCCTTAAGATTTTAAAAATCCATCCTGTTATGAGGTAGATTTGTTGTTGTGCCAAATGTTAAAGCAAAATGTAGCATTTAAGGGATTTCATAGTGAAATATGTTATGGCAGTACATGGTGTCACAAAAAATAATTATAAGAAGATTTAATAAGAAGTTAAGAATAATAAGAAGAAGATTTTGTGCTTGTGTGAGCTCAGACTGTACCCTTGGAAAGTTAAATGTTGACTTGTGGTAATTTCCAGATTAATACAATTTGTGTACAATTAATCAGAGCACTTAAAGTTGCAAATATTTAAGCAAAATGCACTTTGTTATAATGCACTTTTGTCTTCAATAAATTGAAGAAAAATGCAGAGTTCTGTTTGTTGAGTAAATGTGTTCAGCATTAACTAATTGGCTCTAGCCCATGTATTTTTATTGAATTGTATCAAATCGTATCGAGACAGCTCTGTATCGAGGTACGTATCGAATCGTGACCTGTGTATCGAAGTATGTATCGTATCGCCAGGTTCTCCAAGGTATACAGCCCTACCCCAGAGTGCACCTTGGACGAAGGGGCGGGGCGACACATTAAGGTGGGGTGACACGTGTCGCTCCGCCCACCCCCAATTTCATTGGCTTATGATACAGCAGAGCTTATTGATGTAGACGTTTGCTCATGAGCATTCTTGTATATATATTTTTATGTATGATCTACGCTGTTTGGCTGTACTACAGAAATATTAAGTGCTAACAACAGCGATTTTAGTTAGAATCAATTAGCAAATGTGTTTTATTTGTATTTTTTTACTTATGACGAATTAGTTAGAGTAAGTTCCTATCAAACGCTTGGTTGGGGCATCTCCGAGTATTCGGGCAGAACAGAGCTGTTTAATATGAGCGGCTCACGAAGTCTTCAGAACAAATTCTTAATTCGTGGCCATGATATAGTCCTAATGGCACGTTAAATTAACTCATATATTATTGCACTTTTCACAGTACACGAAGCAGACATACTTAAACATTGAGCAGTTTTAGCTGGGCGATGCTGATAAAAATGATCCACTGTTTGAGATTTAGCTGTTTTGTGTAATTAATATTTACATGTAGCCTATATTCTTTATTTTAGGATCGGTGGATAAGCACAAACTTCATTCATTGTAGTTCAGGAAGACATAGGACAAACCCGCAAATGGTTTTAATTTAAAGAACAACGGTGACAAATAAGACAATAATACCAAATAGCCCATCAGCGTGAACTGGGGTATGATGTGTGGATAATGGGAATAAAAACCTTGCTGAAACACACACTCATTTATTTATTTATTTATTTGCATATAGGCCTAAATGTTTTTGTTTACTAAAAGAGCTGTTATTAAATCTGACCTACAGCAAATATTATTATTAATGTGCTTTAGTGCGTATTTAAACATTTTTAATTTTATATATAGACTATATGCACAAATTAAATTACAGTTTTTTTGGCTCAATCCTTTAAAAAGAACCAATCACTGTACTATATTAGGCCTACAGATGTTAGATTTTTAGTAGCTATATAGTCTTTAATAAATAAATAAAAATATTAATCACAGAGAAGGTCTTTTATTAAAAGTGCTCACGCACCTTTTGCACAGATTCACAGCACCGAGTTATTTAATATTGGATATTTACGCAGGTCTATATGGCTACAATGATCGAGTGTTAATAACTGAATCTAAATTCATCCCGTACACAGATTAACACACACACAATGAGGGTGTGGATACAGAAATTATTGGATTTTTAATATTTGATGTCACGGACACTTATTTACTATAAGATAGGAAACTTTAAAAAACTGTAAGAGAATCGATATATGTTCAAATATTTTATTGAGATATAAACAAGGAAACATTGAGCTTCTCATGAAAATATTTATTTGCACTTTATAACCTACAAGTTTGTGACGCATTGAGCAACATAGGCTAACTCATCTCTATAAATAACAACAACAAAAAAAACGGTTGTGCTTTAAAACATATAATTTAAAACATATTCGCGTTATATAACAAATTATATTCGTGTTTGTCCATGTGTAAAATACAGTAAATTATCACCATTTGAGTATAAAATCCCAATTTAGTGCTGATCCGTGGCCTTCTGATCCTCAAGGAAATATGAATGAAGCGCTACAACCTGAAGAACCCGGAGGTGCTCAAGTTTATTTTTAAATAATGAATTCATCTGACTAAAATTACTATGGTTACTAAACAGATAATAATTAAAGCCTATGATTCTAGAGTTAGAACATATTTCTGTAGTATGTCCAAATCAATTTTACAAAATTGTACACAAAGGAATGCGCATGCTCGGGTCTATACCAATAAGGCTTGCCGTGTTATAAACCAATGAAATTGGGGGTGGGCGGAGCGACACGTGTCGCCCCGCCCCATCGTCCAGACTGCACTCTGGAGTACTTGAAAGAATGGGAGCATGTGTATAAATGAATACCCCACTTCTACTAAACAACACATTTAACATTTTGTTTTTACAAATTTTACACGTACAGTTTGTTTCATAGTCCATGAATACTGATCATGCATCACTGTCAATTTTCATGATGTCTTTAGCATAATTGATGTAGTCATGAAGAAGCCCCATCAGCACAGCATGTGACATCTTTTACAACATCCAGGGCAGCGTCCTCCTTTAATACCACTGTTGCATTCGTTTGGGGGGAATGTCATTCTCCTCTCTGACCAGCATTCATCCCAGTCACCGCCTGTTCTTCATCAGTGGCCTAAAAAGAGAAAAACATTTGAAAAAAGAAAACATTTAATTATTAAACTATCCATTTCAGATAGAGGTGCATCCACATCAGTAAGGATAGGTAAATAGTCTGTTTTATAATTTAATCCGCTTTGTGTGGTTGTTTAATGTCTGTCTACCACAGCGCTGTAGAATGCTATAGTGGCAGCACTAGTGTGAGGGCATGAAATATTGTTTAAATAAATATATTGCTTTCAGAAAGCTACTTCTTTACTGAAACATTAAAACAGACATGACAGTCACATACCTCACAAATTTCCATGTACGAGGAGGGCTGCTCTTTAAAGGGTTAGTTCACCAAAAAATGGAAATGTTGTTCCAGACCCATACAAACTCTGCTAATTTTTGGAACACAAATAAATATATTTAATTTTCTCTTAATTTTTGTCCTCCATTGCAAGTCTGGGAGACCAATATTTTCTTCTGAACAGACATGTTCGCTATCATATAATTTAAGATTTATTCATATATAAATACTGGAATGGTTTACTTCTACAATAACTCTGTATTTATGAAGCTTGAAAATACCGATTATCTAGACTCTCAATGGATTAACAAAAAATTATGAGAGAAAATTAAAAATATATTAATTTGTGTTCTAAAGACAGACCAAAGTCTTATAGGTTTGGAATGACATGAGGGGAAGTAAATTATTTTTTGTGTGAACTATTCCTTTAAGAAAGGAAGACCAAGAATGATGACTCTCCAAATCAGACAACTCCAAAGTTGGTTTGAGTTCTGCAATGAAAAACATAGACATCAATGGTTTGCATAAAATATGAACACGTAATCACACTGTTGTTGCATCAAAATGTGAAGTAAACAGGCAGGAGACAACAGAAAGACTTATTTTCTAAAAAAAACTCACGTCAATCTCAAAAGAATTAATCTCTGGCTTTCAACATCTACAAAAACAAACATTATTTTAGTCTTGGTAAAAAAAAAAAAAAAGATAACATGATGGAATTATGAAGTTTACTTGCCTTAAACCGTCTTTCCCTCTTTTCTGAAGAAGCTGAGAAAATCACCTCCTCCTCACTCAAGCAGGATTCTGTGTCCTTAACTCCTGACGCAGGCATTAAGACACAAGCTCAACAAGTCTGAAATATTACATGCAAAACATTACTTTTAACAATTATCACTTCATCAGCCTCAAAATAATTAAACTAGTCTTTATTACATAACGCCGTTTCCTTTAGGAAACTACATTCAGTTTAACCGCGAATAATAAGATAACGAATTAACATGTAAACCTGTTATTAACCGTCTATTAACACCTCAAAATTGCAGATAATGTAAAATCTTAAGTAAATATGACATAAGACACTCACAGATGTTATATTGAAAATACCTCTTCCGTTCAGTAAAAGAGGCCGTTAAGAGGAAAAGACACGAAAACCGTGTCTGCATATTTTTCAATATAAGCTCTTTTCGGACTATTTCTGCCTTCCATGAAACCTCAAAACACTCCCGGACACAAACAATGAATTAGGACTTTACATTTTTAATCTTTACTTACCATAACGTCTGGAGAAAATTCTTTCAGGCGGAGAAAATGGCCTCTTCTCACACTGGTGTCGTCCGATGTTGACGTGACGTGCGTCTCTCTTTCACATCCGTGTTCCCAACCCAGCGCCGCTGTGTTATGATCAAAACCAATTTTCAACCCAAAATTGGGTTAAAACAACCCAACGTCCTTACCCAGTGATCTCAACCCAGCATTTGGATTGAAAAAATAACCCATCGTTTTTTTAGTGTACACAGTTCAAATGACTTCAGTAAAGCAGACCATTATATGGTAAATGTGAAACCATCAACAGCAAACTGTCATCTAGTGCAAATGTATCAAACACACTGTCACATCAGCTAAAGAAAAGAAATGATCAATAATTAGAGCACAATTAATGGAAACACCAATCTCCATTATGGTGACTACAAATGAAACAAACATTAGATTTAAACCTCTGTTAATTCTCAATAGCAACTTCTGTAGATCTCTAACAGAAATAAAGTCAGTCTGGTTAGTAATGAGTGAAGCTGGTGATGCTGTTTGTGGAGTGGTTTAATCCTCCTCAGCTGAGATCTTCAGAGATTTAATGTCTTTTATCTCCAGCTGAATTCATCTAAGGCTGTGCCTGAAGTCAGTTATAGTTCTTGTTTCTGTTTGTCTCTTTTTTTCTGTTCTGTTGCTGTTTTTTTTATAGATTTTTTTATAGTGAACATCTCTGAGAAATTAGTGAAAATGTTTCATAAGACAATAAATAAGTGAATATAACAGCTATAGAGAACAAAACAGTCTAACCAGATTTAGCATGTGTGTTTTGCAATCAACTGTGTTTATACAGTAAAAACAGCTCATTTAATATTTGTTAATTATATTATCACATTATTTTCATTGTGAATTGTTGTCATTGTACAGAAAGACCAAAACCCAAAGTGACCATTAAACCTGCTCAACCTGTGTTCAGAGGAGACACAGTCACTCTCAGATGTGACATATATCCTGAAGGAGTCACTAGCTGGAGCTACAGATGGTATAAAGAAGGTTTAAGCAGTGTTTTCAGTGATCGACAGGAACACACATTCAGTTCTGTTACTGAGTCTGACGCAGGTAAATACTCCTGTGATGGATTTAATGTATCACACATGTCTCTCCGCAGTGATGCAGTTACACTGACAGTATCAGGTGAGTTTGAGCATCTCTTCATAAACAAACACACGTTTATCACTTTCAGCTCCCAGAGCAGTTTTATGTTTTTTAAGTGTTTCTTAAGATGTTAAAAAGTGATCAGATTTTTAGGGGCTGAGCTTGTGTGGCCCTTTTTATAACTTTGAATCTTTGCCTAAAAATAGGATTCTTATACTGATTTCAAAATGAAGATGTTTTCAGTTTCTGAAGTCTTGATAATCAGACATTGTAAAATATATTGTCAGCTGTTTTTGTTTCTAATTATAATGCCATTTTTTTTCCATTGTTGACCTCTTTGCCATTTTGGCTTCTGTTGTAAACTGCTGTTCCTGCACAAAACTTTGGTAACTGATGCGTCTCATCGGCTGCTGCTATAGATGTAGATGGTGTGGCACAGTAGATCAAGCTCTTTGCTGTGAACTTAAAAGTTGTGGGTTTGAAACCAATCTAGGTTTTGCACCTTTGTTGTCCTTGAACTGTGAATGTAAATGTCTGACACATTTACATTCGCCACATTTACATACGCCAACTATGTACAGAATAGTATACTGTGTTATTCTGTAGATTTTCAATATACCGTTAAATGGTGATGGGGGTGGTGATGGCGCAGTGGATAAGACACATGCCATTGGTGTGAGAGACCCGGGTTTGAATCCACTGTGAGACACCAATGTGTCCCTGAGCAAGACACTTAACCCCTAGTTGCTCCAGAGGCGTGCGACCTCTGACATATATAGCAATTGTAAGTCGCTTTGGATAAAAGCGTCAGCTAAATATGTAAATCATTTACTATATTGAAAATTCAAATATATAAGGAAATATATTTTCTTTGTGTAAGGTTAGTTAGGACAACAATCACATGTGATTAGAGATGGTACTGCATGTGTCTAAATATACTGAACATATTTTTACTCATGCAGACACACACATAAATATATAATAAAATGTATTTCTTGCATTTTAGAATTATTTACATTATATAGATGAACCATTACACAACGAGCAACCCCAGCCTAGAGCAATGAGCACACCTGGCAAACGAATAGTGCTGCAGGTGCAGTTCAAAGAGGAATATTTATACTACCTGAGGACTGGCTTTCGGTCAGTATAAGTGTCAGAATGGAAAAAGCTGCCAGTTTTAGTTTGTGAAAGGACAAACTGTGATGACACGGCTCTTCTGCACTTTGATCTCTAAAACAACACGCCTTGTGGGTTATTCATATGCTGCTATAATGAGTAAGTGGTCAAAAGTGGTGTCTAAGCAACAAACAGCCTGTGTGTCATCTGCAGCTCAATGAGGCCAGAGGGGGGCAGAAACTGTTGTGCATTGTTCACAGTAACCCCAGGGCCACAGTGTGATAGATCACCAACAGCTAAACAGTAGTGGAACACAGGAGAAAGAACCACACTGTGCAGTTTTCTGATTATGGGCCTGCTTAGTCAACTTCCCAACTGGGGAGTCTGTCTTCGCTGCAGCCTGTAGCACGATGACGTGCTGGATCAGATCCAATATGTAGTGCAGGCGCAGTATTTGATTTTAATGCGCATGCGCAAAGTGGGGCTGCCCTTAAAGCTAGTATTAAATGTAAATTAAACTGTAATTAGGAGATATATAGGTGTGTTTCACAGGCTTACACAAAATATAGTATACTGTGATCTTAAACCAGTAGTGCAGGCTATTGAAACTTTTTGTAGTTTTGAATGAACGAGTTTATTTTTTATTAGTTTGCTTCGTTTTGGTAATACAAATCTACTAATTACAATTTAGTTTGTTCTTTATGAAAAAATGGGTTCTATTGTCTTTTTTTTCATAATAGTTATAGTTCTGTCAATAATTCGTTCATAAATCAAATATTATTTTTCGTTCTTACTCTCTGTGCTATAGGCTTACGTGACAGAGTATAAAAGTTATAGGCCTACTAAAATATGCGGACATCTTTTTAATACCGTATAAAAATAAAAAGAAGAAAAACAATCCTGTCAGTCGGGTTCCGTTAGCCAAGACCCGTTATCCCGGGTTTTTACAGTCAATCCTGTACAGTCCTACAAATAAATACACACACGGTCGGGAACAAGGTAACAAAGATGACAACTTCTATTTTTTGTGTGTTATTCATATGCATGTTAAATCCCTGGAGATAGATCTAATGGCTAAAGACATACCATCCATTCCGAGAGCTCTCTGAGTGTTTTGTGTTGTATCATCAGACGATGAGTGAAAAGCAACTAATAAAACATTTCTGTTACCTGACAGGTGTCATTAGCGAGGTAAAGTCTTATTATAAATTTAATGGTTTTTTTTTTTTAATTATTAGCCTATTGAAAATGTTTGTAATAGCTATATAAACAAAATGGATCAGCATTAATTTGATATCCCCTATGAAATTTAAATAAACATGACGGATACAATCAAAAAGACATTTAAGCTAACTGTCAGAGTGATGTATATCTTTAGAATTAGCTATTTACAGTGCAACATCTGCATGTGTTTAACTATTCTCAGAAATCATGTTTCTTCACTGTGCTTTCCAATTAATTTCAATCAAACTGCAGTTGGGTTATTTTGACTAGGTTAAACAAAACAGCTAATTAACAAAATAAAAACAATTTTTGCAAATTAAAAAAGGTATCAGTTTTTGCAAATAAACTCTTCGTATCATGTTACAGTGCTTATTGGATCCTTATAATGGATACAGCACTGATTTGGGCATCCTGGCGAGAACATTTTTTTTTCATCATCCACTACGTAAAACATCCACTACGTATTGATCTGAGCCAGTAGGTCATCGTGCCACAGGCTGCAGCGAGGACCTCTTGCAACCGGGTCCCCACACTGTAAAAAAACGGCCATATTCTAACAGTAACATTCTGTTTTTTCATTACAACAGTAAAATCCTGTAAAAAAAAACAATGAATTCTGGGTAATATTTGTTGTTTTCGAGAAAGTATCCTTCTGCAGTCCTGTGAAGTAGCAGCACTCACAGTCGATACTCAGAGGATGTGTTTCAAATCACACCCTACACCCTCGTTCACTATTCCCTACTCATGTACTATAGCCCACCTGACCGCTGGACAGGACCGCATTTCTAGGACCCTAGTTTTTTTGCAACAGCGCCACCTACCGACTCGGAGAACCGCAGTCCAAGGAACACATTTCCAGGACCCTAGTTTTGGAGGACCGAAAAAAGTGCCATCAAGGCAGTATTTCCACACTGTTTTAACTACATTAGAGTTTTAGAGTTTTTTAAAAAGTTTTATTACATCCAAAAACTACTTTCTTTATTGCAATTAAACCTGGTTCCTAGGAATGTTGAGTAATTATTGGGTCTAAGTAGCATAATATAATAACTCAAGTAAAATAAACAAGGAATCATGGTATAGTCTTTTCAGTCACTAGATCAACCACATTTTCAAGTACAGAGGGAAGACACAAGGATGACTCTGGGGGTAGATTTAAGATCGTGTATATTTTATAAAATAATTAATTACAACAGTTGAACTTGAACACACACAAAAACAAATTTGTTCATGACATGAACCACATAGAAAGAACTTCATGGGCAACGTCTTCACTGACTCCTAAGAGAGAGAAAGAGAGAGAAGTGAATGAAATAAGGAACATTTAGCTGAACATGTTCTACTGTCTAATTTTAAATTTCATATTTAAAAGATCTTAGTTACCACAGACCGCATACACATATACGATACAAAAATAATTAATTAATACAAAAACCAATTAATATTATTGCATACTGTTCAAAGATTTGGAAAAAATAATATGTTGATGTTGTGGGAACAAAGGTTCTTGAAACATTTGTCAATAAACCCATCTGAACTGAGAAAAAATAATAGCGAGAGATACAAGAAATCTGAATATAAATAACATATTATTGACATGACTTTTCCTGACCTTTAAATGTTTAAAGCACACATTGTGATGTATGCAGCAGCACTACCTACCACCTGGATGCTCTCCCCTCTTTTCTCAATTGTTTCTCTATCACCCTATTAAATTCTTCCACTTCACTGAAACAGTAAATGGAGAACATCATCACTGCTAGGTTAACAGAAATACTGTAAACGCTTAAAAAAAGGATATATTGGACATTGTGTAAAAACAATTCCATTTTCTACTCTTACCTGTGATGATAATCAGGACCAGAGAGGAAGGTCTGCTCAGCATCCTGCAGAGACCAATTCTGAAGCCCAGCCAGGCCATATATGATCTAAAGAAAATTGTTAATTGAAATATAGCATAAGGTATAATATACAGTAGGGTTCGAAAGGGCAGAAACATGCACAATACATTATATTGTTATGCACTTCATATAGAGCACAGTACACAGTAAATGACACAATCTAACACGTGGTATTTTAACAGTCAATTATTATGATGGCCTCTCTGTTATGTCTGACTATTAAAATGTCATATGTCTCAACCAACATAATAAAACCATGTGAAAATGAAGAGACGTACTCATAACATGTATTGTGGGGTAACGTTATACAGGCTGACTGTGAGCATGTGACAGCTAAAACATTAAGATTATTTTAACTTAATTAAAATGTAATTAATTAAAATAAATAAATTGTAAAATCATAGATTTTTTCCCCTTTTATTTTAAATTGTAGTCAAAACTCTATAAAAGTATCTCTAAATTAACTGCTCAGCTGTTATTTTAAGTATTATGACATTAATGATAATTACAGTAATTCGCATTTTAATACAGAAAAATCACTGTTTTTCATGCCGGATTTTTAATATGTATAAAAAATAACAATGTAAATAAAAACAAGCGTGAAACCAAAATTAAAAAATGCTAGTAAAATTATATTGCACAAAATAAAAAATGAAAGCAAAGTTTTCAGAATAGCTAACAATGGTTGCAAATAAAAAAAAACAATTGTGAATCAAAAAATTAATAACTAATAATTAAAAAAAAAATAATAATAATAATTTAATAATTAATTTAATAAAATAAGCATAAACAAAACTTTCAACCCTAAAAACGTCAAAACTTTAAATACATTTAAAATCACATTGCACAAAACAGAAATATTTATGCAAATTATCCAAATTGTACGCAAAATCATGTTTTCCTTGGTTATATTTCTCTATTTGTTTGCTCTCAGACACCCAGATAGCAACATAACGCCGGCCCACATCTGACCCACATGTAGCGTGGAATGATGGCACTTGTGCGGATCGCTCCTGTTTGCCAGATCTAGGCTAAAAGCAGGCCATAGCAATGCCACATTTCAGCCAAGAGCAAAGAAATAAACCACACTGGACCTCATCTGAGCCACAAAATCTTCATATATTATTTATAGAGTCCTATCAAAATTCATCTATCTAATAACACACAAAGTCATCATAAATCAACACATGAACCTCAAAAATGGTGACAATAAAAAGTGTAATGTTGCAATGCATGCTGGGTATCATAGTACTAAAGTCCCAGCATGCATAACAGCATGAATAAATGTTGCAGCTGAACTGTCCTATTAAAAATCTTTAATTCTAACTTTGGTTCATATATTTATATAGTATTATTTTCTGTTTTTTGTGTTGTTTTTTTTAGCTTTTTGTGATGTCCAGAATTTATCTGATTAGCTGAATGTTTTGTCACCATTGTCGAGATTCATACGCTGATTGGTCATATCTGTGTGTGTCAGTGTGTTTCAGCTATATAATTATATATAGGCTATCTCTCTCTTCAAACTGATAATATAACTCAAGCTGCAGCAACAGGATTAAAACATTAAACTGCACTCTTAAAACTGCTGTGTTTTAGTGGTGGAAATTTTTATTCTTTCCAGAGACTCGTTCATTTTTCGTTCGTTCACCAAAATGATTTGTTCAGATTCGTTCACTAATTCGTTCAGTGACCATTTTTCCATATTACACAAATACGTCCAAGTACTCCAGAGTGCTCCGCCCACCCCCAATTTCATTGGTTTATAACCATAGTTTATAACACGGCAAGCCTTATTGGTGTAGACCCGAGCATGCGCATTCCTTTGTGTACAATTTTGTAAAATTGATTTGGACATACTACATATGTGCTAACTCTAGAATCATAGGTTTTAATTATTATCTGTTTAGTAACCGTAGTAATTTTAGTCAGATGAAGTCATTATTTAAAAATAAACTTTTGATGACAGCACCTCCGGGTTCTTCAGGTTATAGCGCTTCATTCATATTTCCTTGAGGATCGGAAGGCCACGGATCAGCACTAAATTGGGATTTTATACGCAAATGGTGATAATTTACTGTATTTTAGACATGGACAAACACAAATATAATTTGTTATATAACGCGAATATGTTTTAAATTATATGTTTTAAAGCACAACCGTTTTTTTTTTTGTTATTTATAGAGATGAGTTAGCCTATGTTGCTCAATGCGTCACAAACTTGTAGGTTATAAAGTGATATTTTCATGAGAAGCTCAATGTTTCCTTGTTTATATCTCAATAAAATATTATAACACATATCGATTCTCTTACAGTTTTTTAAAGTTTCCTATCTTATAGTAAATAAGTGTCCGTGACATCAAATATTAAAAATCCTATAATTTCTGTATCCACGCCCTCATTGTGTGTGCGTGCGTGTTAATCTGTGTACGGGATGAATTTAGATTCAGTTATTAACACTCGATCATTGTAGCCATATAGACCTGCGTAAATATCAAATATTAAATAACTCGGCGCTGTGAATCTGTGCAAAAGGTGCGTGCGCACTTTTAATAAAAGACCTTCTCTGTGATTAATATTTTTATTTATTTATTAAAGACTATATAGCTACTAAAAATCTAACATCTGTAGGCCTAATATAGTACAGTGATTGGTTCTTTTTAAAGGATTGAGCCACACAACCAATAATTTAATTTGTGCATATAGTCTATATATAAAAGTATAAATAAAAATGTTTAAATACGCACTAAAGCACATTAATAATAATATTTGCTGTAGGTCAGATTTAATAACAGCTCTTTTAGTAAACAAAAACATTTAGGCATATATGCAAATAAATAAATAATTGAGTGTGTGTTTCAGCAAGGTTTTTATTCCCATTACCCACACATCATACCCCAGTTCACGCTGATGGGCTATTTGGTATTATTGTCTTATTTGTCACCGCAGTGTTGTTCTTTAAATTAAAACCATTTGCGGGTTTGTCCTATGTCTTCCTGAACTACAATGAATGAAGTTTGTGCTTATCCATCGATCCTAAAATAAAGAATATAGGCTACATGTAAATATTAATTATACAAAACAGCTAAATCTCAAAGAGTGGATCATTTTTATCAGCATCGCCCAGCTAAAACTGCTCAATGTTTAAGTATGTCTGCTTCGTGTACTGTGAAAAGTGCAATAATATATGAGGTAATTTAACGTGCCATTAGGACTATATCATGGCCACGAATTAAGAATTTGTTCTGAAGACTTAATTCGTGAGCCGCTCATATTAAACAGCTCTATTCTGCCCGAATACTCGGAGATGCCCCAACCAAGCGTTTGATAGGAACTTACTCTAACTAATTCGTCATAAGTAAAAAAATACAAATAAAACACATTTGCTAATTGATTCTAACTAAAATCGCTGTTGTTAGCACTTAATATTTCTGTAGTACAGCCAAACAGCGTAGATCATTCATAAAAATGTATATACAAGAATGCTCATGAGCAAACGTCTACATCAATAAGCTCTGCTGTATCATAAGCCAATGAAATTGGGGGTGGGCGGAGCGACACGTGTCACCCCACCTTAATGTGTCGCCCCGCCCCTTCGTCCAGACTGCACTCTGGAGCTACTCAATACGTCAGCATGTGCGGCAAAATGTGTTGTTCAACTAACGTATTTACTTGTTACAAAATAAAAACCGATTTGGCTTCATTAAAAAGTGTGCCCTTCTCATTAAATGAATAAAATAAGTCTAAATAAGTGATCAAAGTCATTACTCTTTTTATCTTTTAAATTACATTCTTTTCGGATGACCAAAGCACAAGTGTTTATTTATTTGTTTGCATACTAGGCTAGTTAACATTTAATTGTTTAGGCAGAGATTTACACGTTCAAATCTGAGATTATGCTAAACGAGGAGTTATTCTGTATGTAAAATATGAATATAAACAAGCGTGCACAGTACGGATACCTGTGCTTTGCATCCGCTTTCTGCTGATTGATGAACTAGATTGACAGAATGGCCGACCTACCCGGTCAACGAACTGGGTATAGCTACCAGTTCGTTCAATTCGTTCACGAACGGGAGATCTCTCTCTCGTTCAGACTCAAAACAGAGCCATCTCGGTCAATGATGCTATTATATTCGTTCGTTCGATCCAACCAATTACATGCCCCTTCTAAACCCGAGCTGAAATGCTATTTGCTGACGTGAGTCACGTGACGCAAATGAGATGGGATGACGTGACGCAAATAATCAATACTGCCATATTTTTTTATGTTTCACAGTTTTTAAACAAACAAAAGTGCATGACATGACTAACATAATGAAATATTTTTTTATTTAAAAGTATGTAACTGTTCAAACATAAAACAACAATAATATAAATAAATAAAACAAAATGATAAATAAAAAAAAATAAAACAATAATATAAAAAAATAAAACAAAGAACCAGTTGTTCGAACGACGAACGTAATAATGAGACGAGATGTATGTATGTAACAGTTCATTTGACTCTTTCAAACTCAAAGCAACTCAATGAAGGGCGTATTCGTTCACTAGATTCAACAAATCACATGCTCCGTCCTCGTATCATACTCGAAGGCTATTGGCTCGAGGTTTAGTCATTCTTTGACAGATGAAACGGTCCAGAGCTACGCATGCGCGCAATAGCGGCGCGCTGCGGTGGAGGGAGGAATTTCAGTGAACGAGAAATATGAGTCAATGGATTACGTGAACGAGAATGATTCGTTCACCTAAAAGATTCGTTCAAAAAGAACGATTCGTTCACGAACGTAACATCACTACTGTGTTTAAAACATTGCAATATTGGGTACATTTGACAAGTTGGGTAGTTATGTTTAACCCAGCATTCTGGGTTGCTTTTTCACGGGTTAAAATTACTACATTGCTAGGCATTAAACTAGTGATGGGTCGTTCTTGAACGATTCGTTCATTTTGAACGAATCTTTAATGTGACTCGGGAAGAACGAGTCGTCTCGGGGAGTGATTCGTTCAGTCTCGCATGCGCATTGCACAGCATTCTCAGGTTTGAGTTGTTCGTTCATCACGTGACAGCCCCATACGCTTAACCAATGCAGCCTGAGCCGGAAAGAGAATTGATTAGTTCGTCTATATCGAGTCTCGGGTTTGAGTCGTTCGTTCTTTTGTCACGTGACCACTTGCCGGATCAGTAGGCTACATATCAAATAGGCTACCATAAAGTAAAACTGTATTTTTTGTATGTTGGATCATATTTAAGAATTATCATAAAATTATCAAAATATGTGTAATAAGCATTTTCCTAGAAATAAAAATGGTCTGTTCATTTTTTTGAATGCAAACATGCCTTAAAGCATGTTCTAAAATATAGCCACAGTGTTATTTTAAAGCTTATTTATTTTTTATTTATTTAAAAAAAGGCCTAGCTTGTTGTGCAGTATTTTGTTTTAGTTTTTTAAGGCTCTGTGGCTTTAGTATATTTTAATTTTATTGTATTTTTTATTTAAATAGTTTAAATTCATTTTGGAATAGTTATCCTCTTTGCTATAGCTTTTTCTGGCACAAAAATAAACAATAAAAAACAATTCAGGAGTGTGTACAGAGTGTTAATGTCTAAAGTGTCATATGTTACAAAAGTATAGTAAGTAACACTATAGTCCAATCTAAAGGGTTAACTCAAAAGACATAAATACAACAAGGTATTGTATTTTATGAAGATTAGACTAAAAAAAAAAAATAAAAACAAAGCATAACAAGTCAAGTCTGCTTTATTGTCAATTCTTCCACATGTACAGTACATACAGAGAACTGAAATTGCGTTACTCTCAGACCCTTGGTGCATACAGTTAACATTAAACACTGACAGTAGACGTTCAAATACAGATAAATACAGTTTAAACATATGTACATACAACTATACAGATATACAAATGAGGACGTTTGTAGAAAAATAAAGAAAGAGATAAAGTGGCATAAGGCACATGGCAGAATAGATAGAGTGCAAACCAGTTAAATAAAACAAAACGTGTACAGATATATGTGTAGTGCAAGAAGAGGTTAACCAACTCGTTATTATCTTTTTTTACCACATGGTGTTATGGAAAAGAACCATGTGACAGAAATTAAAAGCAATAATTTGAGACCAGAAAAGCATCACATAACTGTAAGAGTAAATAATAATACTAATAATTCTAATAATAATAATAATGACTATGCACCCGTTTGTAAGGAAGGTTGTAAATTAACAAATTTCTCTGTCCAAAACTGTCACGTCACGTGACAAAAGAACGAACGACTCAAACCTGAGACTCGATCAAGAACTAATCAATTCTCTTTCCGGCTCAGGCTGCATTGGTTAAGCGTATGGGGCTGTCACGTGATGAACGAACAACTCAAACCCGAACACTTGTCAGATAAGAGGTGGTGCGCTAATCATAGACTAAAGACCCAGGTAAACAATTAAGTAATATTTTCTGTTTCTTATAGCATAGTTTTGTATTGTTTGTAGTGTGATAAACGTTTGCATAAGTAGTAGATGTGTTTGGAAAGTAACAGATAACATTTGAATTATATTTTGCTAAAATGAGTTATGATCAAAATCAATTTTCAACCCAAAATTGGGTTAAAACAATCCAACGCCCTTACCCAGTGATCTCAACCCAGCATTTGGGATGAAAAAATAATAATAAGAGCACAATTAATGGAAACACCAATCACCATTATGGTGACTACAAATGAAACAAACATTAGATTTAAACCCCTGTTAATTCTCAATAAGATCTTCTGTAGATCTCTAACATAAATAAAGTCAGTCTGGTTAGTAATGAGTGAAGCTGGTGATGCTGTTTGTGGAGTTGTTTACTCCTCCTCAGCTGAGATCTTCAGAGATTTAATGTCTTTTATCTCCAGCTGAATTCATCTAAGGCTGTGCCTGCAGTCAGTTATAGTTCTTGTTTCTGTTTGTCTCTTTTTTTCTGCTCTCTTCTTTCCTTCAGTAAATTTGCTTGTTATCAAGTTCATATCAAGTATCATAACAAGCTGAGAGGACTCTATAAATACTATATGAAGAAAAGGTCCAGTGTGGACAATTAGGCTCAGATAAGGTCCAGTGTGGTTTATTTCTATGCTCTTAGCTGACATGTGGCATTGCTATGGCCTGCTTTTGGCCCAGATCTGGCAAACAGGAGCGATCCGCAAAAGTGCCATCATTCCACGCTACATGTGGGTCAGACCATCATTACACATGTGCCAGATATGGGCTGGATCTGGGCAGACAATATGTTGCTATTTGGGCATTTTCATTTTTTTTGTGCTTATGGTGTTTTTCCCTTCGCTCGTTTCCAAGTTCTGCACTTGCTTTTCCAAATGTTGCAGTTATAATTGCTATTCTGAAAACTTTGCTTTAATTTTTTTTTTTTTGCAACACAACTTTACTTGTGTTTCTAAATTTTGTTTTCACACTTTTTTTTTTTAAATCCGTGACCGCAATGCATTTGCTAGGAGTTTGATACTATAATCTTGTGATATAACAATCAAATATTGAGACGAAAAAAAAAAAATCATTACATAACAAATATATATATATATATATATTTTATTTTTTTGTCTGTTGTCTCACACAAACATCCAAAATCAGCACATGGACCTCAACAATGGTGAAAATCAACGAAAAGCTTTTTTTGTGACTCTACATGATCCTGTTCAAATAATTGTTGTATAATTCCTTTTTTTTAATATCAAAGCAGATCTGGATTTTATAAAGTGATATTCCGGGGCTACAATAATGTGAAATGAATAAATCTAAATAATTTACTCACAGTTTAGACTCTGGATGAGATCAGTGAATCAGGCCACTATAATGATGATTACACCATCACCATACTTTATCTGATCAAATTTTTAGATATTTAACATTTAAGAAGATGTTTTATTAGGATATTTAACCTTAATGTTACAGCTTTTGTTTGGCAGCTGCTTCTGCCAGTCACTGACAGTTTTTTAAATGATCTTTAACCATTATTTCTATTGATGGTAAATGTTGGGCACCCTGTGCTACCATTTCATAAGCTGTTTTTTTATTGATTTTTTTTTTATAGTGAACATCTCTGAGAAATTAGTGAAAATGTTTCATAAGACAATAAATAAGTGAATATAACACCTATAGAGAACAAAACAGTCTAACCAGATTTAGCATGTGTGTTTTGCAATAAACTGTGTTTATACAGTAAAAACAGCTCATTTAATATTTGTTAATTATATTATCACATTATTTTTATTGTGAATTGTTGTCATTGTACAGAAATACCAAAACCCAAAGTGACCATTAAACCTGCTCAACCTGTGTTCAGAGGAGAGACAGTCACTCTCAGATGTGACATATATCCTGAAGGAGTCACTAGCTGGAGCTACATCTGGTATAAAGAAGGTTTAAGCAGTGTTTTCAGTGATCGACAGGAACACACATTCAGTTCTGTCACTGAGTCTGACGCAGGTAAATACTCCTGTGTTGGATTTAAAGGATCACACTGGTCTCTCCGCAGTGATGCAGTTACACTGACAGTATCAGGTGAGTTTGAGCATCTCTTCATTAACAAACACACGTTTCTCACTTTCAGTTCCCAGAGCAGTTTTATGTTTTTTAAGTGTTTCTTAAGATGTTAAAAAGTGATCAGATTTTTAGGGGCTGAGCTTGTGTGGCCCTTTTTATAACTTTGAATCTTTGCCTAAAAATAGGATTCTTATGCTGATTTCAAAATGAAGATGTTTTCAGTTTCTGAAGTCTTGATAATCAGACATTGTAAAATATATTGTCAGCTGTTTTTGTTTCTAATTATAATACCATTTTTTCCATTGTTGACCTCTTTGCCATTTTGGCTTCTGTTGTAAACTGCTGTTCCTGCACAAAACTTTGGTAACTGATGCATCTCATCGGCTGCTGCTATAGATGTAGATGGTGTGGCACAGTAGACCAAGCTCTTTGCTGTGAACTTAAAAGTTGTGGGTTTGAAACCAATCTAGGTTTTGCACCTTTGTTGTCCTTGAACTGTGAATGTAAATGTCTGACACTTTCACATTCGCCACATTTACATACGCCAACTATGTACAGAATATTATACTTTGTTATTCTGTAGATTTTCAATATACCGTTAAATCATTTACTATATTGAAAATTCAAATATATATGGAAATATATTTTCTTTGTGTAAGGTTAGTTAGGACAACAATCACATGTGATAAGAGATGGCACTGCATGTGTATAAATATACTGAACATATTTTTACTCATGCAGACACACACATAAATATATAATAAAATGTATTTCTTGCATTTTAGAATTATTTACATTATATAGATGAACCATTACACAACGAGCAACCCCAGCCTAGAGCAATGAGCACACCTGGCAAACGAATAGTGCTGCAGGTGCAGTTCAAAGAGGAATATTTATACTACCTGAGGACCGGCTTTCGGTCAGTATAAGTGTCAGAATGGAAAAAGCTGCCAGTTTTAGTTTGTGAAAGGACAAACTGTGATGACACGGCTCTTCTGCACTTTGATCTCTAAAACAACACGCCTTGTAGGTTATTCATATGCTGCTATAATGAGTAAGTGGTCAAAAGTGGTGTCTAAGCAACAAACAGCCTGTGTGTCATCTGCAGCTCAATGAGGCCAGAGTGGAGCAGAAACTGTTGTGCATTGTTCACAGTAACCCCAGGGCCATAGTGTGACAGATCACCAACAGCTAAACAGTAGTGGACCACAGCAGAAAGAACCACACTGTGCAGTTTTCTGATTATGGGCCTGCTTAGTCAACTGCCCAACCGGAACCAAGACATTCCTTTCAAGTCACAAGCAAGGCTTCAAGTCAAATCCCAATCCTCAAAGAGTTAAAGTTAATGATATAATTAAGTGACTAATTAAAAGATGATTGTGCATTAGTGATGAACACCTGCTGTTATTGAGAATTACAGAGGATCAGATGTTGATGTTTTATTGGTTAAAATTATGCCACCATCATGGAGATCAGTGTTTGCTTTAGTTGGGCTCTTGAACCTTGGCTACTGTGTTAGATCTCTCTCTGTAATAGTGGTGGAAATTTTGATTCTTTCTCTTTTGAGACTCGTTCATTTTTTGTTCGTTCACCAAAATGATTTGTTCAGATTCGTTCACTAATTCGTTCAGTGACCATTTTTCCATATTACACAAATACGCCAGCATGTGCGGTTGTTCAACTAACGTATTTACTTGTAACAAAATAAAAACCGATTTGGCTTCATTAAAAAGTGTGCCCTTCTCATTAAATGAATAAAATAAGTCTAAATAAGTGATCAAAGTCATTACTCTTTTTATCTTTTAAATTACACTCTTTTCGGATGACCAAAGCACAAGTGTTTATTTATTTGTTTGCATACTAGGCTAGTTAACATTTAATTGTTTAGGCAGAGATTTACACGTTCAAATCTGAGATTATGTTAAACGAGGAGTTATTCTGTATGTAAAATATGAATATAAACAAGCGTGCACAGTACGGATACCTGTGCTTTGCATCCGCTTTCTGCTGATTGATGAACTAGATTGACAGAATGGCCGACCTACCCGGTCAACGAACTGGGTATAGCTACCAGTTCGTTCAATTCGTTCACGAACGGGAGATCTCTCTCTCGTTCAGACTCAAAACAGAGCCATCTCGGTCAATGATGCTATTATATTCGTTCGTTCGATCCAACCAATTACATGCCCCTTCTAAACCCGAGCTGAAATGCTATTTGCTGACGTGAGTCACGTGACGCAAATGAGATGGGATGACGTGACGCAAATAATCAATACTGCCATATTTTTTTATGTTTCACAGTTTTTAAACAAACAAAAGTGCATGACATGACTAACATAATGAAATATTTTTTTATTTAAAAGTATGTAACTGTTCAAACATAAAACAACAATAATATAAATAAATAAAACAAAATGATAAATAAAAAAATAAAAAAAAATAAAACAATAATATAAAAAAAATAAAACAAAGAACCAGTTGTTCGAACGACGAACTTAATAATGAGACGAGATGTATGTATGTAACAGTTCATTTGACTCTTTCAAACTCAAAGCAACTCAATGAAGGGCGTATTCGTTCACTAGATTCAACAAATCACATGCTCCGTCCTCGTATCATACTCGAAGGCTATTGGCTCGAGGTTTAGTCATTCTTTGACAGATGAAACGGTCCAGAGCTACGCATGCGCGCAATAGCGGCGCGCTGCGGTGGAGGGAGGAATTTCAGTGAACGAGAAATATGAGTCAATGGATTACGTGAACGAGAATGATTCGTTCACCTAAAAGATTCGTTCAAAAAGAACGATTCGTTCACGAACGTAACATCACTACTGTGTTTAAAACATTGCAATATTGGGTACATTTGACAAGTTGGGTAGTTATGTTTAACCCAGCATTCTGGGTTGCTTTTTCACGGGTTAAAATTACTACATTGCTAGGCATTAAACTAGTGATGGGTCGTTCTTGAACGATTCGTTCATTTTGAACAAATCTTTAATGTGACTTGGGAAGAACGAGTCGTCTCGGGGAGTGATTCGTTCAGTCTCTCATGCGCATTGCACAGCATTCTCAGGTTTGAGTTGTTCGTTCATCACGTGACAGCCCCATACGCTTAACCAATGCAGCCTGAGCCGGAAAGAGAATTGATTAGTTCTTGATCGAGTCTCGGGTTTGAGTCGTTCGTTCTTTTGTCACGTGACCACTTGCCGGATCAGTAGGCTACATATCAAATAGGCTACCATAAAGTAAAACTGTATTTTTTGTATGTTGGATCATATTTAAGAATTATCATAAAATTATCAAAATATGTGTAATAAGCATTTTCCTAGAAATAAAAATGGTCTGTTCATTTTTTTGAATGCAAACATGCCTTAAAGCATGTTCTAAAATATAGCCACAGTGTTATTTTAAAGCTTATTTATTTTTTATTTATTTAAAAAAAGCCTAGCTTGTTGTGCAGTATTTTGTTTTAGTTTTTTAAGGCTCTGTGGCTTTAGTATATTTTAATTTTCTTGTATTTTTTATTTAAATAGTTTAAATTCATTTTGGAATAGTTATCTTCTTTGCTATAGCTTTTTCTGGCACAAAAATAAACAATAAAAAACAATTCAGGAGTGTGTACAGAGTGTTAATGTCTAAAGTGTCATATGTTACAAAAGTATAGTAAGTAACACTATAGTCCAATCTAAAGGGTTAACTCAAAAGACATAAATACAACAAGGTATTGTATTTTATGAAGATTAGACTAAAAAAAATAAATAAAAACAAAGCATAACAAGTCAAGTCTGCTTTATTGTCAATTCTTCCACATGTACAGTACATACAGAGAACTGAAATTGCGTTACTCTCAGACCCTTGGTGCATACAGTTAACATTTAAGACACTGACAGTAGACGTTCAAATACAGATAAATACAGTTTAAACATATGTACATACAACTATACAGATATACAAATGAGGACGTTTGTAGAAAAATAAAGAAAGAGATAAAGTGGCATAAGGCACATGGCAGAATAGATAGAGTGCAAACCAGTTAAATAAAACAAAACGTGTACAGATATATGTGTAGTGCAAGAAGAGGTTAACCAACTCGTTATTATCTTTTTTTACCACATGGTGTTATGGAAAAGAACCATGTGACAGAAATTAAAAGCAATAATTTGAGACCAGAAAAGCATCACATAACTGTAAGAGTAAATAATAATACTAATAATTCTAATAATAATAATAATGACTATGCACCCGTTTGTAAGGAAGGTTGTAAATTAACAAATTTCTCTGTCCAAAACTGTCACGTCACGTGACAAAAGAACGAACGACTCAAACCCGAGACTCGATCAAGAACTAATCAATTCTCTTTCCGGCTCAGGCTGCATTGGTTAAGCGTATGGGGCTGTCACGTGATGAACGAACAACTCAAACCCGAAAACTTGTCAGATAAGAGGTGGTGCGCTAATCATAGACTAAAGACCCAGGTAAACAATTAAGTAATATTTTCTGTTTCTTATAGCATAGTTTTGTATTGTTTGTAGTGTGATAAACGTTTGCATAAGTAGTAGATGTGTTTGGAAAGTAACAGATAACATTTGAATTATATTTTGCTAAAATGAGTTATGATCAAAATCAATTTTCAACCCAAAATTGGGTTAAAACAATCCAACGCCCTTACCCAGTGATCTCAACCCAGCATTTGGGATGAAAAAATAATAATAAGAGCACAATTAATGGAAACACCAATCACCATTATGGTGACTACAAATGAAACAAACATTAGATTTAAACCCCTGTTAATTCTCAATAAGATCTTCTGTAGATCTCTAACAGAAATAAAGTCAGTCTGGTTAGTAATGAGTGAAGCTGGTGATGCTGTTTGTGGAGTTGTTTAATCCTCCTCTGCTGAGATCTTCAGAGATTTAATGTCTTTTATCTCCAGCTGAATTCATCTAAGGCTGTGCCTGCAGTCAGTTATAGTTCTTGTTTCTGTTTGTCTCTTTTTTTCTGCTCTCTTCTTTCCTTCAGTAAATTTGCTTGTTATCAAGTTCATATCAAGTATCATAACAAGCTGAGAGGACTCTATAAATACTATATGAAGAAAAGGTCCAGTGTGGACAATTAGGCTCAGATAAGGTCCAGTGTGGTTTATTTCTATGCTCTTAGCTGACATGTGGCATTGCTATGGCCTGCTTTTGGCCCAGATCTGGCAAACAGGAGCGATCCGCACAAGTGCCATCATTCCACGCTACATGTGGGTCAGACCATCATTACACATGTGCCAGATATGGGCTGGATCTGGGCAGACAATATGTTGCTATTTGGGCATTTTCATTTTTTTTGTGCTTATGGTGTTTTTCCCTTCGCTCGTTTCCAAGTTCTGCACTTGCTTTTCCAAATGTTGCAGTTATAATTGCTATTCTGAAAACTTTGCTTTAATTTTTTTTTTTTTTGCAACACAACTTCACTTGTGTTTCTAAATTTTGTTTTCACACTTTTTTTTTTTAAATCCGTGACCGCAATGCAGTTTGATACTATAATCTTGTGATATAACAATCAAATATTGAGATGAAAAAAAAAAAAATCATTACATAACAAATATATATATATATATATTTATTTTATTTTTTTGTCTGTTGTCTCACACAAACATCAAAAATCAGCACATGGACCTCAACAATGGTGAAAATCAACGAAAAGCTTTTTTTGTGACTCTACATGATCCTGTTCAAATAATTGTTGTATAATTCCTTTTTTTTAATATCAAAGCAGATCTGGATTTTATAAAGTGATATTCCGGGGCTACAATAATGTGAAATGAATAAATCTAAATAATTTACTCACAGTTTAGACTCTGGATGAGATCAGTGAATCAGGCCACTATAATGATGATTACACCATCACCATACTTTATCTGATCAAATTTTTAGATATTTAACATTTAAGAAGATGTTTTATTAGGATATTTAACCTTAATGTTACAGCTTTTGTTTGGCAGCTGCTTCTGCCAGTCACTGACAGTTTTTTAAATGATCTTTAACCATTATTTCTATTGATGGTAAATGTTGGGCACCCTGTGCTACCATTTCATAAGCTGTTTTTTTATTGATTTTTTTTTTATAGTGAACATCTCTGAGAAATTAGTGAAAATGTTTCATAAGACAATAAATAAGTGAATATAACACCTATAGAGAACAAAACAGTCTAACCAGATTTAGCATGTGTGTTTTGCAATAAACTGTGTTTATACAGTAAAAACAGCTCATTTAATATTTGTTAATTATATTATCACATTATTTTTATTGTGAATTGTTGTCATTGTACAGAAATACCAAAACCCAAAGTGACCATTAAACCTGCTCAACCTGTGTTCAGAGGAGAGACAGTCACTCTCAGATGTGACATATATCCTGAAGGAGTCACTAGCTGGAGCTACATCTGGTATAAAGAAGGTTTAAGCAGTGTTTTCAGTGATCGACAGGAACACACATTCAGTTCTGTCACTGAGTCTGACGCAGGTAAATACTCCTGTGTTGGATTTAAAGGATCACACTGGTCTCTCCGCAGTGATGCAGTTACACTGACAGTATCAGGTGAGTTTGAGCATCTCTTCATTAACAAACACACGTTTATCACTTTCAGTTCCCAGAGCAGTTTTATGTTTTTTAAGTGTTTCTTAAGATGTTAAAAAGTGATCAGATTTTTAGGGGCTGAGCTTGTGTGGCCCTTTTTATAACTTTGAATATTTGCCTAAAAATAGGATTCTTATACTGATTTCAAAATGAACATGTTTTCAGTTTCTGAAGTCATGCTAATCAGACATTGTAAAATATATTGTCAGCTGTTTTTGTTTCTAATTATAATACAATTTTTTCCATTGTTGACCTCTTTGCCATTTTGGCTTCTGTTGTAAACTGCTGTTCCTGCACAAAACTTTGGTAACTGATGCGTCTCATCGGCTGCTGCTATAGATGTAGATGGTGTGGCACAGTAGATCAAGCTCTTTGCTGTGAACTTAAAAGTTGTGGGTTTGAAACCAATCTAGGTTTTGCACCTTTGTTGTCCTTGAACTGTGAATGTAAATGTCTGACACTTTCACATTCGCCACATTTACATACGCCAACTATGTACAGAATATTATACTTTGTTATTCTGTAGATTTTCAATATACCGTTAAATCATTTACTATATTGAAAATTCAAATATATAAGGAAATATATTTTCTTTGTGTAAGGTTAGTTAGGACAACAATCACATGTGATAAGAGATGGCACTGCATGTGTATAAATATATTGAACATATTTTTACTCATGCAGACACACACATAAATATATAATAAAATGTATTTCTTGCATTTTAGAATTATTTACATTATATAGATGAACCATTACACTACGAGCAACCCCAGCCTAGAGCAATGAGCACACCTGGCAAACGAATAGTGCTGCAGGTGCAGTTCAAAGAGGAATATTTATACTACCTGAGGACCGGCTTTCGGTCAGTATAAGTGTCAGAATGGAAAAAGCTGCCAGTTTTAGTTTGTGAAAGGACAAACTGTGATGACACGGCTCTTCTGCACTTTGATCTCTAAAACAACACGCCTTGTAGGTTATTCATATGCTGCTATAATGAGTAAGTGGTCAAAAGTGGTGTCTAAGCAACAAACAGCCTGTGTGTCATCTGCAGCTCAATGAGGCCAGAGTGGAGCAGAAACTGTTGTGCATTGTTCACAGTAACCCCAGGGCCATAGTGTGATAGATCACCAACAGCTAAACAGTAGTGGACCACAGCAGAAAGAACCACACTGTGCAGTTTTCTGATTATGGGCCTGCTTAGTCAACTGCCCAACCGGAACCAAGACATTCCTTTCAAGTCACAAGCAAGTCTTCAAGTCAAATCCCAATCCTCAAAGAGTTAAAGTTAATGATATAATTAAGTGACTAATTAAAAGATGATTGTGCATTAGTGATGAACACCTGCTGTTATTGAGAATTACAGAGGATCAGATGTTGATGTTTTATTGGTTAAAATTATGCCACCATCATGGAGATCAGTGTTTGCTTTAGTTGGGCTCTTGAACCTTGGCTACTGTGTTAGATCTCTCTCTGTAATAGTGGTGGAAATTTTGATTCTTTCCAGAGACTCGTTCATTTTTTGTTCGTTCACCAAAATGATTTGTTCAGATTCGTTCACTAATTCATTCAGTGACCATTTTTCCATATTACACAAATACGCCAGCATGTGCGGTTGTTCAACTAACGTATTTACTTGTAACAAAATAAAAACCGATTTGGCTTCATTAAAAAGTGTGCCCTTCTCATTAAATGAATAAAATAAGTCTAAATAAGTGATCAAAGTCATTACTCTTTTTATCTTTTAAATTACACTCTTTTCGGATGACCAAAGCACAAGTGTTTTTTTATTTGTTTGCATACTAGGCTAGTTAACATTTAATTGTTTAGGCAGAGATTTACACGTTCAAATCTGAGATTATGTTAAACGAGGAGTTATTCTGTATGTAAAATATGAATATAAACAAGCGTGCACAGTACGGATACCTGTGCTTTGCATCCGCTTTCTGCTGATTGATGAACTAGAATGACAGAATGGCCGACCTACCCGGTCAACGAACTGGGTATAGCTACCAGTTCGTTCAATTCGTTCACGAACGGGAGATCTCTCTCTCGTTCAGACTCAAAACAGAGCCATCTCGGTCAATGATGCTATTATATTCGTTCGTTCGATCCAACCAATTACATGCCCCTTCTAAACCCGAGCTGAAATGCTATTTGCTGACGTGAGTCACGTGACGCAAATGAGATGGGATGACGTGACGCAAATAATCAATACTGCCATATTTTTTTATGTTTCACAGTTTTTAAACAAACAAAAGTGCATGACATGACTAACATAATGAAATATTTTTTTATTTAAAAGTATGTAACTGTTCAAACATAAAACAACAATAATATAAATAAATAAAACAAAATGATAAATAAAAAAAAATAAAACAATAATATAAAAAAATAAAACAAAGAACCAGTTGTTCGAACGACGAACGTAATAATGAGACGAGATGTATGTATGTAACAGTTCATTTGACTCTTTCAAACTCAAAGCAACTCAATGAAGGGCGTATTCGTTCACTAGATTCAACAAATCACATGCTCCGTCCTCGTATCATACTCGAAGGCTATTGGCTCGAGGTTTAGTCATTCTTTGACAGATGAAACGGTCCAGAGCTACGCATGCGCGCAATAGCGGCGCGCTGCGGTGGAGGGAGGAATTTCAGTGAACGAGAAATATGAGTCAATGGATTACGTGAACGAGAATGATTCGTTCACCTAAAAGATTCGTTCAAAAAGAACGATTCGTTCACGAACGTAACATGAGCGTAACATGAGCGTAACAATGAACGTAACACTCTGTAACAATGCATGTGATGTCGGGAAGCAGAGCAGTCTGTGCTCTACTGTGAGAAGATAGTCACTGGAGTCACTGTGAGCTTGCTCGATTACACTGGATATAGCTTTTGTTTCATTTATTTGTTTAGTAAAATTAACCCTGTTAGCTGCAGCATACAAGCAAAGTGTTTCTGTAATGATGAATTAATTTTTAACCTATGTAATGCATATCAAAATGTGAACTCCAGTGATGTTTAGACACACAGAAATCAAGAACCAGCATATGAATCTCAACAATGGTTACAATCAACAAAATGATTCATGCTGCAATGCATGCTGGGTAACACCATAGTAAAAACTCCCATTATGCACTGCAGTATGAATAATTATTGTCACCACTGTTGAGGATCATATGATAAATGTTCATGTCTAAAAGTCTAATCCTAAACAGGCTCTTTTTCCTCTCAATATTGAAGCATTATGCTGCATTTAAGTCAAATGTAGTTAAACCGTAGCGAGAAATACTTAAACAAGACAGATTAGTGGTGGAAATTTTGATTCTTTCCAGAGACTCGTTCATTTTTAGTTCGTTCACCAAAATGATTCGTTCAGATTCGTTCACTAATTCGTTCAGTGACCATTTTTCCATATTACACAAATACGTCAGCATGTGCGGCAAATGTGTTGTTCAACTAACTTATTTACTTGTTACAAAATAAAAACCGATTTGGCTTCATTAAAAATTGTGCCCTTCTCATTAAATGAATAAAATAAGTCTAAATAAGTGATCAAAGTCATTACTCTTTTTATCTTTTAAATTACACTCTTTTCGGATGACCAAAAGCACAAGTGTTTTTTTATTTGTTTGCATACTAGGCTAGTTAACATTTAATTGTTTAGGCAGAGATTTACACGTTCAAATCTGAGATTATGTTAAACGAGGAGTTATTCTGTATGTAAAATATGAATATAAACAAGCGTGCACAGTACGGATACCTGTGCTTTGCATCCGCTTTCTGCTGATTGATGAACTAGATTGACAGAATGGCCGACCTACCCGGTCAACGAACTAGGTATAGCTACCAGTTCGTTCAATTCGTTCACGAACGGGAGATCTCTCTCTCGTTCAGACTCAAAACAGAGCCATCTCGGTCAATGATGCTATTATATTCGTTCGTTCGATCCAACCAATTACATGCCCCTTCTAAACCCGAGCTGAAATGCTATTTGCTGACGTGAGTCACGTGACGCAAATGAGATGGGATATCGTGACGCAAATAATCAATACTGCCATATTTTTTTTGTTTCACAGTTTTTAAACAAACAAAAGTGCATGACATGACTAACATAATGAAATATTTTTTTATTTAAAAGTATGTAACTGTTCAAACATAAAACAACAATAATATAAATAAATAAAACAAAATGATAAATAAAAAATAAAACAATAATATAGCTGCGAGCAGCGATGACGGGCCCAAGCCGTCAGCATACGCCACCCCGGTGGCATCGATAAAACGGTGCCCAGCGAGCACAAGCATTACAGTAACCCTCTGGCAGTTTGGTTTTAAGGGATACGGCAATTAAAGGGTTAATCCAAACCATCAACTCTGTGAAACACACACACACACAGAACAACATATAAAACTTTAAATTCTGTGAAAATATATTTTTCATTGGTAGTTGATGTTAGTTAATGCATTTACTAATGCTAACAAATGAGAAATTATTATAGTTACCAAAGGTTTTAATGATTTATTTTTCCATTAACTAACATGAATATTTTTTTCTAACACAAATGAATAAAGTAAAAAATATATTGTTAATATTTAATGTTATTTGTGAATTAACCAATGTTAAAAAACAACATTATTTAACTGTTGTTAATTTACATCATTAATAAATATATACCATTTAATGTTGATCAAAATCAATTCCAAAATGTGTTAATATATTATTACATTTTAAAGTTTTATCTTTTGAACATGACTATTTTTCTAATATTAAAAATATTTTGTTCATTGTTAGTTCGTTGTAAGTTCATACTATCAATGAAGAATTAACATGCTGTAAAATATATATTTTTCATTGTTAGTTCATGTTAATTAATGCATTCCCTACTGTTAACAAATGAGACTTAATTATAAAGTGTTATCAAAACCTTTAATGCTTTATAAGCATTTTTTAAGGATTTTATTGAGAAGTTTAAACAGACCCTCTCTCTCTCTCTCTCTCCCCCTCCACACTCACTGAACTCACACAGTCAGTCACCCACCGCATACATTAGAAGCAGTGACAGGAGAACTCTGATAAGTTTTAAATTTTCTCCTCTCCATAGTGTATTGTAAATTCATGAAATTAATCACATATCCTCAGACTGTATTGTTCTGTGTATGTAATTTTTTATGAAGTGTTTGGAAGCTGCTCTTAAAAGATAAAAAAAAAAAAGTTCTCTTTTTTCTGTAACTTTAATAAATTGCCATTAAATCATCTTTCAAGATATCCTAAATCCGTCCACAATTTAGCATCTTCAGTATTTTGGCATCATGAGAAAAAATGTTTGGTGTGATTTCTGTGTTTCTGCTTGAAGGAGTATGAATTTGTTTACAGCCTGTTTAAAAAAAACCCACATTAAAATAAATATAGCCGACTTCCTGTTGGTCGTAGCTAATGACTGTAAATTAGAAAGTTGTCCGGATTAATAAGAACAATTTATATACCGAGTTTGGTGTCTGTAGCTATCATTATATATATATATATATAAACATTAATAATTATATACCATTTAATGTTGTTCAATATTAATTCCAAAATGTGTTAATATATTATTAAATTTTAAAGTTTATCTTTTGAACATGACTATTTTTCTAACATTAAAAAGATTAATAAATGCTTTAAAAAAAAATTGTTCTTTGTTAGTTCATACTATCCTGGAAGAATTAACATGCTGTAAAAATATATTTTTCATTGTTAGTTCACGTTAATTAATGCATTTCCTAATGTTAAGAAATGAGACCTTATTATAAAGTGTTATCAAAACCTTTAATGCTTTATAAGCATTTTTTAAGGATTTTATTGAGAAGTTTAAACAGACCCTCTCTCTCTCTCTCTTTCTCTCCCCCTCCCCCTCCACACTCACTAAACTCACACAGTCAGTCACCCACCCAGTCACCTACCGCACACATTAGAAGCACAGAGACAGGAGAACTCTGATAAGTTTGAAAATTTTCTTTTCGCCATAGTGTATTGTAAATTCATGAAATAATCACATATCCTCAGACTGTCTTGTTCTGTGTATGTAATTTTTTATGAAGTGTTTGGAAGCTGCTCTTAAAAGATAAAAAAAAAAAGTGTTCTTTTTTACTGTAACTTTAATAAATTGCCATTAAATCATCGTTCAAGATATCCTAAATCCGTCCGCAATTTAGCATCATCAGTATTTTGGCATCATGACAAAAAATGTTTGGTGTGATTTCCGTGTTTCTGATTGGAGGAGTATGAATTTGTTTACAGCCCGTTTAAAAAAAAAAAACACACATTAAAATAAATATAGCCGACTTCCTGTTGGTCGTAGCTAATGACTGTAAATTAGAAAGTTGTCCGGATTAATAAGAACAATTTATATACCGAGTTTGGTGTCTGTAGCTATTATATATATATATATATATACAAATTAATAATTATATACCATTTAATGTTGATCAATATTAATTCCAAAATGTGTTAATATATTATTAAATTTTAAAGTTTATCTTTTGAACATGACTATTTTTCTAACATTAAAAAGATTAATAAATGCTTTAAAAAAAATTGCTCTTTGTTATTTCATACTATCATGGAAGAATTAACATGCTGTAAAAATATATTTTTCATTGTTAGTTCACGTTAATTAATGCATTTCCTAATGTTAAGAAATGAGACCTTATTATAAAGTGTTATCAAAATCTTTAATGATTTCTAAGCATTTTTTTAAGATTTTAAAAAACAGACCCTCTCTCTCTTTCTCTCTCTCACCCACTGCCTCAATCCACACTCAATCCACACAGTCACTCACACAGTCACTCACAGCCCACCCCCACCCCTCACTCAGCAGCAGTGACAGGGAGCTCTCACTCAGAGGCAGGCTGGCAGGGAGCTCTCACTCAAAAGCAGCTCTGATAGTTTTTAAATTTTCTCCTCCGCATAGTGTATTGTAAATTCATGAAATTAATCCCATAACCTCAGACTGTATTGTTCTGTGTATGTAATTTTTTATGAAGTGTTTGGAAGCTGCTCTTAAAAGATAAAAAAAAAAAATGTTTTTTCTTGTTTACTGTAACTTTAATAAATTTCCATTAAATCATCGTTCAAGATATCCTAAATCCGTCCGCAATTTAGCATCATCAGTATTTTGGCATCATGAGAAAAAATGTTTGGTGTGATTTCCGTGTTTCTGTTTGGAGGAGTATGAATTTGTTTACAGCCCGTTTAAAAAAAAAACCCACATTAAAATAAATATAGCCGACTTCCTGTTGGTCGTAGCTAATGACTGTAAATTAGAAAGTTGTCCGGATTAATAAGAACAATTTATGTACCGAGTTTGGTGTCTGTAGCTAAAACTAACCCCCCCATTTTTGACAAAAGGTGGCGCTATAGAGTGTCTCTTCCACGCCCGTTTATGAGCTTTTTCCAGTTTCTAACTATCATTAAAATGGATATGTGTGTTGAGTTTCATGACATTCTAAACATGTTATCTGCCTCAAAATCACCAGAAACGAATTTTCAACTTTGACACGTTGCCATGGCAACACAATTTTAGATATCAATATTCCCTTCACAGTTTTACATCGGCCGTGTTTTGACATTATTCTGGTGAAGTTTGAAGCAAATCGAGTAAAAATAAGATGCTGAATTCAAAGCATTTTGAAAACGACACACTTCCTGCAGCCAGTTGGTGGCGCTATAACTTTCAGTCATAATAGTCACATCTATCCGATCGGCATCATACAACGAACAAATCTCTGAAGTTTGATCTACATCATACAATGTATGTGGACGTTATTAGGCATTTCCTGGGTCTCATTTTTCGCCATAACTTCATCGCCTCGCCACGGGCAAACCGTTCGACATATCAAAAATATCTTCGCAATTTAGCGTCCCCAATGTCTTGAGATCATGTTCACCGAGTTTGGTGGCAATCGTATGGAAATCCTCAGAGGAGTATATCAAATTCCAGAGCATGTGCTTTTTAAACAGCCCTGAATAGCCGACTTCCTGTTGGGCGGAGCCTAAGACATGCTGCACGGAAGTTGTTCGGCTCAATGAGTTCTATATGTGTACCGAGTTTCATATGAATACGTGCAAGTATGTGTGAGCTATACATCAAGTTTTCTGACAATTTTCCAGGGGGCGCCGTAGAGCCCCTGTGCCACGCCCGGGTCCCAGCCTCAGCGGCGTCCTAATGGCCGCAGGTTCCAATGTGCGTGCCAATTTTCAAGAGTTTTCGGGCACGTTAAGGCCCCCAAAAGTGCCCGGATGATTGAAATAAAAAAAAAAATAAAATAAAAAAAAAAATAAAAAAAATAAATATAGCTGCAAGCAGCGATGACGGGCCCAAGCCGTCAGCATATGCCACCCCGGTGGCATCGATAAAACGGTGCCCAGCGAGCACACGCATCACAGTAACCCTCTGGCAGTTTGGTTTTAAGGGATACGGCAATTAAAGGGTTAATCCAAACCATCAACTCTGTGAAACACACACACACACAGAACAACATATAAAACTTTAAATTCTGTGAAAATATATTTTTCATTGGTAGTTCATGTTAGTTAATGCATTTACAAATGCTAACAAATGAGAAATTATTATAGTTACCAAAGGTTTTAATGATTTATTTTTCCATTAACTAACATTAATAATTTTTTCTAACACAAATGAATAAAGTAAAAAATATATTGTTAATATTTAATGTTATTTGTGAATTAACCAATGTTAAAAAACAACATTATTTAACTGTTGTTAATTTACATCATTAATAAATATATACCATTTAATGTTGATCAAAATCAATTCCAAAATGTGTTAATATATTATTACATTTTAATGTTTTATCTTTTGAACATGACTATTTTTCTAATATTACAAATATTTTGTTCATTGTTAGTTCATTGTAAGTTCATACTATCAATGAAGAATTAACATGCTGTAAAAAATATATTTTTCATTGTTAGTTCATGTTAATTAATGCCTTCCCTACTGTTAACAAATGAGACTTAATTATAAAGTGTTATCAAAACCTTTAATGCTTTATAAGCATTTTTTAAGGATTTTATTGAGATGTTTAAACAGACCCCCTCTCTCTCTCTCTCCCCCTCCACACTCACTGAACTCACACAGTCAGTCACTCACCCAGTCACCTACCGCACACATTAGAAGCACAGAGACAGGAGATCTCTGATAGTTTTAAAATGTTCTCCTCCGCATAGTGTATTGTAAATTCATGAATTAATCACATATCCTCAGACTGTATTGTTCTGTGTATGTAATTTTTTATGAAGTGTTTGGAAGCTGCTCTTAAAAGAAAAAAAAAAAAAAAGTTTTCTCTTTTTTACTGTAACTTTAATAAATTGCCATTAAAACGCAGTTCAAGATATCCTAAATCTGTCTGCAATTAGCATCTTCAGTATTTTGGCATCGTGAGAAAAAATATTTGGTGTGATTTCCGTGTTTCTGATTGGAGGAGTATGAATTTGTTTACAGCGCGTTTAAAAAAAAAAAAAACCCACATTAAAATAAATATAGCCGACTTCCTGTTGGTCGTAGCTAATGACTGTAAATTAGAAAGTTGTCCGGATTAATAAGAACAATTTATGTACCGAGTTTGGTGTCTGTAGCTATCATTATATATATATATATATATATATAAAATCATTAATAATTATATACCATTTAATATTGATCAATATTAATTCCAAAATGTGTTAATATATTATTAAATTTTAAAGTTTATCTTTTGAACATGACTATTTTTCTAACATTAAAAAGATTAATAAATGCTTTAAAAAAAATTGTTCTTTGTTAGTTCATACTATCATGGAAGAATTAACATGCTGTAAAAATATATTTTTCATTGTTAGTTCAGTTAATTAATGCATTTCCTAATGTTAAGAAATGAGACCTTATTATAAAGTGTTATAAAAAATCTTTAATGATTTATAAGCATTTTTTTAAGATTTTAAAAAACAGACCCTCTCTCTCTCTTTCTCTCTCTCACCCACTGCCTCAATCCACACAGTCACTGACAGCCCACCCCACCCCCACCCCTCAATCAGAGGCAGACTGGCAGGAGCTCTCACTCAGCAGTTTAATAACTCTCTGATAGTTTTTTAATTTTCTGCTCTCCATAGTGTATTGTAAATTCATGAAATTAATCACATATCCTCAGACTGTATTGTTATGTGCATGTAATTTTTTATGAAGTGTTTGGAAGCTGCTCTTAAAAGATAAAAAAAAAAAAAAAATCTATTTTTTACAGTAACTTTAATAAATTGCCATTAAATCATCGTTCAAGATATCCTAAATCCGTCCGCAATTTAGCATCTTCAGTATTTTGGCATCATGAGAAAAAATGTTTGGTGTGATTTACGTGTTTCTGTTTGGAGGAGTATGAATTTGTTTACAGCCTGTTTTAAAAAAAAACCCACTTTAAAATAAATATAGCCGACTTCCTGTTGGTCGTAGCTAATGACTGTAAATTAGAAAGTTGTCCGGATTAATAAGAACAATTTATGTACCGAGTTTGGTGTCTGTAGCTAAAACTAACCCCCCCATTTTTGACAAAAGGTGGCGCTATAGAGTGCCTCTTCCACGCCCGTTTATGAGCTTTTTCCAGTGTCTAACTATCATTAATACTGATATGTGTGTTGAGTTTCATGACATTCTAAACATGTTATCTGCCTCAAAATCACCAGAAACGAATTTTCAACTTTGACACGTTGCCATGGCAACATAATTTTAGATATCAATATTCCCTTCACAGTTTTACATCGGCCGTGTTTTGACATTATTCTGGTGAAGTTTGAAGCAAATCGAGTAAAAATAAGATGCTGAATTCAAAGCATTTTGAAAACGACACACTTCCTGCAGCCAGTTGGTGGCGCTATAACTTTCAGTCATAATAGTCACATCTATCCGATCGGCATCATACAACGAACAAACCACTGAAGTTTGATCTACATCATACAATGTATGTGGACGTTATTAGGCATTTCCTGGGTCTCATTTTTCGCCATAACTTCATCGCCTCGCCACGGGCAAACCGTTCGACATATCAAAAATATCTTCGCAATTTAGCGTCCCCAATGTCTTGAGATCATGTTCACCGAGTTTGGTGGCAATCGTATGGAAATCCTCAGAGGAGTATATCAAATTCCAGAGCATGCGCTTTTTAAACAGCCCTGAATAGCCGACTTCCTGTTGGGCGGAGCCTAAGACATGCAGCGTGAAAGTTGTTCGGCTCAATGAGTTCTATATGTGTACCGAGTTTCATATGAATACGTGCAAGTATGTGTGAGCTATACATCAAGCTTTCTGACAATCTTCCAGGGGGCGCCGTAGAGCCCCTGTGCCACGCCCGGGTCCCAGCCTCAGCGGCGTCCTAATGGCCGCAGGTTCCAATGTGCGTGCCAATTTTCAAGAGTTTTCGGGCACGTTAAGGCCCCCAAAAGTACCCGGATAGTCGAAATAAAAAATAATAAAAAAAAAAAAAAAAATAATAATCCTTAGAAGAACAATAGGGCCCTGCGCCTTACTGGCTTGGGCCCTAATAATCCTTAGAAGAACAATAGGGCCCTGCGCCTTACTGGCTTGGGCCCTAAATATAGCTGCGAGCAGCGATGACGGGCCCAAGCCGTCAGCATACGCCACCCCCGGTGGCATCGATAAAACGGTGCCCAGCGAGCACAAGCATCACAGTAACCCTCTGGCAGTTTGGTTTTAAGGGATACGGCAATTAAAGGGTTAATCCAAACCATCAACTCTGTGAAACACACACACACAGAACAACATATAAAACTTTAAATTCTATGAAAATATATTTTTCATTGGTAGTTGATGTTAGTTAATGCATTTACTAATGCTAACAAATGAGAAATTATTATAGTTACCAAAGGTTTTAATGATTTATAAGCATTTTTTAATGATTTATTTTTCCATTAACTAACATGAATAATTTTTTCTAACACAAATGAATAAAGTAAAAAATATATTGTTAATATTTAATGTTATTTGTGAATTAACCAATGTTAAAAAACAACATTATTTAACTGTTGTTAATTTACATCATTAATAAATATATACCATTTAATGTTGAAATCAATGTTTTAATGTTTAAAATCAATTCCAAAATGTGTTAATATATTAAATTTTAAAGTTTTATCTTTTGAACATGACTATTTTTCTAATATTAAAAATATTATGTTCATTGTTAGCTCATTGTAAGTTCATACTATCAATGAAGAATTAACATGCTTTAAAAAATATATTTTTCATTGTTAGTTCATGTTAATTAATGCATTCCCTACTGTTAACAAATGAGACTCAATTATAAAGTGTTATCAAAACCTTTAATGCTTTAAGCATTTTTTAAGGATTTTATTGAGAAGTTTAAACAGACTCTCTCTCTCTCTCTCTCTCTCTCTCTCTCTCTCTCTCTCTCTCTCTCTCTCTCCCCCCCCTCCACACTCACTGAACTCACACAGTCAGTCACTCACCCAGTCACCTACCGCACACATTAGAAGCACAGTGACAGGATATCTCTGATAAGTTTTAAAATTTTCTTCTCGCCATAGTGTACTGTAAATTCATGGAATTAATCACATATCCTCAGACTGTCTTGTTCTGTGTTTGGTGTGAATTTGTGGTTTCTGCTTGGAGGTGTATGAATTTGTTTACAGCCCGTTTTGAAAAAAAAAAACACATAAAAAAAAAAAAGCCGACTTCCTGTTGGTCGTAGCTAATGTCTGTAAATTAGAAAGTTGTCCGGCTTAATGTGAACAATTTATGTACCAAGTTTGGTGTCTGTAGCTATCATTATATATATATAATCATTAATAATTATATTCCATTTAATGTTGATCAATATTAATTCCAAAATGTGTTAATATATTATTAAATTTTAAAGTTTCTCTTTTGAACATGACTATTTTTCTAACATTAAAAATATTTTGTTCATTGTTAGTTCATTGTAAGTTCATACTATCAATGAAGAATTAACATGCTGTAAAAAATTATATTTTTCATTGTTAGTTCATGTTAATTAATGCATTCCCTACTGTTAACAATTGAGACTTAATTATAAAGTGTTATGAAAACCTTTAATGCTTTATAAGCATTTTTTAAAGATTTAAAAAAAACAGACCCTCTCTCTCTTTCTCTCTCTCACCCAGCTCCTCAATCCACACAGTCACTCACACAGTCACTCACACCCCACCCCCACCCCCTCACTCAGCTGCAGGCTGACAGGGAACTCTCACTCATAGAAGCATTGTAACAACTGTCTGATAGTTTTTAAATTTTCTCCTCTGCATAGTGTATTGTAAATTCATGAAATTAATCACATATCCTCAGACTGTATTGTTCTGTGTATGTAATTTTTTATGAAGTGTTTGGAAGCTGCTCTTAAAAGATAAAAAAAAAAAAAAAATCTCTTTTTTACTGTAACTTTAATAAATTGCCATTAAATCATCGTTCAAGATATCCTAAATCCGTCCGCAATTTAGCATCTTCAGTATTTTGGCATCATGAGAAAAAATGTTTGGTGTGATTTACGTGTTTCTGCTTTGAGGAGTATGAATTTGTTTACAGCCCGTTTTAAAAAAAAACCCACATTAAAATAAATATAGCCGACGTCCTGTTGGTCGTAGCTAATGACTGTAAATTAGAAAGTTGTCCGGATTAATAAGAACAATTTATGTACCGAGTTTGGTGTCTGTAGCTAAAACTAACCCCCCCATTTTTGACAAAAGGTGGCGCTATAGAGTGCCTCTTCCACGCCCGTTTATGAGCTTTTTCCAGTGTCTAACTATCATTAATACTCATATGTGTGTTGAGTTTCATGACATTCTAAACATGTTATCTGCCTCAAAATCACCAGAAACGAATTTTCAACTTTGACACGTTGCCATGGCAACATAATTTTAGATATCAATATTCCCTTCACAGTTTTACATCGGCCGTGTTTTGACATTATTCTGGTGAAGTTTGAAGCAAATCGAGTAAAAATAAGATGCTGAATTCAAAGCATTTTGAAAACGACACACTTCCTGCAGCCAGTTGGTGGCGCTATAACTTTCAGTCATAATAGTCACATCTATCCGATCGGCATCATACAACGAACAAATCACTGAAGTTTGATCTACATCATACAATGTATGTGGACGTTATTAGGCATTTCCTGGGTCTCATTTTTCGCCATAACTTCATCGCCTCGCCACGGGCAAACCGTTCGACATATCAAAAATATCTTCGCAATTTAGCGTCCCCAATGTCTTGAGATCATGTTCACCGAGTTTGGTGGCAATCGTATGGAAATCCTCAGAGGAGTATATCAAATTCCAGAGCATGCGCTTTTTAAACAGCCCTGAATAGCCGACTTCCTGTTGGGCGGAGCCTAAGACATGCTGCGCGGAAGTTGTTCGGCTCAATGAGTTCTATATGTGTACCGAGTTTCATATGAATACGTGCAAGTATGTGTGAGCTATACATCGTGTTTTCTGACAATTTTCCAGGGGGCGCCGTAGAGCCCCTGTGCCACGCCCGAGTCCCAGCCTCAGCGGCGTCCTAATGGCCGCAGGTTCCAATGTGCGTGCCAATTTTCGAGAGTTTTCGGGCACGTTAAGGCCCCCAAAAGTGCCCGGATGATTGAAAAAAAAAAAAAAAAAAAAAAAAAATAAAAAATAAAAAAAATAATAATAATCCTTAGAAGAACAATAGGGCCCTGCGCCTTACTGGCTTGGGCCCTAATAATCCTTAGAAGAACAATAGGGCCCTGCGCCTTACTGGCTTGGGCCCTAAATATAAAAAAAATAAAACACAGAACCAGTTGTTCGAACGACGAACGTAATAATGAGACGAGATGTATGTATGTAACAGTTCATTTGACTCTTTCAAACTCAAAGCAACTCAATGAAGGGCGTATTCGTTCACTAGATTCAACAAATCACATGCTCCGTCCTCGTATCATACTCGAAGGCTATTGGCTCGAGGTTTAGTCATTCTTTGACAGATGAAACGGTCCAGAGCTACGCATGCGCGCAATAGCGGCGCGCTGCGGTGGAGGGAGGAATTTCAGTGAACGAGAAATATGAGTCAATGGATTACGTGAACGAGAATGATTCGTTCACCTAAAAGATTCGTTCAAAAAGAACGATTCGTTCACGAACGTAACATCACTAAGACAGATTTAAACCAAAAACTTTCATCAAAAGCATTAACTAATCTGCTACTTCAAGGTTAGATTCAGCATTGCACAAATGTTTGCTGTGAAATAACTTTGCGAATGCTTACAAGCAAATTTCTTAGAATTTTTGACCGGCTCAAGAGCCCAACTAAAGCAAACACTGACCACAATTATGGTGGCAATGTTTTTTTTTTTTTTTTTCTTCCAGTTCATTTCATCCAAGGCTGTGTCTGAAGTCAGTTGTAGCTCTTGTGTTTCTCTTTTCTTCAGTGATGTTGATTGTTAACTTCAACTCTTTGACTTGGGATTTGACTTGAGACTTGTTTGTGACTTGAAAGGAATGTCTTGGTTCCTCCTCTGGTGAAATCAGCTGCTGAGTTCAGGGCTGGAACAAAAATATGGCAGGACTTTTACTCTTTGGCCCCTGGACTTTCCACCTCTGGTCCCCACACTGTAAAAAAATACTGTTAAAAAACGGCCATATTCTGACAGTAACATTCTGTTTTTTCATTACAACAGTAAAATCCTGTAAAAAAACAATGAATTCTAAGTAATATTTGTTGTTTTCGAGAACGTATCCTTCTGCAGTCCTGTGAAGTAGCAGCACTTACAGTCGACACTCAGAGGCTGTGTTTAAAATCACACCCTACACCCTCGTTCACTATTCCCTACTCATGCACTAATGCTTAGTAATATAGCCCACCTGACCGCTGGACAGGACCGCATTTCTAGGACCCTAGTTTTTTGCGACAGCGCCACCTACCGAGTCGGAGAACCGCAGTCCCAGGAACGTATTTCCAGGACCCTAGTTTTAGCAAGTACTCCAGAGTGCAATCTGGACGATTGGGGCGGCGTGACACATTGGGGCGGGGCGAGACGTGTCGCTCCGCCCACCCCCAATTCCACTGGTTTATAACACTGCAAATCATATTGGTGTAGACCCGAGTATGCGCATTCCTTTGTGTACGATTTTGTAATTGATTTGGCCATATTATAGAAATATTATGTGCTAACTAGTATCATAGGCCTATCTTAATTTTTATCTGATTAGTAACCATGGTAATTGTAGTCAGATGAAGTCATTGTTTACAAATAACCTCTTGATGACAGCACCTCCTGGTTCAGGCTGAATAGAGCTTCATTCATATTTCCTTGAGGATCAGCAGGCCTAAGTTGGGATTTTATACGCAAATGACGACAATTTAGAATCATTTAGATGTATTTTAGAAATGGACAAACACGAACATAAGCGGCAGATTTTACGTTTTAAAGCACAACTGTTTTTTGTTGTTGTTTAAAGAGATGAGTTATAGGCTACGTTGCTCAATGCGTCAAAAACTTGTAGGTTATAAAGTGCTAATAAAATGTTTTCATGGCAAGCTCAATGGTTCCTTGTTTATATCTTAATAAAATATTTGAGCCTATATTGATTCTCTTACCATTTTTAAAGGTTCCTATATTATACTAAATAAGTGTCCACGTAACATCAGATATTACAAATCCAGTTATTTCTGTATCCACGCCCTCATTGTGTGCGTGTTCTAATCTGTGTACGAGATGAATTTAGATTCATTAACACTCGATCATTGCAGCCATATAGACCTGCAGAACTATCCAATATTAAATCACTCAGAGCTGTAAATCTGTGCAATATACGCAAGCACTTTTAATGAGTAAAAGAGTCCATCTCTGTGATTAATATTGTTTTATTTATTAAAGATATAATGACTATAATAACTAGCCTACTAAAAATCTAAAATCAGTAGGTCTAATATAGTACAGTGATTCCTGATTCTTTTTAAAGGATTGAGCCACAAAACCAGTATTTTAATTTGTGCATAGCCTATATATAAAAGTATAAATAAAAATGTTACAGAGAAAATATATAAACATTTATTGCTTAAATACACACTAAAGCACATTAATAATAATATTTGCTGTAGGTCAGATTTAATAACAGCTGTTTTAGTAAACAAAAACATATAAAATAGGCCTATATGCAAAATAATAATAATAAAATATAGTTAATTTTAAGGTTTAAATATTAAGGTTTTCATTTTCATTTCATTTTGTATATTTCATAAAATAATATATTACAACAGTTGAACTTGAACACACACAAAAACTAATTTGTTCATGACATGAACCACATAGAAAGAACTTCATGGACAACGTCTTCACTGACTCCTAAGAGAGAGAAAGAGAGAGAAGTGAATGAAATAAGGAACATTTAGCTGAACATGTTCTACTGTCTAATTTTAAATTTCATATTTAAAAGATCTTAGTTACCACAGACCGCTCACACATATACGATACAAAAATAATTATATCAATCTTCATACCAGTTCATGTTCATAATAATATTATTGCATACTGTTCAAAGATTTGAAAAAAATATATATTTTGATGTTGTGGGAACAAAGGTTCTTGAAACATTCATGTCAATAAACCCATCTGAACTGAGAAAAAAATAATAGCGAGAGATACAAGAAATCTGAATATAAATAACATATTATTGACATGACTTTTCCTGACCTTTAAATGTTTAAAGCACACATTGTGATGTATGCAGCAGCACTACCTACCACCTGGATGCTCTCCCCTCTTTTCTCTATTGTTTCTCTATCACCCTATTAAATTCTTCCACTTCACTGAAACAGTAAATGGAGAACATAATCACTGCTAGGTTAACAGAAATACTGTAAACACTTAAAAAAAGGATATATTGGACATTGTGTAAAAACAATTCCATTTTCTACTCTTACCTGTGATGATAATCAGGACCAGAGAGGAAGGTCTGCTCAGCATCCTGCAGAGACCAATTCTGAAGCCCAGCCAGGCCATATATGATCTAAAGAAAATTGTTAATTGAAATATAGCATAAGGTATAATATACAGTAGGGTTCGAAAGGGCAGAAACATGCACAATACATTATATTGTTATGCACTTCATATAGAGACCCCATTATCCCAACAACACAATCCCTGATAGCTGCCAGGTATCTGAACATTGCTGTGCACCAAGTGCAACCATTCATGGCAACCCAGATAACAAGAAAGCAGGTGAAAAACATTGAATCAATGTTAAAATTAGTTGATCTGTCAGTGTTAATGGCATTGAATTGATGTAATTTTTGCACCTGCAATTAATGTTGAAATTGAACAAACCACCATTATTGTGATCAGTGTTTGATTTAGTTGGGCTCTTGACTCTTGTTTTTCATTAAGTTAAGTGTCTTCCAGTATTTGCAATAGTGTTTCACTGAAAACACATGTGTTATTAAAGAAACATAAGTTTTAAAGTTAAGTTGGAGTAGATTATTTTTTGTGATGGGTGTCAAGCTATAATAAAGTTGAGACATAATTCTAAAAAATGTTGAACATGATATTTCTTTACTGAAGTAGATGTTCTGTTTCACAAATGTAATTATACTGTGGCAAAACATACAGAAAGACAACTATGTAAATAACCTCACAATGACTACAGTCACCATCACCTGATCTTAATGGATCTTAGTTTTCATTTCCTCAACAAATGTATTTTAGCACGTTGTTACAAGTGCAGATGAAAACCGATCATTAAAGTACAAAGAGTCAAGAGCCCAACTAAAGCAAACACTGATCACAATAATGATATGCAATAATGATTTTTCAACATTATATGCAGGTGCAAAAGTTATTTTGATTCAGTGTAATTAACATTTGACAAATCAAAATTTTTTAACATTGATTCAATGGTTGTTTTCTATCAGGGTGTTCATAATGTAACGACTCATCTGTGTATATATTTCATATATTGCTAGTCAACAATAGCAAAAGCACAGTTGCTTGTATTAAAGTATTTAGCAAATGGCTCTTTTCCACTGCGTGGTACGAATCGCCACGGCTCAGTTCGGCTCGGTTTGCGTTTCCACTGCAGTTTAGTACTGCTTTTAGAGTGGGCGGGATTATCCACGTGTCGTTATAGTTGTGCCGCCTCTACTGCCGTGACTCCTGAAAACTTTTTAATTCTGTGTCGCTCCATTAAGCACTCGCTGGATCCGCTCCTCGGCTATCAACGAGAGGAACATCTGTACTTCCGTAACAGACAACGAAAAGCCTTTTTTTTTGGTTGTTAAAAGAAAGGTGTGTTCGTTCAAAACAGTTGCCTTCGATCCGTCTCTAGCGGGGCTCATTTAAATCTAGCAGGTCTGTTGTGTCTTGCGCTGCAAGTTCAATGACGCAGGTAGTAATGATTCTCTCCGGCCAATCAGTGATCAGCAGAGTTTACACGTCATGTTTTGGTAGCGGTACGGCTCGCTTGGAGCCTCGGCCGAGGTGGTACTAAAAAAAGTACCAGGTACTGTACCCAGTGGAAACCCCCCCAAAAGTGAGCCATACTGAACCGTATCGTGCCGTACCATGCAGTGTAAAAGCATTGAAAGCAGTGAAAAAGAGACTGTTCAGATGACTGAAAAGCCATTACTTTTAAAAAATAAAGTAACATATAGACTTAATGGTGTTTGGCCAATCATCATCCTAACCACAGGCTCTACTTTTCAGAACGACAGCAACCCCAAAACCTCAAACATACCAGAAACCCTCATACATCCCAAAATAATACATTAAACCCTAACAGATCTCCCCCATATTAAAATTGAGCAAAAACACATGAAATAACATTTAATTTTAACATTTAGTTTTCACAAGCAAAGCATGCTGGTAATTAGAAATCATCCGTAACTCATTCTGTGAATATATATGGGTATATATTCAGATTTATATGGGAACATGTATGTGCAATATATGCACACAATAAATGATACCCTCATGAGACAGAAATAGATGAATATATGTATATCAAGTTTTATAAAAGTGTAAAAAATATTACATAACTCATGCTTCCACTAACTTTATATTGACAGGTTTTCCTAAACCAACTCTGACTGTTGAGCCTCAGAGTTCAGTGTTCACTGGAGACTCAGTTACTCTGAGATGTGAGGGGATTCAGTCACAGAATGGATGGGAGTTTCTCTGGAGAAAAGACTCAAACCCTGAATCTACTGGAGCTGCAACTAAAACAATCAATCCTGTGACAGTCTCTGATGGAGGAGAGTACAGCTGCAGAGCACGAAGAGGAGGATATTACACAGATTACAGTAAACCAGAAGCAGTAACAATATACGGCAAGTATTTCAGTTTTCTCTGAGAACACAATGAAAATGATTTAGCAACATATTAAGTGATTATAATAGAACAACACTTCAGTCTAACTTGATTTGTCATGTTTTACAATCAAGTGTTCTTACAGTAAAACACATTTAATTTGTATTTATTAAATCATTTATCACATTATTTTCATTGTGAATTTTTTTCATTGTACAGAAAGACCAAAACTCAAAGTGACCATTAAACCTGCTCAACATGTGTTCAGAGGAGACACAGTCACTCTCAGATGTGACATATATGCTGAAGGAGTCACTAGCTGGAGCTACAGATGGTATAAAGAAGGTTTAAGCAGTGTTTTCAGTTATCGACAGGAACACACATTCAGTTCTGTTACTGAGTCTGACGCAGGTAAATACTCCTGTTATGGATCAGAGACAGGAGGATCACGCTGGACACACATCAGTGAAGCAGTTACACTGACAGTATCAGGTGAGCTTCATCATCTCTTCATACACAGTAACAGTACATACAAACACACATTTAACGTGTTATTATTGAGCTTTTCTCAATTTCAGCCCCTAGAGCAGTTTTAAGTGTTTTCTAAGTGGTTCAGAAAAACTAAAAAGGGTTCAGAATTTTAGGGGCCTAGCACCAAACTTGTGTTTCCCTTTTTTGTGCATATTACTTTGAATCTTTGGCTAAAAACAGGATTTTCCTTATTCTGATTTCAAAACAAAGTCTCCTTGACATTTTTTGGCTCATATGATCATCAATCCAGGCATTATATATAATTATTATTAATCACAATATTGTGATTAAACTTTCCCTCATGTAAACGCAATACTTCGATCTAAATAATGCGATGAAGCTCATAATCGCAGCAAGCATAATCGTATTAACATAGGTGGCGTACCCCGATTTTATGCACCTTAATCGCAGTATTGCCGCTCTGATCAAAGTGCACATGCGCTTGTGACATACATGAATAATGTTGTTATGATTGAGGCTCCCGTCACGCCCCCTCTGCACCACCAGAGGGAGCCATCCCCAGAGTACTAACCTCATTCGAACTCAGTTTCCCATCATCCCTCATACCTGGGCCTGATTGCCTTGCCACACCTGCACCTCATTTACACACACACATATAAGCAGCACACTTCCACACACACACCGCGAAGTCTTGATTTGCCCTGGCTGTCATTTCCGAGCGTTTTCTACCCGTGTTTACTTTGGTTGCTATCTCTGCCTGGTTCATCGACTCTGTGATTCTTCTCTGGTTGCCCCGACTTGGATTGTTACCCGGACTCTGATTGTAAGCTGCCTGCCCTGACTATTCTGCCTGTTTATCTGACTACGATTTCTGCCTATTCTACGTTGATTCTACTGCCGGTGATTTACCCTGTTCTGTCTGACTATTCTGAGAATAAAGAGCTGCAAATGGATCCCTCTCAGTCTGATGTTTCGCAACAGAAGACTTCGCCAAACAGCGATCCAGCAGCGCTTATACAGCTGACCACCGAACTCTCGGCTCAAGCCTCGCAACTCGCGATGCATCAACATCAGCTGCAGCGACTCACCACCCTCACTGAGGAGCTCGTTACAACCTTGCAAGGTTTGCACATAGTTCAACCACCAGTCGTTGTTAACCCGCCACCTGTTCCTAACAATCCTCCTGTCATGCAAACTACTTCTGTCAGCCCACGACTTGCCTTTCCCGAGAAGTTCGGCGGGGATCCAACCAAATGCAAAGGTTTCTTATTACAGTGCTCACTCTTCGTCAATCAGCAACCTTCACTATACCCCACTGAGTCTAGCCGCATCGCTTTCGTATGCTCTCTGCTCACCGACAAAGCTCTGGAGTGGGCTACGGCAGTATGGAGGACCGATGGTTCAACCTTCCCCACTTTTGCTTCCTTCCTCCAACATTTCAAGGAGGTGTTCGAACATCCAGCTGAAGGAAGAGGTGCAGGAGAGCAGCTTTTGACACTATCGCAGGGAGGAAGGACTGCGGCAGAATATGCATTAAGATTTCGTACTCTGGCAGCGCAAACTACGATGGTGGAGGATACCCTGAAATTGCTGTTCCGAAAGGGTCTGAACATCGAGCTACAATCGGAGCTAGCCTGTCGGGATGAGGGGAAAGATCTTAACCAGTTCATTGAGCTTACGATCCACATTGATAACCTGATTCGCTCCCGTTGCACCACACGATCAGCACCATGCCTACCACCCAAAGTTCAAAGCCCCGTTGAACCCATGCAACTTGGATTTACTCACCTTACTCCTGAGGAAAGACAACATCGCATTCAGAACCAACTCTGTCTGTACTGCGGTCGGGCAGGCCATGTGAGAAACACCTGCCCCGTTCGGCCATCATCAGCTCAACGCTCGGTGAGTGACGTTCCTCTCTCGCTCAGCCCAACTTCTAGTATTAAGCTTGCTGTCAGATTAACCACTCCGAGTCAAACAATTCAGACCATGGCACTTCTAGACTCAGGTGCCGCGGGAAATTTCATTGACAGTGAGTTTGTCAGGCAACATCACCTAAAACTAACCTCTTGTGATTCCTCCTTGGCAGTGGAGGCGCTAGATGGCCGTCCTCTGGGCAAAGGAAAAATTCTCCGCCTCACCGAGCCCGTTCAACTACACATCGGCACCCTTCACTCAGAGAGGATTCGGTTCTATGTAATTCAATCACCCACTCACCCGTTGATTCTTGGCCTCCCCTGGCTTCGAACCCACGATCCACAAATATCCTGGAGAGAGGGACAGATTACAGAATGGGGACCTACGTGTAAGGAACAATGTCTATCTAGAGTAACCAAAAACCCCAACACAACCCCAGTCACAACAAATCACGCTAAAGACACACTTAATCTGCCCCCTGAATATGCCGACCTCGCAGAGGTTTTCAGCAAGAAGAAAGCTTCACAGCTCCCCACTCACCGCTCAGTCGATTGCGCGATCGATCTTCTGCCAGGCACCACTCCACCCAAGGGAAGAATTTTCCCTCTATAACAACCAGAATCAGAGTCCATGAGAACCTATATTCAGGAGGAACTAGACAAGGGGTTCATCAGAAAATCCACCTCTCCTGCATCCGCGGGTTTTTTCTTTGTTAAGAAGAAGGACGGAGGGCTCAGACCATGCATTGACTATCGAGGCTTGAATGATATCACGGTAAAGTTTCGCTACCCACTGCCTCTTGTCCCAGCAGCCCTCGAACAGTTGCGAAAGGCAAGATTCTACACCAAGCTAGACTTACGCAACGCCTATAATCTGGTCCGAATCCGTGAGGGAGATGAATGGAAAACAGCCTTCTCTACCACTAGTGGGCACTATGAGTACTTGGTTATGCCCTTCGGGCTCGCCAACAGTCCATCAGTCTTTCAAGCTTTCATGAACGACATCTTCCGCGACATGTTGGACAGATGGGTAATAGTTTACATTGACGACATCCTGATTTATTCAGACACTCAAGAGGAACATACCCGACACGTCCGATCAGTTCTCGAGCGATTACTTCAACATCAGCTCTACGTAAAGGCAGAGAAATGTGAGTTCCACCAAACCAGCACCTCCTTCCTAGGATATGTAATCAGTCAAGACGGAGTGGCTATGGACGACAAGAAGGTTCGGGCGGTACTCGACTGGCCACAGCCTCAAACAGTAAAGGAATTACAACGTTTCCTGGGGTTTGCTAACTTCTATCGACGCTTCATCAGAAACTTCAGTTCCGTCGCTTCTCCGCTCACCGCTATGACCAAACGCAACACATCACGTCTGAGCTGGACGCCCGAGGCACTCCTCTCTTTTAACAAACTAAAGACCCGTTTCACCACAGCACCCATTCTGCGACATCCTGACCCAGAGCGCCAGTTCATCGTCGAGGTCGACGCCTCTAATACAGGGGTAGGGGCCATATTATCCCAGCGACAGAGTGAGTCCTCGAAGGTTCACCCCTGCGCTTTCTTTTCCCGCAAACTTTCTCATGCTGAAAGAAATTACGATGTGGGCAATCGTGAACTACTAGCCATAAAGTTAGCAATAGAGGAGTGGCGCCACTGGCTTGAGGGAGCTGCACACCCCTTTATCGTTCTCACAGACCACAAGAACCTAGAATACTTACGCTCGGCTAAACGTCTGAACCCCAGACAAGCCAGATGGGCACTGTTCTTCACACGATTCCACTTCACAGTGACTTATCGACCAGGTACCAAGAATACTAAGGCTGATGCACTCTCCCGTCAGATTGAGGATAGCAACCACTCAGGCCCCTCCGAGAACATAATTCCCGAAAAGCTTCTGCTGGCTCCCGTTCAATGGGATATAATGACCGAAATCGCTCACGCCAATCAACAGACTCAACCTCCCCCAGAATGTCCTGCCAACCTAGAATTCGTTCCAGAACCTTTCCGTAAACCACTTCTCACTCAGGTTCACTCAAATCCCAGTTCAGGTCACCCAGGAATCACGGCTACAGAACACCTCCTACGAAATCGCTTCTGGTGGCCCACACTCTTTACCGACACAACTGAATTCATTCACAACTGCAATGTCTGCAACACAACCAAATCACCCAGACAATTACCTGCCGGCCTGCTGAAACCATTACCCACACCTCGACGTCCTTGGTCGCACATCGCAATCGATTTCATCACTGACCTACCCAACTCCTACGGTAACACCACCATTCTCACCATAATTGATCGATTCTCCAAAGCCTGTCGCCTCATATCTCTGCCCAAATTACCCACGGCCCTAGAGACTGCCGAATTACTATGCAACCAAGTGTTCCGCTACTATGGCCTGCCTGACGACATCGTCTCCGATCGAGGTCCCCAATTCACCTCAAGGGTATGGAAAGCCTTCTTCAAAAGCCTGAATGTCAATATCAGTCTCACCTCAGGTTATCATCCCCAATCGAATGGCCAAACCGAGCGCCTGAATCAGGAGGTCATTCGCTTCCTCCGCTCCTACTGCCAAAATCACCAGACGGAGTGGAGTCGATATCTGATGTGGGCAGAATATGCTCAAAACTCCCTGACCAAGCCGGCTACCGGCATGACTCCCTTTCAATGTACCCTCGGATTCCAACCGCCAATGTTCCCATGGTCAGGAGAACCCACCGAACTACCCTCGATAACTGAGTGGCTTCGACACAGTGAGGAGATCTGGGATCGAGCTCACACCCACCTTCTACGAGCTGTCAGGCGCCAGGAGGCTCAGGCCAACCAACACCGACGACCGGGCCCTGTCTATCAGCCAGGGCAGTGGGTCTGGCTCTCGACCCGGGATATTCGCCTCCGACTTCCCTGCAAGAAACTCAGTCCCAGGTATGTTGGGCCATTCAAAATTTCTAGACAAATTAATCCAGTATCCTTTCGATTAGAACTGCCCTCTAATTATCGTATTTCTCCCACTTTTCATGTATCCCTACTGAAACCCGCTGGTGGTCCGGGAGGGGCGTCTGAGGAGGGAGCCGAGCCACAGACTCCCCCGCCCATGCTGGTCGACGGCGAGGAGGCCTATCGAGTGCATGAACTGCTAGACTCCAGACGCCGGGGCGGCGCACTACAGTATCTGGTCGATTGGGAGGGGTACGGTCCGGAAGAGCGATCATGGGTCAACGCAGGTGATATCCTGGACCCCACTCTCACAGAGGAGTTCCACCGATTGCACCTGGGAAAACCGGCCCCTCGACCCCGTGGAAGACCCCGGCGTCGTTTACCTCCTCGCGTCAGGAGCCGCTCGCAGGGGGAGGGCTCTGTTATGATTGAGGCTCCCGTCACGCCCCCTCTGCACCACCAGAGGGAGCCATCCCCAGAGTACTAACCTCATTCGAACTCAGTTTCCCATCATCCCTCATACCTGGGCCTGATTGCCTTGCCACACCTGCACCTCATTTACACACACACATATAAGCAGCACACTTCCACACACACACCGCGAAGTCTTGATTTGCCCTGGCTGTCATTTCCGAGCGTTTTCTACCCGTGTTTACTTTGGTTGCTATCTCTGCCTGGTTCATCGACTCTGTGATTCTTCTCTGGTTGCCCCGACTTGGATTGTTACCCGGACTCTGATTGTAAGCTGCCTGCCCTGACTATTCTGCCTGTTTATCTGACTACGATTTCTGCCTATTCTACGTTGATTCTACTGCCGGTGATTTACCCTGTTCTGTCTGACTATTCTGAGAATAAAGAGCTGCAAATGGATCCCTCTCAGTCTGATGTTTCGCAACAAATGTGACACACCTGTAACACGGAGATTAGAAACGATGGCGGGGAAGAAAGCATCGCATTTCTGGGGAAAACACAACTAGCTGCCAGCAGTCTCTGTTCCTTACCCTCATCCAGAAACAGTATGTAGGCAAATAAACTCCATCACATTTCTATGGCACCGAAAAAGCGTACAATACAGCCATACAAAATCATTATGCATTAGACGTAAATAAATTAAAACAGCGGCCAGTAACACACCTGCTCTTTCTGAGTCCATCATTTGTGCTGAGCAGTGGGGTATGTGAATAATGGCAGTAACAAATAATAACCACAATTCTTAGCGAATAATACCAATAATAGAAATTGCATGTTAACAGGAGTAAGAGCTTTGCTCTTGACATGTAAACATCATAATACGATTAAGTCCTTGCTCTGATTATTGGAAATAATCGCATTATTCGTGCTCATGTAAACATAGTCATTGTGATTAACCAATCAGATCTGAAGAACCAGTTTACAGTTTTTGTGAATTTAGGCTTACAATCAGTGTCCATCATCTATCATTTCCTCTGAGTTTAGGTATTACTCGTGGTTATAAGGTTAGGTTTAGGTGTAGGGATATGGTCAAAACTAAATTTTGTTCCAGGGTCAACAATATATGTTGACCTAGGAACACATCTAACTCGGCAAAATCAGGGCATGCCAGAAGTAATATTTTACATTTTTTTCTATCGTTGACCTCTTTGCCGTTTTGAATGATATTGTGAACTGCTATACCTGAACAAAACTTTTGGCACAGTAGATCAAGCTCTGAAATGTTAACCTGAAGGTTGTGAGTTTGAATAGATAGAGGATGCAGATAGAGGAGGCTACAGGCACACTGGGTTCCCACTTGTTCTGTAAATATTTGTGAAAGTTGCTGCTATCATAGCGGGGACCCGACACATATCCCTGAGAGCTGTTATCAGTTGTTTTTGGTTCACCTACAGCCGATGGAGGAGGGTTTGGTCCCTGGCGTTGTGGCAGCGGTTGAAGAGCTCTCACAGGAGGAGAAGGGAGAGCTGGGCCTGTAGGCTTTGGTGGTTGGGGGCCCGCCGTTTTTTAGTTGATATCTGGGGGCTTGCATCGAAAGAGTGGGAGAGTTTTGTCCCAGCATATACCAGTTCCTCCATTTTCTGTGAGAGGCTTAGAAGTGGAGATGCTGGAGAGAAGGATAATATTAAAGCCATTATAGACATTATGCAAATATGAGAATATTGAAGTAATGTTCAAATTATTATTACTACATTTGTATTTTTTATAATCTTTAAGAATGTTGATATTGTTATTATGTACTTTTATTATGTCCTTGCTAACTGAGGAGGAGACTAAGATGTCATAACCGAGTTAGTGGCGTAGCCAGCCAGAGACGGAGCAATACAGTTTTTGACATTCGTTCCATATTGTATTTTTATATAAAGTTAAACGATTGATCCATATTGTATTGTTATATAAAGTTAAAAGATTGTTCCTGCTTTGAAGTACAAATAAACGGGAATCAAAAAGGAATATAACGACTTGGATGAGTTCGTCACGTCAGATTGGTTGCTTTAAACGAATGGTACCTTTGCAAAACTTTGATCAGGAGTGCCATAACATCTAATCAAAAACTTTGCTCTTGAAGGACAAACGCTGAACGGATTATAAACTTTTGGAACTATTGTTTTTTTCTAACAAGATCTAGTTGATGGTCGTTAACGTCAAAGGATTATGCAATCACATGGATGTGGATTCACGTCAATTATGGAACAATGCACATCCCACTGCGCAAAGTTACGTCCATTGGATGTCTTTTTATGTCTTTTCACACGTTGAACGTGTTCTGTGCGTCCGATATAGACATTCATGGAACCTCCATACAAGATTAAAAACTAGTTCAAATGTGGTGAGTGGACATATTTTTAACATAATTTAAGGTTCATTTAGACATAAGTTATGGACCAAATAAACACTCTCAGGATGCATTCAATTTAAACTCATATTATTTCAATGTAATTTCCATTTGTAATGGCAAAGCAACTCACAGACACTGTCCAAAAATCATGAAAATAAATGAATCTTCACTGAAACAGCATTAAATCTCTGAAGATCTCAGCAGAGGAGGATTAAACAACTCCACAAACAGCATCACCAGCTTCACTCATTACTAACCAGACTGACTTTATTTCTGTCAGACATATTTAGCTTTTATTGTTAATTACCAGAGGTTTTATGTTGGCAGAGGTGGAAAGTCCAGGGGCCAAAGAGTAAAAATCCTGCCATATTTTTGTTCCACCCATGAACTCAGCAGCTGATTTCACCAGAGGTGAGAACAAGTCATTCCTTTCAAGTCACAAACAAGTCTCACGTCAAATCCCAAGTCCTCAAAGAGTTAAAGTTAATGATATAATTAAGTGACTAATTAAATGATGATTGAGCATTAGTGATGAACACCTGATGTTAACAATCAACTGAATCACTGAAGAAAAGAGAAAAACAAGAACTACAACTGACTTCAGCCACAGCCTGAGAAGCACCCGGCTGCAGCCTGCAGATCGAGGCGGGGCTGTACCTGGGGCGGGGCTGCACGTGTCGCCCCGCCCACAATGCTTCTCATTGGTTAGTGGCAAAGTAATGACGTCGGCGCCGCGGTAAACAGGAAATGCGGTTGAAACATAATTGGTAGCAATACATAATTATATAAAACAAACCTGTGAACCCGTTAATTACTTATACCTGGTAAATTTATATAGTATTAAACAATAGGCTACATTGCAAATTTGTTAATCTTTGGAAAACATTTCATTATGTACATTTCCAAGCAAGAATCTAATTACTGCTTTTGACTTCATTGCAGTCGCAATGTCAACGAATATAGTTTATTTAAAACTTAAGTTTAAGTTATTTCTATTCATGTGTATTGGTCATTTACCACTTACAAGTTATTTATGGTCGTTTTTTATTTTAATTTCAGTATATGCTTTACTGTTACATGTATTATTAACATTTAAATAAAAGTTAAATATTCTCAGCAAGTGTCATGCATTAAGATGTTATTAAAATTAATGGTAACACTTTACAATAAGGTTCATTAAACATTAATGTATTAACTAACATGAACTATAACCATGAGCAATACAATTGTTATTGTATTTACTAATCTTCGTTTACATTAGTTATTGAAAATACAGTAGTTTATTGTTTATGTTAGTTAACTGTATAAGTGCAGTTCATTATTAGTTCATGTTAACTAATGAACCATATTGTTACCAAATTAATAATTTACGGATTTACTTGATAATGAAAAGCTTATGGTAAAAATACCAGCATTGTTTGTATATGAATAACATGCCAAGACAATTATTTCCTTGTTATTTATTTAGGTATGAAACAGTTTAATTCTGATAAAGAATGGTGACATTTGTACATATGTATATGTAGGGCAGAAGCACGCAGAGAGCGAGAGGGCTACATATATAACACATTTTTTTGTACATATAAATGTCTGGTTAAACATGAACATCCTTTACACACTTTCTTCCTTTATTACTTAATCTCCTTTAATCATTAAACCTTCCTTCTTTATACACTTTACTGGCACATGAAACAGCAGTCTGGGTCCTCTATGCTGTCGTAGCATCCTCTCAGGTAACCACGCTTCCCATTACCGTAAAAACCTGAGCAGGATTTGAACAAGGTTTTACATGTGTTACACTCTTTAATTTCAAAAGGCACCCGCAATTCAGCCTTTGATGTTTCATTTTAACCAATGAAACATCAACATCTGATCCTCTGTAATTCTCAATAACAGCAGGTGTTCATCACTAATGCTCAATCATCATTTAATTAGTCTCTTAATTATCTCATTAACTTTAACTCTTTGAGGACTTTGGTTATGACTTGAAGACTTGTTTGTGACTTGAAAGGAATGTCTTGGTTCCTCCTCTGGTGAAATCAGCTGCTGAGTTGATGGGTGGAACAATAATATGGCAGGACTTTTATTCTTTGGCCCCTGAACTTTCCACTTCTGGATGTTGGTATGTGTTTCATTGTGGTTTGATTTAGTTCGGATCTTGGACCTCGTACTTCTTGCATTAAACTCAATTGTTGCGGTAAAGAAAGCTGAAGTCAAGTGTTATCATTTTCTTGGTAATGATGATAAAAACATAACAAAATGAACATCTGATTTTGTGTTTTAAAAGGTATATTTACAATTACGGATAAAAAGCATGTACACAGAGTACAATCAAAACAAAAAAGCTTGCAAATTAAGGCAGAGTTTATACTATGAACCCACCCATCATGCATTGCAGCATGAAGCATTGTTTGTTTTGATTGTCCCGTTGTTGTGATTCATGTGCAAAATCGTGATGTCTGTGTGTGACTACATGATATGTTTACTCACAATATCTCACTCACATGCCATCTTCAGAATAAGTCATAATTTTAATGCTCTTGGTATCTGTACTGCAGGTCCTTGAGGTTGAGTGGATATAAATGTCCAAACTAAAGCCTTAAATACTCATTTTAAAACAACTTTACAACAGGAAGCTGACACCACCTGATTTCTTTTTAGCTTAGCCTTCTTTGCTGCAACTATACTATATCACAAACACACTTATAGCAACCAGAAAAAACTGACACAAGGACCAAGAACCCAACTAAAGCAAACACTGCCCACCACAATGGTGACTTCAAATGAAACATATCAACATCTGTTAATTCTCAATAAGAGCTTCTCTAGAGGTCTGACAGAAATAAAGTTAATCTAATGAATGAAGATGGTGATGCTGTTTGTGGAGATGTTTGATCCTTCTTTGGTGAGATCTTCAGAGATTTAATGTCTTTGATTTGCAGTTGATTTGACCGAATGCTCAATCATAAGTTATTTGATCATTTAATTATCTCATAAACTTCAAAACTGTTTCAGTAAAGATTCTTTTATTTTTATACTTTTTGGACAGTGTCTGTGAGTTTCTTTGCAATTACAAATGGAAGTTACATTGAAATAACATGAGTTTAAATCTAATGCATCCTGAGAGTGTTTATTTGGTCCAGAAACACTATACATTAAGTCTAAATTAACCTTAAATGATGTTGAAAATATGTCCACTGACCACATTTGAACTAGTTTTTAACCTTGTATGGAGGATCCATGAACGTCTATATTGGACGCGTAGAACACGTCAAAAAAAGACGTCATTAAAAATTTTATTCTGGCTCTTCAGTGGACGTCTTTTCAACGTGTGCAAAGACTTCAAAAAGACGTCTTTTGGACGTAACTTTGCCCAGTGCGATGGCGTGCACGAGACATTTAAAAAGTATTGTGCATGACCCAGTCAGTTGGAATATCCTGTTTTGAAGGACATTTTACTTAAACAGTTATTTGTGCGCTGTTTCTGCAAAATGGAGGACGATGACTCAGCACATTGCTGTACAGATTTTCACCACAAGATGGCAAAGGATACCTTGCAAATGGAAGAAGCTTCCAACTTCCCACCGAAAAGGACACTTAAGGTAACTGAAAAGGCATAAGAACTAAAGTTGCACAATCTCATAAAGGACAGAAGAGCAAAACCTGGCCAGATTACCAAACTAATGAATTAAATTGATAGTCTTAAAGATGATGAGAGGAATTTGAATGATGTTGATTGAGGAAAAGCTTCAGAGAACCTTTTCAGAGTTAAATATAGAATTCAATTGCCTCAATGCTGAATTAGGAGTGCTTCTGTCTGAAGAAGAAAGGAAGGCAGATCATGATACCTGGTTTCAGCCTAAAGCTGAATATATTGAGGAGTTTGTAAAACAGACACAAACTTGGATTCTTACAAACAAAGAAAAGATAGAAGCTTTTAACATTGGACCTGAAGACCTGAAGAAGTGTTTCAGTTGTTTCATCGCAAAGACACAAAACGAATTATGGGTCTGTTGTTGGACGAATGTCAAATGCTTCCAGTCGCAGTTCAAGTTCTACAGCTCACCTTAAACAAGAAGCAAAACATGCAGCATTATTAGCACGTGCTGCAGCTTTGAAAAAGAAACAATTCATTGAGCAAGAGGTGGAGAAATTGAAGGCAGAACAAGAGCAGTTGGAGATTGATAAAGAAATTGCAGCTTATTTTGCCAAGCTCAAGGTATTTAAAGACTATAACCTCCTGCTTGAAAACAAGAGTGAATGTCAATCAAACAATGCAAATGTACATTGTACGAAGGAACAGAAAGAGCCTTCCCTTGTGGAACAGCATAGTAAAAGAGACCTGACACCACTGTCTTCCTAGAGAACCCACAGTACGCGATCTAGAAAAGAACTTGTCAAAGATAGAAGTTCTGGGGAACTTGAAGGTAATTTATATAGAGTGATGCAACGACAGAACGAGATCACTGAGATGTTTGTCAACCTTCGCCCCCATTGGGCCTCACAGGTGAAAATAACCTACCTAAATTAAAATGGTAACAGTTCCTGACAAAGTGTGCTACACAAACAAATTATGTATCTTTGGAAAGAAGACACTCTAGGCTTTACTATCTATCATTCAGAGTTGATCATGTTCAAAAATATAAAAAGTTATAGACACTGACGTGCCTTGAAAAATATTTTTCCACACTGAATGTTTTTTTATTTCATATACAAATACATGAAATAAGTCCTGGAGCAATCCAGAAAAGTAATGGATTGAAAGCCACAGAGTTCATATTTCAAATTTGAAGAAGATACCATGAAAAATGAGATTCCTGCATATTTTTCTGAAACTATTTATAGTCCTCCCACCCCCCTGTTTGAGGAAAAATAACCACCAAATGGATTGCAGAATTATACAAACTATTTTAGTCATTATACATGTTCCTGCATAGTTTTTCAATTATAAAATAATAGACAGAATTTTAGACATCATATAAGTGATTTATTTGAGCACTAAAAAATACAAAAATAATTATTTGAGTAATAAAAAAGGAAAAACAAATAGAAAAAAAATGCTTTGTATATAGTATGTATATATTCTGATTGCCAGACATAAACTAATATTGGCAGACATGGTCATACAGTCAGTAATCACACGCTGATGTGCTTCCATACAGATGATAATCATACAGATGGGCCATATAAACAATAATAGCTGATCATTGAATCACAATGATAGCCGTCATAGAGTCGGTAATAAACAAGCTGATGTGCGTCCATACATATGATAATCATGCAGATACGGCCACATTCCCCACACAATACACACACACACACACATATAAAAAATGTTGAAGATTTTATGGATAAAGCAGATCGCTAAGTTACGCCCCGCTCAGATGACAGCTGCGTCACAGCGTGCGTCACTCAGGAGAGAGCGCCAAATTCAAATAATCTATATTTCGCTTTTCTGAGACTTTTTTTTCTGTGGACGGTCTCATTCTGTTTGTAAAACTGTATGCTACAACACCGTGATGTTTTTTTTACCGCCAAGACGCTGTTTTTGAGAGTAATTTATTCCATCGTGAGTTATTGTTGGTCGTTGATTACTTTTATGGCCACAGATAGTGAAAGTATTATTTATTCCGGAATGTTGCCTTCCTGTTAATAGACCTGTGTATGTGTTCTTGTTTTTTCGACCAAGCTTTACACTGGATATGGTACTGTGGCTTATATCTCGATAAATAATGACAAGGGTGACAAACACTGTTCTTTTCTAATGGCCAATTCAAGGGTGGCACCTTTAAAACAGATTACAATACCAAGAATGGAATTGACTGCTGCTGTTGTTGCAGTCAAAATGGACAAAATGATGCAACAAGAGTTACGCTTGAATCTTGAAGAATCAGTCTTTTGGACGGATAGTATGACTGTGTTGAAGTACGTTGAGAACCAGAATACTCTGTTTAAAACCTTTGTAGCTAACCGTCTAGCAGTCTTACAGGAATCCACTACAGCAATCAGTGGAGGTATGTAAACACAATATTGAATCAAGCGGATAATGCTTCCAGGGGTATGAGAGCAGAAGCATTCATCAGATGTGAGAGTTGGATACAAGGACCAAGTTACTTGTCGAAGGATGAACAATTAGGGGCCGGAATTTTAAAGCCATAACAGACATTATGCAAATATAAGAATAAAATTATTAAATTAATTTAAAATTATTAGAATTGTTATTACCGCATTAGTATTTTTTATAATCTTTAAGAATGTTGATATTGTTATTATGTACTTTTATTATGTCCTTGCTAACTGAGGAGGAGACTAAGATGTCATATCCGAGTTAGTGGCGTAGCCAGCCAGAGATGGAGCAGTACAGTTTTTGTCCATCGTTCCATATTGTATTGTTATATAAAGTTAAAAGATTGATCCATATTGTATTGTTATATAAAGTTAAAAGATAGTTCCTGCTTTGAAGTACAAATAAACTGGAATAAAAAAGGAATATAATGACTTGGATGAGTTCGTCACGTCAGATTGGTTGCTTTAAACGAATGGTACATTTGCAAAACTTTGATCAGGAGTGCCATAACAGATAATGTGTCTGGTGAGCGGGGCTCTGGCTCTGGTGTTTCTGGTGGCGGTGATATGTTGTCCTGGCTTCCCTGGCTGTTTTCCATAAAGTCGTCCTTGGGTGCTGAGTCTTGGAGCCGTTGTAGTTTGTCACAGTCGGTCTGTGATGAGCTCTGTGGGCAGGTCTCAGCCGGATGTCCATGAGCATTAGTTGTTTTGGCTGTGTGGTGTTATCAGTGTCCTTGTGGGATGTGTCAACCACATGATGACTCGAAAGCTGATATGAAGTCCTGTGGTCACTCATATTCTGTCCAGGTGTGTGTGTGTGTGCCATTCAGGTTGAGTGGATCGGCACACACCACTGAAGGATGACGGAGGGAGAAATAGATATTGTCCTTTATCACTCTTGCATTTGTTTGGGTGGAGGCCATCCAGTTTAAACAGTTGTCTATGGCCCCAGAAAAGATTGACTCCTTTTGTACTGCAGGTTCTTTGTAGCCATGTGTTCAGCCCACACTGTTAACCCTTGCTGTAGAAAAATGGCCAAATTTTGACAGTAACATACCATTTTCTATAAACACAGTAATATACTGTAGAAAACAATGCATTCTGGGTAATATTTGTCATTTTCGAGAAAACAGCCTACAGTAATATACTGTGATGTAACAGAGCTCAAAGTCGACACTCAGAGGCTGTTAAAAATCATACCCTATACCCTCATTCACTATTCCCTACATGAGTTTACTTGACTGAGTGAATGAAAGGAAGTGTGAACACAAACCCTGATGAACACCTGATGATAACAAGCAGAATCACTGAAGAACAGAGAAACAAGAACAGAAAAAGAGAGAAACAATCAGAAACACAAGAACAACAAGTCCAGCTTTAAGACCCTTTAGAGTGTGAAACCAGTTTGGTTTTATTTAAAATAATAACAGTTTTTACTGAAAATAATAAAGTTTGTACTTATCGTTTTGGAAGTCAGGGTTTGCTTTAGTGGTGCCCTTGAACCTTGACTTTTACCATGAGATGTAATTTTCTGTCTGCTGTATCTGTTTGTTCAAAAAGCACATTTGTTCCAGCAAGACTAATTGAATCAAGTGGTTTTGGTTATTTTGTGATGACGCTATTATTAGAGTTTTCTCGTCTGAATTTCTGATCTTAACCAGTGTTAAATATTTTAATTATAAGGGTGTTTTTCTGTATTGATTGCAGTAGTTCTGTGATTCTACAGTATGAGAAAAAAACATGATGGTTTGTTGAAATTTCAATTTTTTTCAAAATTATATGCAGGTGCAAAAGTGATTTTGATTCAGTGTAATTAACATTTGACAAATATTTTTTTTTAACATTGATTCAATGGTTGTTTTCTATCAGGGTGTTCATAATGTAACGACTCATCTGTGTATATATTTCATATAGTGCCAGTCAACAATAGAAAAAACACAGTTGCTTGTATTAAAGTATTTAGCAAATGGCTCTTTTCCACTGCGTGGTACGACACGGCTCGCCACGGCTCAGTTCGGCTCGGTTTGCGTTTCCACTGCAGTTTAGTACTGCTTTTAGAGTGGGCGGGATTATCCACGTGTCGTTATAGTTGCGCCACCTCTACTGCCGTGACTCCTGAAAACTTTTTAATTCTGTGTCGCTCCATTAAGCACTCGCTGGATCCGCTCCTCAGCTATCAACGAGAGGAACATCTGTACTTCCGTAACAGACAACGAAAAGCCTTTTGGTTGTTAAAAAGCATACTGGCAATTAGAAATCAGCCGTAACTCATTCTGTGAATATATATGTGTATATATTCAGATTTATATGGGAACATGTATGTGCAATATATGCACACAATTAATGATACCCTCATGAGACAGAAATATATGAATATATATATCAAGTTTTATAAAACTTTGGGAATATTACATTCAAGTCAGTCAGTCTAACTTGATTTGTCATGTTTTACAATCAAGTGTTCTTACAGTAAAACACATTTAATATGTATTCATTAAATCATTTATCACATTATTTTTATTTTTGAATTCTTTTTCATTGTACAGAAAGACCAAAACTCAAAGTGACCATTAAACCTGCTCAACCTGTGTTCAGAGGAGACACAGTCACTCTCAGATGTGACATATATGCTGAAGGAGTCACTAGCTGGAGCTACAGATGGTATAAAGAAGGTTTAAGCAGTGTTTTCAGTGATCGACAGGAACACACATTCAGTTCTGTTACTGAGTCTGACGCAGGTAAATACTCCTGTTATGGATCAGAGACAGGAGGATCACGCTGGTCACACATCAGTGAAGCAGTTACACTGACAGTATCAGGTGAGCTTCATCATCTCTTCATACACAGTAACAGTACATACAAACACACATTTAACATGTTATTATTGAGCTTTTCTCAATTTCAGCCCATAGAGCAGTTTTAAGTGTTTTCTAAGTGGTTCAAGAAAACTAAAAAGGGTTAATTTATTTCAGTAATACCATTCAAAAAGTGAAACTTGTACATTAGATTCATTCATTACACACAGACTGATATATTTCAAATGTTTATTTCCTTTAATTTTGACGATTATAACTGACAACTAATGAAAGTCCCAAATTCAGTATTCCACAAAATTTGAATATTGTGAAAATGTTAAATATTGAAGACACCTGGTGCCACACTCTAATCAGCTAATTAACTCAAAACACCTGCAAAAGCCTTTAAATGATCTCTCAGTCTAGTTCTGTAGGCTACACAATCATGGGGAAGACTGCTGACTTGACAGTTGTCCAAAAGACGACCATTCATGCCTTGCTCAAGGAGGGCAAGACACAAAAGGTCATTGCTAAAGAGGCTGGCTGTTCACAGAGCTCTGTGTCCAAGCACATTAATAGAGAGGCGAAGGGAAGGACGAGATGTGGTAGAGAAAAGTGTATAAGCAATAGGGATAACCTCACCCTGGAGAGGATTGTGAAACAAAACCCATTCAAAAAAATGGGGGAGATTCACAAAGAGTGGACTGCAGCTGGAGTCAGTGCTTCAAGAACCACCACGCACAGACGTATGCAAGACATGGGTTTCAGCTGTCACATTCCTTGTGTCAAGCCACTCTTGAACAAGAGACAGCGTCAGAAGCGTCTTGACTGGACTGCTGCTGAGTGGTCCAAAGTTATGTTCTCTGATGAAAGTAAATTTAGCATTTCCTTTGGAAATCAAGGTCCCAGAGTCTGGAGGAAGAGAGGAGAGGCACATAATCCACGTTGCTTGAGGTCCAGTGTAAAGTTTCCACAGTCATTGATGGTTTGGGGTGCCATGTCATCTGCTGGTGTTGGTCCATTGTGGTTTCTGAGGTCCAAGGTCAACGCAGCCGTCTACCAGGAAGTTTTAGAGCACTTCATGCTTCCTGCTGCTGACCAAATTTATGGAGATGCAGATTTCATTTTCCAACAGGACTTGGCACCTGCACACACTGCCAAAGCTACCAGTACCTGGTTTAAGGACCATGGTATCCCTGTTCTTGATTGGCCAGCAAACTCGCCTGACCTTAACCCCATAGAAAACCTATGGGGTATTGTGAAGAGGAAGATGCAATACGCCAGACCCAACAATTCAGAAGAGCTGAAGGCCACTATCAGAGCAACATGGACTCTCATAACACCTGAGCAGTGCCACAGACTGATCGACTCCATGCCAAGCCGCATTGCTGCAGTAATCCAGGCCAAAGGATCCCCAACTAAATATTGAGTGGTGTACATGCTCATACTTTTCATGTTCATACTTTTCAGTTGGCCAACATTTCTAAAAATCGTTTTTTTTGCATTGGTCTTAATTGATATTCTAATTTTCTGAGATACTGAATTTGGGACTTTCATTAGTTGTCAGCTATAATCATCAAAATTAAAGGAAATAAACATTTGAAATATATCAGTCTGTGTGTAATGAATGAATCTACTATACAAGTTTCACTTTTTGAATGGTATTACTGAAATAAATCAACTTTTTCATGATATTCTAATTTTGTGACCAGCACCTGTATACAGGCATGCACCTTAATCGCAGTATTGCCGCTCTGATCAAAGTGCACATGCGCTTGTGACATACATGAATAACGTGACACACACCTGTAATACGGAGATTAGAAACGATGGCGGGGAAGAAAGAATCACATTTCTGGGGAAAACACAACTAGCTGCCAGCAGTCTCTGTTCCTTACCCTCATCCAGAAACAGTATGTAGGCAAATAAACTCCATCACATTTCTATGGCACCGAAAAACCGTACAATACAGCCATACAAAATCATTATGCATTAGACGTAAATAAATTAAAACAGCGGCCAGTAACACACCTGTTCTTTCTGAGTCCATCATTTGTGCTGAGCAGTGGGGTATGTGAATAATGGCAGTAAAAAACAATGACCACAATTCTTAGCGAATAATACCAATAATAGAAATTGCATGTTAACAGGAGTAAGAGCTTTGCTCTTGACATGTAAACATCATAATACGATTAAGTCCTTGCTCTGATTATTGGAAATAATCGCATTATTCGTGCTCATGTAAACGTAGTCATTGTGATTAACCAATCAGATCTGAAGAACCAGTTTACAGTTTTTGTGAATTTAGGCTTACAATCAGTGTCCATCATCTATCATTTCCTCTGAGTTTAGGTATTACTCGTGGTTATAAGGTTAGGTTTAGGTGTAGGGATATGGTCAAAACTAAATTTTGTTCCAGGGTCAACAAAATATGTTGACCTAGGAACACATCTAACTCTGCAAAATCAAGGCATGCCAGAAGTAATATTTTACATGTTTTCTATTGATGACCTCACGCTCTGTCTGAAGACTGTTTACCACCCTTTTTATATAGGACGTGGCAAGTGGTGGAATCGTTGCATGGCTGCCGCTTTCTCTCGTAGTGGAGGCATTTTGTGCATAGATATGAGCAGCTGTTTCTATGGGCTGCTATACGTAATTGCCATCCACCATATTGGAATATCCATGAACACTCGAGAGCAAGATGCTTCTTCTGCACTAAGGGAAAAAGCCTTCTAAAACACCTAAGTATTCCACTACTTCACCCCCTACTTACTTTGACCATCATAAACCAAACAAACAGAACTCAGAGGTCCTGCTTTCAACTGATTAACCAACACACTTGTCTTTCTTTGCCCACATTCTCTTTACCATCACACTACTTAGCCTTCTGTTTAAACTTTTAAAATGATATAAAAATTGATTTAAAATGAATTTAAAACAGTTAAGAATAGAAAATGATTATACATAAAAAACAGTGCAATCAGTTCGGATGTAGCACAGTGCTCATTCAGCAAATGCACAGTTAAACAGATGAGTTTTGAGTCTGGATTTAAATGTGGCTAATGTTTTATCACATCTGATCTCTTCTGGAAACTGGTTCCAACTGCGGGCGGCATAATAGCTAAAAGCGGACTCCCCTTGTTTTGTAAATAATGATAAACAGAATGTATGGAGCACCTTTCAGAACAACGCTTGCATTCATAGACATCTTTAAATAGAGCAGCAACACCTCCACCTCTCTTAACAGTCCTGCAGACACTTATACAATTAAAGTTAGGAGGGGCTGTTTCATTTAGTACTGTTGCACTGCAGCTGTCTTCTAGCCATGTTTCATTTAGAAACATAAAATCCAGGTTGTTCGTGGTTATTAAGTCACTGATCAGAAATTATTTATTTTTTAGTGAGCGAATGTTTAAAAATGCTAATTTGATGGCTTTACTTTGTGTCTCAGCAGTCTTACCCAGACAGCAACATAGTTTTGGCCCAGATCCGGCCCACATCTGGCCCGTGTGAAATCCATGCAGGCCAGATGTGAGCTGAATCTGGACCGACACTGCTTGCTGTCTGGGTAGTTTGATGCATTACAGACCGCAGATTAGATGGGTCAGCTGTACGGCTTGAGAAGGCCTTAGACGTTCTATCACGTGATAAAACAGAGATAGAGGAGGCTACAGGTACACTGGGTTCCCATTTGTTCTGTAAATATTTGTGAAAGTTGCTGCTATCATAGCGAGGACCCGACACATATCCCTGAGAGCTGTTATCAGTTGTTTTTGGTTCACCTACAGCCGATGGAGGAGGGTTTGGTCCCTGGCGTTGTGGCAGTGGTTGAAGAGCTCTCACAGGAGGAGGAGGGAGAGCTGGGCCTGTAGGCTTTGGTGGTTGGGGGCCCGCCGTTTTTTAGTTGATATCTGGGGGCTTGCATCGAAAGAGTGGGAGAGTTTTGTCCCAGCATATACCAGTTCCTCCATTTTCTGTGAGAGGCTTAGAAGTGGAGATGCTGGAGAGAAGGATAATATTAAAGCCATTATAGACATTATGCAAATATGAGAATATTGAAGTAATGTTCAAATTATTATTACTACATTTGTATTTTTTATAATCTTTAAGAATGTTGATATTGTTATTATGTACTTTTATTATGTCCTTGCTAACTGAGGAGGAGACTAAGATGTCATAACTGAGTTAGTGGCGTAGCCAGCCAGAGACGGAGCAATACAGTTTTTGACATTCGTTCCATATTGTATTTTTATATAAAGTTAAAAGATTGTTCCTGCTTTGAAGTACAAATAAACGGGAATAAAAAGGAATATAACGACTTGGATGAGTTCGTCACGTCAGATTGGTTGCTTTAAACGTATGGTACCTTTGCAAAACTTTGATCAGGAGTGCCATAACATCTAATCAAAAACTTTACTCTTGAAGGACAAACGCTGAACGGATTATAAACTTTTGGAACTATTGTTTTTTTCTAACAAGATCTAGTTGATGGTCGTTAACGTCAAAGGATTATGCAATCACATGGATGTGGATTCACGTCAATTATGGAACAATGCACATCCCACTGCGCAAAGTTACGTCCATTGGATGTCTTTTTATGTCTTTTCACACGTTGAACGTGTTCTGTGCGTCCGATATAGACGTTCATGGAGCCTCCATACAAGATTAAAAACTACACTCAAATGTGGTCAGTGGACATATTTTTAACATAATTCAGGTTCATTTAGACATAATTTATACTGTTTCTGGACCAAATAAACACTCTCAGGATGCATTCAATTTAAACTCATATTATTTCAATGTAATTTCCATTTGTAATGGCAAAGCAACTCACAGACACTGTCCAAAAATCATGAAAATTAATGAATCTTCACTGAAACAGCATTAAATCTCTGAAGATCTCAGCAGAGGAGGATTAAACAACTCCACAAACAGCATCACCAGCTTCACTCATTACTAACCAGACTGACTTTATTTCTGTTAGACATATTTAGCTTTTATTGTTAATTACCAGAGGTTTCGATGTTGGTATGTGTTTCATTGTGGTTTGATTTAGTTCGGATCTTGGACCTCGTACTTCTTGCATTAAACTCAATTGTTGTGGTAAAGAAAGCTGAAGTCAAGTGTTATCATTTTCTTGGTAATGATGATAAAAACATAACAAAATGAACATCTGATGTTGTGTTTTAACAGGTGTATTTACAATTACGGTCCGGATAAAAAGCGTGTACACAGAGTATTTTTGAAAAAGTGCATTACATACTCACACCCAGACATCAAGATTATGCACATGAATCACAACAACGGTAACAATCAAAACAAAAGCTTGTAAATTAAGGCAGAGTTTATACTATGAACCCACCCATCATGCATTGCAGCATGAAGCATTGTTTGTTTTGATTGTCCCGTTGTTGTGATTCATGTGCAAAATCGTGATGTCTGTGTGTGACTACATGATATGTTTACTCACAATATCTCACACACATGCGTTTTGTCCATCTTCAGAATAAGTGATAATTTTAATGCTCTTGGTATCTGTACTGCAGGTCCTTGAGGTTGAGTGGATATAAATGTCCAAACTAAAGCCTTAAATACTCATTTTAAAACAACTTTACAACAGGAAGCTGACACCACCTGATTTATTTTTAGCTTAGCCTTCTTTGCTGCAACTACACTATATCACAAACACACTTATAGCAACCAGAAAAAACTGACACAAGGACCAAGAACCCAACTAAAGCAAACACTGCCCACCACAATGGTGACTTCAAATGAAACATATCAACATCTGTTAATTCTCAATAAGAGCTTCTCTAGAGGTCTGACAGAAATAAAGTTAATCTAATGAATGAAGATGGTGATGCTGTTTGTGGAGATGTTTGATCCTTCTTTGGTGAGATCTTCAGAGATTTAATGTCTTTGATTTGCAGTTGATTTGACCGAATGCTCAATCATCAGTTATTTGATCATTTAATTATCTCATAAACTTCAACACTGTTTCAGTAAAGATTTATTTATTTTCATAATTTTTGGACAGTGTCTGTGAGTTTCTTTGCAATTACAAATGGAAGTTACATTGAAATAACATGAGTTTAAATCTAATGCATCCTGTGAGTGTTTATTTGGTCCAGAAACACTATACATTAAGTCTAAATTAACCTTAAATTGAAAATGTGTCAACTGACCACATTTGAACTAGTTTTTAACCTTGTATGGAGGATCCATGAACGTCTATATTGGACGCGTAGAACACGTCAAAAAAAGACGTCATTAAAAATTTGATTCTGGCTCTTCAGTGGACGTCTTTTCAACGTGTGCAAAGACTTCAAAAAGACGTCTTTTGGACGTAACTTTGCCCAGTGCGATGGCGTGCACGAGACATTTAAAAAGTATTGTGCATGACCCAGTCAGTTGGAATATCCTGTTTTGAAGGACATTTTACTTAAACAGTTATTTGTGCGCTGTTTCTGCAAAATGGAGGATGATGACTCAGCACATTGCTGTACAGATTTTCACCACAAGATGGCAAAGGATACCTTGCAAATGGAAGAAGCTTCCGACTTCCGACCGAAAAGGACACTTAAGGTAACTGAAAAGGCATAAGAACTAAAGTTGCACAATCTCATAAAGGACAGAAGACTGAAAAACTTGGCCAGATTACCAAACTAATGAATGAAATTGATAGTCTTAAAGATGATGAGAGGAATTTGAATGATGTTGATTGGTCAGGGTATATTCTGGCAAACCGTTTCATGTAGTGATAGCTGCAGCCCGGAGACCTGCAAGTGGGAGGAGCTTACGCCAAGAACAGCAAGTAGGAGGAGTTTGAGAACAGCAAGTGGGAGGAGCTTGAGATAAGCAAGTGGGAGGAGCTTATGCTGCAAGTAGACAGGATTTCATGGTAGTTTAGAATGACATAAATATAACACATTTTCATAGTAGTTTAAACTGAAATTCATAGTTTTGTCATTGTGTTTGTCCAATTTCACTGTTAACAATGAAATTATGTCTTATTCTTAGTTTTGTCATTATTATTTGTATTCAATACCATTCACTGTCAAAATTGAAATCATGTCTTTACACCTTTCAACATGCTTCGTGATGGTGTCATTTTAAGTCCTTTAACTGTAGTAATTTAAGCATATTTCTGGTTATTACATTTTACTTCTACAATTCTTCTACAGTAGCCTTTTAAGGAACATTAAAGTGAGATGCAATTGCACTTTGGAGATAAATGTGTGATACATAAAGAAAATGTTGAGTACTGTTAAGAAAATGTAGTTACCATTTGCCTGTAATGCACATTTATATTTTTCATATTTTTTTTAAATCAAATTACAACACATGACAGACTAATTACACAAATCAATGTATTAATCTGAAATCTCAGGGTGGGTAAATGATTTTATTTCTGATGACTCAAATGATGTACAATCATGTATTCAGCACAATAGACTTGCATGCAGCGGACACTGCACAATCCCAGCATGCATTGCTTCTGAGTAAATTCCACGGAGCTCGCCTCCCTTGTCCTTCCCAACATAACCTGGTGGGTACACAAGAAGCACAATGAGCATTAGGGTTAAACCGAATTTAAAACATTCTCCCCATACCATCCAAGATATGCATGACTTTATTCTCTTGTTGAACATGTACAAACATTTCAAGAATAATTTCTCAGCTCTGTAGGTCAATGCTATGCAAGTTAATGGTGTCCAGAAATTTTAAGTGACGACATTAGGCCAAGTAAATTAGACTTTATTACTATTTTTATATGAAGTATTCCTTTTAAAAACCACTAGATAAAATGCTAGTTTATTCACCATTAATTTACACAAAACTGATTATTGATTATTATTAGTATTAAATAAAAAAAAGGTTATTTAAACTATGTTTTAATTATATTACATTGTGGATTAGGAGGTTAGGAGATGTGTTCTAATACTTTTGAAACTGTACCTTATTATTTAGAAAATTACACTGTAAAAAGTGAACACTTGGATCAACTTTAAAAAAAATACTTCAATTGGTAACATCTAATAAAAAAAAATTCAACTTAATTTATTACCTTTATTTGTAATAAGTTAAGTTGAAAAAAAAACAAGCATTTTTGTAGGTGTTACCAATTGAAGTATTATTTAAATAAAAAAGCTTTTAAAGTTGATCCAACTGTTCACTTTTTACAGTGTATCTATCATAGACTGTATAAAAACAGGTATCTATTTACAAACGTTTAAGACATTTACACTTTATAAATCAGTGCAGTCCAAAATGTAAAAAATAATTAATTACGGTAACACTTTCTATGAAGCCCATATTTATAATACATTATAAGGGTATTCTTAAGGCATTATAATGAATGCATAATGCACTATAAACAACCTTCTAATATGTTATATTGTCAATTTTAATACATTATAATGCTTACACATTTGTACATATAACTTTTAAGATTATAATGATTTATAACACAATGAACACTATATTAAATCTACTTTTACACTGATAATGGACTATATATCTTGACATTATTTAAGATCTGCACAGTATCTTACTACAGTACATCTTGTAAGTGGTCAGGTGTTTATATATTAGGTTACATTTTATTTTGATGTCCCCTTTGTCTATTGACTAGATGCAACTTTGCAACTCTCATGTCAACTAGTATTAGTAGGTTTCGGTTAAAGTTAGGGTTGGTAGAATGCTGACGTACACATAAAGTTGCTTATAGTCAGTTTGTCTGTTGGGGAACCATCAAAATAAAGTGTTAGCATATATTTAGCAGACAACATACTACTATACTCCAATGACTGCTAGTTGACATGTAGTTGCAGAGTTACTAAACAGCTGTCTAAAAGGTACCATCAAAATAATCAAACTCATATTAAAATAGAAATAGTTCAAAGCAATCTGATCTGATATCTGATCTTATGGCTTTTTGAGAGAAAAAAATACTATTATTATTACTATACCTATAAGTGGTCATTGATAGCTTTAGGTAAAATAGCATAAGAAAGGTGGCAAGATATGAGACTTATAATACATTATAACTATGAGAAATATGATCCATTGTAACTTAAGTGGATGCAATCTGTTCACTGTGTGTTATAAATCATCATACTCTTAAAAGCTATAACCACTAATAAGTAAATATTATAATACTAATACTAATATAATACTAAACTAATCATTTAAAACTGTTCTTATATTCACAAGATGATATAACATATTATAAGGTTGTTGTTGTTGTTTTTTTAAATAATGTATTATGCATTCATTATAATGCCTTAAAAATACCCTTATAATGTATTATAAATATGGGCTTTATAGAAAGTGTTACCAGAATTACAATGCCATGTAATTACATTACCTGCGTATGGTCTTCGGTATCCATAACTTGGGAGAGCTATGTTGTATGTAGAAATAAACAAAGATATTGTCAGTCAGGCACATTACAGAGTGTAAGCTATGAAGCAAATTCTGTTTTTTTTTTTTGTTTTGTTTTTTCCTCTCTCTCTCTATCCCCCATTCTCTTTTTTTTCCTCTCTCTCTCTCCCCCTTCTCTGTTGACTTTATCCACAATTTTTTTTTTTTTTTTTTTATTATTATTATTTTTATTATTATCATTATAATTATAATTATTATTTTTTTATTATTATTATTATTATTTTTTTTTTTTTTTTTTTTCTCTCTCTTGTTTTCTCTGTCCCCTGGTCTTGTCGGTCATAGTATTGTTAAATAAAAGGGTATATAAAATTTAATTAATTAATTAAAAAAAAAATAATAATATAAAAAAAAAAAAAAAAAAAGGCTGTGAATGATGATAGCATAACTACACATACATACTGTCATGTGTTATCTGTGTTACTGACAGGCCAAAAAAAAAAAAAAAAAAAAAAAAAAAAAAAAAAAAAAAGAAATAAACAAAGATATTGTCAGTCAGGCACATTACAGAGTGTAAGCTGTGTGTGGTATTAAGAAAACGTTGTACAAAAGCCACCAAGAAAATGCACTTTTCACAGCTTGTAATACTTTTTACAAAACAAAACAAAAAATCTTGTACATCACGCTCACCTCTTCCACTCATCCACCGTGCCACCGCTTAAAGTCATCTTCTTCGTTTATTTTTGACGGATCGCAAAAAGATTTTCACACTACCGCCACCAGGAGTGTGAACCGATACTACAACCTACACATTAAACAAACCAATCAAAATCTTCTGTTGGTTTGTGGTCCGTGTACGTTTTGATAGTTTGTTTTCCAATTTGAAATGAAATAAGCAGAAACGAGAAAACGGCACCTTTATTCGTTTTTTCGTTTTTTTAAAAAAAACGAAAAAACGAGATTTCGGCTTGATTTTTCGTTTTTTTAGTTCAGAGGCATAAAACGAATAAATGACTTCAAAATTCGTTTTCCACATGTGGGCGGTCCTGAGACGCCCCCTTCCGCCGATTGGTGAAGCAAATCTGAGCATGTGACGTCATCAGTAGTCACTCAGGTCTGTTCAACAAAATAATAGTCCTCTAACGTTACTATGGCTACCGATTCTTAAACTGTACAGGGCAGGTCCTGTTGGGCTTTCTTCTGTGCAACTTTACGCGTTTCACAGAAATCTTTACATCAGAAATATTAAATATTAGTCTGCCACCAGCCCGTTTTATTTAGCTGTGCAGAGTTAAATCTGTGTGGTGAAGCTGCGCTAGACAGCGCCGAGCGAGAGAGGATCACTGACCAGTGTTCAGTCAGCAGTCAGAACTTGGGTACCTATGATGGTGAAATACATTTGTACTGAAAATGACCCGCGAGTATGATTGACAGGACGATAGCGGAGGCAATTAAAAGCGCAATATAACTTCTGTTAACAAAAACATATATATATTTTTTTTAATATAAGTGGCTTTGTCTTTGTTTTAATCAAATAATTGTGAACCACAAACCGAGCCTTCGTTTTAAAGGGCGATTTCCAAATATATTTTATTTATTTGTTATAATATGGGTATTTTATGTCACCCGTCTTATTAGTTTGATTATAGTAGGCTATACGCGAGTTTTTTTATTGTACTATTTTACTGTTGTTTTTTAATGAACAATATATCATAACAACTTATAAAGATCAAAATCTACAGAAGAGATTAACAAATAACATTGGTGTTGTCATAAGTTAACTAATCAATGGGAAAATTTCCTCACCGGCACAACCCTATTCTTAATGTTGGCTACATGTTACAGATTTAATGTTGAGCACATAATGTTAAAGGCTTCTTAAATACCATTACACTCGGTTGAAGAGTCAAGAAGGATGTGTTAATTTACTGTAGATTTCAATCTGTCATTAGTTGGTGACCCGGTGTAATTATAATAGCATAAATAAAAATAAATACACGTAATAGGCTATGTATGCCAATAGGCAAAACACATCTGCTTTTCCTCTAGATCACTTTACTATGGAAGCCCGTTTCCGCCAATGAATAAAAAATAAAACAATGTAATTGCGACTTTTTATCTCGCAATTCTGACTTTATAACTCGCAATTCTGACTTTATAACTCGCAATTCTGAGATATAAACTCGCAATTCTGACTTTATAACTCGCAATTCTGAGATATAAACTCGCAATTCTGACTTTATAACTCGCAATTCTGAGATATAAACTCGCAATTCTGACTTTATAACTCGCAATTCTGACTTTATAACTCGCAATTCTGACTTTATAACTCGCAATTCTGAGATATAAACTCGCAATTCTGACTTTTTTTTCAGAATTCTGATTTTTTTTTCTCACAATTGCGAGTTTATATCTCACAACTCTGACTTTCTCGCACCATAGCAAACCACTCTCCGTGTAAGGCTTTTGGACGCGGTTGGACAGTAGCCTACCATTACCGCCGGGCTTTCAGACAAAACATTCTTCATTTCTTTATAGTTCTGAGTTTGAGGCAGCTTCTATCGCGTTATTTTAATAACAGCTGTCAAGTAAAGAGTGTATTATTGTAACACGAGAGTGGATATATATGAATGCACGCAGGTGGATTTCCTTCACTATGGTATTGGTAATGTCCAACACGAGCGCAAAACACAGAAATAAAGAATAATGAGTCATTTGTATGTTTGTTCAAAAATCATATTCGGACGCAACATTCATCTAGTTCAATATATAGTTCAGCTATAGCAAATTGAACAAAGCACTGCAAAGCCTTACACGGAGAGTGGTTTGCTATTGTGCGGGAAAGTCAGAGTTGTGAGATATAAACTTGCAATTGTGAGAAAAAGTTTATATCTCAGAATTGCGAGTTATAAAGTCAGAATTGCGAGTTATAAAGTCAGAATTGCGAGTTATAAAGTCAGAATTGCGAGTATCTCAGAATTACGAGTTATAAAGTCAGAATTGAGAGTTATAAAGTAAGAATTGCGAGTTATAAAGTCAGAATTGCGAGTTATAAAGTCAGAATTGCGAATATCTCAGAATTGCGAGTTATAAAGTCAGAATTCCGAGTTTATATCTCAGAATTATAAGTTATAAAGTCAGAATTGCGAGTTTATATCTCAGAATTGCGAGTTATAAAGTCAGAATTGCGAGTTATAAAGTCAGAATTGCGAGTTATAAAGTCAGAATTGCGAGTTATAAAGTCAGAATTGCGAATATCTCAGAATTACGAGTTATAAAGTCAGAATTGAGAGTTATAAAGTAAGAATTGCGAGTTATAAAGTCAGAATTGCGAGTTATAAAGTCAGAATTGCGAATATCTCAGAATTGCGAGTTATAAAGTCAGAATTGCGAGTTTATATCTCAGAATTATAAGTTATAAAGTCAGAATTGCGAGTTTATATCTCAGAATTGCGAGTTATAAAGTCAGAATTGCGAGTTTATATCTCAGAATTGCGAGTTATAAAGTCAGAATTGCGAGTTATAAAGTCAGAATTGCGAGTTTATCCCCCAGTTTCACAGACAAGGCTTAAGCCTAGTCCTAGACTAAAATGTATATCTGAGCTGTTTCAACTGAAAGAAACTTGCACAGACTGATCTTAAAACATGTCAGTGCCTTTGTTTACAAAGATCCACGGACGATGCCATTTCTCACGTTCTCCACTCTTCCCTCACACACTTGGATAGCAACAATGGAAATTATGTAAGGCTGCTATTCATCGACTATAGCTCAGCTTTCAACACTATAGTCCCCATCAAGCTGGCATCTAAACTCACAGACCTCGGCCTAAACTCCTCACTCTCTGACTGGATTCAAGACTTCCTCACCGGCAGACCTCAAGTGGTGAAAGTTGGCCAGTTCACCTCAAACTCCATCACTCTGAACATAGGAGCCCCACAGGGCTGTGTCCTGAGTCCCCTGCTCTACTCTCTCTACACGCATGACTGCGTGTCCTCTCACAGCTCCACATCTATTGTCAAATTCGCTGATGATACTGTGGTTCTGGGCCTCATCTCCAACAACGATGAGACCGCATACTTGGACGAGGTAGAGAGACTCACATCATGGTGCCAGGACAACTGTCTCTCTCTGAATGTGAGCAAAACTAAAGAGCTGATCATGGACTTTAGGAAGAGACAGCAGCAGCCCTACACTCCTCTTATGATCAGTGGGACCCCTGTGGAGAGGGTGAGCAGCTTCAAGTACCTCGGTGTAAACATCTCCGAGAACCTGACTTGGACTACACACATCCAAACACAGGTTAAGAAAGCCAGGCAAAGACTGTACCATCTGCGACAGCTGAGGAAATTCAGGGTCTCACCAGCAATCCTGAAAACTTTCTATTCAGGGACCATAGAAAGTGTATTGACTCAGTGCATCTCAGTGTGGTATGGAAACAGCTCCAATCAGGACTGCAAAGCACTACAGAGAGTTGTGCGCTTAGCTGAGCGCATCTCAGGGTCTGCTCTCCCCTCTCTGCAGGACATCTACCTCAAACGCTGCAAAAATAGAGCTGTCAAAATCATCAAGGACTCAAATCACCCTGGTAACCAGCTATTCACTTTGCTTCCATCTGGTAAGCGCTTCCGTAGCCTGATGGCAAAAACTGAGAGACTTAGGAGGAGCTTCTTCCCCCAGGCCATCAGGCTCCTAAACTCTAACTCTGTGTCATAACATCACTTGACTCCATGTAAATATCACCATATCAATAAGCTATTCATAATTTTTCTCTACCTCATATTGCTGCTATTATATACCCTGTACAACTTTTTTGCACATTATTTTGCACATTCCTCTTAGTACTATTTAAGTCAACAACATACTGACCTGCACATTTATATTTATATTTTTTATCTATCTTTTTATTTTATTCTTTTATTTTATTTTATTTTTTTCTACTTTTCTTCTCTTAATATTTGTATACTTTATAATTGCATTGTCCTTGGAGCGGACCTGACCTACATTTCACTGCTGGTTATACTCTGTATAATTGTGTATGTGACAAATAAAACTCTTGAATCTTGAATCTTGAGATGAACTAATCAATTCTCTTTCCGGCTCAGGCTGCATTGGTTAAGCGTATGGGGCTGTCACGTGATGAACGAACGACTCAAACCCGAGACTCGATATAGACGAACTAATCAATTCTCTTTCCGGCTCAGGCTGCATTGGTTAAGCGTATGGGGCTGTCACATGATGAACGAACGACTCAAACCCAAGACTCGATATAGACGAACTAATCCATTCTCTTTCCGGCTCACGCTGCATTGGTTAAGCGTATGGGGCTGTCACGTGATGAACGAACGACTCAAACCCCAGACTCGATATAGACGAACTAATCCATTCTCTTTCCGGCTCACGCTGCATTGGTTAAGCGTATGGGGCTGTCACGTGATGAACGAACGACTCAAACCCCAGACTCGATATAGACGAACTAATCCATTCTCTTTCCGGCTCACGCTGCATTGGTTAAGCGTATGGGGCTGTCACATGATGAACGAACGACTCAAACCCCAGACTCGATATAGACGAACTAATCCATTCTCTTTCCGGCTCACGCTGCATTGGTTAAGCGTATGGGGCTGTCACGTGATGAACGAACGACTCAAACCCGAGACTCGATATAGACGAACTAATCAATTCTCTTTCCGGCTCAGGCTGCATTGGTTAAGCGTATGGGGCTGTCACGTGATGAACGAACGACTCAAACCCAAACACTTGTCAGATAAGAGGTGGTGCGCTAATCATAGACTAAAGACCCAGGTAAACAATTAAGTAATATTTTCTGTTTCTTATAGCATAGTTTTGCATTGTTTGTAGTGTGATAAACGTTTGCATAAGTAGTAGATGTGTTTGGAAAGTAACACATAACATTTGAATTATATTTTGCTAAAATTAACGAAATGAACGAAATGACTCGAAAAAAGATTCATTCATTTTGCTGAACGAGACTCAAAGGTCCGAGTCGGTAAAATGATCCGAACTTCGCATCACTAATGTGCTGGAGTATTTAATTAAAAGATCATCACTGCTTAAGTAGTTTCACAGTTACTATCTTTAAAAAAAAGCAGTAGAACATCAGAGTTTGCAGCTCATCATTGACTGAAACACAGGCTCTACTCTCCAGCACAATGGGGACCCACAAAACTACATTAACAGATCTGTCATGTGCAAAAACACATTAATACAGTTCAGTTTAATATTTACTCTCATCAGTTCATGACTTTGCATTACTGTTTTTTTTTGTGGATCTTCACTAATATTTCAGTAAAAATACCTTTTTTCGTTTGGTTAACCTGACTGTTACGTTTTACAGTAAATTGTTGTTTTTCCTTGACTTAACGGTAATCTACTGGCAGCATGGTTGCCAGTAAGTAACTACAGTATTTTCTACAGTTTGTTGTCGTAAATTAATTACAGTTTATTGTTGTTAAATTACATTTCATGCTGGGGTTTTTTCCATGTTCCATCTATAACCCTTTAAACCCCGCAACAAAATCCTCAGTTATAAATGAACACTTATACTGAAATGATTTGAGTTAAAGACATGTTTTTAGTTATTTAAAGTGTTTGCAGTTTTATACTAAGAAATATATTTCTTCTCAGTGGACTCAAATTATATAAGTTCACATTACTAACGCCATATGAATATTAATATTTTAAACTCGAACTGTATGAAGCTATTGGAGCAGAGTTAATTTCCATGATAGTATAACAGTAACATGCTGTAAAAATGAAGCGCTGTAAGTTAACGATAGAGGGCTGTAAATTAACGTACATTATTGTTATTTAACAGCACAATTTTTAACAGTGCATGCTAACTGCATGCCACCGCCAACAACACATGAATTAGGCACAAAATCATGGAGATTATTACAGTGGATGATTGCTAGAAAGTAGCATGGACTGATGAATCAAGATTCCTGGTTGATCACTTCGACGGCCGAGCGTGGATACACTGATTACCAACAGAGGCTGTGGCACCTGGATGCACTGTTGGGTGGAATCAGGGCAGTGGCGGCATTATTGTGTCATGTGCAATGTTTTCTTGGGACACTTTAGACCCCATTATCCCAACAACACAATCCCTGATAGCTGCCAGTTATCTGAACATTGCTGTGCACCAAGTGCAACCATTCATGGCAACCCAGATAACAAGAAAGCAGGTGAAAAACATTGAATCAATGTTAAAATTAGTTGATTTGTCAGTGTTAATTGCAATGAATTGATGTAATTTTTGCACCCGCAATTAATGTTGAAATTTCAACAAACCACCATTATTGTGATCAGTGTTTGATTTAGTTGGGCTCTTGACTCTTGTCTTTCAGTATTTACAATAGTGTTTCACTGAGAACACATGTATTATTAAAGAAATATAAGTTTTAAAGTTAAGTTGGAGTAGATTACTTTTTGTGATGGGTGTCAAGCTATAATAAAGTTGAGACATGATTCTAAAAAATGTTAAACTTGAAATTTCTTTACTGAAGTAAATGTTCTGTTTCACAAATGTAATTATACTGTGGCAAAACATACAGAAAGACAACTATGTAAATAACCTCACAATGACTACAGTCACCATCACCTGATCTTAATGGATCTTAGTTTTCATTTCCTCAACAAATGTATTTTAGCACATTGTTACAAGTGCAGATGAAAACCGAACATTACAGTACAAAGAGTCGAGCCCAACTAAAGCAAACACTGATCACAATAATGATGGTTTGTTGAAATTTCATTTTTTTTTCAACATTATATGCAGGTGCAAAAGTGATTTTCATTCAATGTAATTAACATTTGGCAAATCTAATTTTTTTAACATTGAATCAATGGTGGTTTTCTATCAGGGTGTTCATAATGTAACGACTCATCTGTGTATATTTCATATATTGCTAGTCAACAATAGCAAAAGCACAGTTGCTTGTATTAAAGTATTTAGCAAATGGCTCTTTTCCACTGCGTGGTACGAATCGCCACGGCTCAGTTCGGCTCGGTTTGCGTTTCCACTGCAGTTTAGTACTGCTTTAGAGTGGGCGAGATTATCCACGTGTCGTTATAGTTGCGCCGCCTCTACTGCCGTGACTCCTGAAAACTTTTTAATTCCGTGTAGCTCCATTAAGAAAGAAAAGAAAAGAAAGGTGTGCTCGTTCAAAACAGTTGCCTTCGATCTTTCTCTAGCTGGGCTGATTTAAATCTAGCAGGTCTGTTGTGTCTTGCGCTGCAAGTTCAATGAAGCAGGCAGTGACAACTTTCTCCGGCCAATCAGTGATCAGCAGAGTTTACACGTCATGTTCTGGTAACGTTACGGCTCGCTTAGAGCCTCGGTCGAGGTGGTACTAAAAAAGTACCAGGTACTGTACCCAGTGGAAACCCCCCCAAAAGTGAGCCATACTGAACCGTATCGTGCCGTACCATGCAGTGGAAAAGCGCCAAAAGAGACTGTCACTGTACAGACGACTGAAAAGCCATTACTTTTTAAAATAAAGTAACATATAGACTTAATGGTGTTTGGCCAATCATCATCCTAACCACAGGCTCTACTTTTCAGAACGACAGCAACCACAAAACCTCAAACATACCAGAAACCCTCATACATCCCAAAATAATACATTAAACACTAACAGATCTCCCCCATATTAAAATTGAGCAAAAACACATGAAATAACATTTCATTTTAACATTTACTTTTCACAAGCAAAGCATGCTGGCAATTAGAAATCAGCCGTAACTCATTCTGTGAATATATATGTGTATATATTCAGATTTATATGGGAACATGTATGTGCAATATATGCACACAATAAATCATACCCTTATGAGACAGAAATACATGAATATATATCAAGTTTTATAAGCTTTGGGAATATTACATAACTCCTGTTTCCACTAACTTTATATTGATATGTCTCACTAAACCAACTCTGACTGTTGAGCCTTAGATTTCAGTGTTCACTGGAGACTCAGTTACAAACAAAACTCTCTTCTCATTATTTTGTGATGTCATTGTTAGAGTTCACTCATCTGAATATCTGGTCTTAACCAAATGTTAAATATGTGGGTGTTTTTCTGTATTGATCACAGTAGCTCTGTGATTCTGCAGTATGAAAAAAATATAGTACTTGACTTAGTTTTTTAACTTGTGCATTTCTGAGACACTGATAGACATCAACAATCAGCACAGAAATCTCAACAATGGTGACACAAGTTTCATGCTGCAATGCATGATAGGCGCCAGTATAAAATGAAACTCCCAGCATGCACTGCAGTGTGAAGAAATTATGCAGCTGAATGGTCATACTATTTTCTTTATTTACATGTATTGTTGTCACATTTTTTTTGCTACCATTGTTGAGATTCATATGCTGATTTTTGATGTCTGTGTTTCTCAGTGATGCAGATTTGTTTTGAAGCAATGTGTTCAAAACTCATTCATTATAACAGATTGTTTTTAACTTTATAGTTTACAGTGATGGCATGAAAATTAGCTGTATTAATAATGTAGTACATTTAGTAAGGGATTAAACACAGATTGAGATTAGTGAATCAGGGAGATATTTGATGAGCACATTATCATCAATGTAAAATCACTAATCAGTGATAATTTTACTTTGTTTTTGTTGTAATAAATGTGCTTGGTAAACACACAGTTTGAACAGCAAGAGTAATATCTGATATTAAATTTTGGTAAAATATTTTTCTTTTAAGAAAATGATTACAATAAAATGCTGGAATCAACATAAAAATCATCACAAATTCACATAATAATCAACACAAATTCTGTTGTCTGAGCTTATGTTCTATTAAATTAAGAATATTCCTGCAAAAGTCAATTTAATAAATACATACTGAAAGTCCATCACCTTTCTGAGATGAGCACACACATAAGGGTTGTCCCTCTTCTCTGAGACCTTTCCACTTGTTTTGCCTCTGTGTATCCGTCTTGTATCCAGTGAGTGTTGTGATTCCAAGAAAACATCTGCACATAAAACAAGCAGAAGCTTTAGGATAAAGTTCAGTATTGAAAGAAACTAGCTCAATAAAATAAATGTAAAAATGCCACTTATACAATACAATCAGCATTTACCAGTACTTAAAGTGTTACTCCACCTCAAAATGAAAATTGTGTCATTAATCACTTACCCCCATGTCGTTCTAAACCTGTAAAAGCTTTGTCCGTCTTCGGAACACAATTTAAGATATTTTGGGTGAGAACCGGGAGGCTTGAGACTGTCCCATTGACTGCCAAACAATTACCACTGTCAAGGCCCAGAAAAGCATGAAAGACATCGTCAAAATAGTCCATCTGCCATCAGTGGTTCAACCGTAACTTTATGAAGCTACGAGTATACTTTTTATACAGGTGGTGGATGAGGAGACACCACCCCTCACAATGTAGAGCGCTTTGAGTGCTTAGAAAAGCAGAAAAGTGCTATATAAATGTAATGAATTATTATTATTACAACAATTTGTCTTCTCTGTATCAGCGTTGCACCATTTTGGAGAGTATCCGCTGGACAGAAACTGTGTATGCTGTTCTGAGTCAGCTGGGTCACACGGATACACTTTCTACATTTGTTTACACTTTGATTTGAACGAAAACAGCGTATCCGTGTGACGCGTAATCCGTCATCTGTACAGTGCCACTGTCAGCATGCCATGGTAGACGCACATAAGAGCATGCTCTTCTCCACAGGAACCGTCTTGCAGCACATCTTTATTTTCGCAAAATCCTAATTACAACATCATATATGATATATATATAGATTACATTGTCTCATATATAATGCTCCTAAGTTTCTTCATATTGCGTTAGTAGCTGATAACACCAAATCAGTAAAAGAATAAAAATTTCACTACAAAAGATCTCCATGATTAGCCTGTTTTTGTACTTCCTGCTTTTCTGTGCTTGAGATTTTCTGTTCAATGAATGGATGACCTTAGCACGTGTGGTTTATAATTTCTAATTCACCTACAAAAAGGGCAGTGTGAAAGTGAACCACAAAAAAAATATAAAATAAAATAAAAAATAAACATTTTGATTGTATTTTGTCTGGACCAAAGCAAGAGAACTAGTGGACTTTCCTGGTGTGGATACATCTTTAGTGCTTCTGTTGGATAACTGGTCGGATAACATTGCTGTCGGGTATCATTGCACTGAGTGAATGTTGACCTAACCTGTTCCTGTAGCTGCTGCTTGCAGCTTTATTGCATTTTCTCTGAAATCAAATTTAACTTTTTTTTACTAGTAGGAGAACTAAATCTTCTGCTGAAGAATTTTCACAACAGTGATGACTTTATATTGACAGGTCTCTCTAAACCAACTCTGACTGTTGAGCCTCTGAGTTCAGTGTTCACTGGAGACTCAGTTACTCTGAGATGTGAGGGGATTCAGTCACAGAATGGATGGGAGTTTCTCTGGAGAAAAGACTCAAACCCTGAATCTACTGGAGCTGCAACTAAAACAATCAATCCTGTGAAAGTCTCTGATGGAGGAGAGTACAGCTGCAGAGCACGAAGAGGAGGATATTACACAGATTACAGTAAACCAGCAGCAGTAACAATATACGGCAAGTATTATGGTATACATATTATTACTTTTATTTATTACATTATTTTACATTTTGAATTGTTGTCATTGTACAGAAAGAGCAAAACCCACAGTGACCATTAAACCTGCTCAACATGTGTTCAGAGGAGACACAGTCACTCTCAGATGTGACATATATGCTGAAGGAGTCACTAGCTCGCGCTACAGATGGTATAAAGAAGGTTCAAGAAGTGTTTTCAGTTATCGACAGGAACACACATTCAGTTCTGTTACTGAGTCTGACGCAGGTAAATACTCCTGTGAAGGATCAGAGACAGGAGGATCACGCTGGTCACAAAAGAGTGATGCAGTTACACTTACAGTATCAGGTGAGCTTCATCATCTCCTCACAGAGCTGTAAAATACTTGAGTAATTTTACTTGATTACTGTACTTAAGTATTATTTTGGGGGATCTGTACTTTATTCAAGTACAATTTAAAGTGACTACTTATACTTTTATTTGATTACATTTCTGAAGAAAAAACAGTACTTTTTACTCCTTACAATTTTATTTAATCTTGAAAAGTACATTACATTTTTATTTTATCTTATGCACATTAAATATGGTAAACAGAAGCTCAAACGTGCGTGCCTGCTGTGAGAATCAATGATCATTGTTTTCATGCATAAAGCACACACTTCTACTTCAGTTATGACTTTCATCAGGTAAATGTCTGGCTTCAAAAGTTCACCATCAAATCTGAGGAAGCATATTGAGGTAGCAAAGTTGCATTTTCTCAAAAAAGTTTATTCATTATTCTTTCTGTTGTGATAAAGCCATTACCTGTGTCAGGGGCGTCATACACATTATTTTTGAGGGGGCACGAGTTGGGGTGGGGTCTCATGTGAGATAAAGCAGCCACAACAGCACTTATGTTTTATTTATTTCCTTTTTATTTGAAACATTCCCAAACGCATTAACTATATCATGGAATATCTTGATTCTCACCTTTATTGAAAAGGAGTAAGAGGATGCTTAGGTAGCTAGCTTGAAGCCAATGGGGCTGTCAGTAAGAACAGGTCCAGTCTAGTCACTCTGATGTTGAGGTCTTTATTTTCTTTCCAAATCAGGTATTGGATGTGTGTGTATGTAGGGGTGTATGTGTGCGTGTGTGATTTCTACAAAGAACAGAAATACAATGTTTTAGTTTACAATAATCATAACATTGAATTCACAGGAAATAAAGTAATTTAAACAATACATAAGGCCATCTACTCATACTATAATCTCAAATACATATCTAAGTAACTAAAGAACATGCCTAAGCAGGAAATACAGCGAAATAAACACATTTAGGACAAACTTAATGAAGTGAAGTGACATTCAGCCAAGTATGGTGACCCATACTCGGAATTCGTGCTCTGCATTTAACCCATCCAACGTGCACACACACAGCAGTGAACACACACACACACACACACAGCAGTGAACGAACACACACCGTGAACACACACCCGGAGCAGTGGGCAGCCATTTTATGCTGCAGCGCCCGGGGAGCAGTTGGGGGTTCGGTGCCTTGCTCAAGGGCACCTCAGTCGTGGTATTGAGGGTGGAGAGAGCGCTGGACATTCACTCCCCCCACCTACAATCCCTGCCGGCCCGAGACTCGAACCCGCAACCTTCGGATTACAAGTCCGACTCTCTAACCATTAGGCCACGACTTCCCCTGTATTAATAAATACAGAATAATAGTTAAGTGTCAAACAAAAGCACTTACATGGTCAAATACGTACACGCAGGAAAAAACAAAGGAGAAAGCACTCAGTCCTCTGCACAGTGCATCAATGTGCACCAGAATGAAGGTGCTGTGGGCACCTGTGCAATTTATAAAGCCTGATAGTGTCCTAATTGGCTTGAGATCAGGTGGGTGGAGCTAGAAGTTAATAGGAAAATTAACAAGCTAAGAGGGGTGTAGCACATGCTTGGCACCTTGAAGCTTCAAGTACTCCAGAGTGCAGTCTGGACGATGGGGCGGGGCGGGGCGACACGTGGCGCCCACCCCCAATTTCATTGGTTTATAACATGGCAAGCCTTATTGGTATAGACCCGAGCATGCGCATTCCTTTGTGTACAATTTTGTAAAATTGATTTGGACATACTACAGAAATATGTTCTAACTCTAGAATCATAGGCTTTAATTATTATCTGTTTAGTAACCATAGTAATTTTAGTCAGATGAATTCATTATTTAAAAATAAACTTGAGCACCTCCGGGTTCTTCAGGTTATAGCGCTTCATTCATATTTCCTTGAGGATCGGAAGGCCACGGATCAGCACTAAATTGGGATTTTATACGCAAATGGTGATAATTTACTGTATTTTAGACATGGGCAAACACAAATATAATTTCTTATATAACGTGAATATGTTTTAAAGTATGTTTTAAAGCACAACCGTTTATTTATTTTTTTTGTTATTTATAGAGATGAGTTAGCCTATGTTGCTCAATGCGTCACAAACTTGTAGGTTATAAAGTGCAAATAAATATTTTCATGAGAAGCTCAATGTTTCCTTGTTTATATCTCAATAAAATATTTGAGCATATATCGATTCTCTTACAGTTTTTTAAAATTTCCTATCTTATAGTAAATAAGTGTCCGTGACATCAAATATTAAAAATCCAATAATTTCTGTATCCACGCCCTCATTGTGTGTGTGTGCGTGTTAATCTGTGTACGGGATGAATTTAGATTCAGTTATTAACACTCGATCATTGTAGCCATATAGACCTGCGTAAATATCAAATATTAAATAACTCGGCGCTGTGAATCTGTGCAAAAGGTGCGTGAGCACTTTTAATAAAAGACCTTCTCTGTGATTAATGTTTTTATTTATTTATTAAAGACTATATAGCTACTAAAAATCTAACATCTGTAGGCCTAATATAGTACAGTGATTGGTTCTTTTTAAAGGATTGAACCACACAACCAATAATTTAATTTGTGCATAGTCTATATATAAAAGTATAAATAAAAATGTTTAAATACACATTAAAGCACATTAATAATAATATTTGCTGTAGGTCAGATTTAATAACAGCTCTTTTAGTAAACAAAAACATTTAGGCCTATATGCAAATAAATAAATAAATAATTGAGTGTGTGTTTCAGCAAGGTTTTTATTCCCATTACCCACACATCATACCCCAGTTCACGCTGATGGGCTATTTGGTATTATTGTCTTATTTGTCACCGTTGTTCTTTAAATTAAAACCATTTGCGGGTTTGTCCTATGTCTTCCTGAACTACAATGAATGAAGTTTGTGTTTATCCACCGATCCTAAAATAAAGAATATAGGCTACATGTAAATATTAATTATACAAAACAGCTAAATCTCAAACAGTGGATCATTTTTATCAGCATCGCCCAGCTAAAACTGCTCAATGTTTAAGTAGTATGTCTGCTTCGTGTACTGTGAAAAGTGCAATAATATATGAGTTAATTTAACGTGCCATTAGGACTATATCATGGCCACGAATTAAGAATTTGTTCTGAAGACTTCGTGAGCCGCTCATATTAAACAGCTCTATTCTGCCCGAATACTCGGAGATGCCCCAACCAAGCGTTTGATAGGAACTTACTCTAACTAATTCGTCATAAGTAAAAAAAATAAAAATAAAACACATTTGCTAATTGATTCTAACTAAAATCGCTGTTGTTAGCACTTAATATTTCTGTAGTACAGCCAAACAGCGTAGATCATTCATAAAAATGTATATACAAGAATGCTCATGAGCAAACGTCTACACACCAATAAGCTCCGCTGTATCATAAGCCAATGAAATTGGGGGTGGGCGGAGCGACACGTGTCACCCCACCTTAATGTGTCGCCCCGCCCCTTCATCCAGACTGCACTCTGGAGCTACTCTGAAGCTTAGGGACACACAACTTCTCAACATTTATAGATTATGTTAGATGATAGTGGGCGATGGTCAAAGTAACCTAATGCAATCTATTAACTATGCATAAAAACCTGTCTGTTTACTTAATTAACAGATATGGGTGCCATGCATATTTTTAATACAACTGACTTTATATTTAATGTGAATTTAACATTGAAAGTTAGGCTACTAATCACAACTCTTTCATTGTACAGAAAGAGAGCAACAATATCATTTACAATATCAAAGAACAACTCCCATTAAAATCACTGAAGCTGTTTACATTATGAAATGAATATCTCACTTACAGATTCATACACACATTTGCACTTTGTTGTTTCTTTACGAGAGAATTGCCACACTGTAAAACCCAACAAGTTAGGGTAACTCAAACCGTTTGAGTAAACAAATTCCCCTTGGTTTAAACCATGTAAGTGTTAAGACTTGCAGTTAATTAATTAAGTGATTAATTAAGTGCTGTTTGAGCATTAGTGATGAACACCTGCTGTTAACAAACAGAATCACTGAAGAAAAGATAAACACCATCGCCTTAGATGAAATCAACTGAAATAAAATGCATTAAATCTCTCAAGATCTGATTAAACAACCCCACAAACCACATCACCAGCTCCACTTATTAATAACCAGACTGAGACATCTACAGAAGATCTTATTGAGAATTAACTAAGGTTTAGATGTTGATTTATTTCATTTGACGTAACCATGTTAGAGATCAGTGTCTGCTTTAGTTGGCCTCTTGACCCTTGACATTTGTTTTTGTTTTTTTCTCCTCTGGCTGATGTAATTGTGTGTTCCTGGAACATTTTTGTTACAACTCAAAGGCCCAGAGAAAATCATTGAGTTGTTGGTTGCTGTATATTTATAATGAGAGTTATTTGTTAGTTAACTGATCATATTTTGAGTGAGCATAGACTCACTGTGTGTCTAATCGAAATGAGTGTTGGAGTGTTTATAGTGAAAGTGATTCTAATAGCCAGTGTTCTGTGACAGTCAATTAATATCAATACATTCTAAACAGTTTGTCCACCAAAATGTTTTAATCTATGGCAGCAGCTAGACTCACACATACATCAAGAATCAGTTTGTGAACCTCAACAATTGTGACCATAAAAAAAAAAGAAAAAAAAAATCATGCAGCAATGCATGCTGGGAGCCACTGATGAGTTTTGTCCTATGCTAGTACCCAGCATGCATTGCTACGTGATTATTATTTTATTTTTATTTTTAAATGGTCACCATTGTTGAGGTTCATAAGATGATTCTTAATTTCTGTGTGAGTCGAGCTGATGCTATAGATTCAAACTTTTATGTGGATAAACTGTGTGGAAAGTCATTTTATTGACAGACTGTCATAGAACTGATGGCTCTTAGAATCACTTTCACTACAATCAATATAACATTGATATAAGTAAAGATTATACTGTGTCTAATCTCTGCTTCAATGGATATTCAATTTATATTCACTCTCAATGAGATCAGTTCATTAATAGAGGATTGTCAATATAGATATCTAACAATCAACTACTGATCATTTTTTCTGAGCTTTGGAGACGAGTTACAGCAAATGTGCTCGAGGGTCCGTGTACGTTTTGATAGTTTGTTTTCCAATTTGAAATGAAATAAGCAGAAACGAGAAAACGGCACCTTTATTCGTTTTTTCGTTTTTTTTAAAAAAACGAAAAAACGAGATTTCGGCTTGATTTTTCGTTTTTTAGTTCAGAGGCATAAAACGAATAAATGACTTCAAAATTCGTTTTCCGCATGTGGGCGGTCCTGAGACGCCCCCTTCCGCCGATTGGTCAAGCAAATCTGAGCATGTGACGTCATCAGTAGTCTCTCAGGTCTGTTCAACAAAATAATAGTCCTCTAACGTTACTATGGCTACCGATTCTTAAACTGTACAGGGCAGGTCCTGTTGGGCTTTCCTCTGTGCAACTTTACGCGTTTCACAGAAATCTTTACATCAGAAATATTAAATATTAGTCTGCCACCAGCCCGTTTTATTTAGCTGTGCAGAGTTAAATCTGTGTGGTGAAGCTGCGCTAGACAGCGCCGAGCGAGAGAGGATCACTGACCAGTGTTCAGTCAGCAGTCAGAACTTGGGTACCTATGATGGTGAAATACATTTGTACTGAAAATGACCCGCGAGTATGATTGACAGGACGATAGCGGAGGCAATTAAAAGCGCAATATAACTTCTGTTAACAGAAACATAATTTTTTTTTTTTTTATATATAAGTGGCTTTGTCTTTGTTTTAATCAAATAATTGTGAACCACAAACCGAGCCTTCGTTTTAAAGGGCAATTTCCAAATATATTTTATTTATTTGTTATAATATGGGTATTTTATGTCACCCGTCTTATTAGTTTGATTATAGTAGGCTATACGCGAGTTTTTTTATTGTACTATTTTACTGTTGTTTTTTAATTAACATTATATCATAACAACTTATAAAGATCAAAATCTACAGAAGAGATTAACAAATAACATTGGTGTTGTCATAAGTTAACTAATCAATGGGAAAATTTCCTCACCGGCACAACCCTATTCTTAATGTTGGCTACATGTTACAGATTTAATGTTGAGCACATAATGTTAAAGGCTTCTTAAATACCATTACACTCGGTTGAAGAGTCAAGAAGGATGTTAAATTTACTGTAGATTTCAATCTGTCATTAGTTGGTGACCCGGTGTAATTATAATAGCATAAATAAAAACAAATACACGTAATAGGCTATGTATGCCAATAGGCAAAACACATCTGCTTTTCCTCTAGATCACTTTACCTATGGAAGCCCGTTTCCGCCAATGAATAAAAAATAAAACAAGGTAATTGCGACTTTTTATCTCACAATTCAGACTTCTTTTCTCGCAATTCTGACTTTATAACTCGCAATTCTGAGATATAAACTTGCAATTCTGAGATATAAACTCGCAATTCTGACTTTATAACTCGCAATTCTGACTTTATAACTCGCAATTCTGAGATATAAACTCGCAATTCTGACTTTATAACTCGCAATTCTGACTTTATAACTCGCAATTCTGAGATATAAACTCGCAATTCTGACTTTATAACTCGCAATTCTGACTTTATAACTCGCAATTCTGACTTTATAACTCGCAATTCTGACTTTATAACTCGCAATTCTGAGATATAAACTCGCAATTCTGACTTTATAACTCGCAATTCTGACTTTATAACTCGCAATTCTGAGATATAAACTCGCAATTCTGACTTTATAACTCGCAATTCTGACTTTATAACTCGCAATTCTGAGATATAAACTCGCAATTCTGACTTTATAACTCGCAATTCTGAGATATAAACTCGCAATTCTGACTTTATAACTCGCAATTCTGAGATATAAACTCGCAATTCTGACTTTATAACTCGCAATTCTGACTTTATAACTCGCAATTCTGACTTTATAACTCGCAATTCTGAGATATAAACTCGCAATTCTGACTTTATAACTCGCAATTCTGAGATTAAGGCCCGGTTTCTTAGATAGGGCTTAGCCTAAACCAGGATTAGGCCATAGTTCAATTAGGACATTTAAGTCATTTTTATAAACATGCCTTAGAAAAAAGCATTACTGCGGTGCATCTTGAGACAAAACAAAGGCACTGACATGTTTTAAGATCAGTCTGTGCAAGTTTCTTTCAGTTGAAACAGCTCAGATATACATTTTAGTCTAGGACTAGGCTTAAGCCTTGTCTGTGAAACTGGGGGATAAACTCGCAATTCTGACTTTATAACTCGCAATTCTGACTTTATAACTCGCAATTCTGACTTTATAACTCGCAATTCTGAGATATAAACTCGCAATTCTGACTTTATAACTCGCAATTCTGAGATATAAACTCGCAATTCTGAGATATAAACTCGCAATTCTGACTTTATAACTCGCAATTCTGACTTTTTGTTTCAGAATTCTGATTTTTTTTCTCACAATTGCGAGTTTATATCTCACAACTCTGACTTTCTCGCACCATAGCAAACCACTCTCCGTGTAAGGCTTTGCAGTACTTTGTTCAATTAGCTGAACTATATATTGAACTAGATGAATGTTGCGTCCGATTATGATTTTTGAACAAACATAAAAATGACTCATTATTCTTTATTTCTATGTTTTGCGCTCGCGGTTGGACATACCGCCGGGCTTTCAGACACAACATTCTTCATTTCTTTATAGTTCTGAGTTTGAGGCAGCTTCTATCGCGTTATTTTAATAACAGCTGTCAAGTAAAGCGCGTATTATTGTAACACGAGAGTGGATACATATGAATGCACGCAGGTGGATTTCCTTCACTCTCCATGAGGCGCGCTTTGTTCATGCTATAGAATTATCTTATCTCCTGTATTTAATGTTGTAAAATATCGACCAAGCAAGACATCCCCAATGAAAATTATAAATAAATTATAAATAAATGAAAACTTTTTAGTCAATTATATATGAAGAATTCAGATGCAAAAGCTTAAATGCCATCTGAAATTTTCTTCTAAAATTTTCTTCATTGTCATTTTACTTTAATGACAATGAAAAGAACCTGTACCTGAGAAAAATGCTCATTTTAGAAGAAAATTTCAGATGGCACTTAGAGGCTTTTGCATCTGAACTCTTCATATAGACTACAGGCCTATATAATATACTTCTGTGATTAAATTATCGTTGCTATAGACAATAATAATATAAGTTGGTCTCGTTCTGGTTGCAGTTCTGGCTGTAAACTAGTGTAAAATCTTAGAAGCATATTCAGGAAAACGTTTATGAAAATGTCCAAACACAGGAAGCCTATATTCCAGATAAATGCAATCTAATTCAGGGGTGCAAAATTCAGTTGCTTGAGGACCACAGCCCTGCAGAATTTAGTTCCAACCCTGCTCAAAAACACTGTTTTTTATTTTTTATTTTTTTTTATTCAGATTTATAGCTGAACCGTGTGTATTTGGGTTGATGCTAAACTTTGCAGTAGCTATAAATGAAGTATGAATGAAGTATTATGCTCTCGAAGGACAGTCGGATTCTGCTGTACCAGCACATAAAGGGATTTCTGGAAATAAAGCTGCCGATGAGCTATCAATAATAGTGTTACAATAATAAGTTTTTGACTTGACAGTTGTTATTAAAATAACGGCGGCGGTAGTGTCCAACCGCGAGCGCAAAACATAGAAATAAAGAATAATGAGTCATTTTTATGTTTGTTCAAAATTCATATTCGGACGCAACATTCATATAGTTCAATATATAGTTCCGCTATAGCAAATTGAACAAAGTACTGCAAAACCTTACACGGAGAGTGGTTTGCCATGGTGCGAGAAAGTCAGAGTTGTGAGATATAAACTCGCAATTGTGAGAAAAAAAGTCAGAATTGCGAGTTTATATCTCAGAATTGCGAGTTATAAAGTCAGAATTGCGAGTTATAAAGTCAGAATTGTGAGTTATAAAGTCAGAATTGCGAGTTATAAATTCAGAATTGCAAGTTTATATCTCAGAATTGCGAGTTTATATCTCAGAATTGCGAGTTATAAAGTCAGAATTGCGAGTTTATATCTCAGAATTGCGAGTTTATATCTCAGAATTGCGAGTTATAAAGTCAGAATTGCGAGTTATAAAGTCAGAATTGCGAGTTTATATCTCAGAATTGCGAGTTATAAAGTCAGAATTGCGAGTTTATATCTCAGGATTGTGAGTTATAAAGTCAGAATTGCGAGTTTATATCTCAGAATTGCGAGTTATAAAGTCAGAATTGCGAGTTATAAAGTCAGAATTGTGAGTTATAAAGTCAGAATTGCGAGTTATAAATTCAGAATTGCGAGTTTATATCTCAGAATTGCGAGTTTATATCTCAGAATTGCGAGTTATAAAGTCAGAATTGCGAGTTTATATCTCAGAATTGCGAGTTATAAAGTCAGAATTGCGAGTTATAAAGTCAGAATTGCGAGTTATAAAGTCAGAATTGCGAGTTTATATCTCAGAATTGCGAGTTTATATCTCAGAATTGCGAGTTATAAAGTCAGAATTGCGAGTTTATATCTCAGAATTGCGAGTTTATATCTCAGAATTGCGAGTTATAAAGTCAGAATTGCGAGTTATAAAGTCAGAATTGCGAGTTTATATCTCAGAATTGCGAGTTATAAAGTCAGAATTGCGAGTTTATATCTCAGAATTGCGAGTTATAAAGTCAGAATTGCGAGTTATAAAGTCAGAATTGCGAGTTTATATCTCAGAATTGCGAGTTATAAAGTCAGAATTGCAAGTTATAAAGTCAGAATTGCGAGTTATAAAGTCAGAATTGCGAGTTTATATCTCAGAATTGCAAGTTATAAAGTCAGAATTGCGAGTTATAAAGTCAGAATTGCGAGTTATAAAGTCAGAATTGCGAATTATAAAGTCAGAATTGCAAGTTATAAAGTCAGAATTGCGAGTTTATATCTCAGAATTGCGAGTTATAAAGTCAGAATTGCGAGTTTATATCTCAGAATTGCGAGTTATAAAGTCAGAATTGCGAGTTTATATCTCAGAATTGCGAGTTATAAAGTCAGAATTGCGAGTTATAAAGTCAGAATTGCGAGTTTATATCTCAGAATTGCGAGTTTATATCTCAGAATTGCGAGTTATAAAGTCAGAATTGCGAGTTATAAAGTCAGAATTGCGAGTTATAAAGTCAGAATTGCGAGTTTATATCTCAGAATTGCGAGTTATAAAGTCAGAATTGCGAGTTTATATCTCAGAATTGCGAGTTATAAAGTCAGAATTGCGAGTTTATATCTCAGAATTGCGAGTTTATATCTCAGAATTGCGAGTTATAAAGTCAGAATTGCGAGTTTATATCAGAATTGCGAGTTATAAAGTCAGAATTGCGAGTTTATATCTCAGAATTGCGAGTTATAAAGTCAGAATTGCGAGTTTATATCTCAGAATTGCGAGTTATAAAGTCAGAATTGCAAGTTATAAAGTCAGAATTGCGAGTTATAAAGTCAGAATTGCGAGTTTATATCTCAGAATTGCGAGTTATAAAGTCAGAATTGCAAGTTATAAAGTCAGAATTGCAAGTTATAAAGTCAGAATTGCGAGTTATAAAGTCAGAATTGCAAGTTATAAAGTCAGAATTGCAAGTTATAAAGTCAGAATTGCAAGTTATAAAGTCAGAATTGCGAGTTATAAAGTCAGAATTGCGAGTTTATATCTCAGAGTTGCAAGTTATAAAGTCAGAATTGCGAGTTATAAAGTCAGAATTGCGAGTTATAAAGTCAGAATTGCGAGTTATAAAGTCAGAATTGCGAGTTTATATCTCAGAATTGCGAGTTATAAAGTCAGAATTGCGAATTATAAAGTCAGAATTGCGAGTTTATATCTCAGAATTGCGAGTTATAAAGTCAGAATTGCGAGTTATAAAGTCAGAATTGCGAGTTTATATCTCAGAATTGCGAGTTATAAATTCAGAATTGCGAGTTTATATCTCAGAGTTGCAAGTTATAAAGTCAGAATTGCGAGTTATAAAGTCAGAATTGCGAGTTATAAAGTCAGAATTGCGAGTTATAAAGTCAGAATTGCGAGTTATAAAGTCAGAATTGCGAGTTTATATCTCAGAATTGCGAGTTATAAAGTCAGAATTGCAAGTTATAAAGTCAGAATTGCAAGTTATAAAGTCAGAATTGCGAGTTATAAAATCAGAATTGCGAGTTATAAAGTCAGAATTGCGAGTTATAAAGTCAGAATTGTGAGTTATAAAGTCAGAATTGCGAGTTTATATCTCAGAATTGCGAGTTATAAAGTCAGAATTGCGAGTTATAAAGATAGAATTGCGAGTTTATATCTCAGAATTGCGAGTTATAAAGTCAGAATTGCGAGTTATAAAGTCAGAATTGCGAGTTATAAAGTCAGAATTGCGAGTTTATATCTCAGAATTGCGAGTTTATATCTCAGAATTGCGAGTTATAAAGTCAGAATTGCGAGTTTATATCTCAGAATTGCCAGTTTATATCTCAGAATTGCGAGTTATAAAGTCAGAATTGCGAGTTATAAAGTCAGAATTGCGAGTTATAAAGTCAGAATTGCGAGTTTATATCTCAGAATTGCGAGTTATAAAGTCAGAATTGCGAGTTTATATCTCAGAATTGTGAGTTATAAAGTCAGAATTGCGAGTTATAAAGTCAGAATTGCGATTTATAAAGTCAGAATTGCGAGTTTATATCTCAGAATTGCGAGATATAAAGTCAGAATTGCGAGTTTATATCTCAGAATTGCGAGTTATAAAGTCAGAATTGCGAGTTATAAAGTCAGAATTGCGAGTTTATATCTCAGAATTGCGAGTTATAAAGTCAGAATTGTGAGTTATAAAGTCAGAATTGCGAGTTTATATCTCAGAATTGCGAGTTATAAAGTCAGAATTGCGAGTTATAAAGTCAGAATTGCGAGTTATAAAGTCAGAATTGCGAGTTTATATCTCAGAATTGCGAATTATAAAGTCAGAATTGCGAGTTTATATCTCAGAATTGCGAGTTATAAAGTCAGAATTGCAAGTTATAAAGTCAGAATTGCGAGTTATAAAGTCAGAATTGCGAGTAATAAAGTCAGAATTGCGAGTTTATATCTCAGAATTGCGAGTTATAAAGTCAGAATTGCGAGTTTATATCTCAGAATTGCGAGTTATAAAGTCAGAATTGCGAGTTATAAAGTCAGAATTGCGAGTTATAAAGTCAGAATTGCGAGTTTATATCTCAGAATTGCGAGTTATAAAGTCAGAATTGCGAGTTATAAAATCAGAATTGCGAGTTTATATCTCAGAATTGCGAGTTATAAAGTCAGAATTGCGAGTTTATATCTCAGAATTGCAAGTTTATATCTCAGAATTGCGAGTTATAAAGTCAGAATTGCGAGTTATAAAGTCAGAATTGCGAGTTATAAAGTCAGAATTGCGAGTTATAAAGTCAGAATTGCGAGAAAAAAAGTCAGAATTGTGAGATAAAAAGTCGCAATTACCTTGTTTTATTTTTTATTCATTTGCGGAAACGGGCTTAGTAAAGTGATCTAGAGGAAAAGCAGATGTGTTTTGCCTATTGGCATGCATAGCCTATTACGTGTATTTGTTTTTATTTATGCTATTATAATTACACCGGGTCACCAACTAATGACAGATTGAAATCTACAGTAAATTTAACATCCTTCTTGACTCTTCAACCGAGTGTAATGGTATTTAAGAAGCCTTTAACATTATGTGCTCAACATTAAATCTGTAACATGTAGCCAACATTAAGAATAGGGTTGTGCCGTTGAGGAAATTTTCCCATTGATTAGTTAACTTATGACAACACCAATGTTATTTGTTAATCTCTTCTGTAGATTTTGATCTTTATAAGTTGTTATGATATATTGTTAATTAAAAAACAACAGTAAAATAGTACAATAAAAAAACTCGCGTATAGCCTACTATAATCAAACTAATAAGACGGGTGACATAAAATACCCATATTATAACAAATAAATAAAATATATTTGGAAATCGCCCTTTAAAACGAAGGCTCGGTTTGTGGTTCACAATTATTTGATTAAAACAAAGACAAAGCCACTTATATTAAAAAAAAATATATATATGTTTTTGTTAACAGAAGTTATATTGCGCTTTTAATTGCCTCCGCTATTGTCCTGTCAATCATACTCGCGGGTCATTTTCAGTACAAATGTATTTCACCATCATAGGTACCCAAGTTCTGACTGCTGACTGAACACTGGTCAGTGATCCTCTCTCGCTCGGCGCTGTCTAGCGCAGCTTCACCACACAGATTTAACTCTGCACAGCTAAATAAAACGGGCTGGTGGCAGACTAATATTTAATATTTCTGATGTAAAGATTTCTGTGAAACGCGTAAAGTTGCACAGAGGAAAGCCCAACAGGACCTGCCCTGTACAGTTTAAGAATCGGTAGCCATAGTAACGTTAGAGGACTATTATTTTGTTGAACAGACCTGAGCGACTACTGATGACGTCACATGCTCAGATTTGCTTGACCAATCGGCGGAAGGGGGCGTCTAAGGACCGCCCACATGTGGAAAACTAATTTTGAAGTCATTTATTCGTTTTATGCCTCTGAACTAAAAAACGAAAAATCAAGCCAAAATCTCGTTTTTTAGTTTTTTTCAAAAAACGAAAAAACGAATAAAGGTGCCGTTTTCTCGTTTCTGCTTATTTCGTTTCAAATTGGAAAACAAACTATCAAAACGTACACGGACCAATAGTGTAGGTGTTCAAGTGCTTATATGCATTACATAAATTTATAAAGATTAAAGTGATGCTTTTTTTTTTGCATACTATATATTCAGAAAATAAGTTATGCAAAACCTAAACACATACAATGAAACTGTTATTTTGAGCAAAGTCAGAAAAGCTAATAATGACTATATGATAATGATCTTATCATATAGAAACAGCTAATAGCCACTCACTGTACAGCACTCATCTCTCTGCTTCACAACACCACATGTATGGGAAGCCAAACAACCCAGAAGTAGGATGAAACAGTGTGGTATTAAAGAGTTTGTGCCGCACTGACCTGTCATAGGTGTGGCTCAGTGGGCCGAGCAGTGCGACCGACTCGACAGCGCAGGGAGGACGTGTTGCTAGCGCCACCGAACTGACAGTGCGGCGCGAACATAAGACGTTTGTTTTTTTCCCTGCACATTACCATCATAAAGATCAGTATTAAGTTATTACATTTCTTTTGCTTATTATCTTTCATATTATGACACTAACAGTTGGTTCAGCTACTTTAAAGAATACCATAGTCCTCTTGAGCAGTGGTTCTCAAACCTGTCCTGGGGACCCTCAACCACAGCATATTTAGTATGTCTCCTTCATTTAACACACCTGATTCAACTCATCAGCTCATTGGTATAGTCTGCAAGACTTGAAATGGGTGAGGCCTATAAGAGAGACATACAAAATGTGTGGTGGCTGAGGGTCCCCAGGACAGGTTTGAGAACCACTGTTCTTGAGGAGCACACCCAGCTTCTAGTATATATATATATATATATATATATTTATTTATTTATTTATTTATTTATTTTTTATTTTGTACCTAGCTATTATAGTTGTTGTCATCAAGTTCTTCATTCAGCACAAAATTGCAGTTATGTACCATTTTAAATTTGAACTATTCTTAAATAGGATATAGGTATATGACCCTGGACCACAAAACCAGTCTTAAGGGCAGGGCCGGCCCAAGCCTTTATGGGGCCCTAAGCAGAATTTTATTTGGGGGCCCCTCAGTGCCGCCAATATGACTGGTTATTGTCAAAGCTTGATTATTCACACACTCTAAATCTAACACACCCATTATCAGTTTTGTTTGTTGATGCGTCGCTTACATCATACCATTGTCTGCCTGGCATGTTTTTACACTTCTGTGATCTTTAATTGTAACAGTTGCAAACTTACAACAGTGGTCAGGTGTTAATTTGCACTTTAACATTCAAAGTCTTAAAGTATTAAGTGGCAGATTTAATGTGGTGTGCTGAAAAGTTGCTAAATAAACCAGCAGACAATGCATTTACAGAACAGAATGTTATTTTAACAACATAAATATTAGTCAAAGTTGTACTTTTATTACAAGTCATACTTTTTTTAAAATAATAAATAGGCCTATTAAACAGCAGAGAGCATCTGTACACTGTAAAAAAAATAAAAAAAATAATTTTTTTTTAAGGCAACCAGCTTTTTGCAGATTTTTGAGTTCTCTCAACTTATTTTTGTAGGAGATTCTCAACTTTTTGTTGTATAAACTTAAAACAACAAGTTGAGAGAACTCGAAAATCTGCTGAAGCTGGTTGCCTTAATTTTAAGTTGGCTCAATTTTTTTTTTTTACAGTGTACATACAGTATAAAACAACAATTTCATCTATATCTAGCTAACTGAGGCATAATGATATTGGAATATAATAGCAAAGACCCCAAATGTAGGCTAAGGTAAATAATAATCCAGGTTGATTAAACAAGTGCATTAAGCATCAGTGGACAAAAACATGCAAGGTCATCATATTGTTTATATAATTATTCAGTCAGTGCTTGCTTGTTTGCTCTGTTTCTGTAGCTGGTGTGATTCTGGAGAGTCCTGTTCATCCTGTGACTGAAGGAGATCATCTGACTCTACGCTGTTTATATCGACATACAACCCCATCAAACCTCAGAGCTGATTTCTATAAAGATGGATCACTCATCCAGAATCAAACTACAGAGATGAACATCACTACTGTCTCAAAGTCACATGAGGGTTTCTACTCCTGCAAACACCCAGAGAGAGGAGAGTCAGCCAAGAGCTGGATCTCAGTCAGAGGTGAGTCTCAAATGATCACTGCTGTATGTGTGAGCTGATTTATTTCTTCATATGCCCTCATTCCTATGTAGTGCACGATAAAGTGCTTGTGTATCTCTTTTTCAGTGTTTCATTCAGAATCCCAGATCTCTGTCTTCAAAATACTCAGTTCTGTACTGGCAGCTTGTCCATATCTGCTAGTGACAGTCGTGCTGATTTTCAAATGCTTTAGAATGAGAGGTAAAACATGATTGATTTATTGTTTAAAGTCATTTCTTTGCTCACTGGGCTTATGGTGAAAACCGCTATACACCATGTATTGAAATGAATCTGTGGTTTTCAAACTGTGGGTCGCAGAGTGGGGCAAGGTGGGTCACACAAAGTCACTTGGCGGCAGCTAAATGACACACACACACACACACACACACACACACACACACACACACACACAGACAGAGTTCCTAGGACGGGACTATATACAAAGATTAATTACAAATTGCGTTATTGCTCAGTGCGATTTTATAATTGCAAAGGCCGAGATTTAAAACATCCGTTGCGTGTTTTGAAGCACCCACGAGTTGTAATAACAGTGAGGATCTCAGAGCGACACTGTCAAAATTTGCTGTAAAATTTACAGTAACTTACTGCCAATTTTGGTTGCCAGTAAGACTGTAAATTTACAAAAGTTCTGTAAATCAGTAATTACAATTGTACTGTAAAAATACAGCAAACTCTTGCATGCTGTAAAATTGTTGTGATGGTGTGCAAACATTTGGTTAACTTATTTCAGTCCACTGAGAAGGAATATTTCTTAATATAAAACTGCAAACACTTAATTTGTAATAATAAAGTTACTAAAAACATGACTTTACCGCAAATCGTTGCAGTTTATCATCAGCTGTAGCACACACGCATGTGCTAAAGCACTTAACAAAGAGATCATCACTGTATCCGCAACTCTACATCCGTGTTTATGGCTCATCATTGACTGAAGCACCGGCTCTACTCTCCAGCACAATGGTGACCCACAAAACGAAATTAACAGATCTGTATGAACAATGATTATTGATGATAATCACTAGAAATCAAGTGTCCCCAACTGAGCAAGCCAGAGGCGACAGCAGCAAGGAACCAAAACTCCCTCTTTGACAGAATGGAGAAAAACAAAAACCTTGGGAGAAACCAGGCTCAGTCGAGAGATGTAAAGAGTTTGTTGTTTTCGTTCCTTCACATGCATTTAATCCATAAACTGTCTGTTAAAAGCATTTCACATGTAACGGGTTGAGTGGGGCACAAATGCGGGGTTAATTAACACTATACAAACATTTCCACTTGCTAGCATAACAGAATTTCCTATTATTTCCTTGCCATATCATCACTAGGCTATATAGAGAAGAAAATGTGCCAAAGTTAAAAAATCTTTTGAAGATATAGCTGAACATTTATTCAACCATTGCAAAACTACATTTCTGGCTGAAGTAAATTTGTCTTCTCAGTTTTTAGTGTTTATTTAAAATGAGAGACATCTGTTTATTATTTTTACAATTATTTCACAATTATTTTAATCTCCAAACTGTTTGATATTCTGCTTCTCTTCTTATGCTTTGCTAAAAAAAAAAATTGTTGGGTTGTGAAGGCATTTTCTGCGCTGAAGCCCGCGATGAGTTTAACAACACTCGCAGCGTGGGGTTCATAGCCGCAGAGTGAACGCGTTTCGAGGTTTTATGGACATATTTCATAGACTCATTATCCTCTGAAAATTAAGAAATGAAAACGTAAATATTAGTAGTGAAATTCTACATTGGTACTATAAAATAAAATGGCTATTTTTCTTAAATAATTTATTTATATGCCATATTATGCTTTTAATTAAGATTAAGCTTATAGTAATGCCAATTGTTTTTTTTTATCTCAAATGTGTTGGTGGGTCTTGAAATAGATTCTACTTGTCTAGGTGGGTCGTGGAATGGAAAAGTTTGTGAACCCCTGCTGTAGCACATCTTTGTCTGTACAAATATATATTCATATTTCCTCATATATGCATATATTACAAACAGCTGTGCATTTTGGTATCTTATCTGTCTTTTTCTAGTCAAATTTTATTTATATTTATTTAGTCAAAAAAATTATGGTTTGTCATAAAAGCAATGAATGTAGAGAGAGAGAAAAATAAAACATATATTCATAAGTAAATGCTGAGAAGACTGTTTCTGTGTGTATTTAACAGTTGCATCTGTTGAAGAAGAAACTTCCATCTGATAATGATTAATCTGTTGCAAGGGTGAGAAAACTTCAGCTTCATCCCGAAATCCCTCAGTATCTCATTCACAATCTCAGACAGAGTAAATATGCTTACTGTAAAAGTCATGTGTAACTCAGCGAGTGTAAAGACATTAAGTTATTGTGAACTGTATGTTTATTCATAATAGAATGTATATTTTGTGTTGTGTCTTTACAGTGTTTTCATGCAATGTATACAGTATATAAATAATGTTTCAATGTCCTTCATTATTTAATGTTTAATATTTTGTTTGCGTGTTTATGTAATCCGTCATCAGGATAGGGCATGGAGCTGGCTGGAGGAGGGGAGAGAGGGAGAGAGAGACGCAGGAAGGAGCGAGAGAAAAGAGATTTCGTAGTTCACCAAAAACAGGATGTTCTTTCTGAAAATCCTGATTACTTAGAGTCAGTCACCTCATGTGTAATCTGTACTGTAAGGCCCCAGCTTTAATGTAGCTGTAATTTTTACTGGGGTTACACATGTTTTATGAGTAACAACTATATGTAAATGCAGGAATAATTCACTTTACTATGTGTGTATGTGGTGTATGTAATAGAGGAGTCACTCCTGTTTCCTGATGACTAACCTTTTGACATGTTATAGTTGTTAACATCAACCAAGCTTTGCCAACACACTTGACTTCCATTGATTCCATTCCTATTTGATTTTTTTAAAATCTGGAATTGATTGTAAAATGTAAATTACACTTTGGAATAGCTAAGAAAGGGTCAATTTTGATTTCACATGTTTAACCAGTTTGGTTTTTGCCATTTTTGACCAATAATGTATTATTGATAATATAGACGAAACCCCCCTGCGCTCTCCAAAGCTTTATAACACATTATAACCACATCAACACACACTTTCATTTGTAAGCATGTATATTCCTTATTTTATTGTAAGTCTCCTGCTGAAATATGTCATGCTTTGATATGTTTATGTTTCCTTTTTAAATAAATAAACTGGTTTACTGCAGCTGATGCTTGGTTAAAAAAATAAAATAAAAATGTCTCACAGAGTCAATAGAAGTAGAAGAACCAGGATCAAGAATCATTTACTTGAATGGATAAGATTTAATCTCAAAATGCCTATTTTTGTATTATTCGCAGCATAATACTGTAATCTACAGACATGATTACTGTTAGTATCCAGATAAAAATAATACTATCAAGTTTTTATAAATTCCTGAATGTGCAGTTTTACCCACAGCACATGAATTCACACATCCTTATTTTAACACATTCTGTGGTTCTGTGTGTACGAATTAGGGATGCATCGATCCGATATTCGGTATCGGCTCCGATACTGGCATTTTCCAAGTAGGGCTCGCTGCAGTCCACAAGATCCAGGGGGTGTGGTTGGATCCACATCTAGGGGTGGAGATTGGGTGGGTTTAGGTATATATAAGGTGGGAGGAGTAGGATCTGGATCCAACCATGCTAGAACCCTGCACGGGCCTCAAATTTAGGCCCTAGCCCGAGACGCTCAGGCCCTAGCCCGGCCCATGTCCGACAGCTTATAAGAATTACCGACCGACCTTATAAGAATTACTGTCTTTTTTTCCCCCCTTCTCCTAAAACAGTTTATACTACTGTTTCGGCTATTGAAATAGTTCAATATTGTGTGTAATGGCAAAACAATTATATTTTGTTTCGTTTTTTTTATTAAGTTAATTTAGAAAAAAGTTTGGAGCATTTTTCTTGGTTAAATAGCCTATAAGTTTTTTTAAAGTAACGACCAAGCGGCCAGCTGCATGAGCTGATCATAGCCTATGTTTGATAAATTTAGCCTTCTCATATCATCACGGCTTGCCTAAAATAAAATCTATAGATATACTAAAACAGTTCAAGCATATAACAATGTTTAAACGTTAAACCTGCGTTATAATAATAATGTGCGCTAGCCTATATTCATGTTTGTGCAGAGAGTGGAAGCTAAAGCGCGTTCTGCAGGACATGGAGGCACCAGAGCAAACACTTGCATTGTTTTCAGTGGAAACGACTTAAAATAGCCTACGCCGTCATAATTTTTTTTTTTTGATAAAGGTAAGAGTAATACATCATTCGGAACTGTAAAGGGTCTACTTGTATTTGTGTGCACTCACAATACCAACAAAAGGTAGTTCTTTTATAAAACAAAGAAAACAAACATGATGTGCTTTCTGCCGTCTTGAACAGGAGCGCTTCACAAAAATGAACCGAAGCTGAGCGAATACATGCCTCACAGACATGATAAATATATCTATAGAAACCTTTAAATTATCACTTAACGAAATAAAAAAAACAACTGCAGGCTATACGGGCTATAGGGGGAGGCTGCAGACCTGGAGCAAGGCAGATCTACGGCCCAGACAGTTTTACACCCCTGTTGTTCCTGGTGCGTCCAGTAGGGAGGGAATGATATACGGCGAAATAACATCATTCAAATCAACGGACGACACTTACACATTAATACACATCCCATTCATAGATGTTGCCTTTTTTTTGGGAATTTAAATTTAAACGCTACATTAACATAACAGATAGATCGTGTAATAATGCACTAATGACACTTATAGATATGATTTTCACTGTTGGTATTCATACATAGCCCACAAAGGACAACTGAATTGCAATTGAATGTAGGCTAATGTTTTTGTGAATTGAAAAATTAATACACAGTTGGATCAGATGGACAATATAATGATGTGTACAACTGTAACCTAGTTACCGTAGGTTTTCAAATAGAGAGATTGTGTGATAAAGTTACATTCAGATAATAACCAAATGTATCCCATCAGACACACAGTGATATGGGCCATTGATAAGATATCTGTTGTATTCACTACTGGTTGTCATACAGCTACAGAACTTTATGAAGACAAACAGAATTAGTCACTTTCTAAAATTCCAAGGCCATTTTGCCATCTGAGAAGAAAAAGACAACTTTTGTGTACAACAATTTTTTATTAACACCATTTATTAATTGACACAGCTAGGGCTTGTCAATCTTCTTTAAATGTTGTTCTATCCTCCTGTCAAAATGCTCCCTCTCACTGATAAAATAAATAAAGTTGGACAGTTGTAAAGAAAATGGTTAATTGTAAATAATGTCAGTATGTCATGTTTGATAATTTTTCCTTTAGATTGTCCCTGACAGGTCCTCTCAGAAATTTCTCCTCAGCCTCCAGGACAGACAGATTTTCAACAAAAGCAAGGGCACAGATGATGGACTACCAGAGAAAGAATTGAGATTGATCACACCCTGAACAAGCCAAGTATCATTTTGCATGTTTAGTTTTTTACAACAAACTGAAGTGTCTTTTCAATTAACAACAACAATAATTATTTTTTAGAGCAATGGTCTCATAATGCTCCAGGTGTGTGTTCACAGTGTGAGTGTGTTTGTTCACTTCTCACTACTGTGTATGTGTGTATAACTTGGATGGGTTAAAAGCAGAGCACAAATTCCGAGTATGGTTCACCATACTTGGCCACACGTCACATCCTTTCCTTTCCATATTATGGATAAACTATTCGACATTAAAAACAAAGTGAATCTGACCATGCAGAGCACAGTTAACACGAGACCTACCTCTGGAAAAAGGACATCCATGATGAACTTGATCTCATCACTGTGGGTTTGTGTGGGTGTGCTGTCCAGAATTGAAGACAGGTGAGAGTAAATTAGATCAATTTGCTCCTGATCGTCAATGTACACTGGCACAGGCACCATCTTAACAGAACACTTTGAAAAAGTGTCAAGCCACTTTGATTTATTTTGGCCTCTGATGATGGACTGTGTAGACAAAATTGAGAATGACATTAAAAACATTGCCATATATGTCTCTGCAAGTCTTTCATATATTAGACAAGCTATTGGTTTGAAATGCACTCTTGATGCACATACTTGAATGTGGTAATCTGTTCCTTTTTTTTGCCACAATGAAGTCCACCAGTGCCTGGCTGGATGAGATTCGGTTACTCTTGGCAACAACATGTTGTGGCAAGTCATGGGTTAGCCCTGGAAAACCCCTGTAGAGTGGTCGTACTGTCCCTTCACACAAGCATCTTGCCTCCTTGGTCCAGTTGGCAAACCTTTTCCCGTGCCTTTTTAAAAGAAAGAGGGGAAAAAATAGAAATAAATCTAATTTGTTGGCCCCCAATATGACTCGTTACTGACAATGAACAGGCTGCACTAATATCATTTTTATATTTTAATTGCATTTCAATTTTCTGAATATGGTTTATCAAGAATAGAAACGGGGGTATTGTCATGTTGAACTTTTCCTGAGGTGATCATGAAAAACAATGACATGGCATAAGTGATGACTTAAGACTAGGCTGATGGTTTATTGCATTTTTGGTCTGCGCTGAAGTGTCTCAGTTTGGTCAGTTATTTCTGTTGGCAAGGAAGGAACTTGACAAATGAAACACCACACTGAGATGTGCAGAACCTACTACACACACACACCCCTCTGTCTCAAACCGCTCAATTAGACGTAGACACCACCACTCCCTGATTGCAGGCATGTCAAGCTAACAGAAAATGAAATGTTAACTAGATTAGTATTCAAGTTTTATTGTTAGAATCCAATCCAATCCATTTTTTCTTTTTTTTTACACAATTTCATAGCAATCTTCAAAGAAAAAAAAAATCTCACCTGAGAGAAGTTGAATGGGAATGTCTAACACGGTGTTGAGGGCATACTGAAAAACAGTAAAGATTAATTTCCAGGAAAAAATAAAATAAAAAATAAAACTTTTACCATTTTCGTACCATGAGCATGAAGACACCACAATCATTGCCGTTGGTCTGTTGAGGAAGCACCTAGCATATAAAGATAAGTATTTGAAATAAAAGCAGAAATAATTAATACACAGAGCTGAAAAATATGTAATTGTAGTTTTGTCACCCCAATATCCAATCCCGTGGCTTCTGTCCACTGTCCGGGGTCGAGACGATGTGCAATACTCCTAAGATTAGGGTAAAGAACACAAATTAACTAAGAGCCATGGGGAGTCCTATGTTACAAAGTGTATGCAACAGCATAACAGCATATGGCCATAAATTAAACCAGCATTTTTCCTCCTCTGCTCACACCCATTTCAGTCTACTTTCTCCCATAGAACATGGACATCCTCATCCACAAAGACCCCCACCTGGTTTAATTTATCAAGACCAAACTTTTACTTATTAAACAAGTTGTCATATTCACATTATGCCCATTAGTGGGAAGAGCAAACCGTTAATATGACAACCACTAACTCTTAATTAAAAGTCAAAATGCAACGGCATGTCTACATTATATGCCATGGGAATGTGGCAACTGTATTCAATATTATAACCACATACTCTCAACTAAACAAATAGACCACTGGAACAATGCAACCGCATGTGAACATTATATGCCATAGGAACGTGGCAATTATCTCTTAGCTGTGGACCTAAAGAGGTCTCTGTACAGGTCATCTCCAAAACCAGACTCATGATTACTATAAAGGGAATCTAGTAGGAGGACCTCTCTTAAGAGTGGCTTCAGTACCTATAGGGATACATAAGCAATGGTTGTGGCCAGGGATTATAGAAAGTGTTAGGACAATACATTTCATGTTTGCATTACCTTTGCCTCATGACACTGGGCTAAAAACAACCCACTCTAAAACCATCATAAAAAGAACAATCCCTCCAAAACACAAAGTTGTCAAAGCTGTATAAAATGTGATACACATAAATTGTTCTTATGAGCTAAACCATGACCAAGAAAACCAAAAAAAACACTTACAACAGATAAAGATCTGGGCCGGTGGCTTGTGTCCATGCAGGGAACAAAGGGCATCCTTCATGTCAGCATTTTCCTAAAAAACATACCAGCAAAGAACACACATTTTATTTTACTTCTGACTTAAGGTTGATGTCAAATACTATGATTTATTGTTCCATACTCACTGGAAAATAGGCTAGGGGATCTTTACCGCTTTTCCATCTGGCAACGATATACATGTCGGCAATGTATATGTCTTTGCCCTGTGAAAGCAAAAGGAATTGATTCAGACTACCACTTGGCATTTATATTATATGAAATGAAGAAACTCTCCAAGAGAGTTAGAAACTACAAATATTATATGAAATGAAGAATCTCTCTAAGAAAGTAGAAGAAAGGTTTCTAGAAAGTAGTCTTCTGCAGAAAAGTTCTACTAAATGTTCTCTGTGTTGTCTTTAAATAGTCTTTCCTCTAGGCGTGTTCAGAACATTTCATACATGTGCATTTTTCCTTTTTTGGCAATATTCCTTATACATATGTTCTTTCCCTAGAGAAAAGGGGCTCCTAGACGTGTTTAAGGAAAGAAGTATTTTTACATATGTTTCCTATCATGAGGGTCAGCACATTCCATCTATGCAAGCCTTTAACACACAGGCATATGCTTATAATGGAAATATAGCTTAATACATAAGTGGTTAAATTCACATTAATTATACTTGATTAATTCATATTTTGACTAATAAAAATCTTCTACATATTTCCCCCTTTGAGACTTATTAAGTCTCACATTTGCTTATGTTCACCCAGAATGCTACATCATAATTCAGCCTCATCAGTTAAGATTACCTAGCAACTAAATAAGTCACACAGTCTTATTACTGCGACGGTTCAATGAGTTCCTGTGCAGTGAGTGCTTTTTGTGTTTGTCCCGAGTTACAGGCTGATTGCTGCTGATTGCTGGAGGGCGTGGCTTTACACCTGAACTAGATCAGGGTACTTTAAAAGACGCACTCTGTCAAATAGAGAGGGAGAGAGGATGGCTCGCTGGTGTTGTTGTGGCTCTGGAGGCTTCCAGAGAGCTGACGGGACGTGTGGGCTATGGGAGAGCACAACCGCTTCGGAGATCTGATGTGATATACTTTCCTCTGATGACGATATTTTGATTTGGACTTCTCGTTATGTTTGGTTGAACTGATATCATTTGAGTTTACTACACAGTTACATGCTTACACGCTGACTAACACTTATACTGATCTCCTGACATTTCATGTTTGTTACTTTATTTAAATAAATCTTATTGTTTACGCAGCGGTGTTGTGGCGTCTCCCTTACTTTGTTGCGATCTTTGAGAAGAATCGTAACAAATGGGGGCTCGTCCTAAAAGAGTAATTCGTTAACAAGTGAGAGTTTGTTTGATTAAAATGTAGACATTGTTGAGCTCATTTGGTAGACTAGTGCTTTTCACATTATCTTTTCATAGATAATGTGAAAAGTTCATCTTATTAATTTCGCAATATTTTGGAGATGTACGTAAATCTTTGATTAGATTATGTTGGAGATGTCCCGTGAGTTCGAAGGTATTTATTTAAGGTAAGTGCATGTTATTAAGGAACGGATGAAACCTTATTAATTTTTTTCCCCAGTAGGTATTAGCAACGCTTTGCGTTGATTTGTTATTTTGCCTTTTTTTATTTTTGTGCAGGCTTTTGGGTGAAGCACACCGCTGTGGCTACGGATTGGGCTGTATTGCTCAGTTTTGAAGCCAGCGGTATTTGGTGTTTAAAGTCGCTTTACTCTTGGAAGCTGCATGAAGATTAGGTATAGAATAGGTTAGTGGGTTGTTAGGTAGGGTAGATGGGGAGAAGTTGAATGAGTGTTTGTCCATTGCTTATTAGGTTTTAAAAAATGCACTTACTTTAAGTCGAGAGTGTAATCAACAAGTTTGAAGGTTAAAATGACGTCCGTTGAAGAATTTGTTAAAGCTCCGTCGGAGGACGTGTTAAATTCGTTTGTGAAACAACAGTTGTGGGAACTTGTAGAGCATTTTAAAATTGGTGATGTGGATAAAAAAATAAAGAAGAATGAACTTCGTTCTATTGTGAGAGATTGTTTAATCGAAAATAATCTTTTGATTATTTCCACAAAGAAAAAATATGACGTTGAAAAAAAAGCTTCGATAGATATTTTTTCAGGGTTGTCTTTCGAACAGAAAAAAGAGATTTTGCAAATGCAACAGATTCACGATAGAGATTTGGTCATGGAAACTAAACGGTATGAGTTGGAGATTGAGAAATTAAGAACAGATAATTTACTCAAACAACGCGAAATTGAATTTACACAGAAAAAAATAGAGTTTGAGAAATCAGAACGGGAGTTTGAGCTGCAGACGGAACGTTTGAATTTGATTAAGGAGGGTATATTATCCCCAGAGGGTGGTGAAAAGATATATTCGTCTGGCAGTTTTGACTTTGCTGGCAATTTAAGACTGCTCCCTAGATTCAACGAACATGACCCTGATGTTTTTTTCTCTTTATTTGAGACCATAGCGGAAGAGGGGAAATGGCCAAGTGCGGTCCGAGTTATTATGCTTCAAACTGTCATTACAGGAAAGGCACAAGAGGCATACGCAGCGCTTACGATGGAGAACAGAAGAAACTATGATAAGGTAAAAGTGACTATTCTAAAAGCGTATGAGTTAGTTCCTGAGGCATACCACCAGCGTTTTAGGAATTGGAGAAAAACTGACCGCCAAACATACTCTGAGGTGGTAAGAGAACTTGTTTCACATTTTGATCGTTGGTGTATTGCTTCTGATGTTGATAATTTTGAGAAGTTGCGTAACTTGGTTATTTTAGAACAATTTAAGAACATTGTACCTGACTATATTGCTACATATATAAACGAAAAGAAGCCAAATGACGTGAGTGAAGCTGCAGTCTTGGCAGATGATTACATATTGACGCATAAAAATGTGTACCAAGAGAATCGACCAGGGCGTCAGTATGGTAACTTTAGTGAAAATAGGGTGGCAGCAAAACGATTTGAGCAAACTTATGTTTCAAATTGTGAGAAAAAGGGTCGTGGGAGGAGTGACCGAGATTTAGTATGCAATTATTGTTTCAATGTTGGTCATTGGAAAAATAAGTGTCCTATTTTGGCCTCAAAGTTGAAATTTAATCTAAAGAATAAGACAAATGCAAATGTTAGTCCTGTATTGTTGACTGAGACTACAGGAATTAATGATTTTGCGGGTTGTGCTTTTATGGAAGTAGGGAATGCAGTGTCTGAGTCAAAGAGTGACAGCATAAAGCCCTTTGCACCATTCATTACGGAGGGATCTGTTTCTTTGATTAATTCTGATAAAAACGTTCCAGTTAAGATTTTGAGAGATACCGGAGCTTCAGAATCCTTTATTCTTGAATCAGTTTTGCCTTTTTCTGATGCATCAAGTGAAGGGAAGAATGTTTTAATCAGGGGAATTGGATTACAAACTCTTTCTGTCCCTTTACACAGGATAAACTTGACTTCGGAGTTGGTCTGTAGAGAGGTAACCCTGGGTGTGCGTCCATCATTGCCAGTGGAGGGTGTCATGATAATACTGGGGAATAATTTAGCTGGAGATAGGGTATGGCGAGAGGTAATTCCACCACCTGTGGTAGTGTCCACTCCATTGATTGAAGAGTCTGATGTTCTAATGCAAGAATTCCCTGAGGTATTTGTAACGTGTGCAGTAACTCGTTCGAGGAGTCGTGAGGCATCTTGTGATGATAAAGAAGTTTTTAACCCTTTAGGCGCCAGGGTTTTTTGGAAAAAATGCTGGATTTTGACATCAAGATTTCAAAAGCTTGTGGCTTGAAATGGCTTAAAGATAGAGATCTACTGTAAATTAGAAAAATGTTGGGCATGACCGAAAGTGTATGTGGGGTGTAAATATACTCATCTAATTTGCATATTATGACGTCATCAGGGGCGGCCCTCTTGAATTTCATAATATTTAGGAAATAGTAGATATTGAATTGATGTTTGATTTTTTTATTTATTTTTTTTTTTTTGTGTGCCTATTTTTTGATCAGTTTTTGATCAGGTGATCTGTCCAATCAGGTATCTATGTGACAGTTTATAGTTCTTGAGAGTATGGTACCTGTCATTGTATGGCACAGCGCACAGACCTACCCCAAACTGACTGCACCTGTACTGTCTGCCGGCAGCCCTTAGAGCGCGCGCGCGCGATCAGAACAAACAGCGCAATCTGGCCGATCATCAGAGAGCAACAGCTCTCCTATGGACACTAAGACCACGTCCACCCCTGCCACCCCCATCCCCGTTGGGCAAAGTGTTGAAATGATCACTTGTTTGTGCTTTGTGAACGATCGCGCCTTGCGCGCGACACCATGGCACCATTGGAGAAGCGCGATCATTAGACGGCCGATCGTCATTTCCAAAAGGCAAATATTCCCCTTCAGAGTCAGAATCGGCGAATGACATTTGCAACACATCCTCACAGTACAACTTTTTATTAGCCGTTTGGCGATTTTTCTCTCACAATTTACTCACACGCTATGAACTGAATTGCTTCCGCATCAATGACACGATAGCTCACTTACTCTGCTATTTCCTCAAACAATTTTGGTCTAGAATCGAAGTACTACATGTCTGCCATCTAGTGGAAGGGAATACAAATGAGCCATTACACCAGATTAGGAACTACAGCCCATTTCATGAAGTATGACGTCTTGTCGCAATTTTGCGACTTTGGCGCTTAGAGGGTTAACTGTGTTGTGCCTGGTTTGTCTACTCTTTTTCCTATTACTTATAGGGAGTTGATGACTGCACAACTGAATGATCCTGGGTTACAACAACTGTTTGAGAAGGTTATTCCAGGTAAGAAGTGCTGCCAGTGGATATTTTATCCAGGATGAGATACTCTTAAGGAAATTTATTCCCTGTAAGAAAGGTTTGATGGAGGAATCTGTAATTCAAGTAGTGGTGCCAAAACAATTTCGAGAGGTAGTAATGTGAATTTCACATGGTGAAGTTGCGGGTCATTTCGGAGTAAATAAAACCTATAACAGAGTTTTGAGACAGTTTTATTGGCCATGTTTGAAAAAGGATATTTCGGCCTTTATTAAAACGTGCCATACCTGTCAGTTAACAGGGAAACCGAATCAATCTTTGAGACCAGTGCCTCTGTGTCCGATTGCGGTTACAAGTAAACCCTTTGAACATCTAATAATTGACTGCGTGGGTCCATTACCTAAATCTAAATCAGGTAATGTATATTTGCTGACTGTGATGTGTCAGGCAACTCGATACCCGGCAGCTTATCCGATCAGAAGAATTACTACTAAGGCAGTTGTGAAAGCTTTAACCCAATTCATCTCTATTTTTGGGATACCAAAGATTATTCAGAGCGATAAAGGGTCTAATTTCACTTCACGTATGTTTGCTGAGATTTTGAGAGTGATTAAGGTCAAGCACAATCAATCAAGCCCATATCACGCCCAAAGTCAAGGTGCGCTCGAACGGTTTCACCAAACATTGAAAGCGTTATTACGTGCTTACTGTGTGGAATTGAACCGCGATTGGGAGGAGGGTTTACCCTGGTTGTTACTCGCAGCTAGAGAGGTACAACAAGAGAGTTTGGGTTTTAGCCCGAATGATCTTGTGTTTGGTCACAGTGTACGTGGTCCTCTTTCTGTTTTGAGGGAGGGATTGGGTGAAAAGGATCCTCCTCAAAATTTGTTGGAATATGTAGATGGTTTCCGTAGACGTTTATTTTTAGCTGGAATGAGTGCTCAGAAAAACCTTGTTGGAGCACAAGATAAAATGAAGAAACACTTTGACAAACATACTGAATGCCGTGTTTTTATACCGGGGGATCAGGTGTTGGTTTTGTTAACCTTCATCTGGCTCTCCTTTTTGCGCACGATTTACTGGCCCGTATACTGTTCTTCGAAAAATGACTGACCAAATTTATCAAATTGCAACTCCAAATCGGCGTAAGGCTAAACAGTGTTTTCACGTAAATTTACTTAAGCCTTATCATTCTCGTATTTCTGACACTCAACTGGTTAAGCCAACTGTTACTGTTGCTGCTGTCCCTCTGAATAATTCTCAACCTTTTTTGCTAGTCGGAGGGGAGGATGTGATTGAACCTGGAGACTGTGTGTTGCTTCCACGGTTAAAGAATTCAGAGACTCTTCAGAATCTGGAGGTTTTGTTTTCACATTTGTCAGAGTTAAAAAGGTCAGAATTGATAGAGTTGTTGTTTGATTTTCCTAGTTTGTTTGCAGATGTGCCCACCCGTACGCATCTGATCCAGCATGATGTGGATGTGGGAGATGCGCGACCTATTCGTCAGCGTTTTTACAGGGTTCCTATCAATAAGCGGAATATGCTGGAGTCAGAGGTTCAGTATATGCTTAAGAATGAGATCGCTGTTCCTTCATGCTCCAGTTGGGCTTCACCATGCTTGCTGGTAAAAAAGCCAGATTCTACTTATAGATTTTGCACTGATTACCGCAAATTAAACGCTATTACTAAACCTGACGCTTTTCCACTTCCTCGAATGGAGGATTGTGTGGATCAGGTGGGGTCTGCTAAATTTGTAAGCAAACTAGACCTTCTAAAGGGATATTGGCAAGTGCCTTTAACTCCCAGAGCTCAAGAGATAACTTCATTCATTACACCATCAGGGTTATATTCTTACTCAGTTATGAGTTTCGGTTTGAGAAATGCACCCGCAACCTTCCAGAGATTGATGAATAAAGTGGTATTCGGCCGGAGGGTTGTGCGGTGTATTTGGATGATGTTATTGTATTTAGTGATACATGGGAACAACATCTGGTACATCTTCGTGCGCTTCTGCTCCGTTTGGCTGAGGCATGTCTTACAGTTAACTTGGCAAAGTGTGAGTTTGCCAAGGGTACTGTCAGATATTTGGGAAAAGAAGTTGGACAGGGCGAGGTGCGTCCTGTTCAAGCCAAAGTGGCAGCTATTCAACAGTTTCCTCCTCCATCAACAAAGAAGGAGCTGATGCGTTTTTTAGGGATGGTCGGGTATTACCGGGGTTTCTGCCCAAATTTTTCAACTGTTGTTTCTCCGCTCACTGATCTGCTTAAGAGTGCTGCCAATTTTGTTTGGAGTGAAAATTGTCAGAAGGCTTTTGAATGTTAAACTGTTATTAACTGTTGCTCCTGTTTTAGCTGCCCCTAGGCTGGATAAACTATTTAAGATACAAGTAGATGCAAGCCAGATTGGTGCTGGAGCTGTTTTGTTACAGACTGGTGAGAGTGGACTCGACCATCCTGTAAGTTTCTTTTCTCGTAAGTTTAATACTTACCAAAGGAACTATTCTGTAATAGAGAAGGAAGCATTATCCTTAATTTGGGCTCTTCAACATTTTGATGTGTACGTTGGGGGCGGTTTACCTGTGGAGGTTTATTCTGATCACAATCCTCTAACGTTTTTACACTCTCTACAGTCCCCAAGTCAGCGGTTAATGCGCTGGATTCTATTTTTGCAGCCTTACAGTTTAACTGTAAAACACATCAAGGGAACTAATAACGTAGTGGCAGATGCGTTATCTCGTGTTCCTGACTAGATCGAATAGTGTACTGTAAGTGTTTGTACAGTTGTTACTATTTTTCTGTGCTCTCTGTTTGTTGCCTTAATATGCTTTCAGGATCCAGATTGCTGGGGATAAATTGAGTAGTCTAGGAGAATGGAGGTGACTGTGGAAAACACTTGTCATACGGGAATCGGATCTTAAAAAAAAAAAAAGTGCTTTTGAAAGGAAAGTATGATTTGTTTTTGTTTTTTTGTTTTGTTTTTTGATTCTTTGAGAGGTTTTGAGGATCCTTATAGAATATCGGATTTTTTTTAAAGGGGGGTGTGTGACGGTTCAATGAGTTCCTGTGCAGTGAGTGCTTTTTGTGTTTGTCCCGAGTTACAGGCTGATTGCTGCTGATTGCTGGAGGGCGTGGCTTTACACCTGAACTAGATCAGGGTACTTTAAAAGACGCACTCTGTCAAACAGAGAGGGAGAGAGGATGGCTCGCTGGTGTTGTTGCGGCTCTGGAGGCTTCCAGAGAGCTGACGGGACGTGTGGGCTATGGGAGAGCACAACCGCTTCGGAGATCTGATGTGATATACTTTCCTTTGATGACGATATTTTGATTTGGACTTCTCGTTATGTTTGGTTGAACTGATATCACTTGAGTTTACTACACAGTTACATGCTTACACGCTGACTAACACTTATACTGATCTCCTGACATTTCATGTTTGTTACTTTATTTAAATAAATCTTATTGTTTACGCAGCGGTGTTGTGGCGTCTCCCTTACTTTGTTGCGATCTTTGAGAAGAATCGTAACATTACCAATGACTAGATTATGCAGCAGCATTCTGGCGGAGCAACAGGACCAAACATCTCCCCCCACACTTGACTAGGAAGGAGTAAAAGATCCCATCTCCGTAACCCCTTATCTAATGTAAAACAATGTTAAAAGCATGAGCATGTAATTGGTTCAGCACTTGCCTATGGTTGTCATAGTTATGTATAAAAGACAATAGAATTAAACATCAAAACATAAAAGTTGTAACATCATAAAAAATAGTTATCAAAATAGTTGATCATCAGACCAGACACTTTGCGCATCGTAGAGGGCCACCCTGGGGCAGAGGTTAGGCTAGCACTTACACCCAGGGTATGGTTCATCTTTATACCTCTTCTTCGTCCTCATCGGAGTTACTGGAACTATCATCCAAAGTTTGTTCATTTAAATTTAGTTTGTTTAGCCATCCTTCATAATATTCATCCAGGTTCTTTTCTGTAATCATTTGTCTATTATTTGGGACTTTTATCACTTCCAATTGCTTAACAATAGCATTAACGATTAATGTTTTTAATATGGGTAATACACAACTAAATAATAATCCTCCTATTAATATGGCAACTCCTAAAAACATTCCCAGGTTAGCAAACCATGCTCCCATCAATCATTCCATCTTCACCAGGGTGACTCTTTTCGAGTCGTTGCATTGGTCTTTCCTTCGTTGGCAAGGGAGGATCGTTACTAGCACGCCCTTCATCCCTCACTTCTTGATGTGTGGGATTGTTGAAGCTGGTTGTCATATTTTAAGGCGAGAGATGTGGACCAGGTATCACTTTGCAACCATTTTGCTGAACAATGCAAGACCATTACTGCAAACTCACTGGTTCTTAATGGTGGAGTAAATCCTTCCCTGGCCCTGATAGAACTGCTGTAACCTGTAAATGGAAACCTTCACAGTTTTTTTAATATTCAGAAATACAATATTTTACCCTTTTGAGACAGAATCAGCTCCATCATGATATGCTGAAAAGTGAAAGTGGAAAGAAAGTTAGTTGGGGGGTGGACAGAGCAAGCTTGCTTGCTTTGCCTTCCCATGTTATGCACTGCACAAGGGTGGCACTGTTTTTCTTTCTGCCACAACAATAACCTAGGTATTGACCAGGAAACTTAGCCATATTCATCCATGGTCATTATTTTACTGGGCATTAGTTGCCCTGTGGGCCCACATATTAGAATTTGCATACAGCTGTTTTGGCAAAATAATTGTTTTGCCTCAGTGTCTCGTCAGACACCTTCTTTCACTCACCATCATTCATACTTTTTCACACTCTTTCACACTACCCTTTTGGTCAAAAACATTTTGTCTTGAGAGTTCAGCTGATTGTGAAATTAATGGTTTTGCCACAGATTTCGAATATGATAACATGACTTTTCTTGTTGGACTCTACTGAGCGTAGACCTGGCAGCATCCTACATAGCAGAGGTGGGGGACTCGAGTCACATGACTTGACTCGAGTCTGACTCGAGTCACAATTTTCAGGACTTGCGACTTGCTTGATTAAAGTATGAAAATGACTTGACTTCACTTTGACTTGAGAGCAAATGACTTGAGACTTGACTTGAGACTTGACTTGACTTGAAGTGGAAGACTCGACAATGACTTGAATTTATAATAAACAAACAGCAATAAAATTTGTTTTAAAAAATAACTATTGTGACGTCAGCACCAATCAGCGTCTGTGCCTTTAACGCTGCACAATTGAAACTGCGCCAAACAGTAGTCAAGCTCCACAAATAGTCTCGTTTGGCTATAAGGACTTTAAACTGGACCGTGCCAATAAAAAAAGATTTGCCAGATGCAGAGTATGCAAGCAAGAATATCCGACACGACAACCACAACGTCAAATTTTATCCGACATTTCAAGAACCACAAGGAAAGTCATTTCTTTTTAGTCAGTAACGATTAATCTAATTAATTAATAATTTATGTTTGTCATAATTTGGCCTTGGTTGCATATTATATTTTATTTTGTCTTATTAGATGTGATCATTATCATCATTGATATGTCTTGTAGATGTGGGGAATTTGACTATAACAGTGGCGTAGCCTGAATTTTAATGTTGAGGGGCATCTTAAAATGAGCGGGCATGTAACGTAGGCTATAATTCAATATTAAATGTGCGCATTTTCAAGTGTTTGTGTGGACTGCATGTGGAAGCTGAATAGCAGTGCGCTTGTACTGCATGACAGGCTAACATGGAGGCGCTGGTGTGATCACTTGCACTTAGAAAGTTTTTTTTTTGGACATACAGACAAGAATAATTACATCGTTTGAATCTGTTAAGTGTCTACTTTGTGTGTGTGTGTGTACACTCACAATAACAACAAAATGTTGTGCACTGTAAAATAATGAAAATAAACCAAACAGGATAAATATAGAACGTGAAATGTTTTTATAATGAACCAGTTCAAATAGAAAACAAATATTCTCAGATTAAATCATCAGTATGAAACGTGTATATTACGTGTCCATTGCAGAAATGACGAGTAGCGCGTTAACGCATGCTATTAATTATTTTCAGATCGCGTTAAAAATATTTAACAATTAACGCAGGGGCGGGGCTAGGGTTGGCCACCCCATTCGCAACTGCTGCCTCTGTCTCTTTTTTTCTTGCAAAGGATTGCGTTTATTTAGATGCAGAATGTCTTTATGACCACATCAAACGGGAGAAGTTTCAGACACGTGCTCTATACGTCGCCTCCACACCAGACGCGAGTCAAACAAGCGCGTAAAGATACTGTGCTCGTAGCGCGCACTCTTCAAATACACGCACAAAGGTGCCGGTGCGCGCTGTAGCCTATATCATTTCATATCATACAGCGAAAGAAACTACGTGCATGCAATGTCGTAGTTATGCCGTCAGTTAAGGCATGAAGTTACCAAAAAGGCGATTAAAGCTGCCTTAAACTGTGTGCATGCATGCAATAGCCTACGTTATATATGCGTCACATTTAAGTACATGTCTCTGAAATGGTTTTAAAAACTGTCCTGAGGCACCCTAGCACTGTCTCCCTCATCTAAAATACCCAATTCAACTCATCCGCTCATTAGTTGAGACTTTCAGACCTGAAGTGAGTCAGAAAATGTAAAGAGATTTGTGAGAAAATAAGATGCTTGTCAGATCCCCATCACCTTCAGCAGCAGCAGCTTTTAAAGCAATAGCAGGCAAATAAGTTAATAACCAGCTGCTGTGATGTCTATTAATCCAAGAACAAAAGAAAAAAAGAGGAAATCAATAACTTTTATAGTTTTAAGGGGTTCATCTATATTTAATTTAGAATTTAGTGTTTGGTAAGTATTCATTTTCTGTATATTTCTGCTGAAGGGCACAGCTAGCTAAATATGTCATTTATTATAATGGGTTCATGTGAAGATTGTTTTAAGTTCACTTAAATTAGACGTTAAGTCTAATAAATGTTAAAATTGATAGCTCTCAATTATACTGTAATGCTGAATGGCTACAGTCAATGGTTAAATATTCAGGGGAAAAAAATATTTTATAGAGACATCAGTAGTATTGATATCAGTGATGCTGGCCTTCAATCATAAAAAAGATACCATTAAAGAAATATTAAAAATATACTGTCTTTATGTTGTTTGTACAGTGTACATGTGAAGATTGTTTAAAACTTTAATGTTAGGTGGGGTTAAGCATGATTAATCACGATTAATTTTAGAAAAATGTGCGATTAATTAGTTATTTGTTTTAATTGATTGACAGCACTAATATATATATATATATATATATATATATATATATATATATATATAGCTAGGTTAGTGCTAACATCTTGGCAAACCTTATTTTCTGTAAATGCAACACATTTTAGACAGTTTCAATTAAACTGAATTAGACAGATTGGATTATACATCTTAGATTGGATTTTAAAAGTTTTGTGTAAGCAACACAATTTTATTTTCAGATATTAATGTAGCACACATATGCATATAATTCATATATAGCAAATGTATAATGAATAAGATACATAATATATGTATCCAAGTTAATCTTTTCTGTGCAAAAATAAATATGTAACGAAAAAATTAACCTCTATTTATTTTAGTACTGTGACTTGAAACTTATCACGACTCGACTTGACTTGCTTAGGGAGAACCCTTGACTTGACTTGACTTGCTTAATTTGTCTGAACTGTGACTTGAGACTTGACTCGAGACTTGATGGTTAAGACTTGAGACTTGCTTGGACTTGACCATGTGTGACTTGTCCCCACCTCTGCTACATAGTGTCTAAATGTCATATGCAACTGGATAACGTCAGTCACCATAAAGATAAATTTAATACCGCAGTATAAACTTCTTTTTGTTTGTCTAATAGATTAATTGGTTTAGTATAATTGTTTTAGGCATTGTGCAATTGATAGAAACAATTGTAATTTTTAAAATGACACTTGTTTGTGTAATACAAATTTTAGTCATATATTTTTATTATTGGTCATGAGCTACTTTGAGAAGTGGATTGGATATCTCTTCATAATTTAGGATCCATGGCCAATATTTCTATCTTGTCACTCTCAGCGATGACAGCATTTGTGATTTCATGATATTGCACCAGTGGAGTTAAATTTATTTACTATTATTATTATATTCAAACTAGCCCTTGTCCATTATAATTAAACAAAAAGGAGTGACCAATATTTTTATTTTATCAGCCATATATTTTCAATTAGACATCTTGTTTTCTCTTTTTATGTTTTTCATTCTTTCCCCCAAAGAGTTCAGCATTGTTGTCAATAATTAAGTTGTGCATTTTCCCCTAGTTGGTTAATAAAATTACCCTCACTATGCCAAATCCAGCTCCAGTTTTATCTGATTGGTGAGTCAAGCACTGACGTCTGTCTGTCTATCATAAGACCTTCTAAATTTGCCTTTAGAATTTGATTGAATAAATGTGTCGAATGTTTAAACCTTTGTGGGATTCTGGTATATGGATAATGTTTACCAGCATATGCAAATGCAAATAAATATATACTCTCTTCTGCTTGTGGAACACTGAAGTAGGCCGAACAGAGATTAATTACTGTAAAGTACTTTGCATCAGGAGGGACATTCGTCAGTAGCGTGTGCAGGTTTGGTACCTCTGCTGGCATATCCTCTACTGTTTCATTGATTGCTCGTAAGTCATGCACATGACGCCACCTGTTTTTGTTTGCTTTAATCACAGGCATAATTGGAGTGTTATAATAACTAGTTGTTTCTATTAATACTTCTGCCTTCACTAACCCTTCAATAGTGTTTTTTATACCTGCTTCAGCATCAAGACGCAAAGGATATTGCGACTTTCTGGGCAGACGTGCATCTGGCTTAAGTTGTACTCTCACTGGGTTTGCTGATTTTATTAATCCTATATCTGAGTCATGTTGGGACCATAGTTCAGTTGGTACCTGCCGCTCTACTTCCTTAAATAGTTCAGTGTCAGGAGTGTCTATAAATTCGGATGTGGCAGTCATCTGCATCAGTTTCTTTTGACTAATAACCACTTCCTGAGGAATTCCCATCAAACTAGTTGCACAAAATTTTGATGTGTTTTTTTGTCAGCTGAGTGAAAAATCAACGGATGTTCTGTTGGTTTCCATTTGGCTTTTTTTCTGTTGGCTTTTTTCATCATTGGTCCTAAATCTTTTGTTTCACAATTTTTTCCTACATATACTGCAATATGTGGGACAGAATCAGTTACACTGAACCACTTTTTAACAAATTCACAATCTGGCATATTTAAAGCTGCTCCCTGTTTACCTATTATGATGTACTGTGAGACTGTTTCAATTTGTTGTCCTTTTGTTTCTTCCTGCCATTTTTGTTTTATTTTTTCATCTCTTTCTAAAATTTGAAGCTGACTCTCCCCTGTAGGATTCTCTGGACACCCCTAATAGCCTTGATTGGGACCTCCCCAAGGGTTTACTGGGCCCTGTAATGGACCCCGGGTGGGCTGCTGCCAAATCTCCCCCCTTCCACCCCGAGGTGGCTGTTGCCATGGATTGGTGGGACAATCAGTTTTGTTATGTCGGAGTTGTCCACATCCCCAGCATATTCCTGGAGGACCAGTATATGGCTTGTCTCTTCCTCTCTGGCCTCTTTGTACTGGTTTTCTTTTCCATCCCATTGTCTTTGGTTGTTGAATATAGACATTAATGATGGGTACAGGAATGTGGTGTGCATTTGGAGGGGCCGCTGCAGGTGGGCTCGGCTGAATAGCTGCTTGAGGAGTATTTATTAGAGACATCAATGACATTTGTTCTGATTCATCTTTCTTTATTGGAGCTTGAATTTTATTTTATTTATTTTTTATTTAGTTTTTTTTGTTCTTTTTTGTCAGTTCTTCAAGTTGTAACTGAGTTAATTTTCTCTGTAGCTCTTTCTCTTGGGTCTTGAACTTCTGTTCATTTTTTCTATGCTACTCCACTGCATGGGACACATGGTCACAGAACTCTTTGTTTTAGAGTTTAAACCGACCACGTCCTCTAACCTGCTCTTAACAGCTTGTGTCATGGCATCAATCACAGCAATTCTAAACAGTGTTGCCATTAATGGGTCTCCTTCTGGATTTCTTTCAGTCTCTTGTTTCCATCTTTTTAGCTCTCTCTGAACATATATGGTTGGATTTTCTATTTCCCCCAGCTGTTTTCCCTTTAATGATTTAGGGTCTAGTCTGATCGGGTACTCAGCACGCAGTGCTTGCCACACTGCTGGACGGAATGCATCAAAAACAGTTCCATCCATGTAGTGAGAGTCCACAGCTCTGTTTAAATTGGATGCTTGAAGAATTTCTTCCATCTTTGTTCCTCCCATAATCTTTGCTAGAAGTGCTTTAATGTCCCCCACAGCTAAAAGTTTGCCCATTCATGCCCCCTCGTGAATATCTGGGAGGCGAGTGACCAGCCCCTCGAGGTCCTGTGAGACCCAGGGGACATACTGTCCCTGTGCACCCTTGATTAAAATTGGGAGTTGTGCAGCCAGTGGTCTGAGGGTTCCCTTATTCTCTGCCCTGTTCCCATTTTCCTGTATCATCAAATGATTCCTGACTTTCATTCACATCCTCACTACTGTCAAACAACTTATTTCTCCCTCTCTCTAATTTATTTGCCTCTTGTATTTTTTCTTTCCTGATTCTTTAATTTTATTCTCTATGTCATCTTCCATAACCACTGCTTGTGCTTCAATTTCCCTATCTTTTCTCCTCATCTCTTCTAACACTTCTTCATATTCCGTTTTGCCTTCCTGGTTTGTTTTCATAATTTCTAATGCTATGCGTGCCTGTCTATAACAATCTATCAACAAATATCCTTCACTTTCTTTTCTCAGTCGCCTCTTTGGTTTCACATCTGGTTCCTTTATTTCCCAACTCTACGTGTCCTTCCATCTGCATTTCTCCCAACACTTCTACCGTACCCTTAAGAATTGGCAACTGACACTCTGGGGGCAGATATGGGGGTGGTTTAGAAAACAACTTTTCCTTTTTCTTTGTTTCTTTGTCTGCCTCCTTAAGCATTCTCCTTGCCTGTTTTATACTTTTTAATGCATCATTCCCTTCCTTTTTAAACATGGCTAACACTTCGTTCTCTTTTTCCCTTTTTGCTTCTCTCTTTTCTCTTTTACTGATACTTTTAGTTTTATAGTTTTTTATCAGAGTTTCCATTTCCTCACACAATGCTACATCAAATGTCCCTTCCTTTGGCCATTTTGTCATCATATTCTTAGTTATCTTCTGCCATTTGTTTGAGACCTTAGTTATCAATTCTTTACACAATGGTTATTTTAATCCTAATAATTCCACCGGAGTGGCTGCCATACTTTTTCCTGTAATCTTACAATCCAATATTTAAGACTCTATATATATATTTCTTTATAGCCAATTAACTTACTATTTTCCCACTTAATTTAAATTATTTTAACCAATACTCTCATCTTTATTTTGTGACCTGCATCTTTAAACCTAGTTTTTATTCTCTCTGATGCATATACACTTTCTGTACGAGTTAATAATTTCAACTCTATTTTATAATCACTCAATATCCAAAACTACTAAAAAATAATTTTTATATTTATTTTTACTTCTCTTCTATTTTTTTTATTATTTTGTCCGCCCTTAAAAGTTTTTCTTTTTTTAATATACTTTTTTAACTTAATGCCTTGATCTCACTTCTGCTGATTTGATCTCAGAAATGTTCTCCTTTTCAATCACACAGAGCTCTAAAATGTAAAAGCTTATAGCAAATCTTAATTCAATCTTTATTGATACAAATTTTCCTAACACATTCACTCCTTGTAGTCTCTTTATTCACACAGGGCTCATTCTTTCATTCTTTGTCCCCTTATTTATAGGGCTCATAACAGTCATTCATCCCTCTTAGGTGCGGCACTAGCTGCGTCCCTCTCAAGGGAGAAGATTCAGAAGGGGGGTGCAGCTTTTACCCACCCAATACGGAATTTATTTATTTTTCATACAACCACAACCATTCACGCAGACACAAACACAGACACAGACAAGACTACACTACGCTCCTCTAGAACGACCTGCATCTGTACTGCTCACTCTTTTAATAAAACAGCACCCTGCAGGATTTTTGCCTTATCCTAAGGACTTTGCGGGCTTTCCTCTACTTTATCTTCTCAACATTTATGTCATCCATCAAAGGCCCTCTTGACAGTAAACAAAGATTTTTGTAAACACAATCTTCCCTAATTCACTGCTATCCATCAAAGGCCCTCTTAACAGTAAAACAGATCTGTGCATGCAATTATTTCTTCTGGAATCAAAACCCCTTTCTTTTCTTATGGTTCTTTAAATTTGGAAGAGCAATTTTTAAGAGTTCTTACCACAAAGGGTCAACTGGCAAACAACACAAACCAATTATATAAGCATAAACTGCCTACCTGTTTAGTGGCCACTTAATTTGTGTTGCTCGTCAGCAAGCCCAATGCGGTCTTTCACCCTCTGCTCCTGTTTGTGACGCCAAATGTGGTGATTTCCCTTCTTTTCTATGAAGAATTACTCTCGAATTCTTGGGGTTTCGATGCCAGAAAATAGACTTTATTATAACAAGAAAATAAAGCTGAGAAGTCTTCTGCAGAAAAGTTCTACTAAATGTTATCTGCGTTGTCTTTAAATAGTCTTTCCTCTAGGCGTGTTCAGAACATTTCATACATGTGCATTTGTCCTTTTTTGGCAATATTCCTTATACATATGTTCTTTCCCTAGAGAGAAGGGGCTCCTAGACGTTTTTAAGGAAAGAAGCCTCCTTTGTATTTTTACATATGCTTCCTATCATGAGGGTCAGCACATTCCATCTATGCAAGCCTTTAACACACAGGCATATGCTTATAATGGAAATATAGCTTAATACATAAGTGGTTAAATTCACATTAATTATACTTGATTAATTCATATTTTGACTAATAAAAATCTTCTACACTATTCACTTTACCAGCAAGTTGGGGTATGAGACCAATCTTGCGGAGAACATCTCGTTTGTCTTTTGAATTGTCTTCATGAAATTTGTCATTGAGGACATAGTGCTCTGCTGAGCCTGTAATTGGGTGGGCATGGCTGTCTGGGACTTGTTTTTTTACATTAAGCCATGGCAAGGAGATCTTAAGCTTTCCCTCCTTTGCCATCTTTATGTTGTTGTCTGTTGGGTCAGCTAGACGCCCTTCATGTGGCGTGAAGGTTAACATCTCCGGATAGCAAAGATTGGTGTGTGTGGCCAGTCCACATGCAAAATCATAGATTACTACGTTGGGTATGTGTTTCCATGAGAGGAGGATGTCTGAAAAGTCTCTCGGACTCTCAGCCCGCAAACAGCATTTTATGCTGTACACAATTCCACAAGGGCACATAACCACAGCCCACCCTCCTGGATGTGTATATCTATCTTCCAATCCACGGCGCCCACAGGTGGTAACTGGGGTGGACAGTGAAGGGATTGTCGCTCTGTTCTTAAATAACAGTAAAAGAAAAAAAATAAATAAAAAATAAGTAAATGGCATCATACCAAATATCAAGAAGAGACAAAAACAAGATAATTACTTTTTACAAAGCAACGACCAATCATTTGCAGTGACAGTTTCTTCCAAAAGTCTTCGATATTCACATTCCCATTAAAATCCTTTGGTGGTGGTTTGATGCCACTCACTAACAACATACAGACAGTCAAAATATTAATAAGATGACCTATATAATAGAAAACAGTAGATATATGCCCTCTGTGACTAAATATGCACAAGTAGTGTCAAATCACCCATAAAGTATGTGCCCAAAGCACAGAATATCGATATGGTCCATGTCAACATACTTACATGACATGTTGAATGCTCCTTTTCTGTGGAGATCCATGATGATAATGGGTGGATGATCCCCGCATGTCACACAAGAGTATTCGTACTCGTGACTTGTGAGTGCCTCAAAATGAAGATAGGCATAGCACTGTTTTGGCTGCAGGAAACTGTTCCCTTATGGTGAGCTCCAGACACTAAACCACTCTTCCAACAGCGGTGTGGGCCTATGATTAAAGATAACAAATAATAATTGCTATTCACTTCTTAAAATCCTGCAAAGCACTATTGTATTTTCACTAGAGGTAATGGTAAATTATTTAATAAGATAACCTGACCTGTAGCATGTTTCGAATATGTAGGCATAGAGGGAGGTCAACAATGACACTGTTGTTAAAATTGTGCAGGCCATCTTTCCACTCTTGATACCTGTAATGGATTCCACATTGGTGGCAACATTTTGAGTAGGTGGCAACATCTGAAAAACACAATGCTAAAAATTTTAACTGTATTATAATCCATTTGCAGATCTGATGTCATTTGTATGTATTTTATAGATCCCAGTTAGAACGATAAATACTTGCCATGGATCACTCTTTTATTTGTAAGAATTTTGGCCTTTGATGTGATGAGAAAAGGGTCTGATAAGGGTACATTTCCAGCGCATCTCTGGCAGAACATCTCATCAGGAATGAGGCTGGTTGGGTATGTGCTTTGTAGAAAATGAATCCTACATATATATATTTATTTATTATTTAGCTTTTAGGGAATCACTCTTAAGAGTTGATCTTCATATGATTAATTGTTATTAATCAGAATGTACAACTTATGCCTTGTTAACGACTTGTCCAGCAAGCATTAATAACAGCAGTTATCTTTTAACACGTTGTTTATTTTATTCGTGGCCAACGATTAAAATAAATCAAATAGTTAAATTGAGTTAGCTAAGTTAGCCCATGAGCGTAGGTAAACGCGATCTATTGGCAAATAGTTACGACATGTTAAATCACATAACACAGACAAAAGATTTCTTAATAAAGTCAAGGTTTTATTCACTACTCTAACACATTATTAACAGACAATTTAACATACACACAAATGGGAGCGAGTTGTTTGTATCTGAAGAGAGAGACTTAGGTTTTAATGCTAGCTTTTCAACCTGAGGAAACTCATAGACAAAGAAGTATTTTATCTTTACCCTCAGCGGAGAGATATCCCGGTTTCAGTCAATAAAGAGATTTGCCTTACTTGGTCTTTCAGTTGTTTTGATCGAACTCAGTTCAGGCTTTCTCCAGTTCAAAGAGACTCTTTCCTTTGGTGAATTCAGTTCTTTGCGGGCCGCGTTCGGATTGGCTGTTCGGTCGGTCGTGTGACTAGCGCACTCTTCAGTGGTTGGTTGTCTCGTTCTGACGTAATGATGTTTAGGATTAAAGTTCTTTGAAAGTTTAACTGAGTCTTTGTGTTAGTTGCTTTGCTTCGCCGTGATGTTATGGCCTGAAGCGCTTGCCGCGTGAGCAGAACGAGAGACTCGCTGGCGTGCGTGTCCTCCTGTTGTTTTCAAACTCCAACACGCGAACTTCATGGGCGTGCATCCGTTTTAAGCGAGCTGATTTAGGTCCGCCCTTTTTGGCGCGTAGTCCAATCGAAAGAGTCTTTGTCGGCAGAGCCCCGCCCTGCGTAGCTGCGTGTTGCATACATTATCTGCGCAAGTATTTTATCACATAAAAACTTATAACAGCAGACTTCCATTCATCTTGTAAATAGGCGTTAATGGAAAACAGATAAGATTGAATTCATACCACAATATTATTATTCATTAAATCAGCTTTCATCCGAGACCAAACACTAGCCGTTTAACAGGCACCAAAATACAAATATCCTTTATATTCGATTTCGTAGTTAAGGCATTGATTAAACGATCTTAAATTCTAAATACACATATTAATCAAGTGAAAATGAACAACTAGTACTCAGGAAGATTATAAATTCTGGAAACAGATTTACCATAGATTTAAAATAATGCAACAGCTTATAAATGTCACAAACACACACTTCTTAATACATGTATAGATAATCTGTCTATAGTGTTTTTGTTTGAGTATAATTTGTTTCCGTAGCAGAAACGAATATAACTTTTGTTCCCCTTTTTAAGACTCATTTCTAATTCAAAGGTGTGGTTCCCCTTTGTTAGATAGCACCACAGAAACGGCGCGTTTCCTTGGAATGTGCGTGATGTGCAGGGTCGTAAAAGTCTTTGGTTTGGAAAGTCTGGAAATTGTCTATTTCGAGTCGACCGTAAACACGTCATCCTTTACTGCGACTTAATGGATAGAGATTTATGAATATGGCGCCAGTGAAGTTTAGGCTCCGGGAAGGGGAGTTCTGTTTTCTTTCGAAATGACAAAACGTGAATTTCCTGAGCTGGAATGCGAGCTTTGATCCATCCTTGCATCAGGAATGTGTTGAACCTAGATGTGTGTGTATCCTGATCAGGCATTACATATTCCCCCTTTGCTCGGTGAGGTCCCCGTTTGTGGACGTCGGCGGGCACTGGAACAAGAATCAGGGAGAACAGGCACACACAAGGCACAAACAACATCTCCATCACTGACTGAATCCTGGTGCAGGGTAATTTTGGAATGTACAGGTTAGAAACTTGAGAAGACAACTGGATTACTAGAAGTGTGGTTATTTTGATTGGTTTAGTTGTCCGGGGTTCGACGAGGCGGTACAGGCGTGATCTCAATCAGGTTAAGTGAGTTCTCTGGTTCGGGTTCTTGGTCAGTTTTATCACGTCGGAAAATGCGCGGGACGCCTGACGTGCATTTGTTGCAAGACCCTTGAACCGCGTTCACTCGTTTGTGTAGGAGGAAGGCCAGGGTCAAAGTCACAACATATCCTCCAATAGTAGAGATGCCAAGCGCTGTGTCAGCGGCAGACCAAGACCGAATAATCGATGCGCCAACGGGCGGAAGGCGAGCGATAGCTTCTAAAGCTGTATCAACGGGAGTTAAATCAATCAGTTGTGTTCCTTCCTCCCTGATCCTTTCTTCCAATTCTGGATCAAGGGTGAAGGAGTGCTGTTTGAAGAAAGATGAGATTTCGATTTCAGCCTGATACTCGTCGTCGGTAAGGTGGTACAACGCCAACTCGTCAATATGGAGGATCGAGCCCTTAGGGACCGTGATCCATAGAGTTTGGTTAGGTAGGTTAATGCGTGTGGCGGTGTCGTGTTGATCGTATGTGAGGGTAGCCGTTCGCGCTGGGGTGTTGACCAGCCATCGGTTTCCGATAATTTCGGCTTGCGTTACCTCAACTTGAGAACGTGGTGTCGCTTCGGCGGGGCAGCTAGTGTCGGGCCTTATGGATTCTAGGCCGCGGATGCCCTCAGTATTATCGCGGATAAAAGGCTTACTCGGGCAGAGGAAGTGAATGTCCTTCGTGAGCGTACACATCTTTAGGTTTGGGGCCAGATACAACTGTTCGTTGTTATCGTGATACGCAACGACTTCAGGAGTGTGGATTTTGACATAGGTGTTCCTTTGCCAAAATCCCACATTCACCACATCTTTGAGCCGGTAAATGTTATTAGCGTCGATAATGGTTAAACTGAGGAGAATGGCCCGGTCACCTGGATCGGTTGACCACGGTTCTCGCAACGAGTTACAACGACTTATTAAAGGGAGTCAATCTCAATTTCGGGACCTGGATTTAAGGAATCTGTAGGGGAGTTTCCTGATGAGGGGACTAGAGGAGAAGAGAGATTGGATTGAGAAAAGGAAAATGGGAAAAACATAAAAGAGACACGACAAACAAAAAGATACACAAAGAGACACAAGGACACCGAATGAGGTGAGGCCGCAAACGAGTGTCACATGTGTGGAGTAACTCCTCTCTACTAGAGGTTGGCCCTAGTAGTGCAGCTGAGGAGAGAGTGTATGTGTTATGTTTAAGCGAGGTCGCTATATGTTTCCTAGACAACAGAAATTATGTTAGTATGATGTAGAGCGTATGGGTGTCGGTCTGTGTCAGTGGGTTTGATCTTCCCCCTTTGCCAGTCGGCTGGAGCTCTGGTGCCTCTTTATCTGGTTTCGATGGACCCATCGAAGTATTGGCTCGCTGCGCCCTTGGCTGATTTTGATTCGGTAGGCGACAGGTGAGAGCTTGTCTACTATCTCATGGGGTCCCGTCCAGCGAGGTAAGAACTTCTTTGCCAGGCGATGGGAAGTGTTCTGCTTTGGTTGGGCAAAGCGGTAGTACCACACTTTGTCTCCGACACTGAGCTCATGGTGAGAGGCCTTTTGGTCGTAGTAGGCTTTACGACCTTCTGCGCTTCGCTGCAGTTGCTGTTGCGCGAAGGCGAAAGTCGCTCTCAGGTGTTGATGCAACTCTTCCAGGTACTGGTGAGTGGTGTAGGCAGTGACAAGGTTCAGGTCACCGGGTTGGTACAGCAGATGCAGTGGTAGTGTCATGTTTCTCCCTGTCATCAATGTGAACGGGGGTACACCGGTGGACCGGTGAGGGGTGGCTCGAGCGGCCATCAATACCAGTGGAAGTTTGATATCCCAATCCTTTTGATTAGCGGACACATACTTCTTTAACATGCTGACCACTGTTCGGTTACCACGTTCGACTTGCCCTGAGGACATTGGTTGGAAACTTATGTGGAGCTTGGCCTGTATGCCCAGGAGTTTCCACACTTCCTGCATGATTGCAGCGGTGAAGTGGGTTCCACGGTCAGAGTTGACCCTTAAAGGCAGTCCAAATCTTGAGAAGATGTGGTTCATTAACAGGCAGGCTGTTGTTTCTGCTGTATCGTTGGGAGCTGGGAGACATTCTATCCACTTTGTGAATTCGCAGACCACGGTGAGGAAGTATTTGTTACCCCGTGTTGACCGTGGCAGGGGTCCTACCCAGTCTATTTGGAGGTCCGACCATGGGAAAGTCATTCCCTTTCTTTGCAGTGGGGCTCGGTGGTTTGGGTTTGCCGGTTGGAACTGGCAACACACCAGGCATCCTTTTACGTATTCCGCTACGTCCTGCTGCATGCCGGGCCAGTATGCTACTTGCTTGAGGGTTTCGTATGTGGCCTTGGCACCGTGGTGTCCAGCGCATGGTGCATCGTGTGCGTGTGTCAGCAAAATCCCCCTTTGGCCGTGAGGCACTACGAGCTTTGGCGCAGTGAGAGGCTCAGGGACATATGTGAGAACACCGTCTCTCAGATGCAGCATGTGCTTGATTGAGTGGAGCGTGCGGAGCTCAGAGGAAGCAGTTAGGTCGGAAGTGGAAATAGGATGAGATAATGGATCGGCTATGTGAGCCGCAATGGTTCGCAGAGTTGGATCCGCTGTTTGGAGGGTGAGCAGATCGTCAGTAGCGAACTGAGGTGATAGGGTAACGAGGGAGGAGGCGGGGGTACGAACGCCAGTGGCGTGCTGGCGGCGGGTTATGGTTGCCACCGTTGGGTTGGGTGGGTGGGATTGAAATGTCCAGGACTTTCCATGTAATGCTCCTGCTTTGGCGAGGGCATCGGCTTGGTCATTGAAGTCTTTGTCTTGTCCTGGTTGACGTGAATGACCTCGAACCTTTTTCCAATAAACGATAATGTCGTGTTCAGTGACAATGGCATCGCTTGCTTGGAAGAGTTCCTGGTGCTTGACAGATTTGTTGTTAGCTGTCTTGAATCCATTCTGTTTCCATCCAGCTAAATGGCAGGTGAAGCTGAGACGGGCGTAGTTTGAATCGGTACAGATGAGGAATTCTTTGATGTTGTGGGATGCGGCCATTTGCAGTGTAATGAGGATGGCTGCTATTTCAGCATATTGTGATGAGTGAGGGCCTAAGTTGAATTGTTGCGGTGGGCAAGGGTCGTTTTTGAGCCAGACCACTCCCGCTCCAGCTTGTAAGTTGCCCTTGTGGTTGTAGGAGCAGCCATCGACATATGCTGTGGGCATTCCTTCACACACATTCTCCTCGAAGTACCTGTGATTTGTCATTTGAGGTTGTGGTGGTTCTTTGGGTTCCGCTGGTGTGTGCAGCGTGTCCGTTGAACAGTTTTGGCAGGCTGCTAGCCCGTTGCCCAATGATGATTTGTAGTTTTGGGCGTATCGTGCCTCCACATCCCGTCCTTGGAGTGTCATTAGCCAGGTAGCTATGCGTGCGTTGGTCACCACGCCATCTCTGATGCGTTGACTGTTGAGGAAGGTGACAGGTTGGTGACAAGTCTCGATGATGACTTTCTGTGCACCGATGTAATTCGAGAAACGCTGGATAGCCCACACAGTGCAAAGTAAAGCTTTTTCGCAGTCTGAGTACTTGCATTCTGGGGAAAGCAGCATTTTGCTGGCATAAGCGACCACTCGCTTGTCTTTGTCATGGAGCTGGTATAGGCCTGCGCTGAGGCAATGATTGGAGAATCCAGCATCCAAGTAAAATTCTTTTCCGGGGTCTGGGTAAGCTAGACACGGGGCAGAGCACAGGCGCTGTTTGAGCTGGCTCATCGCGGTGTCCTGGGCTTCCGTCCAGACGAAGGTTTCATCCTTTTTCAGGAGGGAGGTTAGTGGTCGGGCAATGTCAGCGTAGTCTTCGATGAACTGTCGCGAGTAATTGCACACTCCCAGAAAGCTCCGCAGTTCAGAGATGTTAGTCGGCGCTTTTATGCTTTGGATGGCTTGAGTGCGGTTAGACTGTGGCTCAATGCCGTTTCTTCCGACAAGCAGTCCGACATAGTTCACCTTGGTTTTGCACCACTGTCCTTTGTGAAGAGCGATTTTGGCTCCTGCCGTTGTCAGCTGGTTTAGGACGTGATCAATTTCCTTGAGGTGATCTTGAACATTTGAATTTTTCATCAAAATATCATCGACATAGACAAGGTTGCCTCTAGCTCTGGCGTCAGGGCATGCTTTGTTTAGAAAGATGTTGAATTCAGCTGGTGAGTTGGCATAGCCGAAGGGGCACCGTGTGAAGGTGTACTGTCGATTGCCAAAGGTGAATGCTAACTTGTGTTGGTCATCGGGGTGGACAGGGATCGTCCAGAACCCGGAGGCGACGTCCAGTGTTGACAGGATCGTCGAGCCTTTGATCTTTGGGATTTCTTGATCCAATTGGGTCATAGGCCATCGTGACAGTGGTACTTGTTGATTCAACTTGCGATAGTCGATGGTGGGCCGCCATTTGCCGTTAGGTTTTAGGACTGGCCATATCGGGGCAGAGTATGTGCTGTTGCAGGGCCGGATGACCCCCTTTTCCAGCATGGAGTCAACAATTTCTTGCACTGGCTCATATGACGCTATTGGAATCTTGTATTGTCGCACAAATGTGGGTGGCGCATTCGGGTTTGTCGGGATGCGCACCGTGTGGATGTTGGTCAGTCCACAATCCAGAGAATCCTTTGCGAAAGAGTCTCGGTATTTGTGCAGAATGTCTTTGAGTCCTTGGCGATCCACTTCGTTGTGAAGAGCATCCGCCTCACTCAGGATCTGCTGAATTTGTGCGTTGAACCCGGTGTAGGGTTCTTCCGCAGTTAAGTCATGTGAGGGGCGTTGGACCCCGGTGTTCACCTGTGGAGGTGATTCCATCGCAGGCTGTGTTGAGACAGCATAGACAGCGAGATGAGTGTCATCTGTTAGTTCTGATCGACAGACGCTTTCTCTGGACACCGGCAGAATGGAAGTGATGGCAATGATTCCATGAGGTTTTGTGAACATTACGGTGTCGTCGTATTCATGTTCGTCTGGCATTAGATGTGCTGGTATAGGGCCTATGACAGGTACCATCAGTTCAAAGTCATGGAATGTCTGGCTGATGAGCCATCCCAGGTGATTGGCTTTGGGAACATGGATGTCTTGGGCCGTACAGTTGTTGAATAACACATACACAGCACGAGATGACACTTCGATGAGAGGTGTGGCTTCCAGGGTCAGTCCTAGTTTCAGGCAGGTCCTGGAAGGTTGGAAGAAGCTTAGCTTACTGTTGAGAGTTTGGCCAGGTCGCATGTTGAGGCGGACGCTGACACTCTTGCTGTAGGCAGGTATTATGGCTTCTTGCTCCGTGATCATAGCGCATGCATCGGGCATGGTTTGACCAGATTGGAGGTTCTTGAGGTTGACTGCAGTTGTCAGTTGGTGTGACAGAGGAGCCCATATGACGTCGTTCACAGTGTCAATGTAAGCATTGAGCCGGACCATGATATCCGCTCCAATATAGATGTCGTGCGGTAGATCTGGAATGACGAGGAAGTAGTGACTCAGCTGTCTGTTGTTCCATCGTATGTCCAGAGCGCAGATGATCTTGGAGGTGGCCATGGTTGTTGCCCAGGGACTGAGAGGGAAGCGGCTGTGCTTAGCGACATGTGGTAGGCTCTGATGTCTTTGCTTCACCGTGCTGAATAGCTTCAGGCTGATGGCTGAGTTCTCTGCCCACAGGGCTAGTGCTGCGTCGGACACTGATGTGCCTTGAACGTCTATTGCAGTCATGACTCGATGGGGGCCTGTGTTTGATTCAGGCTCTTGCAGTGAGCATAGGAGTGGGTCCTGGTCTTTGTTGCTTGTGCTTGATCCAGGTACAGGCTTTGCTACTGCATTATCAGTCGCTGGATTGAGGGTGGTGTCTGTGACTTGACACTGCGACTCGTTGGAGTCTAATGACTGGCAGGGCAGAGGCTCGCGGACTTGTGTCCACATCTTTAGGTGCTTGAAGTCTATCAGCGGTTCGAAGCGATTAAGCAGATCTTTCCCAATGAGAAGTGGATACGTCTTGAGTGGTGAGACGTATACTGGATGGACGAGATCCATTGATCCAACCGTTAGGTGGATTGGGGCCACATGTTTCAGTTGGAGGCCCGTGTGGGAATATGCTTGGAGGTCCAGCTCACATCTGTGGAGTCTGAGAGTTCTGTTAGTCCCCTTTGTTCTTTCTTGGACCTTTTCGAGGAGCTCGGTGGACATTAGAGTGATGTCAGCTCCCGTGTCAAGAAGGGCTTCGACTCTGATGTGTCGTTCAATGATGATGGAGAGGTAAAACTTTTTCGCTATACCTTTCTCAATGAGATCGCCTAGGAGTTGAGGGACTGGATTTTGGGAGGAAACGGTTAGGATATCAGGGCTGATGTGGTGTTCTTCGGAGGAGTGGCAGACGACCAAGACAGCACTTTCAGGAACTTGAGTGGTTTCATCAGCAGGTGTTTGCTGGACGCTGCTGTGATCTAGAGGTTTGAGTGTTGAGTTAATGTCTAACTCTGTTGCTGGGTTTTCAGATGGGGTTTTGTATCCATCTGAAGTTACTGTGATTGCAGTTCTCTGAGAGTGAGATGAAGGAGTGCTGTTCTCCATGGCTGGCTGGGCCAGCTGGTCGCTGCCTTCTCGTCCGGCCGCTAGTCAGGCTGAATCTGGTTTCTCTTTCTTTTCCCATCTCCGATCTTCCTCTTTCCGTTGGAAGAATTCTTTCATCATCATTTCCATCAGTTTTTGTGAGTCGAAACACGGTGGTGACTTTTGTTCTTGCGTGGATTCAGTTTGAGCTCGGTCAGCTTGGAATCGTTGTGAATTCTTTCGTCGATTCCTTGGGCTAGTCGCTCCAGGGTGACTTTGTCGTTTTCCCTTGGCGTTTCCGTTGGATTCCCATGAGTTTTTTCCTCTTGAGTTTCCAAACGAGCTTGGCTGGTTCCACGATCTTTCCCATTGACTCTCATGAGGCCTTGGCTGGTCCCATGTCTTTTCCCAATGCCGTCCAGGTGAGCGTTGACGTCCACGCGGTCCATCCCAGCGTTCATATCTCTGTTTAGATCTGGTACTGGCGTGGGAGTCTCGTTCTTTGTTGGACGAGGGTGCATTCCACTCTCTGGGTGGCGGCTTGGCACTGTCTTGGCGTTGGGCGCCCTCTAGAGCCAGGCCTTGACTGTTAGTGTTGAAGTCAAGAACTGCTGGGCTTTTGCCGCTCTTTTCCGAGGCCATTTTCTGTTTGCCGTAGGCTTTCTGCGCCAAGTCTCGCAATTGTTGAGCAGTCATTGTTCGTGGACATGCGAGAACGCCAAGATGGTGGCTTACGCCGGGGTGAAGGTTCCTTAGGAAGAGAGTTTTGAAGTTTAGTTCATCTTCCATGTCAGGTTCGTTACGAGTTCCAAAGTATGCTCGTCTGAGTCGGCTGTAGTAGGCTTGAGGAGGTTCGTGACGTCCTTGTCTTGTCTCCAGGGCAGCCACTAGGCCTTGATCGGACTCAGGGTCGGAGAACTCTTTAATGAGGGCTTCTCGGAGCAGTTGGTAATCCGTCTTTGTGTAAGCAGGCTGCCTGTCCAGGAAGCTGCGAACTTCAGAGCTGGATGTTGTTCGGAGCAAATAGAGTCTATCTTTGTCCGTAACGTTAGGTCGCATTTCCAGATGGAAATCGATGTCTTGGAGATACGCTTGGACATTTTGGCTGTTTGGCACACTCGGAGTGAATTTGCCAATGTTCCTGGCGAGCTTGTCGAGGTCTTTTAGGTCCAAGCCGTGCGATGATCTGTGGCTGGCTGCCGCAGATTCTTTTGGCTGAGGTAGAGTGAGGTAAAGTTCTCTAGAGGCAGGTGGTGAAGGTTTCCGTTCCACGCCCTCCATCCTTTTCTCACGTGTCAGTCCAGGAACAGGTGACCCAGTCCTGCTTGGCAGGGGTGAGGTCGGTGCGTCTCGTGTCCTTGATGGCTCACGGCGCAGTTCATAAGCATGCTTGAGTTCCTCTTGGAAACTATCAGCTTCTTCTTTGACATAGTCTAGCTGATATGTTAGACGGCTAACCTCGTTTCTTGACTCATCCAGGTGAGCTTCAAGGGCTTTGATTCTGCCGTTCTTGTCCCTGAAGTCGGCCTTTGCTTTCGTCAGCAGCTGTTCCGCGTACTGTAGCTTTTCGGACCGATCAGCGTAGTCTGCCTTGACTTGTTGCATTTCTTTGTTAGTAGCTGCTAGGGTTTCTTTTAGCCTTTTGATTTCCTCCTCAGCGCCTTGGTTCACCTCATCGGGTTTTTCCCGTCGTTCCTGAGCTTCCAGTTGTAGCTGCTCGATGCGCCGTTGTGCGCGTGTCAACTCCTGCTGGAGCTGTGCAGCGTTCTTGTCGCTCAACTTGAGGGTCGCGATGAGTGTGTGACTTAAGGAGCCGGTAATCTTGGCTAATTCTTTGTGACTGTAGCTTTGACTTGGGTCTTGTGCCATGAGACTTGTGATGTTTTCATCTAGCTGGTCTTGTGTCTGGTGTTTCAGTGTTTCAGCGGCTTTAGGCAGGAGGCTGTCGGTTGCAGCACTTAGCCATGTTTCCAGATCCTCCCAGTGACCGACATGTTCCGTTGCGCGAGACATGTTCTGACGGGTGAGGGAAGTTTTCCAACCGCAACTGACACAGACCTTGAAGAGAAAAACAAAACAAACCAAAACAAAAGAAACCAAACAAAACAAATCACAAACAAAGGAGTGTAGATATGCACTGTTGAGTGTATACTAGTGTTGAGTGTGTACTAGTGTTGAGTGTGTACTAGTGTGGTTCTCTGTGACTGTGATCCTCTGGGGGGGTGTATGTGCTTCTAAATCGTTGCCTCTGTGGGAGAAATTGAACACACACACACACACACAGGGAGAACAGCTAGAGAACAGATAAAGAAAATGAAGAATCCCAAAAGGAGCAAGGAACAGGGTGATAATCGGATGCTTCACCGTTTTCTGTAAAAGAAGGCCCTTCTCTCTTTTTTTTTTTTCAAGGGCGAAGGTTAAGCTAAGCCAAAATGAGGGAGAGGGACTCAAACAAAATATATCTTTCTGATATTAGATTTCCCTTTTTTTTTTTTTTTTTAAGTCAAGTCTGATATCAGAAGGTTGCTTCTTAGTCAGAGGATCGTGAAAGGAAAATGTTTTTTTTTTTGTAAGTCTGTGATTGCTAATATTTTTCTCCGGGGTGAAGGAAAAATAATAATAATTACAGCCCTGGTCCCGTAATGGCAAGATTGACACCGCAACGCCTGTTAGCGTGTTCCTCGTGTGTGTTGGAAATCTCGCTGACGCCTACCTTTTCGTTGACCTGCTTCAGCCTAGTGGGGTAGGATTTCACAAAGAGGAAGATAAAAATGAAAACAATTTGAAATGCCGTTCTCAAGTTTCCAAATACCTGCTTGATAGCTTTATAGTTCTGTCTATGATTTCCCTCAGGCAAAATCCCAGCAACTAGTAGCAGTAGTCAAATCAGAAGATAGTGACAGAGAGAAAAGAGAAAAATGAGCTTTAGAATTTACTCCCAATATCAAGATTAATAACAAGTATGGCCACACGGTGGTGCTGTTGAGTCGATACACCTAAGGGTTTGGCTAATTAGAAGTCTAAGTTCTTATTTGATCTAAGCAAAAGTATATTTAAATTAACTCCCGTGTTAATTAAGTAACTAAAGGATTGAGAATAAGGTAGACAGAACAAACTTAATTGCCATTTGAATTTAGAATTTCAAATTATAAATAGGGATTCCTAATTAAATTTTTCATGATGTCATCATTAAAATTGATAGGATCGATTCAGATTAATTTTTCAGAGGGATATATATTTGATTATAATATTAAAATATTATAATAGTCTTCCTAGTTGCAGTTAAGTATCAAGATCTTAATGAGGTTTGTCATTAAAATTACAAGCACATTTGCAACTGAAACCAATATGAAACAGGAACTGTAATCAATTATTAAATTAAATTAGAATTTTCAAATTCGTAATTAATTATGAAATTAATTTACAACTTCCACATCCCTAAATCTGACAGGTTACTAATTCCTTGTGCTATCAGAACCTTCAGAACAAATTAATCTCAATTTATAAAAGGAAATTTTAAAATTTTCAGGGCCTGAAAATCAAACACATTGATAGTTAATAACTACGATCTTAATGTTATTTGTTAAATTATCAGAGCACACATAATTATCTCAATCAGTCTATATGGAATCCGGAGCTGAAATTATTTTCAAATGAGTTTAATTTCAAATCTGGGATGAAATCAAATTATCAGTTTCAAATATTTCATAGCGATTCACCCACTGATATCCTAAAATCATGAGCGCACTTATAATTGAATTAAATATCCTTTTATCAAGGTGAATGAAGTTAAGGTCTGATATTAACTGTGTCTAACTCCAAAGGAGAAGAACAATCCTAACCAAATGCCTCTATTCCTATAGAATTAACAATAGTTTATCGACATCTGTATTTGTTAAAATATTTTCAAAAGGGAGGAGAGAAAGCATTAATAATGCACAAGAGAGGGAGGAATGACGTCAACATTCAAAGTGAACACGTGAAGCGGGAGTTAGAGTTCAGCAGTGAAAGAGTTAACCGTTTACACACACACACACGGCATAGCACACTGCATTCAAACCCACAAAATGCTAGGTGCTAATCGCTAGCCTTCAATGCTACCAGCTCGGCTAAGCTTTAATGCTACCTACTAGCTTCAAATGCTATGCTATTTGTTTACAATAGCTTCAAAATGGCGCTCGCGGCTGCGCGTGCGCACTAGAACCTTTCCGGGCAAGTCTTCTGACTACCTCCGGTTCAGGCCGTTACCATGACACCCTTAGTTTCAAGGTATCTCAGGTTTCAACAGCCATACAGCACTGTTTTAGATTAGTTTCTTTCTAGTACTGCAATCTCAATTTATTTAGACCGAATCAAATTAACCCACAGATTAATTATCAATCTAATAGTTTGACCACGGCGGGCCGTATTTCTCTGTATCACTTCACGTGACTTCACAGGAAACAAAACACAGTGGATTATTTTATCACACTATCAAAATCAGATCCAATAAAATACTCCCTCACAGACGCGATCTGGCCACTCCTTCTGAGTGGCGCGCGCTGACTTCACTTCCTTAGTGAATTTACAAGTGGCAGAAAATATTAAGTAGCTACGTTAATGTTTAATGCCAAGGGAGATTCATTAATCATAGGTTAATCGAATAGTGGGACACGCACTTCCTATCAACACTATGAACAAGGCCTTATGAGGGAGAATAAAAGGAACACGCTTAGATTCTCTCCTTTCCTTTTCTGCGCTATGAGCGACTTACATGTCTCACGGACATCTTTTAATCTTACTGCAGTTTTAAGCTATATCTTTAAACAACACAAATACACTTTCGTTCCACAAACACATTGCCACAAGTAAGTACAGAATAGTGAAACCAACTTTGACTCTCTGTGTCTCTATTTCTTTCCGGTTAAAAATAGAAAAACACAACTTTTTTAATATGTTATGAATTTTTCAAATCAAACTAATGCCAGCTGAAAATCCTCCACCATTAATATGTAGAAAATGAATCCTACATATATATATTTATTTATTATTTAGCTTTTAGGGAATCACTCTTAAGAGTTGATCTTCATATGATTAATTGTTATTAATCAGAATGTACAACTTATGCCTTGTTAACGACTTGTCCAGCAAGCATTAATAACAGCAGTTATCTTTTAACACGTTGTTTATTTTATTCGTGGCCAACGATTAAAATAAATCAAATAGTTAAATTGAGTTAGCTAAGTTAGCCCATGAGCGTAGGTAAACGCGATCTATTGGCAAATAGTTACGACATGTTAAATCACATAACACAGACAAAAGATTTCTTAATAAAGTCAAGGTTTTATTCACTACTCTAACACATTATTAACAGACAATTTAACATACACACAAATGGGAGCGAGTTGTTTGTATCTGAAGAGAGAGACTTAGGTTTTAATGCTAGCTTTTCAACCTGAGGAAACTCATAGACAAAGAAGTATTTTATCTTTACCCTCAGCGGAGAGATATCCCGGTTTCAGTCAATAAAGAGATTTGCCTTACTTGGTCTTTCAGTTGTTTTGATCGAACTCAGTTCAGGCTTTCTCCAGTTCAAAGAGACTCTTTCCTTTGGTGAATTCAGTTCTTTGCGGGCCGCGTTCGGATTGGCTGTTCGGTCGGTCGTGTGACTAGCGCACTCTTCAGTGGTTGGTTGTCTCGTTCTGACGTAATGATGTTTAGGATTAAAGTTCTTTGAAAGTTTAACTGAGTCTTTGTGTTAGTTGCTTTGCTTCGCCGTGATGTTATGGCCTGAAGCGCTTGCCGCGTGAGCAGAACGAGAGACTCGCTGGCGTGCGTGTCCTCCTGTTGTTTTCAAACTCCAACACGCGAACTTCATGGGCGTGCATCCGTTTTAAGCGAGCTGATTTAGGTCCGCCCTTTTTGGCGCGTAGTCCAATCGAAAGAGTCTTTGTCGGCAGAGCCCCGCCCTGCGTAGCTGCGTGTTGCATACATTATCTGCGCAAGTATTTTATCACATAAAAACTTATAACAGCAGACTTCCATTCATCTTGTAAATAGGCGTTAATGAAAAACAGATAAGATTGAATTCATACCACAATATTATTATTCATTAAATCAGCTTTCATCCGAGACCAAACACTAGCCGTTTAACAGGCACCAAAATACAAATATCCTTTATATTCGATTTCGTAGTTAAGGCATTGATTAAACGATCTTAAATTCTAAATACACATATTAATCAAGTGAAAATGAACAACTAGTACTCAGGAAGATTATAAATTCTGGAAACAGATTTACCATAGATTTAAAATAATGCAACAGCTTATAAATGTCACAAACACACACTTCTTAATACATGTATAGATAATCTGTCTATAGTGTTTTTGTTTGAGTATAATTTGTTTCCGTAGCAGAAACGAATATAACTTTTGTTCCCCTTTTTAAGACTCATTTCTAATTCAAAGGTGTGGTTCCCCTTTGTTAGATAGCACCACAGAAACGGCGCGTTTCCTTGGAATGTGCGTGATGTGCAGGGTCGTAAAAGTCTTTGGTTTGGAAAGTCTGGAAATTGTCTATTTCGAGTCGACCGTAAACACGTCATCCTTTACTGCGACTTAATGGATAGAGATTTATGAATATGGCGCCAGTGAAGTTTAGGCTCCGGGAAGGGGAGTTCTGTTTTCTTTCGAAATGACAAAACGTGAATTTCCTGAGCTGGAATGCGAGCTTTGATCCATCCTTGCATCAGGAATGTGTTGAACCTAGATGTGTGTGTATCCTGATCAGGCATTACAGCTTGAAAATGAAAGCAGACGCAGGTGCTCAGGAAGAGCTGCAGGGATGGTCTTGTTGTTCATGATGTACTGAATCATAGATTCAAGCACTTTGTCGCGGGGTACAGTAGACCTACGTCGTCTACAGTTTCATGAACTGGACTGGTCTGTTCTGTGCTTTGGACTGTCCGGAATAGCTGATGCTCAGTCTGGAAAAGGTGCCATTTTGCTATGTATTTATGGAGGCAGGATCTTCTTGATCTGGCACAAGGACAATGCCAAGTGTTCTGCTTTACATCATATGTGACCATTATTCTTCCAAGTTGGGCATAATACAAAGCATGTGGCTCATAGACTGAAACGCACCTCTTAAAAGATGGCGTTGTAGCCTTTGTTGCTACAGATAAGGGCTTGCTGTCTTGGGTGGCCAGGCTTTGTCTTTGTAGGCAGTCTGTCTTTCTTTCCTTGTCAAATCATTTTAACCCAACCATATCTGTCAGGGTACTTTCTGACAGAGTAGGAGCATCAGCAAAGCATCCACAATAGTCTAGTGACCGGAGGTGATAGCATCTGTAGTGGCTTAGTCCACTCCTCCTGGCTAAGTCAATGTCCACTTGACAGGATGGCAACTCACACCTGACGTTCTGCTCTGCTCCCCAGACTTTGTAAACAACATGGACTGGAACACTTGAAGAAAGAAAATGTTTCTGGACAGCATAGACACCATTAGCTCGGTCTATTCAGTCAGAATAAAGGTGATGGCTTGCTGTAATGTCGTCCCTATATTTTGTGTGTTTCCTCTCCAGATATTTTCTTTATTTTTTTATGTTTTTTGAATGGTAATGTGGCAATGAGGGCATTTTATCTTAATAGCTGCACTGTTCCGTAGCTGCACGGAGGACCTACTGGTGGTCAAGGGTGGCACATTAGGAATGGTTGCTGATGTAGTGGTGGTCAAGGGTGGCACATCAGGAATGGTTGTTGATGTAGTGGCGGTCAAGGGTGGCACATCAGGAATGGTGGTTGATGTAGTGGTGGTCAAGGGTGGCACATCAGGAATGGTTGTTGATGTAGTGGCGGTCAAGGGTGGCACATCAGGAATGGTGGTTGATGTAGTGGTGGTCAAGGGTGGCACATCAGGAATGGTTGTTGATGTAGTAGCGGTCAAGGGTGGCACATCAGGAATGGTTGTTGATGTAGTGGTGGTCAAGGGTGGCACATCAGGAATGGTTATTGATGTAATGGCAGTCAAGGGTGCACTGCGGATATTACATCCTTTGGGGTGGACCACAAAGTTGTCATGTCGGAATAAAATTGAAGAACAATATACACAATGGTAGTGTAGATTTGTCCTACAATTCAGACCACACTGAATACTGGGTATTGTATAATCTGAAAGAAAAAACAAAAAAAACAAATCACTCCCTTACTGATATTCCTAATTTATGTGATCAGCATGATGTTTTGGAACAGTGGTTCCCAAACCTGTCCTGGAGGATCCCTAGCCCTGCATATTTTCAGTGCGTTCCAAATGGGATATCACCCTCCGAAGGGCACTTCGGAGTGAAAACAATCATGGCCACCATACTGAAGTGTCATTCCGAACCGAAGTGCTCAAAATTAGCCACTACAAAGGGCCCTTCAGAATGAAGGATTTTGAAGGGTACAACTGATGGACACTTCGGGCCCCCATGATCCTTTGCGCTGATTCTTTGCATGATGACGGCGCCTCCGTATAATGACGCAGAAGGGCACTTCAAGAAACAGCTGTTTGGTCCCCCTACACCCTTCGAAGCACTCACTCCAGAGGGTAAACCCTTTATTAGGGATTAGGGCATAGGGATGAGGCCTTCCGAATGGAATGCAGGGCCAGTATGTCTCCCTTATCAGACACACCCAATTAATGTCTTGCAATCTCTACTAATGAGCTGAGGAGTTGGATCAGTTGTGTTATATAAGGGAGACATACAAAATGTGCAGGCCTAGGGGTCATCCAGGTCAGGTTTGGGAACCACTGTTTAAAAAAAAAGGTAACAATACCCATCACATTGCATTAGTAAACTATTCGTAAAACTCATATGCAACATGCCCTGACAATGTTGACAGTGTTTTGTTTCAGAAATACCAAAACACATCAATCATGCATTTAACATCAACATTCCATAATATTTTTAGAAAAAATAAAAAAGTCATTCAAAAATGATGTTACCTTCATGGACGACTGCCCTCGAAAAGTGAAGCTGAAGATGAGCCTGTACTTTACTTTTCTTTGAGGGTTTGTAAAAGGTAGTAGAACAGAAAGGGCAGTGGTATAGGGAATAGCAGGAGGTGCATTTGTTAAGTGTTGGTAATTCACCACCTCTCTGTATTGATGGAATTTCTACACCTAAAGAGATAAAACAATTTACATTAGATGGAAAGAGAAAGAGTAGATGGGTGTTTATATTTTATACAAGTTGAGAGATTTACATTTCCTTAAGTAGATAAAATGCTAGAGAAACCACACATCTTTGTGAGGTGCAAGTTAAAGAGAACACGAAGAAAGAGTATAACTGCTCACTCACTTAAGTATTTTTATTACTTCCAACATTTCAGCAGGCAAGCAGCCTTTGTCAAGCTACGGCTTACTATAAAATGGAGAGCACCACAAGTAGAATCAACAATTAATCACAGGTGATATCAACAACATCACAATTAACATATAATTAGCCAGCAAACAATTAAAATACTCTTAACTTTATATTAATAAAACAAGATACACCATAAATAATTGAGCACCAACAATCACAAACATGATAAAACCACATTAAGTTCAAATACACTTTAATTAGATATTAGATAATCTCATTTATAAAAGAAACAACTGAAACCAAATTTTTACATTCAAACCATATGGGACCAAAGTTTTTAATGTGGGATTTATCATGTTTGTGATTGTTGGTGCTCAATTATTGATAGTGAATCATTTGTTTTCTTAATATAAACTTATGAAATAGTCTTTTAGTTGTTTGCTGTAATAAAAATACTTGAGTCTGCAGTTAAATTCTCCTTACTTAGAGATTTACATACATGCATACATGCCTATTATAAATCTGTCTTTTGTATGTTCATATTCAACATGTACTCTAATGTTGCTGCGAAATCCATGTGGAGTGTGAAAAGAATAAACGGTTAGAATATCTTACCAGAAAAGGCCATTTCATGCAAGCTAGAGACAGAAAACAAAAAATGAAAAAGACAATTAAATAAGTGAGACAGAGCGAGTAGGCCTACATAAAATATGAGGCAGCTAAACTTACACGTGGTTAGCTAAAATTGAGCAAGACAAACCATCAGCCTGACCATCAATATTGTCTTTGCATATAAATAACGATGTCTCTTGACATATTGAAACGAATTGATTGGGACCTTTGGCTAATCACTTATAAGTATAGAACAACAATAACTTTAACGAGTATTTAACATACCTCTTTTTCGTGTTCTTCTTCTTCTTGCTTTTTATGGCGGTTGGCAAACAAACTTCTTTTTCGTTTTGCTTCTAGATTTGATTTTGGTTTGATTCAGTTCTGATGGCTCATATACTGTGCATTCTCTCCCTACTGGATGCTTCAGGAACAACAGGGGCGTAAAACTGTCTGGGCCGTAGATCCTCCTTGCTCCAGGTCTGCAGCCTCCCCCTACTCGCTGCAGGGTGAAAACCTTGTCCCACAATGTTTTTGCACAGTTTTGGACACAGAAGGCCGCCAAATGGGAATTAAATATTCCATAGAGATATATTTAGAAATAAATGCGGTGGGTAACTCGGAGCGTCGGTTTACAGATCACAATACAAGCAGGAGAAGTCTCATATTACGGTCGGTCATCACGATCACGGATGATAACATGCAGGATCAACACTGTACCCCAGTGTACAAGTACCCCGGGAACATCGTTTTTCCATTTTTGAAGCATAAACCCCATAAAACCGATGTGAGCTTCGGATCTTCCAATGTTTGTCTATGGCGCTGAAACCTAAAGATGTCCGAGTTCCGCTCCTCGTGCATTGGATAAGATGCTGAGATGTAGAGAGATCTGTTATTGTTTCATGTTCTGTTGGGATTGAAAGGGTTTGTGTTGTCTGAGTTTTATGGGTTATCATTGTGCTGAAGAGTAGAGTCTGTGCTTCAGTCCAGGAGAAGACTAAGAAACATTGATGTTATGCTGCATGTTGCTTTATTTAAAGGCAGTAACAGTGTAGTTGCTGATGTAGTGATAGTTATATTAGCTCATGTGTGCTGCTGCTAGCTAATGTAGATTTACATTTCATAGATAATGTTTCACAATAATTATCCAGAAAATATCTGTAAAGTAACAGCTTTTTTTTTCTAAAACATTTAAGAAAAATTAGGATGCAAGTTAGGATATTTTTTTGTGTCAGCCATCTCCTGGAGTGCCCATGACAGCCATCAGAGAGCTCTCCTCCCGGATCATTGTTTATTGTTTGTGGACTTCAATTCTCATCACCCTTTATCACTTTCATTGCCTTCTGCTGTTTGTAATTTATCCATTTAGCTCTCCATATAATAAACCATGTTCTCTTATCTTTGTTGCTGAAGTATTGTTTCGTCACGCTGTTCTTCTGTGTTTTTGCTGGATCCTGTTCTCTGGATATTCTTGTGCTGCTTCTTACCTTTGCCTTGTGTGGATTATTTATTTATTTTTATTAAAGCTGCTCTTCAATGGATCATCTTTTACAAAGTTTTCAGTGTGATTCTGTGACAACTTTTCCATAATCTTACTGTATGTATTTGGCAGCTGCTTCGATTTTTTTTTTAACAATCTTTAACCATTATTTCCATTAATGGTAAATATGTGGCAACCTGTGCTGCCATACATTTTACCTTTTTTTTTTTAATGTATATTTTAATTTTTTAGGTCTATTTTTCTTTCATATAACTTATCATATAACAAGAAACTTGGATGTTAACCTGTTTAATCAATGTGGTTTTTACTCTTTTTGACCAATAATATATTATTATTATTATGGAACAAACCCCTCTGTTCTCTCCAGACCTTTGTAACAAAATATTCTGCTACAATATTTCATGCTTTTGTTTGTTTCCTTTTTTAAATAAAGAAACTAAAAAAAAAAAGAAATGCAGTGTGAATAAAGGCAGAAGAGCCACCATTTACTTTAATGAATAAGATTTATTCTCTAAATGTTTATTTTGGTATTATTTGCAGCATTAATATTACTGTAATTTACAGACCTGCTTACAGTTAGTATCCAGATAAATATAATACTGTCAAGTTTAAAACAATTCCTGGACATGCAGTTTTGTTTTGTTTTTTTTGTTAACCCACAGCACATGAATTCACATATGGATATTTTTACACACTGTGGTTCTGACTGGTGTGTACAAATGTTGCACAATAGTGTTCACATGGTGAGAACTTCCGGTTGTGGTGACATTGTGATGGTGTTAAGAGCTGAATATGTGTTTAGAGTTGAAACACAAGTGAAACAGTGAACAGTGAAACACAAGAATAGTGTTAATAGTTTTGAGAAATCTTTTACACAATGGTCTGAGGTTAATGATGAGTGGCTAATATAATGACTTTTATTGTTTAAAGCAATTGAATGAACACTGTAATAAAGTTACAGATTTCTGAAAGCAAAAGTGATGCTTAGCAAGCAAAAGTAAATACTATGAAGCAATAAAACAAGACCTTAAAAACTCTGTGAGCTTCTCTTCACACTCTTTTATTTTTTCTGTAGTACTTCTTCTTTCACTCACCTCTTCTCCAAATACTCACACTTGCAGTCTTTGCACTTGGCTACTTATATTACAAATTTCCTGTATTTGGGCCAAGTGTTCAAGTGAGGATTTCAATCAACACTTATAGTGCTGTAAAAATGCAAGAGTTTACATAGCTTTATTTTTATTTTAAATATTGGCATTTTAAAATCAACTTCTAAATGTCTGTTCAGTAGTCCCTATAACATGACACAGTTTAATTTGTGGTGCTTCTAATGAAGTGATGAAAAGCAGTTGCAAATATTGTACAAAATAAATATCACCATTACTCATCTTTGCACCAATAAAATGTGCAGCACTTTGTTTCTCTACCAAATTATATGTAACTGTAGTATCAGAACGAGTCAGACAAATTAAGATTCGATCAGAACATCGAAACATGAGGAGCCGAAATTCCATAGAGGCCCAAGAAAACAGGACAACGTCATAAATCAGATCCTTAGCGCCATCCCGTTTGAAGCAAGTGGACCAACCAACTCTGTCAGTGAGCAGCTTGCAACATTAAAACAAAAGGAAGACTTTTTTATCATTCCAACCGAGGAAGGAGATTGTCAAATTTGGGCAAGTAATTAAGATTAATGGTCAAAGAGATACACCGCGTGACCGTCATGTAAATCTGTGATAGAAATCACACATTTGATCATGTTTTAATCACGTAATGTGTATGTATTTTAATAACTATTGAATAGCTTAAGCCTTAAGGGTTCATATTTGTGTTTGGCATGTATGAGTTTGAAAAATCAAGCTTTAAACATTTCTTCCAATCAATTCTTCGTCAAAGGTATATAGTCTTGTTATAGAAATCATGTCCAAAATTATATTCTACAAAAACAGGAAAATTCGGACCATGTGACTGATACATGATTTAAAACAAGAAACATGGATGTTAACCTGTTTAATCAATGTGGTTTTTGCTCTTTTTGACCAATAATGTCTGTTTGACCCCTCTCCAGACCTTTGTAACAAATATTCTGCTACAATATTTCATGCTTTTTATGTTTGTTTCCTTTTTAAATAAAGAAACTATTTCTGCAGCTGATGCTTTGTTAAAAAAATAAAAATAAATGCAGTGTCAATAAAGGCAGAAGAGCCACCATTTACTTTAATGAATAAGATTTATTCTCTAAATGTTTATTTTGGTATTATTTGCAGCATAATACTACTGTAATTTACAGACCTGCTTACAGTTAGTATCCAGATAAATATAATACTGTCTAGTTTTAAACAATTCCTGAATGTGCAGTTTGTTTTTTAAACCACAGTACATGAATTCACACATCATTATTTTTTACACACACTGTGGTTCTGACTGGTGTGTAAAAATGTTGCACAATAGTGTTCACATGGTGAGAACTGCCGGTTGTGGTGACATTGTGATGGTGTTAAGAGCTGAATATGTGTTTAGATTTGAAACACAAGTGAAACAGTGAACAGTGAAACACAAGAATAGTGTTAATAGTTTTGAGAAATCTTTCAGACAATGGTCTGAGGTTAATGATAAGTGGCTAATATAATGCTTTTTATTGTTTAAAGCAATTGAATGAACACTGTAATAAAGTTACAGATTTCTGAAAGCAGAAGTGATGCTTAGCAAACAGCAGTAAATAATAGTCTTATGTGTTGAGTGTCGTTCTGCATGAAGCAATAGAACAAGATCTGAAAAACTCTATTTTTTCTGTAGTACTTCCTCTTTCATACTCATCCCTTCTCTAAATACTCACACTTGCAGTCTTTGCATTTGACCACTTTACTACTTAAATGACAAATTTCCTGTATTTGGGCCAAGTGTTCAAGTGAGGATGAAGACCAAATGTGTGTATATAACTTTTCTTTACCTGATGGGACACACTTATAGTGCTGTAAAAATGCAAGAGTTTACATAGCTTTATTTTAATTTTAAATATTGGCATTTTAAAATCAACTTCTAAATGTCTGTTCAGTACTCCCTGTAACATGACACAGTTTAATTTGTGGTGCTTCTAATTAATCGATGAAAAGCAGTTGCAAATGTTGTACAAAATAAATATCACCATTACTCATCTTTGCACCAATAAAATGTGCAGCACTTTGTTTCTTTACCAAATTATATGTAACGATATCTAATTATAATATTAATATTTAACTTACTGGAAAGGTTTCCGTGAGATCTCGTGAGATCTCAGCAAAAGTCTCACAATTTATTTCCAGAGCATAATGCATGATGGGATACACTAAGACTGGAATAGCACTCTGGAGGGGTATTCAAGATGAATGGAATTAGTGTGCTTTATGGGCCCTGCACTTTGGTGTTTTTAAGACTTGGGACAGCCTTGCGCACTTACTCCCTGTCGCGCCCCACACACTCTCAAGTGGCCGATACTGCAAGTGTGAGTATTTGGACAAGGCATCAGTCTCTACAATTTAGGGTACAGGTCATGGCCATTAACGTATGTTCTGTCAATTTACTTCACAAAAATTATATTTTACCCATTAAGGTATATTATAATCTCAGACAAATACTTTACGAACCCCATATTTCAAGTCAAGTCACACTAAGTCGTCATTATCTACACTGTAAAAAATGATCGTGATTTTAATGGTAAAAGACTGCAAAAATGTCACAGTAAGAACCTGTTAAATGATTAACAGTAAGTTTCCTTACTATATACGGTAAAAAACTGTAATAGATCTAACCTTTATTTTCGAGAAAGTAGCCTCAGTCGACACTCATAGACTGTGCCTGAAACCACACCCTACACCCTCATTCACTAGTTCCTACATTAGTTCACTATATAGTCCACTAGACAGAGTGATTGAGAACATATGAGTGAATTCAGACACTGATGAATACCTGCTGTTAACAAACACAATCACTGAAGGAAAGAACCAGGAACAAGACAAGACTACAACTGAAATACAGCCACAGGCTTAAATGAAATTAACTGAAATAAAACAGCAGAGGATGATTAAACAACTCCACAAACAGCATCACCAGCTCCACTTATTACTAACCAGTTTGACTTCATTTCTGTCATATATCTACAAATTAACAGAGGTTTATATTTTATTTCAAATGTTTTGTTTGACCTCACCATTTTGGTGATTTGGTGCTTTAGTTATGCTCTTGACCCTTGACTCTTCAATGTTAGTTTCTCTTTAGCTGATATAATTGACCTTGAAAATTTACTTTGAAAGGAGAAAAAAAAAAACGTTTTTTGAGCTTAAATGTGCTTACCTCTCATGCAATGTGTCTCTCTTCTTTGGAGAATGAGTAAAATGGATGGCTTTTCAAAATTATGTGGTCACATGACCAATTTCTTCTATGGTTTTCCAGAAATAAGGGGTGGAACTACTTCCCCCCTGGCACAAATCACCCCACTCTCCCCTATAGAGATTTTTATTTAAAAGTATTAATTGTTCTGCTGTTGATGAATTTAGCCTACTTCTTTATTTACATAGATTTCTCTCACAAGGGACACTTGTCGCTGGCATGCACAGATACTTTTTAGCTAGAACGTACAGAGTAGGAAAAATACCTGCTCTCTCCTTCCAGCACTTTAGGGGATCTTCCATTCTGGGCAGAAATGCATCTGTGAGGTACTTTTTTACTCCCACTGTGGCATCAGCTGTAGCACTGCATTTCGTGTGGGATTCACGTACACGATTATCAAAAAGTTCCCATAAACAGTCCTGGCTTTCAGCTGGTGTTGTTGATGATGATGATGGACCTGATGCTGACCATTGTGACTCTGATTGAACAAGTGAAAATAGCAATTAGTTACAAAGTCTAAACTCATGTCATATATGAAGTTACATAATTATACAGATGATATAACTCCATAAAATTAGGTGAAGATTGAAAGTGCTCACCATGAGTTGGTGAGTTTGAACGCATCAGCGAAGTGCACTCCAGTGTGAGGTGTTTTTCAGCCTCCTGGCCTTTGGCAGGATTTCCAAAAGCCACAATTTTGAATCTTGGGTCCAGCAGTGTAGCCAATGCCAAGGCTCTGAATGACTCATACCCGCCACATCTGGACTGCAGACCTTCTTGCAGGTGTGAGCCTGTGCAAAACAGGAGCAAACCATATTAATTATATTAATGACAACAATATGACACTTATGGCCAATAACATTGGCAGTATGGTCATTGTGGCTTACCTAATTGTACAGTTGATTCCTGCTTTGCAAGGCCTATTTTCTCTACAAGCTTGTGCTGCAACATCCTGTAAAGTGGTATGAGTTTTGAGGCGGATACTCTCTGTTCCTCTGACAACTCTGTTGTAGCAAGTTTAAATGGTTGCAGTAATGACAGTGATTCTTGAATTATGTCGTACTCAGAACTTGTCAGCAGAGCAGTATCACAGTTTAAATTGGAAATAGTAGCAGCCACTGGCTCTCGTAGATCATATAAGCGTTGCAGAATGTCAAAAGTGCTGTACCATCTCGTTTCAACCTCCTGTATCAGTTTCAGAGTTTGTCTGCCCATCAAGCCCTGCATCTCCACAAGTTTGTCCTTTGCTTTGCAGCTGGATCTAAACAACCCCACTATCTTTCTGGCGTATTTCATTGATGAGTGGGATTTCATCTAGGGCCTTTTTCACAATCAAATTTAAGTTATGTGCAAAACATGGGATATGTCGAAGCTTCAGTAGCTGGGCACTTAAGATCATGTTGGATGCATTGTCAGTCACCATACACTGAACTTTGGAGGTAATTCCCCACTCAGACATGAGCAAGGTTTTAGCCTCCATGAGATGCTGGGCTGTGTGGGTTTGGTAAAACCTCCTTACACCCAATACAACAGTTACCATCTTTGCTTCTGGTGTAATGTAGTGACAAGTTACACCAAGATATCCGTCCATATTGATGGATGACCACATATCAGCCGTAAGACTAACAAATTCTGCCATTTTAATGTCTCTCATTGTCTTCTCCTTGGTGCTGTTATACCTTTCAGTGACTATCGTTTTAAGTGCCTTCCGGGATGGGAGGACATAGCTTGGATCAAGCTTGTTCACAAAGGCCCTGAAACCCATATCCTCCATAATAGCGAAGGGCTGCAAATCCTTCACCACCATGTCTACAAGAGCCTCATCCAATTCCTTTTGTCTGCCTTATAAGAGAAAAAAAATATTTTCAGTCAAATACATTTAAATTATTTAGATTGAAATAGTCCACAGCTATAAAGACTAATCTGTTGGTTCATTAATGTAATGAGGACTGGAGCGTGACAACAGGGATAAGATCCAAACGCAAGCTTTATTATACAGATCGTGGTCAAGGCAGGCAGGGTCGATCACCAGCAAACAATAATATCCAGGGCAAGGCAAGAGAGTAGACAAAAACACAGGCAATGGTAAAGGCAGGCGGCAAACAATCAAAAACCAGAAAAACAATCCAGAGTCCGAAACACAGGCAAGGCAAAAACAAGGCAATGAAAACGCTCAGTAATGTCCAAACACAGGGAAACAAGACTTCGCAAAGGCCTGTTTGGCATGGCCCTCTTTATATGGCCGCCAAACAGGAAGTAACCATAGAAGCAGAGGGAGCAGTAACAGTCTATACTAGGGCAAGAGCTCCCTCTGCTGGTGTGGCGTTACAGAATCCCCCCCTCAAGGAGCGACTCCTGGCGCTCAAAAATAAACGGTCCAGGAGGGTGGTGGGAATGAAGTAGACCAGGGGGTGGGACGGAGGGCCAGGTCCATGCAGAGGGAGTGGACCTGGATCATGGAGCAATGGCAAACTGTGGTACAGTGGAGCATGTGTCCATGGTGGAGTCGACAGGTTAAGCCATAGCAGAGCTGGTAGGGTAGGAAGCCATGGTGGAGACGATGGGACTGGAGCCCACCAGAGCGAAGCAGACGGGACCAAATCCCACCAGGGTGGATCAGACGGGGTCAAAGTCCACCAGGACGGAGCAGACGGGATCAGAGCCCACCAGGGCTGAGCAGAAGACCACCATGGCGGAGCAGATGACCAGACCGGAGCAGAGGACCGCCACGGCGGAGCAGATGACCACCAGACCCAAGCATAAGACCACCACGGCGGGGCAGACAACCACCAGACTCGAGCAGGAACCCATGACAGAGACTGGGATCTGGGGAGAACAAGGACAGACAACACAGAGAGAGCAGAGACAGACAACACTGGGAGAGTCCTTGTTGCAGGGCAGGACGGGACCAGAGCCCACCTGGGCGGAGCGGGAGACCCCCAGAGCCAGACAGCTGACCACCACGGCGGAGTAAACGGAGCCGGAGCCCACCAGTGTGGCGTAGACTGGGTAGAGTATCTCCACGGTAGAGCGGACTGGTCAGGAAGCCATGGCAGGATCAGGGATCTAGGGAGAACAGAGACAGACACCACAGGGAGAACAGAGACAGACAACACAGAGAGAGTCCCCATGGTCCCAGGGGCCGTGACAGGGCAGGTCGAGAGTTCGTAGACAGTGTCAATGGCCGTGGCAGGACAGGACGAGGATTCAAAGGCAGCTTCCATAGCCGTGACTGGGCAGGACGTGGATTCACAGACGGCCTCCATAGCCGTGACTGGGCAGGACAAGGATTCACAGGCGGCCTCCTTAGCCGTGACGGGACAGGGCGTGAGCTCACAGACGGCCTCTTTAGCCGTGACGGGACAGGGCGAGAGCTCACAGACGGCCTCTTTAGCCGTGACGGGACAGGGCGAGAGCTCACAGACGGCCTCCTTGGCCGTGACAGGACAGGGTGTGAGTTCACAGACGGCCTCCTTGGCCGTGACAGGACAGGGCGTGAGCTCACAGACGGCCTCTTTAGCCGTGACAGGACAGGGCGTGAGCTCACAGGCGGCCTCTTTAGCCGTGACAGGACAGGGCGAGAGCTCAGGAACGATCTCCATGGCCGTGACAGGGCAGACAGTGAGTTCAGGAACGGTCTCCGTGGCCGTGACGGGGCAGACAGTGAGTTCAGGAACGGTCTCCGTGGCCGTGACGGGGCAGACAGTGAGTTCAAGAACAGCCTCCGTGGCCGTGACAGGGTAGACCGTGAGTTCAGGAGGAGCGGGCACTTGAGGGCGCTCTTGCAGCGCGGACACTTGAGGGCGCTCTTGCAGTGCGGACACTTGAGGATCAGGAACGGCACTCCTGGCCGTGACTGGAGAACAGGATTCTCGGGGATCTGGATCGGCACTCCTGGCCGTGACTGGAGAACTGGATTCTCGGGGATCGGGATTGGCACTCCTGGCTGTGATTTGAGAACTGGATTCTCGGGATTCGGGAGTAGGTACCACCACTTCGGGAGGTTCTGCAGCCGAAGCCGCCACCTCTGGTGGCACTGGAACGGGTTCGTGGACCGGAGAGGCCTCAGGAGCACAGTGTGCAGCCCACACACTCAGAATGGCGACCGCCCTAACGGGAAGCACTGAGGTCAGGGGAACAGTCTCGGTAACAGCCAGAGTTGAGACCTTGGGAATGCCTGCTTCTCGCACCGACATCAGTGGTGGGTCCATCACACTGGATATCAGAACTCGAAGGACTGACCTAGAATCTGTGGTAACAGCCTTTGTCAGTTCGGCGGAGGCGTGAAAAGACTCTGGCTGAGGAGCCGAGGCGTGAAGAGACTCTGGCTGAGGAGCTGAGGCGTGAAGAGACTCTGGCTGGAGCACTGAGACGTGGTGTGACTCTGGCTGAAGAGCTGTGCCTTGGCTGGACTCGCGAGGATCAACTGTGGCTTTGCTTGCCTCATGGCAATCAATTGTGGCTTGGCTTGTTTTGCGATGATCAACTGGGACTTGGCTTGACTCCTGACGATCAATTGTGGCTTGGCTTGACTCGTGATGATCAATTGTGGCTTGGCTTGATTTGTGATGATCAGCTGTGGCTAGGCTTGGTTTGTTGGTAGCAGTTATGACTTGACTTGGTTCTTTAACATCAGCTGTGATTTGATAAGACTGTGGAAAATCGTCTGAGATGTGATGTGACTCTTGTATGGTGGCCATTTTGTACACAGTTTTTGGATTGACAGCTGTGACATGGCGAGGCACAGGCATGGTGGCCATCCTGGCAGAGGACTCAGGCATGGGGGCCATCTTGGCCAGGTATTCCGGCGTGATGGGAGTAGGCCCTGTAGACTCTGGCTGGGCAGGCATGCCGTGAGCAGGCATGACGCGAGCAGGCTCTGGCTGGGCAGGCATGACGCGAGCAGGCTCTGGCTGGGTAGGCATGACGCGAGCAGGCTCTGGCTGGGCAGGCATGACGCGAGCAGGCTCTGGCTGGGCAGGCATGACGCGAGCAGGCTCTAAAACTGCAGCCATTTTCCCAAGAGACTCTTGTGTAGCAGCTATCTTACGATGGAGCTCTTGAATAGCGGCCATGTTATGGAGAATCTCCTGAGTAGCCAGCATAACGTGAGCAGGCCCTGGGGTAGCAGACATGACGTTATCAGACTCTGGGTTGGTAGATATGTAATCAGACAGTGACGTGTTAAACATGACAGGAGTAAACTGTGACTTAACTGGCATGACGTGAGTAGGTCCTGGTGTAGCAGACATGACATTAGCAAGCTGGGGCGTGGCAGGCGTGATGTTGGGAGGTTTCGGGTTAGCAGGCATGATGTTAGCAGGCTTTGGCATGGCAGGCATGACGTTAGCAGGCTTTGGCTTGACAGAGGTGACGTGAGTAAGTCCTGGCTTGGCAGACGCAACATTTGCAGGCTGTGGCTTAGCAGACGTGACGCAAGCGGACTGTGGCTTGGAAAGCGTGACGTGAGTAGACTTAGGCTTGACGTGAGCTCGCCTTGGCTTGGCAGGAATGACCTGAGCAGGCTGTGTAGACTCTGACGTGACGTGAATAATTCCAGACATGAAGTTCGAATACTCTGGTGTGGAGGATGCCGGAGGGTAGCTGGGTTCCTCATCAGCAGTCCCCACAGTAAGTGCAGAGCCACTCAAACACAAAGCAAAATCGATATAACGAGTCCAGTGATGGGTATTTCGTGGCATTAAGTTTGATATTTCTTTACTTAGTCCAAACCGAAAAATGTCTTTCAAGAAGCTTTCCTTAAAGTCTGTCTGGTAAGAAAGTTCACAAAACTTAGCCACATAATCTTCAATGGGCAGCTCACCTTGACGGAGGCGCACGAGACAATCCTCAGGATTCATGGTTGATGGTAAAGCTGCTGGATCTGTGGTAGGCGAAGTCTTCTGTAATGAGGACTGGAGCGTGACAACAGGGATAAGATCCAAACGCAAGCTTTATTATACAGATCGTGGTCAAGGCAGGCAGGGTCGATCACCAGCAAACAATAATATCCAGGGCAAGGCAAGAGAGTAGACAAAAACACAGGCAATGGTCAAGGCAGGCGGCAAACAATCAAAAACCAGAAAAACAATCCAGAGTCCGAAACACAGGCAAGGCAAAAACAAGGCAATGAAAACGCTCAGTAATGTCCAAACACAGGGAAACAAGACTTCGCAAAGGCCTGTTTGGCATGGCCCTCTTTATATGGCCGCCAAACAGGAAGTAACCATAGAAGCAGAGGGAGCAGTAACAGTCTATACTAGGGCAAGAGCTCCCTCTGCTGGTGTGGCGTTACAATTAATTAAATTCAATTAAATTCAAGTTTATTTGTCTAGCGCTTTTTACGATACAAATCCAGCTCTGCAGGAATTTAAGTTTCCACAATATATTTATATATTGCAGAACCTTAATATGTTTGACTTATGGCAAAATTTGGTAATTCTGTGTGTTGTCTGAGCATTGGCATCCTCCGAAGTCCTCTGAGGGGTTGGCATTATCTTTTCTCAGGTGTTCGGTCATCTCAGATCATTTAAGGGTTGGATCCAGACTGAAGCTTCTGTAATTCCTAGTAACCACGGGATGTTAATCAACAGAGAAACAAATAGAGACATAATTAGCGTTGCTGCTGTTCCATCTAAGCGAAAATTATTTGTTCAACCCAAGCTAAAGAATAATAATAATGTACATTTGATCAGATATAACTGCAGTACAATATTATAAGATGCATTATGTGAATGCTTGGCTAAAGAGATGTGTCTTTAATCTAGATTTAAACAGAGAAAGTGTGTCTGAACACCGAACGTTATCAGGAAGGCTATTCCAGAGTTTAGGAGCCAAATGTGAAAAAGCTCTACCTCCTTTAGTGGACTTTGCTATCCTAGGTACTCTCCTTTAGTGGACTTTGCTATCCTAGGTACTACCAAAAGTCCAGAGTTTTGCAACCTTAGGGAGCGGGTTGGATTGTAGCGTGGTAGAAGACAAGTTAGGTACGCATGAGCTAAACCATTTAGGGCCTTATAGGCAAGTAATAATATTTTGTAAATGATACGGAACTGAATAGGTAGCCAGTGCAGAGACTGTAAAATTGGGGTAATATGATCATATTTTCTTGATCTGGTAAGAACTCTAGCCGCTGCATTTTGGACTATCTGTAGCTTGTTTATTGAAGATGCAGGACAACCAGCTAGCAGTGCATTACAATAGTCCAGTCTAGAGGTCATGAATGCATGAACTAGCTTTTCTGAATCAGAAACAGGTAGCATGTTTCAAAGCTTGGCAATGTTTCTAAGATGGAAGAATGCTGTTTTTGTAACATGGGAAATATGATTAGTTTGAAACCTTCCTGAACAAAGAAGTGTGTATACACACACACATACATACATAGATCCATACATATACATATATGTATGAATATAGAACTATATTGAATACATTGGCTATGTTTGAGAGGCACTATTTTTAAATATTCTCAGTGAAACTATTTTTAACACGATTGTTAATTGTGATTGGGATGTTAAGTTGTAGGGCTTAGGTTGACTTAGGCCTAAGTCTTTTTAAAAATATGGATTTTCTAAACAGTGTCTCAATACTTTGTGATCTGACTTAGATTTCATACAATGCATACCTTGCTTAGATGGCCCAGCGGTGCCAATAGGCGACCTAGGTGCAGGAGCAATGTTACCATCCTCTGCACCCCCCAAAAGGGCAGGATGAGTGCTCCTCAAATGGCGCATCATGGCTAGCTGCCTATCACAATACATACATCTCACTTTATTTTGTGTTTCCAAATGGAAATGCTCCCACACCACAGAGGGCCGGCATCTCTTGTGTGGAGCTTCCATTATTATGTAATTTCAATATGAAATAATCTATCTATCAACTAGCCTATGATATCCTATCTGTAACTTGGTGTGTTTGTCACTATCTAACTTATATGAATGTATCAGTATATCTATCCTAATTATCTGTCAATGTCTATAGTCTATCTATCAATATCTTAATAATAACTTTTAATGTAGCCTAAATATAATTAACCAAATTACACTATAAATATCACTATATCGCAAAATCTCTCTCCTCTCACAAAAACCCACGAAGTGAAGATGCGTTAACTGTACTTTTATACTTTGTGGGAGTTAGGTTGAGACAGATGTGCAATTGTGTGATTTGTTCCCGAGCCTGTCAATCAAACGCCAAATCGGCAGGTATGACACGTCTCAAAACACTTGTGACATGCGCCGGAGCTTCGAATGACCATAGTCACGTGACATGGGTGTTTCGAATCACGCTTCGGAGCAGTGTTTCGAAACATCTGCGCTTCGGGATCTCGACACCGTGTCGAAACGTCAGTTTCACGTCAGCCATCCCTAGATATTTGTTTGGAGCCAAAGTCTGCGCAGTAAAGATTTGTTTGGAGCTAGAGTCTGTGCTGTAATGTCGTGAGGTGGAGCCGTGGAATCAAACTCCAACAGACCCAATCAAGCATAACGACACGCCCCATTTTTACAGCATCAAATTACTAGCTAAAATGAAACTTATCACAAACATGAACAATTGAACATATATCAGCGTGATAGCAACTACCTTAAATGACCAAAACCATATTTCGGAAAATTGTGTTGGAAGTGTAATTAAATTTTTATTTTGACTCAAGTCCCATTTGTTTACATGGAGAGGTTTATGACCTGTACTGTGAGGCACATCTGGTTTTGTCTTCGTCTGCTTTGTTTCCTGGTTTTGTCTTAGTTTTCTGCTTTGTTTGCTACCCTTTGGACTGACTACCCTGTGTTAGTGGCAGCGAGATGAAGCTTTGAAACTTTCCAGCTAGATGTGTTGAAAAGTGGTTCATTTCCAGTGTTGCTAGATAGGATGGACGATTTCCAACCCAAAAGCTCACAAAAACCCACCCAAAACTTTATCTGTCAATATAATGTGATAGAATGTAAATCTAGGTTGATAAGAGCCATTTTTATCTCCTTAAAACAAAATAATGATGATAAAATACTATAAATATAATGCTAGATAAATTTCCCATGGATCAAATCGGGGCAAATACATTAAAGAGAATTACCAAACCGATACCCTTGAAAAAACACACACATCATTTTCAATGTCAACAGTCAGAATTTAAAGGCAAAAAAAGTGGCCAATATAAGTGATCGGAATAAGCAACATAAGGTATTTCACACTCGTTCATGCACACACCATGATAGTCAAAACTGTGTCATTCATTGATGCATACTGTATGTTGTAATAAAAAACATAATAATAACAACAATAATAATGCTCTTACCTTCGTATCATTATATAATTTCACACAGAACTAGAGGAAGCCTTTCATGAAGTTCACAATACAGAACTTTGCACAATTAAAACTAACAAGTCCAGCAGCTTTCAATGATATACCAATCTGGACCGTTTAAAAGATAAAAGATGGGATCGTGTAGATATAAATAGATTTTGATTAAATAATTTTTAACTGTGGTCTGATTTCGGAGTTGCAGTGATAGAGCCTTCGTGTCACCTCTCCCTCAACCGGTGTAATCATCACGTCTGTCTGCTCAATCATCACGTCTGTCTGGTGATCCCTAGTGATTGGCTAAAAGTGCGGCTGCGACGTCAACATCAGCACCAGTCTCTTTGCAGTGTTTGTGTGTGTTTAGTAACGTCGTGATGACAGATTGGATGCAGTATATGCACACTTGGGCTTGTATGTTAACCAATTAGCCTATACAGTTTGAAAACTGCAATCCAGCCCAAATTTTGTTAGACTGGATAAAAGAGGGAGAAAGTGATTAATGTAAGCTGAACAGAAGGCAGTGGAGTGGAAGTTTAAAAACAATATTTTCCTCTGTCTTTAGGCTCGATTCTGCCAAAAGTGAAGCCTTTCTTGAAGCACTGCAATCAAACGAGGCTGTGAACATCAGTAGTGATGTCATTTCACTAAAACGATACAAGTCTCGATACGGAGCTCTGTCTGGAAGTCCCTGATGTTCTCCATATAAGCTTCGAAGCCTCGGTATAATCTGAATCTAATCTAATCTAGTCAGTTGAATCTAATCTAATCTAATCTAATCTAATAAGGAGTAACATCACTACCCCGTGTTTGACCTTACGCCTGTGTATGGATTACAGTTTTGGATTACCCCGATAAACTGCGTTTGAATCCCCAATCTTCGTGTCCTTGTGCAGATCGTTACATTGATACTGAATCATGACAACATTTCTGTCCAAAACTTGAATGTTAGTCAGTTTGACATTTTCTGAAAACTTTTTGCAACATTTTCTCTAACACGATGCATTTTTATCTCTATAATGTGTCATGTTGGATCTGATTGTGGGTATCAGGAAGTCTTGAGGTTTTAACACAGACTGTGTTTTTAACCGTCATTATTCAGTCAGTATGGAGCTCAGTCAACTTCCTCTTGTGCTCTGTGAGTATTGCTTTCTCTGGGTGTGAATGTTCATTGAATGTTAATTGCTCTTATATTATGAATGGGATCAAGTGATTTAGTGTGCCTGATCTTTTTAAAATTTATTTATTTTTATGCTGCTCTCAGATTCTCAAATCGATCCCTAGTCCATAATATATGAGGGACTAGCTTGAAGGAGCAGGTTTGCAGTTAGTGCTGTTTGTGAAAGAAATGCACGTTGTTGTGTTTGTGCTTTGTAATAATGTTTGTTGAATCAGTTCTGTTGGTTTGTTTTGCTCAGATGCTTAGTAATGTGTGTAAATTAGATATTCACTAATGTGCACTTAGTAAGAGTTTCTTTATTCCTCTTCTTGTGATCAGACTGTCAGTTCCCTAAACAGGTTTCTCTGCTATGATGATGAAATCTGTAAAATATCAAACCACTGTTTCATTGTTCATCTGCAGTTCTCCACACACTATCTTATTATGAGTTCATCTTTATTACTGTCACAGTTTTCAGACCCTTGAAAGTGTAGACAAGTTAGATTAAAAGATCTCTAGACAAATTAGCCAAAAAAAGGTTTCACTTAATTTTGATCGTCCCTTTAACATTCTGTTGACTATAAGTATCATTGCACCTACATATCTACTGTGTCTCATTAGAGTGTTAGTAGAGTATTAGCAGACTGGTTGGGTTAGGGTTAGCATTAGTTCACATGCACTTGCAAAATTACTTAGTCTGAGTGTCTGTTGGGATACCATCACAATAAAGAGTTAGCAGATATTATTCAGACAGTCAAGTACTCTAATGAGAGTTAGTTGACATATAGGTGCAAAGTTACTTATTGTCAACAGAATGCTCAAAAGGGACCATCAAAATAAAGTGTTACCAAAAATAACTTAAACCTGTTGTGAAGCTGAGAAACATTTAAGAGTAAAATGATGGTGTTTTACAAGCAAAGGAAGAAGAATACTTCATATGGATAATGTAATGTACACAGTATCAGCTCAATGCTGACATTTTCTTTTTGTGTTTTTAGTGCTGATTTCAAACATCCAGTCTGGACAAACTGAAGGTGAATGAATTTCATCACATATTCACATACGAGTGATTCTACACTGTTACAACCTAGCTGTGAAAACAGTGTTATGATTTTAAATTATTATAAATACACCTTCTGAAGCTATTTTGTGTTGTGAGGAAGACATTTCAGTGAACCAATAGCAGTGACAATACACAGCAAATATATTTCCTCACATAATGAACTGCTCTGAGAAATTAGTGAAAATGTTTCATACAACACTAAATAAGTGACTGTAACAGCTATAAACAACTCTTCAGTCTAACCTGATACAGCATGTGTGTTTTGCAATAAACTGTTTATACAATAAAAACTACGGTGGCTGAGAGAGCTCAACACGCTGCGACTTCAGAAAACACATGCACATAGAAAAAGCACCAGCAAATCAAGAAAACATCTTCATCAGTTTGACCGCAGGGGTGTATTCCAGAAAGCACGGTTAACTTACCTTCAGTTAAACCCTGAACTTTGGGTTGATTAACCCCAAAACTTGCTTACTCGAGGTATGTGGTTCCAAAAAGGCGTCCGGGAGTAAGTTCATTAAACTCAGAGTATGTTCCTGATTAAGACTCAAGACAATCTCAACAGAGCGACAAATCGACGAGTCACTATGGAAACGGGCGCTAAGAAAAAGCGCACCATGCTGTTTCTTTCTTCTTCTTTTGTTCATTTACATGCTTAGTGCATATCGCCACCTAATTGATGGTTGTTTAATAATTTTTTTTCCCGTTTAATCTTCAATCCTTGAGAATATGACTTATATTTATAGTTTGATGCTAATTATATATTAAGTCATATCAGATATGTATTTTTATTATAGAAATACATTATAGAAAATGCCAATCCATGTGTGAGATGATAATATAAAATGTAATAAGTATATATAATATAATAAATTAAACATTACCTTGTCATAGTGTTTTATAATTTATACAGATAACTGTCATATATGCCAATAAAATAAATAAAATAACCATATTAGAATAATATATTACCTTATTTATTACTTATATTAGCGCTATATATATATATATATATATATATATATATATATATATATATATATATATAAATATGTTGTGCGCTATCTGTCAGGCCCACTGAAGGCTGGTCAGTATGTCACGCGTGCACTGATAGCACTGAAGTGAACTAACCTCTTCAGAGAGCAAGTTACTATGGTTACTTACATACCCTAAAAGTAACCTCCGATTTTGGAACCGAAAGCCGAGTTTATTCGCTCGCTTATCCTCAAACTTATCCGGGTATGTCACATAACCTGCTTTCTGGAACACACCCCTGGTGGTGCAAATGCTCACAACACAAACAAATAAAGAAACGCACTGCAAACGATCACAACAACCAAATAAATATTATTTGCAGTGCATTTCTTTGTTTGGTTTTGTTGTGAGTATTTGCAGCGTGTGTGTTGTCAAATTGATGAAAGTTGTTTTCTTAATTTGCAGGTGTTTTATCTATTTGCAGCGCATTGAGCTCTCTCGGCCACCATAATAAACAGCTTATTTTATTATTCACATTATTTTTTATTGTGAATTGTTGTCATTGTACAGAAAAACCAAATTCCAAAGTGACCATTAAACCTGCTCAACATGTGTTTAGAGGAGAGAACGTCACTCTCAGATGTAACATATATGCTGAAGGAGTCACTAGCTGGAGCTACTTCTGGTATAAAGAAGGTTTAAGCAGTGTTTTTAGTGATGGACAGGAACACACATTCAGTCCTGTTACTGAGTCTGACGCAGGTAAATACTCCTGTGATGGATTTAAAGGACCACACAGGTCTCTCCGCAGTGATGCAGTTACACTGACAGTATCAGGTGAGTTTGAGCATCTCTTCATAAACACACAAACAAACGGTTATTAATGAGTGATTTCTCAATTTCAGCTCCCAGAGCAGTTTTTTTAGTGTTTCTTAAGAGGTTAAAAAGTGATCAGATTTTTAGGGGCTGAGCACCAAACTTGTGTTGCCCTTTTTATAACATTGAATCTTTGGCTAAATATAGGATTCTTATCCTGATCTCAAAATGAAGATGACGTGTTAATAATCAGACATTATAAAATATATTGTCGTCTGTTTTTCTTTCTCTTTTTCTTTCTTTTTTTTTTAAACAAAATTGGCTCATGATTGTCAAGCTAGGTTTCAAATTGTGTTTTTTTTTGTAATTGTTCAGCTGTTACCAAATGACACCCTAAACAATAGTTGTGATGTATCTCTGCAACACTTCTCTGTTTAAATAAGCTTTGTAGGCATGGTCTTGTGTTTGGTAACAGCGCCACATACTGGTCAGAAATAAGACTTTGCCATTTTGAATTGTATTGTAAACTGCTGTTCCTGCACAACACTTTGGTGACTGATGTGTCTCTTTGGCTGCTGTTATAGATGTAGGTGTTGTGGCACAGCATTTCAAGCTCTGGGCTGTTAATCTAAAGGTTGGGGGTTTGAACCTTGTCTATGGTGGTTTTTGCATCTTTGTTGTCCTATAACTCTTTGTTCAATTATATACTTCATAACATAATACTGTAGCTGTACAGTAAGTGATGGTAAACGGCTGTCCTTGTGGTTTGTTCACGTGCCGGTGTAGTGAGTACATATAAAAAGTGGTGCACAGATGTCCAAACATCAAATCATCGTCCAGCTGAGACTGTCGCACATCATTCACAGCGACTGCAGGGCCACAGTGTGACAAATCACCAGCAGTTAAACAGTGGTGATCAGGGCAATGTGTCACAGCACCCAGCCGGGTCCCCATGCTAACTGCACACCATCACCAACGACACATAACATGGAGCAAAAACTGGGTTTGCTCTTCATCACCACCACCCTGCAATGTACAGGAACTGGAGAACCTGCTGTTGAAAATATAGTACCAGATACCCCAGGAGACGTATTGCCACCTCAATGAATCAAGCATCGCTGTGTGGCGGCTGTTTTGTGGGTTAAAGGAGGTCCTACAGGTTATTAGATAGGTAGTTATAATATAATGACTGATCAATATAGGTTGCGTTAAACTTTAACATTGGACGGATAGGGTCGTAAAAACTCTGTCATCATCTATTATTACCTGTCATTTTCATTTTCATATTTAATTATAATAACACATTTAACTGCTTGTATTTATTAATAATGAACCTACAGGATGAGCATATAGGCTTATGCATGTATTTATTTATGAAGAGAACAGATGAACAGAGACTGTGCGTCACTTTTCATGCTCAACACACCGCAGTTACAGCGGAGGCTACTAAAAACAACACAATCTTGGTAGAAAAATCGATTTCTCTATTTTAATAGATTCTCATTTTTATGAACCAATATCGATTCTTAAATCCCAATTGATTCTGTTTTCAGTTGATGAATGAACAGAAGCTACATCTAAATCTCAATGGGCTAAGCATTTTGCTTTGTTATTTTTGATATGAAACAAAGTCTCAGATTTCAAATTCTGTCCATTTTATTAGGAAATTTGAGAAATAAATACCGTTTTGGTGCTCTTTAATGTGGTGTGATAGATTGCTGTCGTTCAGATCAAGTGAGCGGCAGCGCAGTGAACTGATCATCTCTTTCTCTTTACTAGTGAGTAGGATCTTGACAGTTTTATTTTTGTTCTGGAGGCTGATGATCCAGCTCTGCTGCTATACTGGAGCGCACTCGACACCAACTGGACAGGGGTGGAAATTACAGTTATAAATTACAATAGATCACTCTCAGTGTAATCTGTCAAAGTAACGGACAGCCCTCAGATTTTTCCATCACTGATAAAAAAAAATTCAGTCAATGACGAAAAAATTTTCAGTTACCAAGACCTCTGATATATATATATATATATATATATATATATATATGCGTGTGTGTGTGTGTGTGCTGCCAAATGATTAATCGCAATGACTCATATCTAAAATAAAAGTTTCTGTTTACATAATATATATGTGTATACTGTGTATGTTTATTACATATAAATACAAACACATGCATATTATGTTTATGTATTAAATATATTCATATATAATATAAAATATAAGCACATGAATATATAAATGTATAAACATAAATATTTTCAAAATATATACTGTATATATATATAATAAATATACACAGTACATATACATATATAATGTAAACAAAAACTTTTATTTTGGATGCGATTAATCGCAATTAATCATTTGACAGCATTTTAAGTTGTATCAATATACAGCCATATATGGTCAATGCATTAATGTAATATATCACATTATACTTTTGCAGTATATTTCCATATATTTTTGTTTCATAAGGGTTGTTCCTGTAATTGCTACTTTCTGATTTTTTCCTACTTTTCCTTTAAAATCAAGATGCAATAATGACTTACTAGTATCTTCAGTAGATCTTCAGCAGAAAAACTTGAATATTTAATTAATTAATAATTGTTGTCATTGTACAGAAAGACCAAAACCCAAAGTGACCATTAAACCTGCTCAACATGTGTTCAGAGGAGAGAACGTCACTCTCAGATGTGACATATATCCTGAAGGAGTCACTAGCTGGATCTACAGATGGTATAAAGATTCAAGAAGTGTTTTCAGTGAACAACAGGAACACACATTCAGTTCTGTTACTGAGTCTAACGCAGGTAACTACTCCTGTGATGGATCAGACACAGGAGGATCACGCTGGTCACACATCAGTGAAGCAGTTACACTGACAGTATCAGGTGAGTTTGATTATCATTCATATACAGGCGTTTAACATGTTATTAATGAGTGATTTGCTTCTTTTCCTTCACATTATGCACTGTTTTTAAAACTAAAACCATCAGAGATGGAAAGTCCAGGGTTCAGAAAGTACAAGTGCTGCCATATATTTATTCCACCCATAAACTGATTTCACCAGAGGAGCCAAGTCATTCCTTTCAATCACAAACAAGTTTCGAGTCAAATCCCAAGTCCTCAAAGAGTTAAAGTTAATGAGATAATTAAGTGACTAATTAAATGATGATTGAGCATTAGTGATGAACACCTGCTGTTATTGAGAATTACAGAGGATCAGATGTTGATGTTTGATTGGTTAAAATTATGCCACCATCATGGAGATCAGTGTTTGCTTTAGTTGGGCTCTTGACCCTTGACTGCTGTAGTAGATCTCTCTTTGTAGCAATACATGTGGTATTGGGAAGAAGAGAGATCAGTGTTTTACAGTGAGTGACTGTTAGCTGTGTGTTTTTGTATGATGAGATATTCATTAAATGCTCATTTGGTTTGGTTCAAAATAACAGTTTTTTTTTTTATCCTTTTTATGTTAAGCTTTTGTGTAATGAACTCTCTGAGACAACAGCATGCAAGTAAAGGGTTGCTCTAAAAGGTATACATTTATTTAATGCATATACATATTTAAACTCCCACCCTGTTGAGACACACACAGACATCAAGAACCAGCATATGAATCTCAGCAATGGTTACAATCAACAAAATGCTTCATGCTGGGTAACACCATAGTAAAATTTCCCATCATGCACTGCAGTATGAATAATTATTGTCACCACTGTTGAGGATCGTATGATAAGTGTTCATGTCTAAAAGCCTAGGCGTCTTTTCAGATAAAACTGGAGCTGTGTAAATGCCTTTAGTTGTAGAAACAGCATATACTAAATGTATTACTTCCAAAATATTATAACAATAAATGTGTGAGAGTGTGTTATAGGTTATATGGCATGTTATAGTCAGATATGATAGTGGTAATTCAATAAGCGTCACCGTGGTTGAGTAGCTGAGTATTTCTTCAGCAATCTGACGTGCGAATGAAACTGAAAATAAGTCGCAGACACTCAACACACAATCATCTTCATTCAAAGGAGAGCGATCTGTCCGGTACCATGCTCTCTCTTGTTGCGGTCTCTGATATTTAAATTAGCTGATAATGGATAAAATGCAGCACCTATCTATTGCTTTAATTGACGTGAACTCCATTAAATTTGCATATTGCGTGGGAATTGACGAAAGGATTTGTATCCGTTTTGCGAAGACACATTTATGTGGCCAAGTGTAAATGGAAACGTTTTAACAAATCAGATAGATATCCGATCAGAGAAAACGCATGATGTGACCAGGTGTAAACAGGCCCAAAGTGAACCCATGAACCACTTCTGGTTGCCCAGTTAATCATGAAATCCCACAAGATTGTACTATAAAAACAAAGAATTCAGTGCCAGATGTTGTGGGTTAAACAAAACATAACTTCCCTTTAACACAGATGGCTATATAGTTTAAAACAATGTGTAAAATCATTCAGTACTTTCAACCTTCAAATCACATCATACACAGCAAAATCCCCGGTGTCAAATTAACACTGCTGGGTGTCTATATGGGTCCACACTACAGAGTGTTAAAGTTAATGAGGTAATTAAGACATTCATTGAGTGATGATTGGCCATTATTGAACACACCTGATGTTAACAAGCAGAATCACCAAAGAAGAAAATCACGAGTTTTAAAGTCACCATTATAGTGGTCAGTGTTTACTTTAGTTGGGTTCTTGATCCTTGATGCCTATATTTTGTTGGCTGCTATAACTAAGTTACGCCAGGCGGACTTCTGAAAAGAGCAAAAATCATCAGTTGGTGGTTTTGATGATTATGTTCTAACATACATTTCTTTCGGTTCTGATGCAAAATTAAAAAACTTCAGAAGAGTCTTTATTTCAGGCACACACAGATATCAAGTATCAGTGTATGAATCTCAACAACGGTGACAAACAGCATGTTCAGATAAACAGATCAACTCTGAACATCACAAAACAAGCTACTAAAAAGTTACATAAAAACAGCAAAAATAAAAGAAAAAACTATTCTGCTCATAATTTATTTATGCCCCAATGCATGATGGGAGCCATGGATGAGTTTTGATTGGCTACAACATGCTTTTTTGATGGTCACTTCTGTTGTGATTCTCACACTGATTCTTGATGTCTGTGTATCTAAATTAAAAAAAAAATTAAAGTTTAAAATAAAGTCAATTTTAAGTTAAAATAATTTTTAAAATCCTCTGCCTGATTTTACTGAACATGCCAGATCTTTTGTTGTTCACAGTGTTGATATAACCAACAAAGAAAACCTAACTCAGTTATTCAGGTCAGTACCAATATTATCCGTCTGCAGTACCGGAGGCCGCACTTTCAGGACCGCAGTTTTAGGACCGCATTTCCAGGACCCTAGTTTTTGAGGACCGAAAAAAGTGCCATCAAGGCAGTATTTCCACACTGTTTTAACTACATTAGAGTTTTAGATTTTTTTTTTTAGTTTTATTACATCCAAATACTACTTTCTTTATTGCAATTAAACCTGGTTCCTAGGATAGTTGAGTAATTATTGGGTCTAAGTAGCATAATATAATAACTCAAGTAAAATAAACAAGGAATCATGGTATAGTCTTTTCAGTCACTAGATCAACCACATTTTCAAGTACAGAGGGAAGACACAAGGATGACTCTGGGGGTAGATTTAAGATCGTGTATATTTTATAAAATAATATATTACAACAGTTGAACTTGAACACACACAAAAACAAATTTGTTCATGACATGAACCACATAGAAAGAACTTCATGCACAGCGTCTTCACTGACTCCTAAGAGAGAGAAAGAGAGAGAAGTGAATGAAATAAGGAACATTTAGCTGAACATGTTCTATTGTCTAATTTTAAATTTCATATTTAAAAGATCTTAGTTACCACAGACCGCATACACATATACGATACAAATATAATTATATCAATCTTCATACCAGTTAATGTTCATAATAATATTATTGCATACTGTTCAAAGATTTGGAAAAATAATATTTTGATGTTGTGGGAACAAAGGTTCTTGAAACATTTGTCAATAAACCCATCTGAACTGAGAAAAAATAATAGCGAGAGATGCAAGAAATCTGAACAGAAATAACATATTATTGACATGACTTTTCCTGACCTTTAAATTTTTAAAGCACACATTGTGATGTATGCAGCAGCACTACCTACCACCTGGATGCTCTCCCCTCTTTTCTCTATTGTTTCTCTATCACCCTATTAAATTCTTCCACTTCACTGAAATAGTAAATGGAGAACATCATCACTGCTAGGTTAACAGAAATACTGTAAATGCTTAAAAAAGGATACATTGGACATTGTGTAAAAACAATTCCATTTTCTACTCTTACCTGTGATGATAATCAGGACCAGAGAGGAAGGTCTGCTCAGCATCCTGCAGAGACCAATTCTGAAGCCCAGCCAGGCCATATATGATGGCCTATCAAAAGAAAATTGTTAATTGAAATATAGCATAAGGTATAATATACAGTAGGGTTCGAAAGGGCAGAAACATGCACAATACATTATATTGTTATGCACTTCATATAGAGCACAGAACACAGTAAATGACACAATCTAACACGTGGTATTTTAACAGTCAATTATTATGATGGCCTCTCTGTTATGTCTGACTATTAAAATGTCATATGTCTCAACCAACATAATAAAACCATGTCAAAATGAAGAGACGTACTCATAACATGTATTGTGGGGTAACGTTATACAGGCTGACTGTGAGCATGTGACAGCTAAAACATTAAGATTATTTTAACTTAATTAAAATGGAAAAACAATGAGTAATTAACAAGCTTTCACAACGAACGTGCTATAGTTTATTGTGCTGTCAATAAGACAACACGGGCTTATCATGCAACAGTTTCGTTAAATGAATGTGCTAACAATTAATTTTACAGCATTAGAGGCTAATATATGATGGCTATGCATTCAAGACTATTTAGCAAATCACGATCACTTCGGCTATGCTAACTTTCCAATGAAATGCATCACAATTGTTTTTAATGCTAAACAAATAAAAATGGATTCACATTTGATACTCACACTCTGATTGTCATCCATCTTTGCTGGTCCTCTAATTCGGTAGGAGACATTGTCACTAAAAACCTAGGGTCCTAGGTTTGCGTTCCTGAAAATGCAGCCTCCGGTTCTGCAGGCAAATGTTACTCATCAGTACAGGATTATAATGTCAAAATAGAATCATTACCATCCAGAGACTTCTGCTTTTTTGCTTTTCTGGCTGCTATAATTTAGTTCTAACAGCCAAACAAACTGTAATTCTAAAGGGTCAAGGGCCCAACTAAAGTAAACACTGACCACTATAATGGTGACTTTAAAACGTGATTTTCTTCTTTGGTGATTCTGTTTGTTAACATCAGGTGTGTTCAATAATGGCCAATCAGAACTCAATTAATCTCTTAATTACCTCATTAACTTTAACACTGCTTCAATGTTACTTTTAACACTCTGTAGCGTGGACCCATATAGACACCCAGCAGTGTTAATTTGACACCGGGGATTTTGCTGTGTACCTTAAAAATAACAAAATGAGATTACAATAGAATTAAAACCACCTCCTTCTCCTGACTGATGACACTACGCTTGCCTGCTGGATTTTATAGACAGCTCTAATGAAAACACTTAATTAAATAATTACATAAATCAATTAATTTATAAAAAAAAAAAAAAATTGTGTGTTAAGGGTTTGATTATACTTAAATAAAACATGTAACACAAGCGCTAATATTAAGTGTTTATTTAAAAAAATAGTATTAAAAAAAATAAAAAAAAATAAAAATTCCATTTGTTTTGTAAGTTTGGTCTGAGTTCTTGATGCTTTTATAACATCTTCACCAGCAAGTGTCACCAGCATGTGCTGTTTCAAATGCCTTGAAACATAAACTCATTTTTCAAAACAATCGGTTCAATTCATCCAATGCTTCAAAAAGATTTGTTTTTCTTAGCTCTAATGATGACTTACTCATCAAATAAAACAGAAAATAGCTGCTCATTGTAAAGTATTAATCTCACTGCTTTACAACTCTACATGCAGTATTACAGAACTAAAGCAACCAAACACTGATCTCCATGATGGTGGCATCATTTTAACCAATAAAACATCAACATCTGATCCTCAGTAATTCTCAATAAAAACAGGTGTTCATCACTAATGCACAATCATCATTTAATTAGTCTCTTAATTATCTCATTATCTTTAACTCTTTGAGGACTTTGGATTTGACTCGAGACTCCTTCCTAACTGTCCCTCCTCTGGGAAAAATTACTTAATTACAGTAATTGAGTAATTGTGATTCATTTGCTCCACCACTGACCCCCCTCTTCACTCCACCAGTGCAGGTCTTGCAGCCGTGACCCTCAGCCCTCTGTTCTCACAGGCATCAAACTCATATCTGCCAAGCATCTACATCTGCCTTTGCTCACACTGGGCTTCAATCATGAAACATGAGCAGAACAAATTTCTGTGTAAATCCTTCGTAAAGCCGTTCTGACATAAATTAAAAAAATTAAAATTGGTCATATTTGCAAAACGTTAGTTGCTACGAAATAAATTTACACCTTCTTCCCACCAATGGTGCATACAACATTCCGTGTTCTTTTTGGCAAACTGGTGACACTGAATATTGATACAGTGCCATTGTAATATTTTACAAGCTCGTTTGCACTGTTTTTGTTTTTTTGTAGCTGAGAGAAGACGGCCCTCACTGCAGAACACTTGATCCAGGGGGCATAGAGATCCAGGTCCAACTTCTCCCACGTTAACTATACCTAAACCAGGGGGCTGTACCATGATGGTAGATAAACGGTCCGTGTACGTTTTGATAGTTTGTTTTCCAATTTGAAATGAAATAAGCAGAAATGAGAAAACGGCACCTTTATTCGTTTTTTCGTTTTTTTAAAAAAAACGAAAAAACGAGATTTCGGCTTGATTTTTCGTTTTTTAGTTCAGAGGCATAAAACGAATAAATGACTTCAAAATTCGTTTTCCACATGTGGGCGGTCCTGAGACGCCCCCTTCCGCCGATCGGTCAAGCAAACCTGAGCATGTGACGTCATCAGTAGTCGCTCAGGTCTGTTCAACAAAATAATAGTCCTCTAACGTTACTATGGCTACCGATTCTTAAACTGTACAGGGCAGGTCCTGTTGGGCTTTCTTCTGTGCAACTTTACGCGTTTCACGGAAATCTTTACATCAGAAATATTAAATATTAGTCTGCCACTAGCCCGTTTTATTTAGCTGTGCAGAGTTAAATCTGTGTGGTGAAGCTGCGCTAGACAGCGCCGAGCGAGAGAGGATCACTGACCAGTGTTCAGTCAGCAGTCAGTCAGAACTTGGGTACCTATGATGGTGAAATACATTTTTACTGAAAATGACCCGCGAGTATGATTGACAGGACGATAGCAGAGGCAATTAAAAGCGCAATATAACTTCTGTTAACAAAAACATAATTTCTTTTTTTTTTTTAATATAAGTGGCTTTGTCTTTGTTTTAATCAAATAATTGTAAACCACAAACAGAGCCTTCGTTTTAAAGGGCGATTTCCAAATATATTTTATTTATTTGTTATAATATGGGTATTTTATGTCACCCGTCTTATTAGTTTGATTATAGTAGGCTATACGCGAGTTTTTTTATTGTACTATTTTACTGTTGTTTTTTAATTAACATTATATCATAACTTATAAAGATCAAAATCTACAGAAGAGATTAACAAATAACATTGGTGTTGTCATAAGTTAACTAATCAATGGGAAAATTTCCTCAACGGCACAACCCTATTCTTAATGTTGGCTACATGTTACAGATTTAATGTTGAGCACATAATGTTAAAGGCTTCTTAAATACCATTACACTCGGTTGAAGAGTCAAGAAGGATGTGTTAATTTACTGTAGATTTCAATCTGTCATTAGTTGGTGACCCGGTGTAATTATAATAGCATAAATAAAAACAAATACACGTAATAGGCTATGTATGCCAATAGGCAAAACACATCTGCTTTTCCTCTAGATCACTTTACCTATGGAAGCCCGTTTCCGCCAATGAATAAAAAATAAAACAAGGTAATTGCGACTTTTTTTCTCGCAATTCTGACTTTATAACTCGCAATTCTGACTATAATTCGCAATTCTGACTTTATAACTCGCAATTCTGAGATATAAATTGGGGGAAGTCGTGGCCTAATGGTTAGAGAGTCGGACTCGTAATCGAAAGGTTGCGAGTTCGAGCCCCCGGCCGGCAGGGATTGTAGGTAGGAGGAGGGAATGTCCAGCGCTCTCTCCACCCTCAATACCACGACTGAGGTGCCCTTGAGCAAGGCACCGAACCCCCAACTGCTCCCCGGCCGCATGGCTGCCCACTGCTCCGGGTGTGTGTTCACGGTGTGTGTGTGTGTGCGTGTGTGCATTTGTTCACTACTCACTGCTGTGTGTGTGCACTTGGATGGGTTAAATGCAGAGCACCAATTTCGAGTATGGGTCACCATACTTGACAATACGTCACGACTTTTTTTTAATTTAAAAATAAACTCGCAATTCTGACTTTATAACTCGCAATTCTGAGATATAAACTCGCAATTCTGACTTTATATCTCGCAATTCTGACTTTATAACTCGCAATTCTGAGATATAAACTCGCAATTCTGACTTTATAACTCGCAATTCTGAGATATAAACTCGCAATTCTGACTTTATAACTCGCAATTCTGACTTTATAACTCGCAATTCTGAGATATAAACTCGCAATTCTGACTTTATAACTCGCAATTCTGACTTTATAACTCGCAATTCTGACTTTATAACTCGCAATTCTGACTTTATAACTCGCAATTCTGAGATATAAACTCGCAATTCTGACTTTATAACTCGCAATTCTGAGATATAAACTCGCAATTCTGACTTTATAACTCGCAATTCTGACTTTATAACTCGCAATTCTGAGATATAAACTCGCAATTCTGACTTTATAACTCGCAATTCTGACTTTATAACTCGCAATTCTGAGATATAAACTCGCAATTCTGACTTTATAACTCGCAATTCTGAGATATAAACTCGCAATTCTGGCTTTATAACTCGCAATTCTGAGATATAAACTCGCAATTCTGACTTTTTTTCTCACAATTGCGAGTTTATATCTCACAACTCTGACTTTCTCGCACCATAGCAAACCACTCTCCGTGTAAGGCTTTTGGACGCGGTTGGACAGTAGCCTACCATTACCGCCGGGCTTTCAGACAAAACATTCTTCATTTCTTTATAGTTCTGAATTTGAGGCAGCTTCTATCGCGTTACTTTAATAACAGCTGTCAAGTAAAGCGCGTATTATTGTAACACAAGAGTGGATATATATGAATGCACGCAGGTGGATTTCCTTCACTCTCGCATAAAGCGCGCTTTGTTCTTGCTATAGAATTATCTTATCTCCTGTATTTAATGTTGTAAGATATCGACCAAGCAAGACATCCCCAATGAAAATTATAAATAAATTATAAATAAATGAAAATTATTTAGTCAATTATATATGAAGAATTCAGATGCAAAAGCTTAAATGCCATCTGAAATTTTCTTCTAAAATTAGTATTTTTCGTTTATATTCAGTTATTTTACTTTAATGACAATGAAAAGAACCTGTACCTGAGAAAAATGCTCATTTTAGAAGAAAATTTCAGATGGCACTTAGAGGCTTTTGCATCTGAACTCTTCATATAGACTACAGGCCTATAATACGTCTGTGATTAAATTATCGTTGCTATAGACAATAATAATATAAGTTGGTCTCGTTCTGGTTGCAGTTCTGGCTGTAAACTAGTGTAAAATCTTAGAAGCATATTCAGGAAAACGTTTATGAAAATGTCCAAACACAGGAAGCCTATATTCCAGATAAATGCAATCTAATTCAGGGGTGCAAAATTCAGTTGCTTGAGGACCACAGCCCTGCAGAATTTAGTTCCAACCCTGCTCAAAAACACTGTTTTTTTTTTGTTTTTTTTTATTCAGATTTATAGCTGAACCGTGTGTATTTGGGTTGATGCTAAACTTTGCAGTAGCTATAAATGAAGTATGAATGAAGTATTATGCTCTCGAAGGACAGTCGGATTCTGCTGTACCAGCACATAAAGGGATTTCTGGAAATAAAGCTGCCGATGAGCTATCAATAATAGTGTTACAATAATAAGTTTTTGACTTGACAGCTGTTATTAAAATAACGCGATAGAAGCTGCCTCAAACTCGGAACTATAAATAAATGAAGAATGTTTTGTCTGAAAGCCCGGCGGTAATGGTAGGCTACTGTCCAACCGCGAGCGCAAAACACAGAAATAAAGAATAATGAGTCATTTTTATGTTTGTTCAAAAATCATATTCGGACGCAACATTCATATAGTTCAATATATAGATCAGCTATAGCAAATTGAACAAAGTACTGCAAAACCTTACACGGAGAGTGGTTTGCTATGGTGCGAGAAAGTCAGAGTTGTGAGATATAAACTCGCAATTCTGAGAAAAAATGTCAGAAATGCGAGTTTATATCTCAGAATTGCGAGTTATAAAGTCAGAATTGCGAGTTATAAAGTCAGAATTGCGAGTTTATATCTCAGAATTGCGAGTTATAAAGTCAGAATTGCGAGTTATAAAGTCAGAATTGCGAGTTATAAAGTCAGAATTGCGAGTTTATATCTCAGAATTGCGAGTTATAAAGTCAGAATTGCGAGTTTATATCTCAGAATTGCGAGTTATAAAGTCAGAATTGCGAGTTATAAAGTCAGAATTGCGAGTTTATATCTCAGAATTGCGAGTTATAAAGTCAGAATTGCGAGTTATAAAGTCAGAATTGCGAGTTATAAAGTCAGAATTGCGAGTTTATATCTCAGAATTGCGAGTTATAAAGTCAGAATTGCGAGTTATAAAGTCAGAATTGCGAGTTTATATCTCAGAATTGCGAGTTATAAAGTCAGAATTGCGAGTTTATATCTCAGAATTGCGAGTTATAAAGTCAGAATTGCGAGTTATAAAGTCAGAATTGCGAGTTATAATGTCAGAATTGCGAGTTATAAAGTCAGAATTGCGAGTTTATATCTCAGAATTGCGAGTTATAAAGTCAGAATTGCGAGTTTATATCTCAGAATTGCGAGTTATAAAGTCAGAATTGCGAGTTTATATCTCAGAATTGCGAGTTATAAAGTCAGAATTGCGAGTTATAAAGTCAGAATTGCGAGTTTATATCTCAGAATTGCGAGTTATAAAGTCAGAATTGCGAGTTTATATCTCAGAATTGCGAGTTATAAAGTCAGAATTGCGAGTTATAAAGTCAGAATTGCGAGTTTATATCTCAGAATTGCGAGTTATAAAGTCAGAATTGCGAGTTATAAAGTCAGAATTGCGAGTTATAAAGTCAGAATTGTGAGTTTATATCTCAGAATTGCGAGTTATAAAGTCAGAATTGCGAGTTTATATCTCAGAATTGCGAGTTATAAAGTCAGAATTGCGAGTTTATATCTCAGAATTGCGAGTTATAAAGTCAGAATTGCGAGTTTATATCTCAGAATTGCGAGTTATAAAGTCAGAATTGCGAGTTATAAAGTCAGAATTGCGAGTTTATATCTCAGAATTCCGAGTTATAAAGTCAGAATTGCAAGTTATAAAGTCAGAATTGCGAGTTATAAAGTCAGAATTGCGAGAAAAAAAGTCTGAATTGTGAGATAAAAAGTCGCAATTACCTTGTTTTATTTTTTATTCATTGGCGGAAACTGGCTTCCATAGGTAAAGTGATCTAGAGGAAAAGCAGATGTGATTTGCCTATTGGCATACATAGCCTATTACGTGTATTTGTTTTTATTTATGCTATTATAATTACACCGGGTCACCAACTAATGACAGATTGAAATCTACAGTAAATTAACACATCCTTCTTGACTCTTCAACCGAGTGTAATGGTTTTTAAGAAGCCTTTAACATTATGTGCTCAACATTAAATCTGTAACATGTAGCCAACATTAAGAATAGGGTTGTGCCGTTGAGGAAATTTTCCCATTGATTAGTTAACTTATGACAACACCAATGTTATTTGTTAATCTCTTCTGTAGATTTTGATCTTTATAAGTTGTTATGATATAATGTTAATTAAAAAACAACAGTAAAATAGTACAATAAAAAAACTCGCGTATAGCCTACTATAATCAAACTAATAAGACGGGTGACATAAAATACCCATATTATAACAAATAAATAAAATATATTTGGAAATCGCCCTTTAAAACGAAGGCTCGGTTAGATGATTATTTGATTAAAACAAAGACAAAGCCACTTATATAAAAAAAAAAAAAAAAATTTTGTTTTTGTTAACAGAAGTTATATTGCGCTTTTAATTGCCTCCGCTATCGTCCTTTCAATCATACTCGCGGGTCATTTTCAGTAAAAATGTATTTCACCATCATAGGTACCCAAGTTCTGACTGACTGCTGACTGAACACTGGTCAGTGATCCTCTCTCGCTCGGCGCTGTCTAGCGCAGCTTCACCACACAGATTTAACTCTGCACAGCTAAATAAAACGGGCTGGTGGCAGACTAATATTTAATATTTCTGATGTAAAGATTTCTGTGAAACGCGTAAAGTTGCACAGAAGAAAGCCCAACAGGACCTGCCCTGTACAGTTTAAGAATCGGTAGCCATAGTAACGTTAGAGGACTATTATTTTGTTGAACAGACCTGAGCGACTACTGATGACGTCACATGCTCAGATTTGCTTGACCAATCGGCGGAAGGGGGCGTCTCAGGACCGCCCACATGTGGAAAACGAATTTTGAAGTCATTTATTCGTTTTATGCCTCTGAATTAAAAAACGAAAAATCAAGCCGAAATCTCGTTTTTTCGTTTTTTTCAAAAAAACGAAAAAACGAATAAAGGTGCTGTTTTCTCGTTTCTGCTTATTTCATTTCAAATTGGAAAACAAACTATCAAAACGTACACGGACCATAAACAAATTCAGCGTTACAGGATTAGTTTTGAGTTGACAAAACCAAACCACTCCAATCTGGATTTGTTTGTACCATGAAGCTGATCATCAACTTGCTTTGTCAACTCAGGCTTGATCCTGAGTTAATGGAGCATGTGCACATGAATGTGTGACATCAACGGCGAACAGCCAATCACAACTCAGAGCAAGTGTGATTCACTTCTCGCGAGAGAGCCAGCGAGATTCAAAACTCTTTTGTTAACGGTTAAGAGATTAATGAATATGAGGAATTTAAACACATTTCCACTGAAGTACTTGTCCATGAAAGAGGAAAAATAAAGGAAATGATCTTGCTCTATCAGTGCAGTCACAAGTGAAACTTATGAAGTTAGATTATATATAGTTGATAATGTATAGCTGTAGAGACTCGAACATGCATGGTCACATGTAGCCATTTTTAAAGTGTTATCTGTTGATTATATCACTTATGTAAATTAAATATGATCTGTAAATATGAATATTAATTTCAAATAAATGCTTTATAATAGTAGTTGTTAAACTAAAAAGTGCTAAATTTTAATTATCATTAAAGCCTGAATTTTGTAGTATTTTTTTAAGGTATTTCATAGTGAACTTTAATTTGTAGGAAGAGAAATTGGGGGAGTGACTTTTTTGTGTCAGACATGTGTCACTTTGCTCACATCTGATTGGTCCAATTTCAGTTTTAGATCTCTAACCCAGAAAATAAAATGCCCCCAGAGCAGGTTAGCTGTGCAGTGTAAATTACTATGGCAATGAACTCCCCTAAAAGCCAATCCACTTTCATGATATCTAAAACCCAGGACTGGTGCAGATTAAACTGAAACTTACCTGGCTAGCCAGCTAATCCGGCTTCATGGTACAGGCCCCAGGGATGGGCAACTTTGATAGTGATGAAGTCCAGAATCTTTTCTCATTTATACCAAGGGGCCAGATTACTAATTCACGTCTACACAATGTTTACATAGTTTTATTAAATCCCCTTTTTATTGAAGGAACTTAAAGTATAATGTAATTTGTTTTTAAAGATATTATTAACTATACAACTTGTGCAGTTATGCTAATTCAGAAGGGAAACTTTGTGGTCAGTTGACAGCAATATTACTCTAACAAGCCAATGTAAACATCTTAATTGCATCAACCTACCTGTCTCCACCCCCTGATCCCTAAACCCACCCATCTCCACCCCCTAGATGTGAATCCCACCCCGCCCCCTGGATCTTTGTTCTGCAGTGAGGGGCTACTGGCTGAGAGTTGATAAACTGTTTAGCTCCAGTTTAGCTTTGAGTAGATCCAGAGCCGTTGAAAAACAGAGTTGCGACAACGGAAGTTTAAAACGCTCGATCGTCACGTGATTCACGTAGACTTCAAATAGTTCCAGGAAGTTCATAGCGGGCAATTGGAATGCATTGAGTTAGAGAAACAGAACTGTGATTTTTGGTAATTAGTAGACAATAAAATTATTTATTTATATCATTAATAAAAATGTATACGTAGCATATTTAGCTGTATCAGTGTTGTTGTTAAAAGATAAAATCCGCTAATATTTGAGGATTAATTTAGTCATCTATCCTTACCTGCCTTGTTAACATATTTTACGTTAACGGTAAGTTACCGTTGTAAAAGTTCATGCTATATAAACGACATCGTAGTCTTTTACCAAGGTAACTTCAGACTCTGAATATTTATATATATACATGTGTGTGTATATATACATATATATATATATATATATATATACACTCACCTAAAGGATTATTAGGAACACCATACTAATACTGTGTTTGACCCCCTTTCGCCTTCAGAACTGCCTTAATTCTACGTGGCATTGATTCACCAAGGTGCTGAAAGCATTCTTTAGAAATGTTGGCCCATATTGATAGGATAGCATCTTGCAGTTGATGGAGATTTGTGGGATGCACATCCAGGGCACAAAGCTCCCGTTCCACCACATCCCAAAGATGCTCTATTGGGTTGAGATCTGGTGACTGTGGGGGCCATTTTAGTACAGTGAACTCATTGTCATGTTCAAGAAACCAATTTAAAACGATTCGAGCTTTGTGACATGGTGCATTATCCTGCTGGAAGTAGCCATCAGAGGATGGGTACATGGTGGTCATAAAGGGATGGACATGGTCAGAAACAATGCTCAGGTAGGCCGTGGCATTTAAACGATGCCCAATTGGCACTAAAGGGCCTAAAGTGTGCCAAGAAAACATCCCCCACACCATTACACCACCATCACCAGCCTGCACAGTGGTAACAAGGCATGATGGATCCATGTTCTCATTCTGTTTACGCCAAATTCTGACTCTACCATCTGAATGTCTCAACAGAAATCGAGACTCATCAGACCAGGCAACATTTTTACAGTCTTCAACCGTCCAATTTTGGTGAGCTTGTGCAAATTGTAGCCTCTTTTTCCTATTTGTAGTGGAGATGAGTGGTACCCGGTGGGGTCTTCTGCTGTTGTAGCCCATCCGCCTCAAGGTTGTGCTTGTTGTGGCTTCACAAATGCTTTGCTGCATACCTCGGTTGTAACGAGTGGTTATTTCAGTCAAAGTTGCTCTTCTATCAGCTTGAATCAGTCGGCCCATTCTCCTCTGACCTCTAGCATCAATAAGGCATTTTCGATGAAATACTCAGACCGGCCCGTTTGGCACCAACAACCATGCCACGCTCAAAATTGCTTAAATCACCTTTCTTTCCCATTCTGACATTCAGTTTGGAGTTCAGGAGATTGTCTTGACCAGGACCACACCCCTAAATGCATTGAAGCAACTGCCATGTGATTGGTTGATTAGATAATTGCATTAATGAGAAATTGAACAGGTGTTCCTAATAATCCTTTAGGTGAGTGTATATGTGTGTGTGTGTGTGTGTGTGTGTTCTTACAACTTGTATGTTGTTGTCAAGTGCAATCACATCTAAATGTTCATTGTCGTATTAGTAATCTCATGGTAAATATTAAGTTTGTTCTTAGAAAATGCATTACAGATAAGTGACAATATGTTAAGATTAAGTGACAATTAATCTTGTTTAATGTTTTTGATTCTTGTGCACCCTCAGTTATTAATATATAAAAATATATTTGTAGTATATTAAAATTTAAAACAACTTAAAACTTTTTTACACATTTAATCATATATTTTATATATGTTGACTTTTGTTATGCTCTTATTTACAGCAATCTATTCATACATTTGTAATAAACTATACATATAATTAAATAAATAATTCACATTTATTTGTATAGCACTTTTTATTATACACATAGTTTCAAAGCAGCTTTACAGAAAATGAATGTTTCTATATTACAAATAAGAGTTCTGTTAACAGTAATGGTGTCAAAGTAATGTTCCTATGGCAGAAATGTTCTAAAATTAGGCTACACAAATCATGCACATTTGTATAGCCTAATTTTAGAACAATCTTGATCATTACAATGCAAGGAAAATTGAGCAGTTTATTCAGAGTCAGCTTCATCTGAAGTCCTCTCAAGGGCTGGCGTCATCTCTTCACAAGTGTAGGGTCATCTGGAGTCTTCATGAGAGGCTGGATATAGTCAGCAGGAGCAATCTATAGATTACACCAACAAACACTTTTTCACAAAGAACAGGGAGAGACTTGCCAAACCCAGTGAAGATACTCATTGTGAGGGTGATGTCTCATTACAGGGAGTCTTCAGGTGTTTCTTGTTCTGAATGGAAGATAGAGAAGGAGAAAAACACAGGAGAAATGGTTAAGTTATGCTCCATCACAACACATTGCTTCTACACTAGCTAAAATACAGTACAGGTTTACTGTGATTACTTCTATACATTTTGTAAATTTAGTCTAGCATAATTCTGAAATGAAAATTGCTCACCTATTTTAAGCTTTTCATTCTCACTTAGGTCCATCAGCATCCTTTGCAATAAATCCAAGTCTATTAAATAACTCCCCACCAGCAAAAATCACATTTAAAGCCTTAATTACACAACAGTGTATGAAACAGCATGTAGATAATGAATAACATCCCGTAAATCTACTAATTAAGTGAGGAATAATCTAATGATGATCCGTTTTAATGCACAAGGCAATTTGATTAGCTGTGCTGATAATAAACAATTTGTTTCTATAAATGTCTTACCTTTTAAAAGTTGGTGACAGCGGTTTCTTCTGCTGCATCTCTATGGCGCTGATAGTATTAGCGCGAACTTCCGGGAACTATTGAGCGGCTCCACGATCCACCATTGCTGTAAAAAAAAACGGCCTATTGGAGTCAAAGGAGTTGTCGCAACTCTCTCTCTCTATGGCTCTGGCTTTTGGTAGAAAACAGCGCTTGTCACTGTCACTTTTTACCCAGTCGTCTAATCAATGGAGGAGGAGCGGGACAAATACCACAACGACCAATCATCCTACATGTACAACAACTGAACAACAGAGAAGTTAATATTACTGGTTACTGTATTTTTATATTCAGTAATATTCTTCAAAATGAGATACTAGTAATCAGGCTTGGGGAGTAACCTAATACATGTAACGGTGTTACATAATCAGGATACAAAAATATAGTAACTGTAATCCGTTACAGTTACATCAAAAAACAATGTATTCAAATTACAGTTACATTTTGTGAAAAGTGGCAATACTATCAGGATTACATTAGTTTGATTTAAAATTAAATAAATTATTTTTTTGACATAATAACTCTATATTTAACACTGCTTTATACAGTAGTTCCTGGTTCAGTTGACTCGTGCGTGCAAATTACACCCGTCTACAATTATTCTCCTCAAACGCGGGATGAGACGCTGCTACAGTAAATGACGATGCTTCCTGATGGGAAAAACATTTTCATGTCTGGAAATTTCAGTTATTTTGTCTTCAAAAAGGTTAAAGGAAATAATATAGTTGTACAGCGTAAGCTACGCATGACTCTTGCTTTAACAAAGGCTACTCAACCAACTTGAAAATTTGCAGGTATGACTAGCATGGAAATCATCATGTTAGCTAAAATTTATGTTTGTCAGTGATTTAAAATTCCATGGTGTGCATGACTGCAGTTGTGTGTAAGTTTTCTAGCGGAAAATGAGCTGGAAAATGTAGAAATCAGTCAATGCAATATAGATAGGACATAGCATTCCACATACGTTTCGACTTGTAGGCTAATTTTAAAACAGAATATGTATATGGTGAATTTTTTTAATGTTGTGTATAAACTATTTTAATTTTACTTTTAGGCTGTAAAAAATAAAAATAAAAATAAAGCTAAACTGTAGTAAAACTAAACTGTAAAGCCACTAGATATCTGCATAGCCTTTTATATAAATACATATTTATATATACGGGCTGTAATATCTAGATGGTGAAACAAGACATGATTTTTAATATATTCAAATATTAGTTTAAATTTTAAAGACATAGTTAAATAAAAGTAGACTACTTAGATATTGCTTTTTTGACTTTACTTACATATGTACCTAAAAGGAATCCAAAAGTAATCAGATTACATTACTTTCATATTGTGGTACTTGGATTATGTTACTGAATACTTTTTTGATGAAGTAATTTGTAACTGTAGGGGAATACATTTTAAAAGTAACCCTCCCAACCCTGCTAGTAATACTTTACTGCCATGGATATTCCACATCATAGCAACCAAATCGACAGCTGGAAAACATACAGTCTATGAGAAAAACACTGTGCCACCAAAGCGTTTTCAGATGGTGGACATACGTTATTGAATATATATTGTTAGCCATATGGCCAATTAGTCTTTTTTGCATTTATGCAATATACTGGAGCCAAACTTGATAAAGTAGACCAGAATATTCCATTGCGTTCCTGGACATGAAATTTGCATAGCTGTAATTCATAGGCGGGGATTATGCTAATTGTGAATGAGCGTGCACAAGCTCCATATTTACCAAGGATTGGAATTCATTAACATACACGTTTAACTATCAAATCGGACGTTTACGAAGCGTTTGTGAACCTGGAGGAGTTTTCGGGAAGGTCTGTTTTATGCGCAAATTACTCGGAATTTACTCCTATATTTAGGAATGTTTCATGAATGAGGTCCACTGTTTTTCCTCCTGTCCAGCCCCACATTTTACCCACCTCAGATTTACTTAGCCTCATGGATTCCTTACTGAGATCTGCTGGAAATTTTTAACTCATAATCCCACTAACTCTATATTGACAGGTCTCACTAAACCAACTCTGACTGTTGAGCCTCAGAGTTCAGTGTTCACTGGAGACTCAGTTACTCTGAGATGTGAGGGGATTCAGTCACAGAATGGATGGGAGTTTCTCTGGAGAAAAGACTCAAACCCTGAATCTACTGGAGCTGCAACTAAAACAATCAATCCTGTGAAAGTCTCTGATGGAGGAGAGTACAGCTGCAGAGCACGAAGAGGAGGATATTACACAGATTACAGTAAACCAGAAGCAGTAAAAATATACGGCAAGTATTTTTACATAATGCACATATACTTTAATGAGACACTCAGTAAGTGCAATAACAGCTAGAGAACATTTCAGTCTAATCTGATTTAGATTTAGTTTTACAATCAAGTAACTGTGTTCATAGAACAAAAAACTTTCATTGTGAATTGCTGTCATTGTACAGAAAGACCAAAACCCAAAGTGACCATTAAACCTGCTCAACATGTGTTCAGAGGAGAGACAGTCACTCTCAGATGTGACATATATGATGAAGGAGTCACTAGCTGGAGCTACAGATGGTATAAAGAAGGTTCAACCAGGTTTGTCAGTAAACTACAGGAACACACATTCAGTTCTGTTACTGAGTCTGACGCAGGTAAATACTCCTGTGATGGATCAGAGACAGGAGGATCACACTGGTCAGAAACGAGTGATAAAGTTACACTGACAGTATCAGGTGAGCTTCATCATCTCTTCATAAACACACACAAACACAGGTTCGATGTGTTATTAATGAGTGATTTCTCTATTTCAGATCCCAGAGCAGTTTTAAGTGTTTCTCCACAGAACTGGTTGACTGAAGGAGATCCAGTGACTCTGATCTGTGAGGTTCACAGCTTCTCTACAGGCTGGACATTCAGCTGGTTCACTTTAACTGATTCACCGGGTATGTTATAATGTGCTTCATCTGAATTAATTGATTTTATTAATGTCCAAATACTATTTAATATTTAATATTGAATACATTCTCTGGTTTTACAGATAATTATCATCTGCTCTCAGACAGCAGCAGAGGAGCAGGAGGAAACTACTCTGTCAGTTCTGCTGTAAATCACACAGGAGTTTATGTGTGCAGAGCAGAGAGAGAGAAATCAATCCATAAAACACAGTACAGCAACACACAGCAGCTGTGGGTCACCGGTGAGTTCAAACAGAACTTAAACTATTTGTTCATATTGAATACAGAGCGTCTCTAAGCTCAGATCTGAAACTCTGCAGCTGTAATTGTCTTCTCAGGTGTTTCTCCTCCAGTCTCTCTGATCGTCAGTCCCAGCAGAACTCAACACTTCACATATATCTCTCTCTCTCTGAGCTGTGAGGACCAGAGTAACTCTACAGGATGGAGAGTGAGAAGATACACAGACAGTGGACGGCTGGAAGATTGTTCATCATTACGTCGAGGATCACAAACCAGATCTACATGTACAATCAGCTTCACCTATGCATCACACACTGGAGTGTACTGGTGTCAGTCTGAATCTGGAGAGAAACATCATCCTGTTAATATCACTGTACACTGTGAGTCTGTGTTTCTGCAGTTATTCATTTCTCTGGCAGTTTACAACCGATGCATGAAGCAGGTTGATTAAACAAGTGCACTAAGCATCAGTGGACAAAAACATGAAAGGTTGTCATATTGTTTATATAATTATGCAGTCAGTGCTTGTTTGCTCTGTTTCTGTAGCTGGTGTGATTCTGGAGAGTCCTGTTCATCCTGTGACTGAAGGAGATCATCTGACTCTACGCTGTTTATATCGACATACAACCCCATCAAACCTCAGAGCTGATTTCTATAAAGATGGATCACTCATCCAGAATCAAACTACAGAGATGAACATTACTACTGTCTCAAAGTCACATGAGGGTTTCTACTCCTGCAAACACCCAGAAAGAGGAGAGTCACCCAAGAGCTGGATCTCAGTCAGAGGTGAGAATAAGAACTATAAACACCATTTAAATATTTATGTGCTCTTTACAGCACTAATCTAAATGTTCAAATATATCTCAGCTCTCACAGACTCAAGATCTGATGGTCTCAAACCCATGATAATTGGAGTCACTGCAGGACTGACTCTCACAGTTTTCATCATTGTCTTGCTCCTGCTGTGGCGCTATAGAAACAACAAAGGTTAAATAAATTTTCTATGACATATTTGCAGACACTAACTCTGTTCCCAAACCTTTTTAGCTTCTATACCTCAACAGCCTAAGATAGTTTTCTGGTCTTAACTGGTCTCCCAAACTTGGTAAAGATGTTTTTTTGGTTTTCACAGCAGTGTCAACTAGGAAGAGCTTTTTGTGGATTGAAAAGTTACCATTGAAGTTTATTCCTGGATCCATAGATGCCAGTAAAGATGTTTTATGTTTGACTAGGTGGAAGATCTCAGTCTCCCTCTACTGTCAGTCAACAGCAGATCAGCAGTCAGACATCAGACCAGAACCAGAGTGAAGCCGGATACAACACACTGCTGTCTGGTCAGTCTTTACCCATCACCCATGAATAAATACCCATAAATCTTTACAAGCTGAGATGGAAGACAGAGATCAATTTTAATTAACAAAAATATTCATACAAAAATATTTAACTTGTTTAATGTATATATTACAGGAACTGCTCATATTTATGACTCTGTTGATGCAACTGTTAATAATGGTAAGAACAGTAGTTTAGTTGTTTATGGAAATCATCTTTTTCATCACTGTGATATTTGCAGAGCAAATCGAGTTAAACCAAGTGTCTTCTTCCTCATTGTAGACAGTGTTAGTGGTCCTACTGAACTCACTTATGCTGAGATTGAACTGAAATCTACAACAAAACAGAAGAAAAAGAAAGAAAATAAAGGTAAACTCAAACAAAATTCTCTGCTCTCATGAATTCATGATCATAACAGTAGAAAAAATGACCACAATATTTTCCTAAACATCTGTTCATGTTTATCATTTTAAAATATAATATATATGTAGAATTAAAATATTCCTCTGCATAACATACCTTAGCTGTAGAGATTTTATAAATATATTACTAGTTCATATCACTTTTGGACACAGTAGATGCTAATGATATTAATTGTGGTCTTTTAGAGAATGAAGCTGAGAGTTCTGACTGCTTTTACTCTGAACTCAAACTACAAACAGATCAAGGTGAGCCAAACTAAAAACATCACAATTCTACAAACTGCATCTACAAACCACAATCAAGAACTGAAGAATAAAATTAAATCACGTATATAAAAATGAAAAAAAAAGTGTATTTTGAATTCATTTATATGTTTTCAGGTGCTGGATCTAGTGATGTGACGTATGCTCAGGTTAAATAAAAATATGCCATGAGAAGAAACTTTAAATCCCAGGATACTGCTGAGATTCTGTTGAGAAGGCCAGAAAATGACAGGATCATCAACGATCAATAATACGCTTTATTGAGCAACTGATGGCAATAGATTTATCAGTACTTCATATTAGTGATTCAAACCGTCATGTGCTTCAGAAAGTTTGCGTGCTAATATTTGATTATTCATTGGAAAACAAAAGAAAGTGAGAATTTTAATTTAGTACTGAAGGGTGTATTGGCTTGCAAGTGAAAACCTGGAAATATTAAGGAATTTTAATATTGTGATTAGCAGGTCTGGAAAAGTTGTCTTTAACTGTAAATGTGTATATTAGAAAAATATATTATATCTATATAATATAATATAATATATATAGATATAATATAGATATAATATATAGATATATCAATATATCTTATTTGAAAAAAAAAAATATATATATATATGTTATGGTCAACTATAAAATATTTTATTGGATAGAAAGCCTTAGCTCTTTGAGTATACAGTCTTCTAGATTTAATTTAATTTAAAACATGATTACATTGTTTCTTTAAACATCACAAACCAGCACAAATAGAGCACAAACGAGTGACACCAGTTTTGTGTGATTTAGACGAACTGGGGTGGAGAGTGACGTCACAGCTCCCGGAAATATTTTGGTTATATCTAAGGAAGGAAGATAGATAAAGTGTTTGTTTTAACGGCACAAACGAATCGCATAGTTTTGGTGATTATTTATTTTTATGGAGTGCCAACTTCACGGAGGTAAAGTTATAGCTCGATTGTTTGTCTTATCCCACTGTATTTATGTTTTAATTAAAAAAAGTGTTGAGTGTATTAGAAAATTTATTTATATACATTACCATACACAAAGTTTGAGGTCAGTAAGATTTTTAACAATGTATTTATTATTATTATTATTATTATTTTGAAAGAAAATAATACTTTTGTTGAGCAAGGAAACATTATATTGATCAGAAGGGACATTTGTAATGTTTCAAATAAACAGGATCCTGAAAAAAAATATCATGGTTTCCACAGAAATATGAAGCAGCACAATTGTTTTCCATAGTGACAATAACAAGAAATGTTTCTTATTCAGAAATATTACAAAGATATTCAACATATTATAATGATTTCTACATGAAGGATCATGTGACACTGAAGACTGAAAATTCAGCTTTTATCACTGGAATGAATAAAATTGTTTAAAATATGCTCACTCACAATTTTACTATTTTAATGTATATTTGAAACAATAAATACAGCCTTGTTGAGCAGGAGAGACTGCCTAAACAAATACTGACCCCAAACTTTTGAATGGTTATAAACCTATTTTTGAAGGGTTTTTTTTTTTTTTAATTAAATATTCTTTGCTAAGATAAATATCAAACATTCCAAATATTGTCAGTTATGTATTATTATAATTTAAAAATGTATCAAATGTGATGGACAGATGTAATTGTTGAACAAATCAAACGTGGAATTTAAATATATTTAAACTAACAAATGTTTTGTTTTTTGTGTTTTATAAATAAAAAATTGCTTCTGTATTGTTTACTATATTTGAGAATATTAATGTGCCAAAATATTTGTGCAATGCTTTGCTTTGAAAACTCAATAAATATGGAAATAAATAATAATAGTCTACTCTGTTCTTGTATCATTTATTTAAAACGGATAATTATCATGTTATCATGAAGGCAGCCTGTGATTACAGCCTGCAGACTTTAAAATGTTGAAATGTAAAATAATTTGTGATCCTGTGCTTCCTCTGGTGGACAATATAAGCATTATGTCTTTCATCTGAATCCCACTGATATAAATGCCTGATAAAAGAAATAAATAAATACTGTTAGCGCCTTGAGCACCAAGTACATGAACCTCGGCTTGTTTACTCAGAATGTCTTGTTGCTCGTGTGTATGGAAAATAATTCTTATCCTGTGGTCTAGAGGACAACATTAGTATAACATGTCATAGTCTGTTTTGATTTTTTATTTATTTTTGGGGGGGGGGTTGCCTAAACTTATTTGATCTCCTCCTAAACCAGCTTCACTGATTCACACAACATTTTGTATGTCATTGTAAGGAGGGTGCTGAGGCTGATTTAGAATCCATTAGCAGAAGTTTTTTCAGGGTTTCAGCAGACAGAAACATGAAGACAGGCAAAGGGTCAAACCCAGAGTAACAGTCCAATCTGTTGACATACACAGGGTTAATCCAAAAGACGAGGGTGAGTAGGCAGGCAAAAGGTCCAAAAACAAACATCAAGGAAGTCAAAACAGAGGTGATAATCCAGGTAATCAGTAGTCAAATAAACAGGCAGAATCATACACAGAACAGGCAAGCAAGATAACTAAAGAAACGCTCAGTAAGGCAGGTGAGCTGGCAATAATTCGCAAAGTGTGTATGCACAGTCTCTGGCTATAAAGCAACCAAACAGGAAATGAGTAGTAAGGAAGCAGAGGGAGTGGAACACGGTCAGTACACAGGTGAGGGCTCCCTCTGCTGGTTTGGAACTACAGAACCTCCCTCGAGGAGCGCCTCCTGGAGCGCGACGTGGGCGTCCCCGTGGTCGTGGTGCTGGTCGATCGGGTCTGGCTCTGTAAAATTCCTCGATAAGAGAGGAATCCAGAATGTTACGAGCATCTATCCAACCCTCCCAGTCCACCAGATATTGGAGCTGATCCCCTCTCCTCCTTAAGTCCAGCAACACATTCACCTTATAAAGGGAGTTATAGCAATATCCAAAGGCAGTGGTGGCTCTTGGACCTCGGCTCCAGGATCAGCACCCAGGTGGACTGGTTTGAGGAGGGAAACATAAAAAGGAAGGAGAGATGCAATAGTTAGCAGGAAGCTCCAGCTGGTAAATTACCTCCTTTGTTTTTCTAAGAATTTTAAAAGGGCCTACATACCTTGGGCTGAGCTTTCTGCTGGGCAGCCACAACTTGAGGTCCCTCGTGGAGAGCCAGACCTACTGTTCTGATCGGTACGGAGGGTGTAGGTGACATCTGTTAGCCTGTAACTCCTATGTTCTTACGGCTCACTGGAGACGAACGTGTGTGCTGTTCCACACCATCTAACTACGTCAAATCCACTTGCCCACCTCTGGGACCGAAGAAGGTTCACCAGACCACAGGAACAAGGGGGGTTGGAACCCCAGGACGCACTGAAAGGGGGTTAGACCTGTAGAAGTATGAGTGATGGAGTTTTGAGCATATTTTGACCAGTATAAGAACATTGGCCATAAATGTTGTTCTCGGCTGCAGTAAGTCCGTAAGTATCTGCCGATCTCTTGGTTGAGGCGTTCAACTTGGGCGTTAGATTGAGGGTGATAACCTGACGTTAAGCTTACGTTAATGTCCAGATGTTTGCAGAAAGCCCTCCAGACTTGGGAAGTAAATTAAGTGCCCCGATCGCTGACAATGTCTTTTGGAAGGCCATATACTCTGGAAGACATGGTGGAACAAGGCTAGAGTTGTCTCCATTGCTGTGTGCTACGTCCATAGGGACGTATAAGTTTATTTATTTTGTATGATTTGACTAACAGTTGTGTTTCCTGTGCAACTCTAATAACAACTCATAACAACTCTGGCAGATGCAAAGACCAGACTTTGACTTCTTTCTACTCCAAGGCTGATCATGCTTGGTAAGATCTTTTAGTACATGAGTTAGTGATGTTAAAGGGATGATTTTTAAAAATAAACATTTTGTCACACTTTATTCTCGGCTCTCTATGTCTAACATTCTACCTAACATCTCTTCAAATAAGTTTTGAATAACAATAATAACAAGTAAATGATGATAGAATTGTCATTTTTGGGTGAACTATCTCTTTGAACTAATGAGAAAGGCTCCAACATCTACATATTTTTACTGACACCAAAATCAAATGTGAAATGTTTTTGCAAAGCTATAAATAACACAATAAAAAACATGAACATTATAAATATTTATTTATTTATTTTTTAGGAGATTCAATTTTATGCAGCAAAAATGGATGCTGGCGACTGAAGGCAAAGTCTTCTTTCCTGTGATTGACCTACCAGATATGTCCCTTGCATTTGCTCTTCTCTTCGGTTGCTATTATGTTCATAACATCAAGTACCAAGTGGAAGCAGCCACTACTTTGGAGTTTATTCAGATGTAAGTACATCTTGCAGTATGCTGTAAAGTTAAGTCAACATTAAAGGGAAAAAGAAGAAAACACAAAAGCTTTTAACACAAAATTAAGATATTTTGAAGAATGCTGGTGGCCAAACAGTTTCGGTTCCCATTGACTTTCATTGTATTTCTTTTTCTCCATATAATGGAAGTCAACAGGAACCGAAACACCAACACTGGTCACCAACATTCTTCAAAATATCTTCTTTTGTGTTCCACAGAAGAAGGAAGTGCATACAGGTTTGGAACGACATGACGGCGAATAAAGGATGACATAATTTAAATTTTTCAGTGAACTATTCCTTTTTAAGGGATTGTTCACTCAAAAATGCTAATTCTCTCATCACTTACTCACCCTCATGCCATCCCAGATGTATATGGCTTTCATTATACTGTGGAACACAATCAGAGGTTTTTAGAAAAATGATCCATCTTTATAAGTTCATATGATGCAAGTGGATTGGTCCCTCAAAGTTTATGCTTCAAAAACCACACATAGAAATCACAACGCTATGTGACCCCAGTGGATGAATCAATGTCTTCTAAAAAACTATAGATATGTTTGAGAAAAATACAAATATTTTAAACATTTAAAATTATAAACCTTTGCTTCTGGCCAACTGTCAAACATGGGTTCAAACATGATGTAAATATCAGCTTATTGTGAAGCCTGACAAGCTTGTTGTGAATCTCGGCTGAGAAGTGATGAGAATGCACATAGGACCGTCACATCTTTCGCGAGTTTCACAATGTTCTTATATCATGCTTCACAACATGCTGACATTAACGTCAAACTAACACATGTAGGACACTTGCCCGGAAGCAGTGCTTTAAAATTTGTCATTTTTTTAAATGGTTAAATATAATTATTTAAAATATTTCTCACACACCTATGAATTTGCTTCAGAGGACTTTTTTCCCCCCTAAAACTCTTCATTTGTGTTCCACAGAAGAAAGTCATATACATCTGGGATGACATGAGGGTGAGTAAATGTTGAAAGAATTTACATTTTTGGGTGGAGTGTCTGTATGTTACTGTTATGTCTCCTTGGCATGCATGCAGTAATGACAACTGACAATTTGAGTTTAAATCAAATGAACTGTGCTCTATTCTGTTTATCATTCTAATGAATTCATAACAGACAGTTACAGAATAACTTTTATTTAAAAAAAAATATTTTTCTAAAATATGCAGTGGTTGGGGGTCCCCAGGACAGGTTTGAGAACCACTGCTTTACGGGCCCACTTAGAAGGCCCCTGAGAATTTGCTCATTGGAAAAACATTGGTCCCTTAGCACTGGCCCTGCACGGGCAGCCCTCACTTAGCCTCTAGGAAGCCTAAGCGCTGTTTTATTGAAAATAATGAGGTTTTAAGTCACTGTTATGGAGGTAAGTGCTTGCTTTAGTTGGGCTGTTGACCCTTGACTTCTTAATTCTAATATTTTACTTTTTGCTATATCTGTGTTTCTGAAACACATTTGTTATAGCAAAAGTTGTGAAAAGACAAACTGATCTGGTGGTTATTGATTCAATCATCAAGTGTCCTGATGCATGAAGTTTTGCTCTGCTTTATTTTTTTGGTAAGTTTTATTTTTTAATGATTATTTGGATATGTAGACTCACACAGATCTCAAGACTCGGCGTATGTGACAAACAATGAAAAGCTTCTTTTGTGGTGTTCAGAGTTGATCTGGATATTTTGTTGACTGTCACCATTGTTGAGGTTCATGCACTGAATCTTGATATCTGTGTATCCAAATAATTGCTTCACATTTTAAATATTAAAACAAGAACAAAGTCCATGAAGTTGTATTTTAGGGTAACTATAATGTTTTCAGAGATTAAACTCTGGGTGAATCATCAAATCAGCTTTTCTTCTCGCAGCTTTTTCTATAGCAATGTTCCTCAGAAACACACAAATACATCAGCCAGAGAAACTTTAAAGTTAAGAAGTGAAGGGTCAAGAGCTCAACTAAAGTAAGCGCTTACCTCCATAACTTCAAACTTGATTATTTTCAATGAAACAGTGTTTAGGCTTCCTGGAGGCTAAGTGAGGGCTGCCCGTGCAGGGCCAGTGCTAAAGTCACAACATTTTGCCAATGAGCTTGTTTGCAGGGCAAGGTTACTTTAGTAACCGGAGCGTTTTTTTTCCCCCCAAATGTTTCTTCCAAAGTACTAAAATATTTGTTTTTAATCATTAAGTAGCCAGGTTGCTTAAGATGAACAGGCATAATAATCTTTAAATCCATTGATCTGCATCCCTTGTCTTGGTGTATGACTATTAAACGGTATTTACAGGTACAAATATATCAGAGCCAAACTCAACACCATCAGTGTCAGAGGTCTGATAGAACAGAAACAGATAGAGATGAGCTCATAGTTGTGTTTTGGTGTGCTCTGTTTTGTGCTTGGTGCTGTTAAACAGTGTGAGAGCAGCAGCCGATCATTTCTTTACTTACAAAGAGTTATAAATAAAGTTAATACCATAATTACAATAAAGCTCCATCAAAGTATTATTTCATTTTCCTTGTTCATATAAGAATATTACTTCTCGATGGCAAATAGATGCTGTTCTGTTTGATACTGAATCACAACAACATTTCTGTCAAAAACTTGCACGTAAGTCATTTTAACATTTTCTGAAAATGTTACAAGATTATCAACATTAGAAATATTTTGTCTGACACAAAACATTTGTATGTGTTTAATGTGTCATTATGTTAGATCTGACGGTAGGTATCAGGAAGTCTTGAGGCATTAACACAGTGTGTGTTTAACCATCTGTCATTATTCAGTCAGTATGGAGCTCGGTCAACTTCCTCTTGTGCTCGGTGAGTATTGCTTTCTCTGCATGCATTTCAGTGGATGATAAGTAAGCAGGCGTGCAGTTAGTGTGGTTTGTGAAAGAGAAATGTTTGTTCAGTCAGTCAGTTTTTGTGCTTTGTAATGAATCAGTTTTGTGTTTTTTTGCACAGATGCTTTAAATATTTATTCATTATACACTAAAAAAAATGAAACTGTTTTTTTTTTCAGGTTGTTTTCTTTTACTTTAAATTGTAGTCAAAACTCTGTAAAATTGTATCTAGATTAACTACTCACCTGTTATTTTAAGTATCATGACTTCAATGTTCTGTTGGGATTGAAAGGGTTTGTGTTTTTGTGGGTTATCATTGTGCTGAAGTGTAGAGACTGTGCTTTAGTCCAGGAGAAGAAGAAGAAATATTGACGTTGTGCTGCTTGTTGCTTTATTTAAAGGAAGTTCTTTAAATAACACATTCTTTACTCATTATTACCATAGATGGTAAATGTTTGGTACCATGTGCTGCCATGCATTTCCCTTTTTCTTTTCATATGGCTAATGTAATGTACACAGTATCAGCTCAATGCTGACATTGTCTTTTTGTGTTTTTAGTGCTGATTTCAATTATCCACTCTGGACAAACTGAAGGTGAATGAATTTCATCACATTTTCACATTTGAGTGATTTTACACTTTTACAAACTAGCTGTGAAAAGAGTGTTATAAATCTTTTTAACAAGTTATTTGTGTGTTGTGACTAGCAGTGACAATACGCAGTGAATATATTTCCGCATGTAATGAACACTGTAAAAAAAAAAAAAAAAACAGTAAAATCACAGATTTTTTTCCCCCTTTTATTTTAAATTGTAGTCAAACCTCTATAAAAGTATCTCTAAATTAACTACTCAGCTGTTATTTTAAGTATTATGACATTAATGATAATTACAGTAATTCACATTTTAATACAGAAAAATTACTGTATTTTCATGCCGGATTTTTAATATGTATAAAAAATAACAATGTAAATAAAAACAAGCGTGAAACCAAAATTTAAAAATGCTAGTAAAATTATATTGCACAAAATAAAAAATGAAAGCAAAGTTTTCAGAATAGCTAACAATGGCAAAAAAAAAATTGTGAATCAAAAATTTAATAATGCATTTAAAAAAAATAAGTATAAACAAAACTTTCAACTTTAAAAACATTTAAAATCATATTGCACAGAACAGAAATATTTATGCAAATTATCCAAATTGTACGCAAAATCATGTTTTCCTTGGTTATATTTCTCTATTTTTTTGCTCTCAGACACCCAGATAGCAACATAATGCCGGCCCACATCTGGCACATGTGTAATGATGATCTGACCCACATATAGCGTGGAATGATGGCACTTGTGCGGATCGCTCCTGTTTGCCAGATCTAGGCTAAAAGCAGGCCATAGCAATGCCACATTTCAGCCAAGAGCAAAGAAATAAACCACACTGTATCTTATCTGAGCCACAAATCTTCATATATTATTTATAGAGTCCTCTCAGCTTGTCTAAGCTTGATAACAAGAAATTTACTGAAGAAAAGAAGAGAACAGAAAAAAAGAGACAAACAGAAACAAGAACTATAACTGACTTCAGCAATAGCCTTAGATGAATTCAGCTGGAGATAAAAGACATTAAATCTCTGAAGATATCAGCAGAGGAGGATTAAACAACTCCTCAAACAGCATCACCAGCTTCACTCATTATTAACCAGACTGACTTTATTTCTGTTAGAGATCTACAGAAGTTGCTATTGAGAATTAACAGGGGTTTAAATCTAATATTTGTTTCATTTGAAGTCACCATAACGGTAGACTGACGGCTGAAGGTCTGGAATAGATGTCTGCTTTCATTGGCCAAGGCCTGCCCATGAGGCCGTTTGACCGACATATCAAACCAGCAATCATAGTTTTGGGGCGTGGAAATGTTGCCACAATAACAAACCGGTGTGTGAAACTCTCGGATGTATTTTAATGATTCTAAACCGCGAACATTAAATATTTCACATAATTTAGAAAATCCAGTGTTTAGTTGACCCTGATAAGCATTCGTCGTCACATTCGTCTTCTTTCGTGAGGGGGTTTGGTGCCACGGCATCTTTGTTTCCTGGCGGACCGAAAATAAATGCGACACTCGCATTTCCCGGAAATCTGGTTTAATTCAACCAGTCAGATTATGACTTCGACATTCCTGAAGTGTTTCCAGAAAAGTGTGCTATATGCATCAGACGTTTAGCCAGCAGTCCGTGGGTGTACCGTCTGAGGCTGAGACCACCGTAACGATGATTGGTGTTTATTTATTGTAGCTCTTATTACAATCAGTTTATCTTTGCTAGCTGTTGTTGTGGTGAGTTTATCAAACGCACTTACAGTAACAAAGAAAGGCAAAAATGAAAGCAGGTATTGACGGCTCATTGTAATAAAATAGCCTGATCAGTTAATGTCTTTTGACTCTCGCAATTGGAGTAGCCCCAGAGTAGGGGTGTGCTCAAAATATCGATTCTTAGATACATACCGATATAATAAAAAAAAGATACAGTATCGACATTCTAGCCCGTAGTATCGAAACTCCGCCCAGCGGGAGCCCACAAGTTCAAAAAAACTCATGGAAAATGTCGAAGATTTTAGAAGCACCGTTGTCCCTAAAGGCAGATGTTTGGACACATTTTGGTTTTAAAGCAAAGGAAGGAAACCAAGGGATCGATAAAACAAATGCAATCTGCAAGCATTGCCAGGCTTCTATACGCTACACCGGTAATACAACTAACCTGCGCGCGTTCAACCTGCCTTTTTGAGGACAAACCTGGTTTAGCCTTAAGATTTTAAAAATCCATCCTGTTATGAGGTAGATTTGTTGTTGTGCCAAATGTTAAAGCAAAATGTAGCATTTAAGTGATTTCATAGTGAAATATGTTATGGCAGTACATGGTGTCACAAAAAAGAATTATAAAAAGATTTAATAAGAAGTTAAGAATAATAAGAAGAAGATTTTGTGCTTGTGTGAGCTCAGACTGTACCCTTGGAAAGTTAAATGTTGACTTGTGGTAATTTCCAGATTAATACAATTTGTGTACAATTAATCAGAGCACTTAAAGTTGCAAATATTTAAGCAAAATGCACTTTGTTATAATGCACTTTTGTCTTCAATAAATTGAAGAAAAATGCAGAGTTCTGTTTGTTGAGTAAATGTGTTCAGCATTAACTAATTGGCTCTAGCCCATGTATTTTTATTGAATTGTATCAAATCGTATCGAGACAGCTCTGTATCGAGGTACGTATCGAATCGTGACCTGTGTATCGAAGTATGTATCGTATCGCCAGGTTCTCCAAGGTATACAGCCCTACCCCAGAGTGCACCTTGGACGAAGGGGCGGGGCGACACATTAAGGTGGGGTGACACGTGTCGCTCCGCCCACCCCCAATTTCATTGGCTTATGATACAGCAGAGCTTATTGATGTAGACGTTTGCTCATGAGCATTCTTGTATATATATTTTTATGTATGATCTACGCTGTTTGGCTGTACTACAGAAATATTAAGTGCTAACAACAGCGATTTTAGTTAGAATCAATTAGCAAATGTGTTTTATTTGTATTTTTTTACTTATGACGAATTAGTTAGAGTAAGTTCCTATCAAACGCTTGGTTGGGGCATCTCCGAGTATTCGGGCAGAACAGAGCTGTTTAATATGAGCGGCTCACGAAGTCTTCAGAACAAATTCTTAATTCGTGGCCATGATATAGTCCTAATGGCACGTTAAATTAACTCATATATTATTGCACTTTTCACAGTACACGAAGCAGACATACTTAAACATTGAGCAGTTTTAGCTGGGCGATGCTGATAAAAATGATCCACTGTTTGAGATTTAGCTGTTTTGTGTAATTAATATTTACATGTAGCCTATATTCTTTATTTTAGGATCGGTGGATAAGCACAAACTTCATTCATTGTAGTTCAGGAAGACATAGGACAAACCTGCAAATGGCTTTAATTTAAAGAACAACACTGCGGTGACAAATAAGACAATAATACCAAATAGCCCATCAGCGTGAACTGGGGTATGATGTGTGGATAATGGGAATAAAAACCTTGCTGAAACACACACTCATTTATTTATTTATTAGCATATATGCCTAAATGTTTTTGTTTACTAAAAGAGCTGTTATTAAATCTGACCTACAGCAAATAGTATTATTAATGTGCTTCAGTGCGTATTTAAACATTTTAATTTTATATATAGACTATATGCACAAATTAAATTACAGTTTTTTTGGCTCAATCCTTTAAAAAGAACCAATCACTGTACTATATTAGGCCTACAGATGTTAGATTTTAGTAGCTATATAGTCTTTAATAAATAAATAAAAACATTAATCACAGAGAAGGTCTTTTATTAAAAGTGCTCACGCACCTTTTGCACAGATTCACAGCGCCGAGTTATTTAATATTTGATATTTACGCAGGTCTATATGGCTACAATGATCGAGTGTTAATAACTGAATCTAAATTCATCCCGTACACAGATTAACACGCACGCACACACAATGAGGGTGTGGATACAGAAATTATTGGATTTTTAATATTTGATGTCACGGACACTTATTTACTATAAGATAGGAAACTTTAAAAAACTGTAAGAGAATCGATATATGTTCAAATATTTTATTGAGATATAAACAAGGAAACATTGAGCTTCTCATGAAAATATTTATTTGCACTTTATAACCTACAAGTTTGTGACGCATTGAGCAACATAGGCTAACTCATCTCTATAAATAACAACAAAAAACAAACAAAAAAAACGGTTGTGCTTTAAAACCTATAATTTAAAACATATTCGTGTTATATAACATATTATATTCGTGTTTGTCCATGTCTAAAATACAGTAAATTATCACCATTTGTGTATAAATTCCCAATTTAGTGCTGATCCGTGGCCTTCCGATCCACAAGGAAATATGAAGAATCCGGAGGTGCTGTCATCAAAAGTTTATTTTTAAATAGTGACTTCATCTGACCAAAATTACTATGGTTACTAAACAGATAATAATTAAAGCCTATGATTCTATGAACACTCAGGAGTACTGCTGCATAAACACAATAGTATTACAAAACCATACTATAGCATTATATAATAATTTCTAATAACACACAAAGTCATCATAAATCAACACATAAACCTCAAAAAGGGTGACAAAAAAAGTGTAATGTTGCAATGCATGCTGGGTACCATAGTACAAAAGACCCAGCATGCATAACAGCATGAATAAATTTTGCAGCTGAATTGTCCTATTATTTTCTTTAATTCTAACTTTGGTTCATATATTTATTTTGTATTTTTTGTGTCTTTTAATAGCTTTTTGTGATGTCCAGAATTTATCCGATTAGCTGAATGTTTTGTCACCATTATCGAGATTCATACGCTGATTGCTCATATCTGTGTGTCAGTGTGTTTCACCTACATATATAGATCTCTCTACTCAAACTGCTAATGTAACTCAAGTTACAATAACAGAATAAACATATTAAACTATGCTCTTGAAGCTGTTGTGTTTAAAACAATCCTATTTGGGTTCTTTTGGCAACCCAGAGTTGAGATTGTTCCTTTTTAAATCAACAAATTGGGTTGTTATGGTTAACCCAGCATTCTGGTTAGCTTTTCTATGGATTAAAATTACTGCATTGCTAGGCGTTAAACCTACAAATCTTGTTCATGTAAAATCACACAAAGAATGACTTTCAGGAGGTGAATGTTTATTAAAAACAAGAGAAAATATTCAGTAACATGCATGTAAGAAATGCAGAAAATGATGGCATTAACAGCTACAGAGAGAGTTTATAAATGAAGCATTGAACATTTGTTGAATATAACTTTTGATCAAATTAGACTTTTTTGGTAAATTTTATGTATTGTATAAAAATATACAAAAACACTAGTATACAATAATTGGACAATTAGTTCATCCTTAAGTTCTTTACAAACTATTCTGGCACGACAGTACACAAATAAACCACAACATTAACACTGATATTATAACATTCAACAGATGCACGTGTGTGAAAGAATGGGAGCATGTGTATAAATGAATACCCCACTTCTACCAAACAACACATTTAACATTTTGTTTTTACAAATTTTACATGTACAGTTTGTTTCATAGTCCATGAATACTGATCATGCATCACTGTCAATTTTCATGATGTCTTTAGCATAATTGATGTAGTCATGAAGAAGCCCCATCAGCACAGCATGTGACATCTTTTACAACATCCAGGGCAGCGTCCTCCTTTAATACCACTGTTGCATCCGTTTGGGGGGAATGTCATTCTCCTCTCTGACCAGCATTCATCCCAGTCACCGCCTGTTCTTCATCAGTGGCCTAAAAAGAGAAAAAGATTTGAAAAAAGAAAACATTTAATTATTAAACTATCCATTTTAAGATAGAGGTGCATCCACATCAGTAAGGATAGGTAAATAGTCTGTTTTATAATTTCATCCGCTTTGTGTGGTTGTTTAATGTCTGTCTACCACAGCGCTGTAGAATGCTATAGTGGCAGCACTAGTGTGAGGGCATGTAATATTGTTTAAATAAATATATTGCTTTCAGAAAGCTACTTCTTTACTGAAACATTAAAACAGACATGACAGTCACATACCTCACAAATTTCCATGTACGAGGAGGGCTGCTCTTTAAAGGGTTAGTTCACCAAAAAATGAAAATGTTGTTCCAGACCCATACAAACTCTGCTAATTTTTGGAACACAAATAAATATATTTAATTTTCTCTTGATTTTTGTCCTCCATTGCAAGTCTGGGAGACCAATATTTTCTTCTGAACAGACATGTTTGCTATCATATAATTTAAGATTTATTCATATATAAATACTGGAATGGTTTACTTCTACAATAACTCGTATTTATGAAGCTTGAAAATACCGATTATCTAGACTCTCAATGGATTAACAAAAAATTAAAAATATATTAATTTGTGTTCTAAAGACAGACCAAAGTCTTATAGGTTTGGAATAACATGAGGGCAAGTAAATTATTTTTTGTGTGAACTATTCTTTTAAGAAAGTTAACCAAGAATGATGACTCTCCAAATCAGACAACTCCAAAGTTGGTTTGAGTTCTGCAATGAAAAACACAGACATCAATGTTTACATAAAATATGAACACGTAATCACACTGTTGTTGCATCAAAATGTGAAATAAACAGGCAGGAGACAACAGAACGATTTATTTTCTAAAAATAACTCACGTCAATCTCAAAAGAATTAAGTTATCTTATGTCTCTGGCTTTCAACATCTACAAAAACAAACATTATTTTAATAAAAAAAAAGATAACATGATGGAATTATGAAGTTTACTTGCCTTAAACCGTCTTTCCCTCTCTTCTGAAGAAGCTGAGAAAATCGCCTCCTCCTCACTCAAGCAGGATTCTGTGTCCTTAACTCCTGACGCAGGCATTAGGACACAAGCTCAACAAGTCTGAAATATTACATGCAAAACATTACTTTTAACAATTATCACTTCATCAGCCTCAAAATAATTAAGTCTTTATTACATGACGCCGTTTCCTTTAGGAAACTACATTCAGTTTAACCGCGAAAAAAAAGATAACGAATTAACACATAAATGTATTATTAACTGTCTATTAACACCTCAAAATTGCAGATAATGTAAAATCTTAAGTAAATATGACATAAGACACTCACAGATGTTATATTAAATATACCTCTTCCGTTCAGTAAAAGAGTTAAGAGGAAAAGACACGAAAACCGTGTCTGCATATTTTTCAATATAAGCTCTTTTCAGACTATTTCCGCCTTCCATGAAACCTCAAAACACTCCCTGACACAAACAATGAATTATGACTTTACATTTTTAATCTTTACTTACCATAACGTCTTCTCCATAACGTCTGGAGAAAATTCTTTCAGGCGGAGAAAATGGTGGCTTCTCGCACTGGTGTCGTCCGATGTTGACGTGACGTGCGTGCTCTCTTTCACATCCGTGTTCCCAACCCAACGCCGCTGAGTTATGATCAAAACCAATTTTCAACCCAAAAATTGGGTTAAAACAACCCAATGCCCTTACCCAATGATCTCAACCCAGCATTTGGATTGAAAAAATAACCCATCGTTTTTTTAGTGTACACAGTTCAAATGACTTCAGTGAAGCAGACCATTATATGGTAAATGTGAAACCATCAACAGCAAACTGTCATCTACTGCAAATGTATCAAACACACTGTCACAGCAGCTAAAGAAAAGAAATGATAAATAATTAGAGCACAATTAATGGAAACACTAATCGCCATTATGGTGACTTCAAATGAAAAACATTAGATTTGAACCCCTGTTAATTCTCAATAAGATCTTCTGTAGATCTCTAACAGAAATAAAGTCAGTCTGGTTAGTAATGAGTGAAGCTGGTGATGCTGTTTGTGGAGTGGTTTAATCCTCCTCAGCTGAGATCTTCAGAGATTTAATATCTTTTATCTCCAGCTGAATTCATCTAAGGCTGTGCCTGAAGTCAGTTATAGTTCTTGTTTCTGTTTGTCTCTTTTTTTCTGTTCTGTTGCTGTTTTTTTTATTGATTTTTTTTATAGTGAACATCTCTGAGAAATTAGTGAAAATGTTTCATAAGACAATAAATAAGTGAATATAACAGCTATAGAGAACAAAACAGTCTAACCAGATTTAGCATGTGTGTTTTGCAATCAACTGTGTTTATACAGTAAAAACAGCTCATTTAATATTTGTTAATTATATTATCACATTATTTTCATTGTGAATTGTTGTCATTGTACAGAAAGACCAAAACCCAAAGTGACCATTAAACCTGCTCAACCTGTGTTCAGAGGAGACACAGTCACTCTCAGATGTGACATATATGCTGAAGGAGTCACTAGCTGGAGCTACTTCTGGTATAAAGAAGGTTCAACCAGAGTTTTCAGTGATCGACAGGAACACACATTCAGTTCTGTTACTGAGTCTGACGCAGGTAAATACTCCTGTGATGGATTTAATGGATCAAACTTGTCTCTCCGCAGTGATGCAGTTACACTGACAGTATCAGGTGAGTTTGAGCATCTCTTCATAAACAAACACACGTTTATCACTTTCAGCTCCCAGAGCAGTTTTATGTTTTTTAAGTGTTTCTTAAGATGTTAAAAAGTGATCAGATTTTTAGGGGCTGAGCTTGTGTGGCCCTTTTTATAACTTTGAATCTTTGCCTAAAAATAGGATTCTTATACTGATTTCAAAATGAAGATGTTTTCAGTTTCTGAAGTCTTGATAATCAGACATTGTAAAATATATTGTCAGCTGTTTTTGTTTCTAATTATAATACCATTTTTTCCATTGTTGACCACTTTGCCATTTTGGCTTCTGTTGTAAACTGCTGTTCCTGCACAAAACTTTGGTAACTGATGCGTCTCATCGGCTGCTGCTATAGATGTAGATGGTGTGGCACAGTAGATCAAGCTCTTTGCTGTGAACTTAAAAGTTGTGGGTTTGAAACCAATCTAGGTTTTGCACCTTTGTTGTCCTTGAACTGTGAATGTAAATGTCTGACACATTCACATTCGCCACATTTACATACGCCAACTATGTACAGAATAGTATACTGTGTTATTCTGTAGATTTTCAATATACCGTTAAATGGTGATGGGGGTGGTGATGGCGCAGTGGATAAGACACATGCCATTGGTGTGAGAGACCCGGGTTCGAATCCACTGTGAGACACCAATGTGTCCCTGAGCAAGACACTTAACCCCTAGTTGCTCCAGAGGCGTGCGACCTCTGACATATATAGCAATTGTAAGTCGCTTTGGATAAAAGCGTCAGCTAAATATGTAAATCATTTACTATATTGAAAATTCAAATATATAAGGAAATATATTTTCTTTGTGTAAGGTTAGTTAGGACAACAATCACATGTGATAAGAGATGGTACTGCATGTGTATAAATATACTGAACATATTTTTACTCATGCAGACACACACATAAATATATAATAAAATGTATTTCTTGCATTTTAGAATTATTTACATTATATAGATGAACCATTACACTACGAGCAACCCCAGCCTAGAGCAATGAGCACACCTGGCAAACGAATAGTGCTGCAGGTGCAGTTCAAAGAGGAATATTTATACTACCTGAGGACCGGCTTTCGGTCAGTAGAGTGTTAAGTGTCAGAATGGAAAAAGCTGCCAGTTTTAGTTTGTGAAAGGACAAACTGTGATGACACGGCTCTTCTGCACTTTGATCTCGGAAACAACACGCCTTGTGGGTTATTCATATGCTGCTATAATGAGTAAGTGGTCAAAAGTGGTGTCTAAGCAACAAACCACCTGTGTGTCATCTGCAGCTCAATGAGGCCAGAGTGGAGCAGAAACTGTTGTGCATTGTTCACAGTAACCCCAGGGCCACAGTGTGATAGATCACCAACAGCTAAACAGTAGTGGAACACAGGAGAAAGAACCACACTGTGCAGTTTTCTGATTATGGGCCTGCTTAGTCAACTTCCCAACTGGGGAGTCTGTCTTCGCTGCAGCCTGTAGCACGATGACGTGCTGGATCAGATCCAATATGTAGTGCAGGCGCAGTATTTGATTTTAATGCGCATGCGCAAAGTGGGGCTGTCATTAAAGCTAGTATTAAATGTAAATTAAACTGTAATTAGGAGATATATAGGTGTGTTTCACAGGCTTACACAAAATATAGTATACTGTGATCTTAAACCAGTAGTGCAGGCTATTGAAACTTTTTGTAGTTTTGAATGAACGAGTTTATTTTTTATTAGTTTGCTTCGTTTTGGAAATACAAATCTACTAATTACAATTTAGTTTGTTCTTTATGAAAAAATGGGTTCTATTGTCTTTTTTCATAATAGTTATAGTTCTGTCAATAATTCGTTCATGAATCAAATATTATTTTTCGTTCTTACTCTCTGTGCTATAGGCTTACGTGACAGAGTATAAAAGTTATAGGCCTACTAAAATATGCGGACATCTTTTTAATACCGTATAAAAATAAAAAGAAGAAAAACAATCCTGTCAGTCGGGGTTCCGTTAGCCAAGACCCGTTATCCCGGGTTTTTACAGTCAATCCTGTACAGTCCTACAAATAAATACACACACGGTCGGGAACAAGGTAACAAAGATGACAACTTCTATTTTTTGTGTGTTATTCATATGCATGTTAAATCCCTGGAGATAGATCTAATGGCTAAAGACATACCATCCATTCCGTTACGAGAGCTCTCTGAGTGTTTTGTGTTGTATCATCAGACGATGAGTGAAAAGCAACTAATAAAACATTTCTGTTACCTGACAGGTGTCATTAGCGAGGTAAAGTCTTATTATAAATTTAATGTTTTTTTTTTTTTAATTATTAGCCTATTGAAAATGTTTGTAATAGCTATATAAACAAAATGGATCAGCATTAATTTGATATCCCCTATGAAATTTAAATAAACATGACGGATACAATCAAAAAGACATTTAAGCTAACTGTCAGAGTGATGTATATCTTTAGAATTAGCTATTTACAGTGCAACATCTGCATGTGTTTAACTATTCTCAGAAATCATGTTTCTTCACTGTGCTTTCCAATTAATTTCAATCAAACTGCAGTTGGGTTATTTTGACTAGGTTAAACAAAACAGCTAATTAACAAAATAAAAACAATTTTTGCAAATTAAAAAAGGTATCAGTTTTTGCAAATAAACTCTTCGTATCATGTTACAGTGCTTATTGGATCCTTATAATGGATACAGCACTGATTTGGGCATCCTGGCGAGAACATTTTTTTTTCATCATCCACTACGTAAAACATCCACTACGTATTGATCTGAGCCAGTAGGTCATCGTGCCACAGGCTGCAGCGAGGACCTCTTGCAACCGGGTCCCCACACTGTAAAAAAACGGCCATATTCTAACAGTAACATTCTGTTTTTTCATTACAACAGTAAAATCCTGTAAAAAAAAACAATGAATTCTGGGTAATATTTGTTGTTTTCGAGAAAGTATCCTTCTGCAGTCCTGTGAAGTAGCAGCACTCACAGTCGATACTCAGAGGATGTGTTTCAAATCACACCCTACACCCTCGTTCACTATTCCCTACTCATGTACTATAGCCCACCTGACCGCTGGACAGGACCGCATTTCTAGGACCCTAGTTTTTTTGCAATAGCACCACCTACCGACTCGGAGAACCGCAGTCCAAGGAACACATTTCCAGGACCCTAGTTTTGGAGGACCGAAAAAAGTGCCATCAAGGCAGTATTTCCACACAGTTTTAACTACATTAGAGTTTTAGAGTTTTTTAAAAAGTTTTATTACATCCAAATACTACTTTCTTTATTGCAATTAAACCTGGTTCCTAGGAATGTTGAGTAATTATTGGGTCTAAGTAGCATAATATAATAACTCAAGTAAAATAAACAAGGAATCATGGTATAGTCTTTTCAGTCACTAGATCAACCACATTTTCAAGTACAGAGGGAAGACACAAGGATGACTCTGGGGGTAGATTTAAGATCGTGTATATTTTATAAAATAATATATTACAACAGTTGAACTTGAACACACACAAAAACTAATTTGTTCATGACATGAACCACATAGTAATAACTTCATGGACAACGTCTTCACTGACTCCTAAGAGAGAGAAAGAGAGAGAAGTGAATGAAATAAGGAACATTTAGCTGAACATGTTCTACTGTCTAATTTTAAATTTCATATTTAAAAGATCTTAGTTACCACAGACCGCATACACATATACGATACAAAAATAATTAATTAATACAAAAACCAATTAATATTATTGCATACTGTTCAAAGATTTGGAAAAAATAATATGTTGATGTTGTGGGAACAAAGGTTCTTGAAACATTTGTCAATAAACCCATCTGAACTGAGAAAAAATAATAGCGAGAGATACAAGAAATCTGAATATAAATAACATATTATTGACATGACTTTTCCTGACCTTTAAATTTTTAAAGCACACATTGTGATGTATGCAGCAGCACTACCTACCACCTGGATGCTCTCCCCTCTTTTCTCTATTGTTTCTCTATCACCCTATTAAATTCTTCCACTTCACTGAAATAGTAAATGGAGAACATCATCACTGCTAGGTTAACAGAAATACTGTAAACGCTTAAAAAAGGATATATTGGACATTGTGTAAAAACAATTCCATTTTCTACTCTTACCTGTGATGATAATCAGGACCAGAGAGGAAGGTCTGCTCAGCATCCTGCAGAGACCAATTCTGAAGCCCAGCCAGGCCATATATGATGGCCTATCTAAAGAAAATTGTTAATTGAAATATAGCATAAGGTATAATATACAGTAGGGTTCGAAAGGGCAGAAACATGCACAATACATTATATTGTTATGCACTTCATATAGAGCACAGTACACAGTAAATGACACAATCTAACACGTGGTATTTTAACAGTCAATTATTATGATGGCCTCTCTGTTATGTCTGACTATTAAAATGTCATATGTCTCAACCAACATAATAAAACCATGTGAAAATGAAGAGACGTACTCATAACATGTATTGTGGGGTAACGTTATACAGGCTGACTGTGAGCATGTGACAGCTAAAACATTAAGATTATTTTAACTTAATTAAAATGTAATTAATTAAAATAAATAAATTGTAAAATCATAGATTTTTTCCCCTTTTATTTTAAATTGTAGTCAAAACTCTATAAAAGTATCTCTAAATTAACTACTCAGCTGTTATTTTAAGTATTATGACATTAATGATAATTACAGTAATTCGCATTTTAATACAGAAAAATCACTGTTTTTCATGCCGGATTTTTAATATGTATAAAAAATAACAATGTAAATAAAAACAAGCGTGAAACCAAAATTAAAAAATGCTAGTAAAATTATATTGCACAAAATAAAAAATGAAAGCAAAGTTTTCAGAATAGCTAACAATGGTTGCAAATAAAAAAAAACAATTGTGAATCAAAAAATTAATAACTAATAATTAAAAAAAATATATAATAATAATTTAATAATTAATTTAATAAAATAAGCATAAACAAAACTTTCAACCCTAAAAACGTCAAAACTTTAAATACATTTAAAATCATATTGCACAAAACAGAAATATTTATGCAAATTATCCAAATTGTACGCAAAATCATGTTTTCCTTGGTTATTTTTCTCTATTTGTTTGCTCTCAGACACCCAGATAGCAACATAACACCGGCCCACATCTGACCCACATGTAGCATGGAATGATGGCACTTGTGCGGATCGCTCCTGTTTGCCAGATCTAAGCTAAAAGCAGGCCATAGCAATGCCACATTTCAGCCAAGAGCAAAGAAATAAACCACACTGGACCTTATCTGAGCCACAAAATCTTCATATTTTATTTATAGAGTCCTATCAAAATTCATTTATCTAATAACACACAAAGTCATCATAAATCAACACATGAACCTCAAAAATGGTGTCAATAAAAAGTGTAATGTTGCAATGCATGCTGGGTATCATAGTACTAAAGTCCCAGCATGCATAACAGCATGAATAAATGTTGCAGCTGAACTGTCCTATTAAAAATCTTTAATTCTAACTTTGGTTCATATATTTATATAGTATTATTTTCTGTTTTTTGTGTTGTTTTTTTTAGCTTTTTGTGATGTCCAGAATTTATCTGATTAGCTGAATGTTTTGTCACCATTGTCGAGATTCATACGCTGATTGGTCATATCTGTGTGTGTCAGTGTGTTTCAGCTATATAATTATATATAGGCTATCTCTCTCTTCAAACTGATAATATAACTCAAGCTGCAGCAACAGGATTAAAACATTAAACTGCACTCTTAAAACTGCTGTGTTTTAGTGGTGGAAATTTTTATTCTTTCCAGAGACTCGTTCATTTTTCGTTCGTTCACCAAAATGATTTGTTCAGATTCGTTCACTAATTCGTTCAGTGACCATTTTTCCATATTACACAAATACGTCCAAGTACTCCAGAGTGCTCCGCCCACCCCCAATTTCATTGGTTTATAACCATAGTTTATAACACGGCAAGCCTTATTGGTGTAGACCCGAGCATGCGCATTCCTTTGTGTACAATTTTGTAAAATTGATTTGGACATACTACATATGTGCTAACTCTAGAATCATAGGTTTTAATTATTATCTGTTTAGTAACCGTAGTAATTTTAGTCAGATGAAGTCATTATTTAAAAATAAACTTTTGGTGACAGCACCTCCGGGTTCTTCAGGTTATAGCGCTTCATTCATATTTCCTTGTGGATCGGAAGGCCACGGATCAGCACTAAATTGGGATTTTATACGCAAATGGTGATAATTTACTGTATTTTAGACATGGACAAACACAAATATAATTTGTTATATAACGCGAATATGTTTTAAATTATATGTTTTAAAGCACAACCGTTTTTTTTTTTGTTATTTATAGAGATGAGTTAGCCTATGTTGCTCAATGCGTCACAAACTTGTAGGTTATAAAGTGATATTTTCATGAGAAGCTCAATGTTTCCTTGTTTATATCTCAATAAAATATTATAACACATATCGATTCTCTTACAGTTTTTTAAAGTTTCCTATCTTATAGTAAATAAGTGTCCGTGACATCAAATATTAAAAATCCTATAATTTCTGTATCCACGCCCTCATTGTGTGTGCGTGCGTGTTAATCTGTGTACGGGATCATTGTAGCCATATAGACCTGCGTAAATATCAAATATTAAATAACTCGGCGCTGTGAATCTGTGCAAAAGGTGCGTGCGCACTTTTAATAAAAGACCTTCTCTGTGATTAATATTTTTATTTATTTATTAAAGACTATATAGCTACTAAAAATCTAACATCTGTAGGCCTAATATAGTACAGTGATTGGTTCTTTTTAAAGGATTGAGCCACACAACCAATAATTTAATTTGTGCATATAGTCTATATATAAAAGTATAAATAAAAATGTTTAAATACGCACTAAAGCACATTAATAATAATATTTGCTGTAGGTCAGATTTAATAACAGCTCTTTTAGTAAACAAAAACATTTAGGCATATATGCAAATAAATAAATAAATGAGTGTGTGTTTCAGCAAGGTTTTTATTCCCATTATCCACACATCATACCCCAGTTCACGCTGATGGGCTATTTGGTATTATTGTCTTATTTGTCACCGCAGTGTTGTTCTTTAAATTAAAACCATTTGCGGGTTTGTCCTATGTCTTCCTGAACTACAATGAATGAAGTTTGTGCTTATCCATCGATCCTAAAATAAAGAATATAGGCTACATGTAAATATTAATTATACAAAACAGCTAAATCTCAAAGAGTGGATCATTTTTATCAGCATCGCCCAGCTAAAACTGCTCAATGTTTAAGTATGTCTGCTTCGTGTACTGTGAAAAGTGCAATAATATATGAGGTAATTTAACGTGCCATTAGGACTATATCATGGCCACGAATTAAGAATTTGTTCTGAAGACTTAATTCGTGAGCCGCTCATATTAAACAGCTCTATTCTGCCCGAATACTCGGAGATGCCCCAACCAAGCGTTTGATAGGAACTTACTCTAACTAATTCGTCATAAATAAAAAAATACATATAAAACACATTTGCTAATTGATTCTAACTAAAATCGCTGTTGTTAGCACTTAATATTTCTGTAGTACAGCCACACAGCGTAGATCATACATAAAAACGTATATAAAAGAATGCTCATGAGCAAACGTCTACATCAATAAGCTCTGCTGTATCATAAGCCAATGAAATTGGGGGTGGGCGGAGCGACACGTGTCACCCCACCTTAATGTGTCGCCCCGCCCCTTCGTCCAGACTGCACTCTGGAGCTACTCAATACGTCAGCATGTGCGGCAAAATGTGTTGTTCAACTAACGTATTTACTTGTTACAAAATAAAAACCGATTTGGCTTCATTAAAAAGTGTGCCCTTCTCATTAAATGAATAAAATAAGTCTAAATAAGTGATCAAAGTCATTACTCTTTTTATCTTTTAAATTACACTCTTTTCGGATGACCAAAGCACAAGTGTTTTTTTATTTGTTTGCATACTAGGCTAGTTAACATTTAATTGTTTAGGCAGAGATTTACACGTTCAAATCTGAGATTATGTTAAACGAGGAGTTATTCTGTATGTAAAATATGAATATAAACAAGCGTGCACAGTACGGATACCTGTGCTTTGCATCCGCTTTCTGCTGATTGATGAACTAGATTGACAGAATGGCCGACCTACCCGGTCAACGAACTGGGTATAGCTACCAGTTCGTTCAATTCGTTCACGAACGGGAGATCTCTCTCTCGTTCAGACTCAAAACAGAGCCATCTCGGTCAATGATGATATTATATTCGTTCGTTCGATCCAATCAATTACATGCCCCTTCTAAACCCGAGCTGAAATGCTATTTGCTGACGTGAGTCACGTGACGCAAATGAGATGGGATGACGTGACGCAAATAATCAATACTGCCATATTTTTTTATGTTTCACAGTTTTTAAACAAACAAAAGTGCATGACATGACTAACATAATGAAATATTTTTTTATTTAAAAGTATGTAACTGTTCAAACATAAAACAACAATAATATAAATAAATAAAACAAAATGATAAATAAAAAAAAATAAAACAATAATATAAAAAAATAAAACAAAGAACCAGTTGTTCGAACGACGAACGTAATAATGAGACGAGATGTATGTATGTAACAGTTCATTTGACTCTTTCAAACTCAAAGCAACTCAATGAAGGGCGTATTCGTTCACTAGATTCAACAAATCACATGCTCCGTCCTCGTATCATACTCGATTGGCTATTGGCTCGAGGTTTAGTCATTCTTTGACAGATGAAACGGTCCAGAGCTACGCATGCGCGCAATAGCGGCGCGCTGCGGTGGAGGGAGGAATTTCAGTGAACGAGAAATATGAGTCAATGGATTACGTGAACGAGAATGATTCGTTCACCTAAAAGATTCGTTCAAAAAGAACGATTCGTTCACGAACGTAACATCACTACTGTGTTTAAAACATTGCAATATTGGGTACATTTGACAAGTTGGGTAGTTATGTTTAACCCAGCATTCTGGGTTGCTTTTTCACGGGTAAAAATTACTACATTGCTAGGCATTAAACTAGTGATGGGTCGTTCTTGAACGATTCGTTCATTTTGAACGAATCTTTAATGTGACTCGGGAAGAACGAGTCGTCTCGGGGAGTGATTCGTTCAGTCTCGCATGCGCATTGCACAGCATTCTCAGGTTTGAGTTGTTCGTTCATCACGTGACAGCCCCATACGCTTAACCAATGCAGCCTGAGCCGGAAAGAGAATTGATTAGTTCTTGATCGAGTCTCGGGTTTGAGTCGTTCGTTCTTTTGTCACGTGACCACTTGCCGGATCAGTAGGCTACATATCAAATAGGCTACCATAAAGTAAAACTGTATTTTTTGTATGTTGGATCATATTTAAGAATTATCATAAAATTATCAAAATATGTGTAATAAGCATTTTCCTAGAAATAAAAATGGTCTGTTCATTTTTTTGAATGCAAACATGCCTTAAAGCATGTTCTAAAATATAGCCACAGTGTTATTTTAAAGCTTATTTATTTTTTATTTATTTAAAAAAGGCCTAGCTTGTTGTGCAGTATTTTGTTTGAGTTTTTTAAGGCTCTGTGGCTTTAGTATATTTTAATTTTCTTGTATTTTTTATTTAAATAGTTTAAATTCATTTTGGAATAGTTATCTTCTTTGCTATAGCTTTTTCTGGCACAAAAATAAACAATAAAAAACAATTCAGGAGTGTGTACAGAGTGTTAATGTCTAAAGTGTCATATGTTACAAAAGTATAGTAAGTAACACTATAGTCCAATCTAAAGGGTTAACTCAAAAGACATAAATACAACAAGGTATTGTATTTTATGAAGATTAGACTAAAAAAAATAAATAAAAACAAAGCATAACAAGTCAAGTCTGCTTTATTGTCAATTCTTCCACATGTACAGTACATACAGAGAACTGAAATTGCGTTACTCTCAGACCCTTGGTGCATACAGTTAACATTTAAGACACTGACAGTAGACGTTCAAATACAGATAAATACAGTTTAAACATATGTACATACAACTATACAGATATACAAATGAGGACGTTTGTAGAAAAATAAAGAAAGAGATAAAGTGGCATAAGGCACATGGCAGAATAGATAGAGTGCAAACCAGTTAAATAAAACAAAACTGTGCAGATATATGTGTAGTGCAAGAAGAGGTTAACCAACTCGTTAATATCTTTTTTTACCACATGGTGTTATGGAAAAGAACCATGTGACAGAAATTAAAAGCAATAATTTGAGACCAGAAAAGCATCACATAACTGTAAGAGTAAATAATAATACTAATAATTCTAATAATAATAATAATGACTATGCACCCGTTTGTAAGGAAGGTTGTAAATTAACAAATTTCTCTGTCCAAAACTGTCACGTCACGTGACAAAAGAACGAACGACTCAAACCTGAGACTCGATCAAGAACTAATCAATTCTCTTTCCGGCTCACGCTGCATTGGTTAAGCGTATGGGGCTGTCACGTGATGAACGAACGACTCAAACCCGAGACTTGATATAGAAGAACTAATCAATTCTCTTTCCGGCTCAGGCTGCATTGGTTAAGCGTATGGGGCTGTCACGTGATGAACGAACAACTCAAACCCGAACACTTGTCAGATAAGAGGTGGTGCGCTAATCATAGACTAAAGACCCAGGTAAACAATTAAGTAATATTTTCTGTTTCTTATAGCATAGTTTTGTATTGTTTGTAGTGTGATAAACGTTTGCATAAGTAGTAGATGTGTTTGGAAAGTAACAGATAACATTTGAATTATATTTTGCTAAAATGAGTTATGATCAAAATCAATTTTCAACCCAAAATTGGGTTAAAACAATCCAACGCCCTTACCCAGTGATCTCAACCCAGCATTTGGGATGAAAAAATAATAATAAGAGCACAATTAATGGAAACACCAATCACCATTATGGTGACTACAAATGAAACAAACATTAGATTTAAACCTCTGTTAATTCTCAATAAGATCTTGTGTAGACCTCTAACAGAAATAAAGTCAGTCTGGTTAGTAATGAGTGAAGCTGGTGATGCTGTTTGTGGAGTTGTTTAATCCTCCTCTGCTGAGATCTTCAGAGATTTAATGTCTTTTATCTCCAGCTGAATTCATCTAAGGCTGTGCCTGCAGTCAGTTATAGTTCTTGTTTCTGTTTGTCTCTTTTTTTCTGCTCTCTTCTTTCCTTCAGTAAATTTGCTTGTTATCAAGTTCATATCAAGTATCATAACAAGCTGAGAGGACTCTATAAATACTATATGAAGAAAAGGTCCAGTGTGGACAATTAGGCTCAGATAAGGTCCAGTGTGGTTTATTTCTATGCTCTTAGCTGATATGTGGCAGTGCTATGGCCTGCTTTTGGCCCAGATCTGGCAAACAGGAGCGATCCGCAAAAGTGCCATCATTCCACGCTACATGTGGGTCAGACCATCATTACACATGTGCCAGATATGGGCTGGATCTGGGCAGACAATATGTTGCTATTTGGGCATTTTCATTTTTTTTGTGCTTATGGTGTTTTTCCCTTCGCTCGTTTCCAAGTTCTGCACTTGCTTTTCCAAATGTTGCAGTTATAATTGCTATTCTGAAAACTTTGCTTTAATTTTTTTTTTTTTGCAACACAACTTTGCTTGTGTTTCTAAATTTTGTTTTCACACTTTTTTTTTTTAAATCCGTGACCGCAATGCATTTGCTAGGAGTTTGATACTATAATCTTGTGATATAACAATCAAATATTGAGATGAAAAAAAAAAAATCATTACATAACAAATATAAATATATATATATATATATATATATATATTTATTTATTTAATTTTTTTGTCTGTTGTCTCACACAAACATCAAAAATCAGCACATGGACCTCAACAATGGTGAAAATCAACGAAAAGCTTTTTTTGTGACTCTACATGATCCTGTTCAAATAATTGTTGTATAATTACTTTTTTTTAATATCAAAGCAGATCTGGATTTTATAAAGTGATATTCCGGGGCTACAATAATGTGAAATGAATAAATCTAAATAATTTACTCACAGTTTAGACTCTGGATGAGATCAGTGAATCAGGCCACTATAATGATGATTACACCATCACCATACTTTATCTGATCAAATTTTTAGATATTTAACATTTAAGAAGATGTTTTATTAGGATATTTAACCTTAATGTTACAGCTTTTGTTTGGCAGCTGCTTCTGCCAGTCACTGACAGTTTTTTAAATGATCTTTAACCATTATTTCTATTGATGGTAAATGTTGGGCACCCTGTGCTACCATTTCATAAGCTGTTTTTTTATTGATTTTTTTTTTATAGTGAACATCTCTGAGAAATTAGTGAAAATGTTTCATAAGACAATAAATAAGTGAATATAACAGCTATAGAGAACAAAACAGTCTAACCAGATTTAGCATGTGTGTTTTGCAATAAACTGTGTTTATACAGTAAAAACAGCTCATTTAATATTTGTTAATTATATTATCACATTATTTTTATTGTGAATTGTTGTCATTGTACAGAAATACCAAAACCCAAAGTGACCATTAAACCTGCTCAACCTGTGTTCAGAGGAGACACAGTCACTCTCAGATGTGACATATATGCTGAAGGAGTCACTAGCTGGAGCTACAGATGGTATAAAGAAGGTTCAACCAGAGTTTTCAGTGATAGACAGGAACACACATTCAGTCCTGTTACTAAGTCCGACGCAGGTAAATACTCCTGTGATGGATTTAAAGGATCACACGGGTCTCTCCGCAGTGATGCAGTTACACTGACAGTATCAGGTGAGTTTGAGCATCTCTTCATAAACAAACACACGTTTCTCACTTTCAGTTCCCAGAGCAGTTTTATGTTTTTTAAGTGTTTCTTAAGATGTTAAAAAGTGATCAGATTTTTAGGGGCTGAGCTTGTGTGGCCCTTTTTATAACTTTGAATATTTGCCTAAAAATAGGATTCTTATACTGATTTCAAAATGAAGATGTTTTCAGTTTCTGAAGTCTTGATAATCAGACATTGTAAAATATATTGTCAGCTGTTTTTGTTTCTAATTATAATACCATTTTTTCCATTGTTGACCTCTTTGCCATTTTGGCTTCTGTTGTAAACTGCTGTTCCTGCACAAAACTTTGGTAACTGATGCGTCTCATCGGCTGCTGCTATAGATGTAGATGGTGTGGCACAGTAGACCAAGCTCTTTGCTGTGAACTTAAAAGTTGTGGGTTTGAAACCAATCTAGGTTTTGCACCTTTGTTGTCCTTGAACTGTGAATGTAAATGTCTGACACATTCACATTCGCCACATTTACATACGCCAACTATGTACAGAATATTATACTTTGTTATTCTGTAGATTTTCAATATACCGTTAAATCATTTACTATATTGAAAATTCAAATATATATGGAAATATGTTTTCTTTGTGTAAGGTTAGTTAAGACAACAATCACATGTGATAAGAGATGGCACTGCATGTGTATAAATATACTGAACATATTTTTACTCATGCAGACACACACATAAATATATAATAAAATGTATTTCTTGCATTTTAGAATTATTTACATTATATAGATGAACCATTACACTACGAGCAACCCCAGCCTAGAGCAATGAGCACACCTGGCAAACGAATAGTGCTGCAGGTGCAGTTCAAAGAGGAATATTTATACTACCTGAGGACTGGCTTTCGGTCAGTATAAGTGTCAGAATGGAAAAAGCTGCCAGTTTTAGTTTGTGAAAGGACAAACTGTGATGACACGGCTCTTCTGCACTTTGATCTCTAAAACAACACGCCTTGTGGGTTATTCATATGCTGCTATAATGAGTAAGTTGTCAAAAGTGGTGTCTAAGCAACAAACAGCCTGTGTGTCATCTGCAGCTCAATGAGGCCAGAGGGGGGCAGAAACTGTTGTGCATTGTTCACAGTAACCCCAGGGCCATAGTGTGACAGATCACCAACAGCTAAACAGTAGTGGACCACAGCAGAAAGAACCACACTGTGCAGTTTTCTGATTATGGGCCTGCTTAGTCGACTGCCCAACCGGAACCAAGACATTCCTTTCAAGTCACAAGCAAGTCTTCAAGTCAAATCCCAATCCTCAAAGAGTTAAAGTTAATGATATAATTAAGTGACTAATTAAAAGATGATTGTGCATTAGTGATGAACACCTGCTGTTATTGAGAATTACAGAGGATCAGATGTTGATGTTTTATTGGTTAAAATTATGCCACCATCATGGAGATCAGTGTTTGCTTTAGTTGGGCTCTTGAACCTTGGCTCCTGTGTTAGATCTCTCTCTGTAATAGTGGTGGAAATTTTGATTCTTTCCAGAGACTCGTTCATTTTTTGTTCGTTCATTAATTCGTTCAGTGACCATTTTTCCATATTACACAAATACGCCAGCACATGCGGCAAAATGTGTTGTTCAACTAACGTATTTACTTGTTACAAAATAAAAACCGATTTGGCTTCATTAAAAAGTGTGCCCTTCTCATTAAATGAATAAAATAAGTCTAAATAAGTGATCAAAGTCATTACTCTTTTTATCTTTTAAATTACACTCTTTTCGGATGACCAAAGCACAAGTGTTTTTTTATTTGTTTGCATACTAGGCTAGTTAACATTTAATTGTTTAGGCAGAGATTTACACGTTCAAATCTGAGATTATGTTAAACGAGGAGTTATTCTGTATGTAAAATATGAATATAAACAAGCGTGCACAGTACGGATACCTGTGCTTTGCATCCGCTTTCTGCTGATTGATGAACTAGATTGACAGAATGGCCGACCTACCCGGTCAACGAACTGGGTATAGCTACCAGTTCGTTCAATTCGTTCACGAACGGGAGATCTCTCTCTCGTTCAGACTCAAAACAGAGCCATCTCGGTCAATGATGCTATTATATTCGTTCGTTCGATCCAACCAATTACATGCCCCTTCTAAACCCGAGCTGAAATGCTATTTGCTGACATGAGTCACGTGACGCAAATGAGATGGGATGACGTGACGCAAATAATCAATACTGCCATATTTTTTTATGTTTCACAGTTTTTAAACAAACAAAAGTGCATGACATGACTAACATAATGAAATATTTTTTTATTTAAAAGTATGTAACTGTTCAAACATAAAACAACAATAATATAAATAAATAAAACAAAATGATAAATAAAAAAAAATAAAACAATAATATAAAAAAATAAAACAAAGAACCAGTTGTTCGAACGACGAACGTAATAATGAGACGAGATGTATGTATGTAACAGTTCATTTGACTCTTTCAAACTCAAAGCAACTCAATGAAGGGCGTATTCGTTCACTAGATTCAACAAATCACATGCTCCGTCCTCGTATCATACTCGAAGGCTATTGGCTCGAGGTTTAGTCATTCTTTGACAGATGAAACGGTCCAGAGCTACGCATGCGCGCAATAGCGGCGCGCTGCGGTGGAGGGAGGAATTTCAGTGAACGAGAAATATGAGTCAATGGATTACGTGAACGAGAATGATTCGTTCACCTAAAAGATTCGTTCAAAAAGAACGATTCGTTCACGAACGTAACATGAGCGTAACATGAGCGTAACAATGAACGTAACACTCTGTAACAATGCATGTGATGTCGGGAAGCAGAGCAGTCTGTGCTCTACTGTGAGAAGATAGTCACTGGAGTCACTGTGAGCTTGCTCGATTACACTGGAAATAGCTTTTGTTTCATTTATTTGTTTAGTAAAATTAACCCTGTTAGCTGCAGCATACAAGCAAAGTGTTTCTGTAATGATGAATTAATTTTTAACCTATGTAATGCATATCAAAATGTGAACTCCAGTGATGTTTAGACACACAGAAATCAAGAACCAGCATATGAATCTCAACAATGGTTACAATCAACAAAATGATTCATGCTGCAATGCATGCTGGGTAACACCATAGTAAAAACTCCCATTATGCACTGCAGTATGAATAATTATTGTCACCACTGTTGAGGATCATATGATAAATGTTCATGTCTAAAAGTCTAATCCTAAACAGGCTCTTTTTCCTCTCAATATTGAAGCATTATGTTGCATTTAAGTCAAATGTAGTTAAACCGTAGCGAGAAATACTTAAACAAGACAGATTTAAACCAAAAACTTTCGTCAAAAGCATTAACTAATCTGCTACTTCAAGGTTAGATTCAGCATTGCACAAATGTTTGCTGTGAAATAACTTTGCGAATGCTTACAAGCAAATTTCTTTGAATTTTTGACCGGCTCAAGAGCCCAACTAAAGCAAACACTGACCACAATTATGGTGGCAATGTTTTTTTTTTTTTTTTCTTCCAGTTCATTTCATCCAAGGCTGTGTCTGAAGTCAGTTGTAGCTCTTGTGTTTCTCTTTTCTTCAGTGATGTTGATTGTTAACATCAGGTGTTCATCACTAATGCTCAATCATCATTTAATTAGTCACTTAATTATATCATTAACTTCAACTCTTTGACTTGGGATTTGACTTGAGACTTGTTTGTGACTTGAAAGGAATGTCTTGGTTCCTCCTCTGGTGAAATCAGCTGCTGAGTTCAGGGCTGGAACAAAAATATGGCAGGACTTTTACTCTTTGGCCCCTGGACTTTCCACCTCTGGTCCCCACACTGTAAAAAAATACTGTTAAAAAACGGCCATATTCTGACAGTAACATTCTGTTTTTTCATTACAACAGTAAAATCCTGTAAAAAAACAATGAATTCTGGGTAATATTTGTTGTTTTCGAGAACGTATCCTTCTGCAGTCCTGTGAAGTAGCAGCACTTACAGTCGACACTCAGAGGCTGTGTTTAAAATCACACCCTACACCCTCGTTCACTATTCCCTACTCATGTACTAATGCTTAGTAATATAGCCCACCTGACCGCTGGACAGGACCGCATTTCTAGGACCCTAGTTTTTTGCGACAGCGCCACCTACCGAGTCGGAGAACCGCAGTCCCAGGAACGTATTTCCAGGACCCTAGTTTTAGCAAGTACTCCAGAGTGCAATCTGGACGATTGGGGCGGCGTGACACATTGGGGCGGGGCGAGACGTGTCGCTCCGCCCACCCCCAATTCCACTGGCTTATAACACGGCAAATCTTATTGGTGTAGACCCGAGCATGCGCATTCCTTTGTGTACGATTTTGTAATTGATTTGGCCATATTATAGAAATATTATGTGCTAACTAGTATCATAGGCCTATCTTAATTTTTATCTGATTAGTAACCATGGTAATTGTAGTCAGATGAAGTCATTGTTTACAAATAACCTCTTGATGACAGCACCTCCTGGTTCAGGCTGAATAGAGCTTCATTCATATTTCCTTGAGGATCAGCAGGCCTAAGTTGGGATTTTATACGCAAATGACGACAATTTAGAATCATTTAGATGTATTTTAGAAATGGACAAACACGAACATAAGCGGCTGATTTTACGTTTTAAAGCACAACTGTTTTTTGTTGTTGTTTAAAGAGATGAGTTATAGCCTACGTTGCTCAATGCGTCAAAAACTTGTAGGTTATAAAGTGCTAATAAAATGTTTTCATGGCAAGCTCAATGGTTCCTTGTTTATATCTTAATAAAATATTTGAGCCTATATTGATTCTCTTACCATTTTTAAAGGTTCCTATATTATACTAAATAAGTGTCCACGTAACATCAGATATTAAAAATCCAGTTATTTCTGTATCCACGCCCTCATTGTGTGCGTGTTCTAATCTGTGTACGAGATGAATTTAGATTCATTAACACTCGATCATTGCAGCCATATAGACCTGCAGAACTATCCAATATTAAATCACTCAGAGCTGTAAATCTGTGCAATATACGCGAGCACTTTTAATGAGTAATAGAGATGTGATGAATATTTTTTTTATTTATTAAAGATATAATGACTATAATAACTAGCCTACTAAAAATCTAAAATCAGTAGGTCTAATATAGTACAGTGATTCCTGATTCTTTTTAAAGGATTGAGCCACAAAACCAGTATTTTAATTTGTGCATAGCCTATATATAAAAGTATAAATACAAATGTTACAGAGAAAATATATGAACATTTATTGCTTAAATATGCACTAAAGCACATTAATAATAATATTTACTGTAGGTCAGATTTAATAACAGCTGTTTTAGTAAACAAAAACATATAAAATAGGCCTATATGCAAAATAATAATAATAAAATATACTTAATTTTAAGGTTTAAATATTAAGGTTTTCATTTTCATTTCATTGTGTATATTTTATAAAATAATATATTACAACAGTTGAACTTGAACACACACAAAAACAAATTTGTTCATGACATGAACCACATAGAAAGAACTTCATGCACTCAAAAAAATTATTCATTCTATGAACTCAATTTAATTGAGGGCAGGATTTCCATCCAATAAATATGTGTAGCCCCAACTCATAAAAAACTAATTAATGCGATGAAATGTAATTGAGTTGGGCCAACTCAATTTTATCAAATATAGTTTAAATGAAATTGATACATTGAAGTGATTTTTTTTATTTTATTTTTTTTATTCTTGTTGAACTCAAACTAAAACGTTTAACTGGAAAATAAATTATCAGGCAGACATCCTTCTACACTCAAAAAAAAAGAAAGAAAGATTTGTTGGATTTACTTAACTTTAGGCATTAGCATAAGCTGGTATTGTTTCATCCATGGCATGCCCATAGTTGTTTTTTTTATTATTAAAACAACTTTGCTTCATGTTAGGAGGTCCTCCACTCAAGCACATGCTCTACACTTTACTACAATGGTAACCCCTCAAAGCAATAACATACCAGAAACTCTTTTAAATACAAACATAAAAGAGCATTAAACATTAACAAGTCTCCCAATTTTATCATCTGAATAAAAAAATGCCTAAAATAACATTTTATTTCAAGATTTACTCTGCTTATCCAGCCCTGTGCAAAGCATGATGGGGAGGGGAAATCCACTTCCTAGTTACACAAGTAAAATCATTTGTTATTTCAAAATGAAAATATTGAGTTGAGCCAAAACGTAACTGTTTCAAGTCAGTTTAACACAATGCAATTGTATAAATGGGAAACTTAACATATTGGTGTTAAATGAAAATTATTTTTTAAAATAAACTGAACAGTGTTGGATAATCATTTTTTTGAGTGTGGACAACATCTTCACTGACTCCTAAGAGAGAGAAAGAGAGAGAAGTGAATGAAATAAGGAACATTTAGCTGAACATGTTCTACTGTCTAATTTTAAATTTCATATTTAAAAGATCTTAGTTACCACAGACCGCATACACATATACGATACAAAAATAATTATATCAATCTTCATACCAGTTCATGTTCATAATAATATTATTGCATACTGTTCAAAGATTTGAAAAAAATATATATTTTGATGTTGTGGGAACAAAGGTTCTTGAAACATTCATGTCAATAAACCCATCTGAACTGAGAAAAAAATAATAGCGAGAGATACAAGAAATCTGAATATAAATAACATATTATTGACATGACTTTTCCTGACCTTTAAATGTTTAAAGCACACATTGTGATGTATGCAGCAGCACTACCTACCACCTGGATGCTCTCCCCTCTTTTCTCTATTGTGTCTCTATCACCCTATTAAATTCTTCCACTTCACTGAAATAGTAAATGGAGAACATCATCACTGCTAGGTTAACAGAAATACTGTAAATGCTTAAAAAAAAGGATACATTGGACATTGTGTAAAAACAATTCCATTTTCTACTCTTACCTGTGATGATAATCAGGACCAGAGAGGAAGGTCTGCTCAGCATCCTGCAGAGACCAATTCTGAAGCCCAGCCAGGCCATATATGATCTAAAGAAAATTGTTAATTGAAATATAGCATAAGGTATAATATACAGTAGGGTTCGAAAGGGCAGAAACATGCACAATACATTATATTGTTATGCACTTCATATAGAGACCCCATTATCCCAACAACACAATCCCTGATAGCTGCCAGGTATCTGAACATTGCTGTGCACCAAGTGCAACCATTCATGGCAACCCAGATAACAAGAAAGCAGGTGAAAAACATTGAATCAATGTTAAAATTAGTTGATTTGTCAGTGTTAATGGCATTGAATTGATGTAATTTTTGCACCTGCAATTAATGTTGAAATTTCAACAAACCACCATTATTGTGATCAGTGTTTGATTTAGTTGGGCTCTTGACACTTGTTTTTCATTAAGTTAATTGTCTTTCAGTATTTTCAATAGTGTTTCACTGAGAACACATGTATTATTAAAGATAAATAAGTTTTAAAGTTAAGTTGGAGTAGATTACTTTTTGTGATGGGTGTCAAGCTATAATAAAGTTGAGACATATTTCTAAAAAATGTTGAACATGATATTTCTTTACTGAAGTAGATGTTCTGTTTCACAAATGTAATTATACTGTGGCAAAACATACAGAAAGACAACTATGTAAATAACCTCACAATGACTACAGTCACCATCACCTGATCTTAATGGATCTTAGTTTTCATTTCCTCAACAAATGTATTTTAGCACATTGTAACAAGTGCAGATGAAAACCGATCATTAAAGTACAAAGAGTCAAGAACCCAACTAAAGCAAACACTGATCACAATAATGATATGCAATAATGATTTTTCAACATTATATGCAGGTGCAAAAGTTATTTTGATTCAGTGTAATTAACATTTGACAAATCAAAATTTTTTAACATTGAATCAATGGTTGTTTTCTATCAGGGTGTTCATAATGTAACGACTCATCTGTGTATATATTTCATATATTGCTAGTCAACAATAGCAAAAGCACAGTTGCTTGTATTAAAGTAATTAGCAAATGGCTCTTTTCCACTGCGTGGTACGAATCGCCACGGCTCAGTTCGGCTCGGTTTGCGTTTCCACTGCAGTTTAGTACCGCTTTTAGAGTGGGCGGGATTATCCACGTGTCGTTATAGTTGTGCCGCCTCTACTGCCGTGAATCCTGAAAACTTTTTAATTCTGTGTCGCTCCATTAAGCACTCGCTGGATCCGCTCCTCGGCTATCAACGAGAGGAACATCTGTACTTCCGTAACAGACAACGAAAAGCCTTTTTTTTTGGTTGTTAAAAGAAAGGTGTGTTCGTTCAAAACAGTTGCCTTCGATCCGTCTCTAGCGGGGCTCATTTAAATCTAGCAGGTCTGTTGTGTCTTGCGCTGCAAGTTCAATGACGCAGGCAGTAACGATTCTCTCCGGCCAATCAGTGATCAGCAGAGTTTACACGTCATGTTTTGGTAGCGGTACGGCTCGCTTGGAGCCTCGGCCGAGGTGGTACTAAAAAAAGTACCAGGTACTGTACCCAGTGGAAACCCCCCCAAAAGTGAGCCATACTGAACCGTATCGTGCCGTACCATGCAGTGTAAAAGCATTGAAAGCAGTGAAAAAGAGACTGTTCAGATGACTGAAAAGCCATTACTTTTAAAAAATAAAGTAACATATAGACTTAATGGTGTTTGGCCAATCATCATCCTAACCACAGGCTCTACTTTTCAGAACGACAGCAACCCCAAAACTTCAAACATACCAGAAACCCTCATACATCCCAAAATAATACATTAAACCCTAACAGATCTCCCCCATATTAAAATTGAGCAAAAACACATGAAATAACATTTAATTTTAACATTTAGTTTTCACAAGCAAAGCATGCTGGTAATTAGAAATCATCCGTAACTCATTCTGTGAATATATATGGGTATATATTCAGATTTATATGGGAACATGTATGTGCAATATATGCACACAATAAATGATACCCTCATGAGACAGAAATAGATGAATATATGTATATCAAGTTTTATAAAACTTTGGGAATATTACATAACTCATGCTTCCACTAACTTTATATTGACAGGTTTTCCTAAACCAACTCTGACTGTTGAGCCTCAGAGTTCAGTGTTCACTGGAGACTCAGTTACTCTGAGATGTGAGGGGATTCAGTCACAGAATGGATGGGAGTTTCTCTGGAGAAAAGACTCAAACCCTGAATCTACTGGAGCTGCAACTAAAACAATCAATCCTGTGACAGTCTCTGATGGAGGAGAGTACAGCTGCAGAGCACGAAGAGGAGGATATTACACAGATTACAGTGAACCAGAAGCAGTAACAATATACGGCAAGTATTTAAGTTTTCTCTGAGAACACAATGAAAATGATTTAGCAACATATTAAGTGATTATAATAGAACAACACTTCAGTCTAACTTGATTTGTCATGTTTTACAATCAAGTGTTCTTACAGTAAAACACATTTAATTTGTATTTATTAAATCATTTATCACATTATTTTCATTGTGAATTTTTTTTCATTGTACAGAAAGACCAAAACTCAAAGTGACCATTAAACCTGCTCAACATGTGTTCAGAGGAGAGACAGTCACTCTCAGATGTGACATATATGCTGAAGGAGTCACTAGCTGGAGCTACTTCTGGTATAAAGAAGGTTTAAGCAGTGTTTTCAGTTATCGACAGGAACACACATTCAGTTCTTTTACTGAGTCTGACGCAGGTAAATACTCCTGTTATGGATCAGAGACAGGAGGATCACGCTGGTCACACATCAGTGATGCAGTTACACTGACAGTATCAGGTGAGCTTCATCATCTCTTCATACACAGTAACAGTACATACAAACACACATTTAACGTGTTATTAATTAGCTTTTCTCAATTTCAGCCCCTAGAGCAGTTTTAAGTGTTTTCTAAGTGGTTCAGAAAAACTAAAAAGGGTTCAGAATTTATTTTCAGAACAAACAATAATAATTATATATATATATATATATATATATATATATATATATATAATTAGTATTGTTTGTTTGTTTGATTGTTCAACCATTACCACATTTCACTCTATCAAAGAAGTCATAATATCCTCTATAATACTTCTCTGTTTAAATAAGCTTTGTAAGCCTCATTAGTCTTTTGTTTGGTAACAGCTCCAGCTACTGGTCAGAAGTAAAACCAAGTGTGAAATGTTCCTGGATCAACATCTTTGTTGAGTCTGGAACAACATGTGCGTTTACATGCACCCTCTTAATGCGATTATAATGCGATTTTGACAATATTGTGATTAAACTTTCCCTTATGTAAACGCAATACTTCGACCTAAATAATGCGATGAAGCTCATAATCGCAGCAAGCATAATCGTATTAACATAGGTGGCGTACCACGATTTTAATCGAAATATACAGGCATGCACCTTAATCGCAGTATTGCCGCTCTGATCAAAGTGCACATGCGCTTGTGACATACATGAATAACGTGACACACACCTGTAATACGGAGATTAGAAACGATGGCGGGGAAGAAAGAATCACATTTCTGGGGAAAACACAACTAGCTGCCAGCAGTCTCTGTTCCTTACCCTCATCCAGAAACAGTATGTAGGCAAATAAACTCCATCACATTTCTATGGCACCGAAAAAGCGTACAATACAGCCATACAAAATCATTATGCATTAGACGTAAATAAATTAAAACAGCGGCCAGTAACACACCTGCTCTTTCTGAGTCCATCATTTGTGCTGAGCAGTGGGGTATGTGAATAATGGCAGTAAAAAATAATAACCACAATTCTTAGCGAATAATACCAATAATAGAAATTGCATGTTAACAGGAGTAAGAGCTTTGCTCTTGATATGTAAACATCATAATACGATTAAGTCCTTGCTCTGATTATTGGAAATAATCGCATTATTCGTGCTCATGTAAACGTAGTCATTGTGATTAACCAATCAGATCTGAAGAACCAGTTTACAGTTTTTGTGAATTTAGGCTTACAATCAGTGTCCATCATCTATCATTTCCTCTGAGTTTAGGTATTACTCGTGGTTATAAGGTTAGGTTTAGGTGTAGGGATATGGTCAAAACTAAATTTTGTTCCAGGGTCAACAAAATATGTTGACCTAGGAACACATCTAACTCTGCAAAATCAAGGCATGCCAGAAGTAATATTTTACATGTTTTCTATTGATGACCTCTTTGCCGTTTTGAATTATTTTGTGAACTGCTATACCTGAACAAAACTTTTGACACAGTAGATCAAGCTCTGAGATATTAACCTGAAGGTTGTGAGTTTGAATCCCGTCTAAGGTGGTCTTTGCACCAGAGTCCTGCATGCGGGCGGGTAACGGAGGGTACCCGATGGGTGAACCACTAAAATTGATGTAACGGGAATAATATGCATGTGTCAGCTGCAGTGCGGGTGCAGGTCAGGCAGGTGACACTGCACAGGTATTTGCTATTTGGACTCAATCTGATGCACGCTGAGAGGCAGCTGCTTTTAAACAGTCCTGTGCTTGTGTTCACGCTCTGTCTGAAGACTGTTTACCACCCTTTTTATATAGGACGTGGCAAGTGGTGGAATCGTTGCATGGCTGCCGCTTTCTCTCGTAGTGGAAGCATTTTGTGCATAGATATGAGCAGCTGTTTCTATGGGCTGCTATACGTAATTGCCATCCACCATATTGGAATATCCATGAACACTCGAGAGCAAGATGCTTCTTCTGCACTAAGGGAAAAAGCCTTCTAAAACACTTAACTATTCCACTACTTCACCCCCTACTTACTTTGACCATCATAAACCAAACAAACAGAACTCAGAGGTCCTGCTTTCAACTGATTAACCAACACACTTGTCTTTCTTTGCCCACATTCTCTTTACCATCACACTACTTAGCCTTCTGTTTAAACTTTTAAAATGATATAAAAATTGATTTAAAATGAATTTAAAACAGTTAAGAATAGAAAATGATTATACATAAAATACAGTGCAATCAGTTCGGATGTAGCACAGTGCTCATTCAGCAAATGCACAGTTAAACAGATGAGTTTTGAGTCTGGATTTAAATGTGGCTAATTTTTTATCACATCTGATCTCTTCTGGAAACTGGTTCCAACTGCGGGCGGCATAATAGCTAAAAGCGGACTCCCCTTGTTTTGTAAATAATGATAAACAGAATGTATGGAGCACCTTTCAGAACAACGCTTGCATTCATAGACATCTTTAAATAGAGCAGCAACACCTCCACCTCTCTTAACAGTCCTGCAGACACTTATACAATTAAAGTTAGGAGGGGCTGTTTCATTTAGTACTGTTGCACTGCAGCTGTCTTCTAGCCATGTTTCATTTAGAAACATAAAATCCAGGTTGTTCGTGGTTATTAAGTCACTGATCAGAAATTATTTATTTTTTAGTGAGCGAATGTTTAAAAATGCTAATTTGATGGCTTTACTTTGTGTCTCAGCAGTCTTACCCAGACAGCAACATAGTTTTGGCCCAGATCCGGCCCACATCTGGCCCGTGTGAAATCCATGCAGGCCAGATGTGAGCTGAATCTGGACCGACACTGCTTGCTGTCTGGGTAGTTTGATGCATTACAGACCGCAGATTAGATGGGTCAGCTGTACGGCTTGAGAAGGCCTTAGACGTTCTATCACGTGATAAAACAGAGATAGAGGAGGCTACAGGCACACTGGGTTCCCATTTGTTCTGTAAATATTTGTGAAAGTTGCTGCTATCATAGCGAGGACCCGACACATATCCCTGAGAGCTGTTATCAGTTGTTTTTGGTTCACCTACAGCCGATGGAGGAGGGTTTGGTCCCTGGCGTTGTGGCAGCGGTTGAAGAGCTCTCACAGGAGGAGGAGGGAGAGCTGGGCCTGTAGGCTTTGGTGGTTGGGGGCCCGCCGTTTTTTAGTTGATATCTGGGGGCTTGCATCGAAAGAGTGGGAGAGTTTTGTCCCAGCATATACCAGTTCCTCCATTTTCTGTGAGAGGCTTAGAAGTGGAGATGCTGGAGAGAAGGATAATATTAAAGCCATTATAGACATTATGCAAATATGAGAATATTGAAGTAATGTTCAAATTATTATTACTACATTTGTATTTTTTATAATCTTTAAGAATGTTGATATTGTTATTATGTACTTTTATTATGTCCTTGCTAACTGAGGAGGAGACTAAGATGTCATAACTGAGTTAGTGGCGTAGCCAGCCAGAGACGGAGCAATACAGTTTTTGACATTCGTTCCATATTGTATTTTTATATAAAGTTAAACGATTGATCCATATTGTATTGTTATATAAAGTTAAAAGATTGTTCCTGCTTTGAAGTACAAATAAACGGGAATAAAAAGGAATATAACGACTTGGATGAGTTCGTCACGTCAGATTGGTTGCTTTAAACGAATGGTACCTTTGCAAAACTTTGATCAGGAGTGCCATAACATCTAATCAAAAACTTTGCTCTTGAAGGACAAACGCTGAACGGATTATAAACTTTTGGAACTATTGTTTTTTTCTAACAAGATCTAGTTGATGGTCGTTAACGTCAAAGGATTATGCAATCACATGGATGTGGATTCACGTCAATTATGGAACAATGCACATCCCACTGCGCAAAGTTACGTCCATTGGATGTCTTTTTATGTCTTTGCACATGTTGAACGTGTTCTGTGCGTCCGATATAGACGTTCATGGAGCCTCCATACAAGGTTAAAAACTACACTCAAATGTGGTCAGTGGACATATTTTTAACATAATTCAGGTTCATTTAGACATAATTTATACTGTTTCTGGACCAAATAAACACTCTCAGGATGCATTCAATTTAAACTCATATTATTTCAATGTAATTTCCATTTGTAATGGCAAAGCAACTCACAGACACTGTCCAAAAATCATGAAAATTAATGAATCTTCACTGAAACAGCATTAAATCTCTGAAGATCTCAGCAGAGGAGGATTAAACAACTCCACAAACAGCATCACCAGCTTCACTCATTACTAACCAGATTGACTTTATTTCTGTCAGACATATTTAGCTTTTATTGTTAATTACCAGAGGTTTCGATGTTGGTATGTGTTTCATTGTGGTTTGATTTAGTTTGGATCTTGGACCTCGTACTTCTTGCATTAAACTCAATTGTTGTGGTAAAGAAAGCTGAAGTCAAGTGTTATCATTTTCTTGGTAATGATGATAAAAACATAACAAAATGAACATCTGATGTTGTGTTTTAACAGGTGTATTTACAATTACGGTCCGGATAAAAAGCGTGTACACAGAGTATTTTTGAAAAAGTGCATTACATACTCACACCCAGACATCAAGATTATGCACATGAATCACAACAACGGTAACAATCAAAACAAAAGCTTGTAAATTAAGGCAGAGTTTATACTATGAACCCACCCATCATGCATTGCAGCATGAAGCATTGTTTGTTTTGATTGTCTCGTTGTTGTGATTCATGTGCAAAATCGTGATGTCTGTGTGTGACTACATGATATGTTTACTCACAATATCTCACTCACATGCCATCTTCAGAATAAGTGATAATTGTAATGCTCTTGGTATCTGTACTGCAGGTCCTTGAGGTTGAGTGGATATAAATGTCCAAACTAAAGCCTTAAATACTCATTTTAAAACAACTTTACAACAGGAAGCTGACACCACCTGATTTCTTTTTAGCTTAGCCTTCTTTGCTGCAACTATACTATATCACAAACACACTTATAGCAACCAGAAAAAACTGACACAAGGACCAAGAACCCAACTAAAGCAAACACTGCCCACCACAATGGTGACTTCAAATGAAACATATCAACATCTGTTAATTCTCAATAAGAGCTTCTCTAGAGGTCTGACAGAAATAAAGTTAATCTAATGAATGAAGATGGTGATGCTGTTTGTGGAGATGTTTGATCCTTCTTTGGTGAGATCTTCAGAGATTTAATGTCTTTGATTTGCAGTTGATTTGACCGAATGCTCAATCATCAGTTATTTGATCATTTAATTATCTCATAAACTTCAACACTGTTTCAGTAAAGATTCTTTTATTTTCATAATTTTTGGACAGTGTCTGTGAGTTTCTTTGCAATTACAAATGGAAGTTACATTGAAATAACATGAGTTTAAATCTAATGCATCCTGAGAGTGTTTATTTGGTCCAGAAACACTATACATTAAGTCTAAATTAACCTTAAATTGAAAATGTGTCAACTGACCACATTTGAACTAGTTTTTAACCTTGTATGGAGGATCCATGAACGTCTATATTGGACGCGTAGAACACGTCAAAAAAAGACGTCATTAAAAATTTGATTCTGGCTCTTCAATGGACGTCTTTTCAACGTGTGCAAAGACTTCAAAAAGATGTCTTTTGGACGTAACTTTGCCCAGTGCGATGGCGTGCACGAGACATTTAAAAAGTATTGTGCATGACCCAGTCAGTTGGAATATCCTGTTTTGAAGGACATTTTACTTAAACAGTTATTTGTGCGCTGTTTCTGCAAAATGGAGGACGATGACTCAGCACATTGCTGTACAGATTTTCACCACAAGATGGCAAAGGATACCTTGCAAATGGAAGAAGCTTCCGACTTCCGACCGAAAAGGACACTTAAGGTAACTGAAAAGGCATAAGAACTAAAGTTGCACAATCTCATAAAGGACAGAAGACTGAAAAACTTGGCCAGATTACCAAACTAATGAATGAAATTGATAGTCTTAAAGATGATGAGAGGAATTTGAATGATGTTGATTGGTCAGGGTATATTCTGGCAAACCGTTTCATGTAGTGATAGCTGCAGCCCGGAGACCTGCAAGTGGGAGGAGCTTACGCCAAGAACAGCAAGTAGGAGGAGTTTGAGAACAGCAAGTGGGAGGAGCTTGAGATAAGCAAGTGGGAGGAGCTTATGCTGCAAGTAGACAGGATTTCATGGTAGTTTAGAATGACATAAATATAACACATTTTCATAGTAGTTTAAACTGAAATTCATAGTTTTGTCATTGTGTTTGTCCAATTTCACTGTTAACAATGAAATTATGTCTTATTCTTAGTTTTGTCATTATTATTTGTATTCAATACCATTCACTGTCAAAATTGAAATCATGTCTTTACACCTTTCACCATGCTTCGTGATGGTGTCATTTTAAGTCCTTTAACTGTAGTAATTTAAGCATATTTCTGGTTATTACATTTTACTTCTACAATTCTTCTACAATAGCCTTTTAAGGAACATTAAAGTGAGATGCAATTGCACTTTGGAGATAAATGTGTGATACATAAAGAAAATGTTGAGTACTGTTAAGAAAATGTAGTTACCATTTGCCTGTAATGCACATTTATATTTTTCATATTTTTTTTAAATCAAATTACAACACATGACAGACTAATTACACAAATCAATGTATTAATCTGAAATCTCAGGGTGGGTAAATGATTTTATTTCTGATGAATCAAATGATGTACAATCATGTATTCAGCACAATAGACTTGCATGCAGCGGACACTGCACAATCCCAGCATGCATTGCTTCTGAGTAAATTCCACGGAGCTCGCCTCCCTTGTCCTTCCCAACATAACCTGGTGGGTACACAAGAAGCACAATGAGCATTAGGGTTAACCCAAATTTAAAACATTCTCCCCATGCCATCCAAGATATGCATGACTTTATTCTCTTGTTGAACATGTACAAACATTTCAAGAATCATTTCTCAGCTCTGTAGGTCAATGCTATGCAAGTTAATGGTGTCCAGAAATTTTAAGTGACGACATTAGGCCAAGTAAATTAGACTTTATTACTATTTTTATATGAAGTATTCCTTTTAAAAACCACTAGATAAAATGCTAGTTTATTCACCATTAATTTACACAAAACTGATTCTTGATTATTATTAGTATTAAATAAAAAAAAGGTTATTTAAACTATGTTTTAATTATATTACATTGTGGATTAGGAGGTTAGGAGATGTGTTCTAATACTTTTGAAACTGTACCTTATTATTTAGAAAATTACACTGTAAAAAGTGAACACTTGGATCAACTTTAAAAAAAATACTTCAATTGGTAACATCTAATAAAAAACAATTCAACTTAATTTATTACCTTTATTTGTAATAAGTTAAGTTGAAAAAAAAACAAGCATTTTTGTAGGTGTTACCAATTGAAGTATTATTTAAATAAAAAAGCTTTTAAAGTTGATCCAACTGTTCACTTTTTACAGTGTATCTATCATAGACTGTATAAAAACAGGTATCTATTTACAAACGTTTAAGACATTTACACTTTATAAATCAGTGCAGTCCAAAATGTAAAAAATAATTAATTACGGTAACACTTTCTATGAAGCCCATATTTATAATACATTATAAGGGTATTCTTAAGGCATTATAATGAATGCATAATGCACTATAAACAACCTTCTAATATGTTATATTGTCAATTTTAATACATTATAATGCTTACACATTTGTACATATAACTTTTAAGATTATAATGATTTATAACACAATGAACACCATATTAAATCTACTTTTACATTGATAATGGACTATATATCTTGACATTATTTAAGATCTGCACAGTATCTTACTACAGTACATCTTGTAAGTGGTCAGGTGTGAAGTGTTATTTGTTCCCTGTGAGGCTAATATTAATTTTTATTTGAGCTAGTTAATAATTTCAACAGAAAAAAAAAAGAAGCAATGTTTATATGTTAGGTTACATTTTATTTTGATGTCCCCTTTGTCTATTGACTAGATGCAACTTTGCAACTCTCATGTCAACTAGTATTAGTAGGTTTCGGTTAAAGTTAGGGTTGGTAGAATGCTGACGTACACATAAAGTTGCTTATAGTCAGTTTGTCTGTTGGGGAACCATCAAAATAAAGTGTTAGCATATATTTAGCAGACAACATACTACTATACTCCAATGACTGCTAGTTGACATGTAGTTGCAGAGTTACTAAACAGCTGTCTAAAAGGTACCATCAAAATAATCAAACTCATATTAAAATAGAAATAGTTCAAAGCAATCTGATCTGATATCTGATCTTATGGCTTTTTGAGAGAAAAAAATACTATTATTATTACTATACCTATAAGTGGTCATTGATAGCTTTAGGTAAAATAGCATAAGAAAGGTGGCAAGATATGAGACTTATAATACATTATAACTATGAGAAATATGATCCATTGTAACTTAAGTGGATGCAATCTGTTCACTGTGTGTTATAAATCATCATACTCTTAAAAGCTATAACCACTAATAAGTAAATATTATAATACTAATACTAATATAATACTAAACTAATCATTTAAAACTGTTCTTATATTCACAAGATGATATAACATATTATAAGGTTGTTGTTGTTGTTTTTTTAAATAATGTATTATGCATTCATTATAATGCCTTAAAAATACCCTTATAATGTATTATAAATATGGGCTTTATAGAAAGTGTTACCAGAATTACAATGCCATGTAATTACATTACCTGCGTATGGTCTTCGGTATCCATAACTTGGGAGAGCTATGTTGTATGTAGAAATAAACAAAGATATTGTCAGTCAGGCACATTACAGAGTGTAAGCTGTGTGTGGTATTAAGAAAACGTTGTACAAAAGCCACCAAGAAAATGCACTTTTCACAGCTTGTAATACTTTTTACAAAACAAAACAAAAAATCTTGTACATCACGCTCACCTCTTCCACTCATCCACCGTGCCACCGCTTAAAGTCATCTTCTTCGTTTATTTGACGGATCGCAAAAAGATTTTCACACTACCGCCACCAGGAGTGTGAACCGATACTACAACCTACACATTAAACAAACCAATCAAAATCTTCTGTTGGTTTGTGGTCCGTGTACGTTTTGATAGTTTGTTTTCCAATTTGAAATGAAATAAGCAGAAACGAGAAAACGGCACCTTTATTCGTTTTTTCGTTTTTTTGAAAAAAACGAAAAAACGAGATTTCGGCTTGATTTTTCATTTTTTTAGTTCAGAGGCATAAAACGAATAAATGACTTCAAAATTCGTTTTCCACATGTGGGCGGTCCTGAGACGCCCCCTTCCGCCGATTGGTGAAGCAAATCTGAGCATGTGACGTTATCAGTAGTCACTCAGGTCTGTTCAACAAAATAATAGTCCTCTAACGTTACTATGGCTACCGATTCTTAAACTGTACAGGGCAGGTCCTGTTGGGCTTTCTTCTGTGCAACTTTACGCGTTTCACAGAAATCTTTACATCAGAAATATTAAATATTAGTCTGCCACCAGCCCGTTTTATTTAGCTGTGCAGAGTTAAATCTGTGTGGTGAAGCTGCGCTAGACAGCGCCGAGCGAGAGAGGATCACTGACCAGTGTTCAGTCAGCAGTCAGAACTTGGGTACCTATGATGGTGAAATACATTTTTACTGAAAATGACCCGCGAGTATGATTGACAGGACGATAGCGGAGGCAATTAAAAGCGCAATATAACTTCTGTTAACAAAAACATATATATATTTTTTTTAATATAAGTGGCTTTGTTTTAATCAAATAATTGTGAACCACAAACCGAGCCTTCGTTTTAAAGGGCGATTTCCAAATATATTTTATTTATTTGTTATAATATGGGTATTTTATGTCACCCGTCTTATTAGTTTGATTATAGTAGGCTATACGCGAGTTTTTTTATTGTACTATTTTACTGTTGTTTTTTAATTAACATTATATCATAACAACTTATAAAGATCAAAATCTACAGAAGAGATTAACAAATAACATTGGTGTTGTCATAAGTTAACTAATCAATGGGAAAATTTCCTCAATGGCACAACCCTATTCTTAATGTTGGCTACATGTTACAGATTTAATGTTGAGCACATAATGTTAAAGGCTTCTTAAATACCATTACACTCGGTTGAAGAGTCAAGAAGGATGTGTTAATTTACTGTAGATTTCAATCTGTCATTAGTTGGTGACCCGGTGTAATTATAATAGCATAAATAAAAACAAATACACGTAATAGGCTATGTATGCCAATAGGCAAAACACATCTGCTTTTCCTCTAGATCACTTTACTATGGAAGCCCGTTTCCGCCAATGAATAAAAAATAAAACAAGGTAATTGCGACTTTTTATCTCGCAATTCTGACTTTATAACTCGCAATTCTGAGATATAAACTCGCAATTCTGAGATATAAACTCGCAATTCTGACTTTATAACTCGCAAATTCTGAGATATAAACTCACAATTCTGACTTTATAACTCGCAATTCTGAGATATAAACTCGCAATTCTGACTTTTTTTTCTCACAATTGCGAGTTTATATCTCACAACTCTGACTTTCTCGCACCATAGCAAACCACTCTCCGTGTAAGGTTTTGCAGTACTTTGTTCAATTTGCTATAGCTGAACTATATATTGAACTAGATGAATGTTGCGTCCGAATATGATTTTTGAACAAACATACAAATGACTCATTCTTTATTTCTGTGTTTTGCGCTCGTGTTGGACAGTACCATTACCGCCGGGCTTTCAGACACAACATTCTTCATTTCTTTATAGTTCTGAGTTTGAGGCAGCTTCTATCGCGTTATTTTAATAACAGCTGTCAAGTCAAAAACGTATTATTGTAACACTATTATTGATAGCTCATCGGCAGCTTTATTTCCAGAAATCCCTTTATGTGCTGGTACAGCAGAATCCGACTGTCCTTCGAGAGCATAATACTTCATTTATAGCTACTGCAAAGTTTAGCATCAACCCAAATACACACGGTTCAGCTATAAATCTGAATAAAAAAAAACAAAAAAAAAAACAGTGTTTTTGAGCAGGGTTGGAACTAAATTCTGCAGGGCTGTGGTCCTCAAGCAACTGAATTTTGCACCCCTGAATTAGATTGCATTTATCTGGAATATAGGCTTCCTGTGTTTGGACATTTTCATAAACGTTTTCCTGAATATGCTTCTAAGATTTTACACTAGTTTACAGCCAGAACTGCAACCAGAACGATACCAACTTATATTATTATTGTATATAGCAACGATAATTTAATCACAGAAGTATATTATATAGGCCTGTAGTCTATTTGAAGAGTTCAGATGCAAAAGCCTCTAAGTGCCATCTGAATTTTTTTTCTAAAATGAGCATTTTTCTCAGGTACAAGTTCTTTTCATTGTCATTAAAGTAAAATAACTGAATATAAACGAAAAATACAAATTTTAGAAGAAAATTTCAGATGGCATTTAAGCTTTTGCATCTGAACTCTTCATATATAATTGACTAAATAATAATAATAAAAAACTTTTTTCAAATGAATGAATCCTTAATTTATTTATAATTTTCATTGGGGATGTCTTGCTTGGTCGACATCTTACAACATTAAATACAGGTGATAAGATAATTCTATAGCAAGAACATAGAGATGAAAGCGCGCTTTATGCGAGAGTGAAGGAAATCCACCTGCGTGCATTCATATATATCCACTCTCGTGATACAATAATACACTCTTTACTTGACAGCTGTTATTAAAATAACGCGATAGAAGCTGCCTCAAACTCAGAACTATAAAGAAATGAAGAATGCTGTGTCTGAAAGCCCGGCGGTAATGGTACTGTCCAACACGAGCGCAAAACACAGAAATAAAGAATAATGAGTCATTTGTATGTTTGTTCAAAAATCATATTCGGACGCAACATTCATCTAGTTCAATATATAGTTCAGCTATAGCAAATTGAACAAAGCACTGCAAAGCCTTACACGGAGAGTGGTTTGCTATGGTGCGAGAAAGTCAGAGTTGTGAGATATAAACTTGCAATTGTGAGAAAAAGTTTATATCTCAGAATTGCGAGTTATAAAGTCAGAATTGCGAGTTATAAAGTCAGAATTGCGAGTTATAAAGTCAGAATTGCGAATATCTCAGAATTACGAGTTATAAAGTCAGAATTGAGAGTTATAAAGTAAGAATTGCGAGTTATAAAGTCAGAATTGCGAGTTATAAAGTCAGAATTGCGAATATCTCAGAATTGCGAGTTATAAAGTCAGAATTGCGAGTTTATATCTCAGAATTATAAGTTATAAAGTCAGAATTGCGAGTTTATATCTCAGAATTGCGATTTATAAAGTCAGAATTGCGAGTTATAAAGTCAGAATTGCGAGTTATAAAGTCAGAATTGCGAGTTTATATCTCAGAATTATGAGTTATAAAGTCAGAATTGCGAGTTATAAAGTCAGAATTGCGAGTTTATATCTCAGAATTGCGAGTTATAAAGTCAGAATTGCGAGTTATAAAGTCAGAATTGCGAGTTTATATCTCAGAATTGCGAGTTATAAAGTCAGAATTGCGAGTTTATATCTCAGAATTGCGAGTTATAAAGTCAGAATTGCGAGTATATATCTCAGAATTATGAGTTATAAAGTCAGAATTGCGAGTTTATATCTCAGAATTGCGAGTTATAAAGTCAGAATTGCGAGTTATAAAGTCAGAATTGCGAGTTTATATCTCAGAATTGCGAGTTATAAAGTCAGAATTGCGAGTTTATATCACAGAATTATGAGTTATAAAGTCAGAATTGCGAGTTATAAAGTCAGAATTGCGAGTTTATATCTCAGAATTCTGAGAAAAAAAGTCCGAATTGTGAGATAAAAAAGTCGCAATTAGCCTGCCTTGTTTTAATTTTTATTCATTGGCGGAAACGGAATTCCATACCATACACACGTGCCCCCTCCCACAGAAAATAAATGACACAAAACTATTTAAAACTTAAAAAACATTCATGAAATAATACAATATAACGCGCTATGCATTGATATTCTGTTGGTCGAAGTCTTATTTATCTGATGATAGGCTTATGAAAAATTATATAGTTCATAACATGTCAAGTGTGGCTCATGATCACCAGTTTGAGAACCACTATTAGGTTTAAATCTATGGACTGTACAATTACATTACACTGGTGGTGTGCACTTAAATATATAATAAATTCGATATTTTATTAAGATAACACAAGAATGGGGTTGTCATGCCACTATATCTTATATCGTTGGATTCTTTATTGGATTAATAGCTATATTCTAATGTTCCAAATATAATTGCGTTCTAATAATTCAGCTATAAACAATCAATATTTGACTATAACTTGTCTGTTAATACCTGTTTGCGTGAACTTTAACTTTGAAATTTTTTAACTGGTGCCCCGCCTCTTACTTCTTAACCCTCTTGCTTTATGCCGTTCTATAGTACCGTGCTGGGAAAATAAAATTGTGCTTTGCAAGTTACCCATCGCGTGTTGGTAAATGGGGTGTACCACAGTTTGCTTTGCCGATTGCTAGACGTAGTTGGCAAACGGTTTGCCAGAATATACCCTGACCTTGATTGAGGAAAAGCTTCAGAAAACCTTTTCAGAGTTAAATATAGAATTCAGTTGCCTCAATGCTGAATTAGGAGTGCTTCTGTCTGAAGAAGAAAGGAAGGCAGATCATGATACCTGGTTTCAGCCTAAAGCTGAATATATTGAGGAGTTTGTAAAACAGACACAAATTTGGATTCTTACAAACAAAGAAAAGATAGAAGCTTTTAACATTGGACCTGAAGACCTGAAGAAGTGTTTCAGTTGTTTCATCGCAAAGACACAAAATGAATTATGGGTCTGTCGCTGGACGAATGTCAAATGCTTCCAGTCGCAGTTCAAGTTCTACAGCTCACCTTAAACAAGAAGCAAAACATGCAGCATTATTAGCACGTGCTGCAGCTTTGAAAAAGAAACAATTCATTGAGCAAGAGGTGGAGAAATTGAAGGCAGAACAAGAGCAGTTTGAGATTGATAAAGAAATTGCAGCTTCTTTTGCCAAGCTCAAGGTATTTAAAGACTACAACCTCCTGCTTGAAAACAAGAGTGAATGTCAATCAAACAATGCAAATGTACATTGTACGAAGGAACAGAAAGAGCCTTCCCTTGTGGAACAGCATAGTAAAAGAGACCTGACACCACCGTCTTCCTAGAGAACCCACAGTACGAGATCTAGAAAAGAACTTGTCAAAGATAGAAGTTCTGGGGAACTTGAAGGTAATTTATATAGAGTGATGCAACGACAGAACGAGATCACTGAGATGTTTGTTAACCTGTTAACCTTCGCCCCATTGTGGGCCTCGCAGGTGAAAATAACCTACCTAAATTAAAATGGTAACAGTTCCTGACAAAGTGTGCTACACAAACAAATTAGGTGTCTTTGGAATGAAGACACTCTAGGCTTTACTATCTATCATCCAGAGTTGATAATGCTCAAAAAAATAAAAAGTTATAGACACTGACGTGCCTTGAAAAATATTTTTTCCAAAGCCACATGTCTCATGAGTTCATATTTCAAATTTGAAGAAGATACCATGAAAAATGAGATTCCTGCAATATTTTTTCTGAAACTATTTATAGTCCTCCCACCCCCCTGAAAAATAACCACCAAATGGATTGCAGAATTATACAAACTATTTTAGTCATTATACATATTCCTTCATAGTTTTTTCAATTATAAAATAATAGACAGATTTATTTGAGCACTAAACAATAGAAAAATTATTATTTGAGTAATAAAAAAGGAAAAAAATAAATAAAAAAAAGGCTTTGTATATAGTATGTATACTGAAGTATTCTGATTGCTAGACATGAAGTGATATTGGCAGACATGGTCATATATTCAGTAATCGCACGCTGATGTGCTTCCATTCAGATGATAATCATACAGATGGGCCATATAATCAATAATAGCTGATCATTGAATCACAATGATAGCCGTCATAGAGTCGGTAATAAACACGCTGATGTCCGTCCATACATATGATAATCATGCAGACACGGCCACATTCCCCACACAATACACACACACACATATAAAAAATGTAGAAGAAAAAAACCCCCAGTTTTTATGGATAAAACAGATCGCTAAGTTACGCCCCGCTCAGATGACAGCGTCACAGCGTGCGTCACTCAGGAGAGAGCACCAGATTCAAATAAACTATATTCCGCTTTTCTGAGACTTTCTTTTCCGTGGACGGTCTCATTCTGTTTGTAAAACTGTATGATAAAACACTGTGTTGTTTTTTACCACCAAGACGCTGTTTTTGAGCGTAATTTATTCCATAACGGACGCGAACAATAACTCTCCCGAAGAAATGAAATGTAAACAAAGGAATATTCATCCTTATTACAACGTTATTGTTTCGCTGGACTAAAAGTGCTCCCTGGGATCTTGTTCTGTGGACCCTTACCTCTCTATCTAAACTGGGATTTCAGCAGTGGACGCGTTTGTGGCTCGTTATTACAGTGATAAAGGTACGTACGGCTTTTTTATTCTGCATGTTTTGATGTGTACTGCTTACGCAAATGTAGCAAATACATTCCTTATTAGCTTTCCATCGGAAATCAGCGATCTGTCTTCGATGCTTGAGGCTTAGACCTTCAGAATGATATATAGTTTGTCAAGATTAAGGATATTCTTAAACGTTAAATTCATTCATAAACATTAAACTAGTGGGGGAAAAAAACGCTTCAGTGCGCCGTCGCTCTGGTAAACGTTAACAGGTTAAACAACAAAATTTGTCTCGTTTGCCAAAAAGACACATTCCAATATTCACAGGAAACTTGATGGAATACAGAACCTTTGTCAGGGCTTTTGAACATGCTATCGACACCAAAGCAGAGAGTCCAAGAGACAAATTTTACTATTTGGAACAGTACACTGGTGGAGAAGCCAAAGATCTTGTCCGTAGCTGTGTTCATATGGAACCTAATAAAGGCTACAAGAAAGCTTGGGATCTTTTGCGCAAGGAGTTTGGCGATGAGCTGAAAATAGCTAGTGCCTGTATTGACAAAATGCTGAATTGGTCTCCGATAAATGGAAAGGCATTGAAAACGTATGCACTTTTTCTTATTGGATGTCGAAATGTAATGGAAGATCTTCAATATATGGAGGAAATGGACAATCTCACAAATATCAGAGTTGTCATCTCAAAGCTTCCATTCAAGTTGAAAGAGAAATGGAGAGCTAAAGCCTTTGAAATTCAAGAAAAACGTGGAAGGAGAGCAAGATTTGCAGACCTTGTGGACTTCATATACAGATAAGCTAAGGTAGTCGCGGATCCATTGTATGGAGAAATTCAAAGCTTTTCTGCTGGGGGTGAAGGAAAAGGAAAGGCCACATCTTTCAATAACAAAGTTCCAAAGAGAATTCCACAAAAAGGTAGCAGCTTTGTCACAGCCTTTAATCCTCTTGGAAAGGAAGCACCAGACCCGCCTGCAAAAAGAACCTCAGTGTTAACTGCCAGCGCATTTGAGAAACCATGTCTGTTTTGTCAGAAGAACCACACACTTGAGTCCTGTGGTAAATTTGTAGAGTGCTCTTTCAAAAGAAAGGATTGACTTTTTAAAGTCAAATGGTTTATGCTTCGGCTGTCTGACATTGGATCATCTTAGTAAGAACTGTAGAAAAAGAATAATATGCCAACAATGTTCACAGAGACACCCAAGTATACTCCGCATTGATAGGAACGGTGATCAAGTACACAAGCAAAAGAAAGAAGACAGCACAGAGGAAAAAAGTGTATCCTCTGCTCTGGTCTCACTTGAAAAGGAATCATGCGCTTTTACTGGGGCCGGAGAAGGTGAGAAGTCTATTCTTGCAATTGTGGCCGTAAAAGTCAAATCCAAAAAGAATGAGACAATTTGGAGACATGTGCCTTTATGGATCCAGGTAGCTCAGCTACGTTTTGTATTGAGACATTGATGAAACAGTTGAATGCAAGAGGAAGGAAAACTAAAATACTGCTTTGAACAATGGGACAGGAAAGGCCAGTGGATAGTTACATTGTGTCTGATCTGGAAGTATGTGGACTGGAAGAAAAGGAGTATATAGATCTTCCAAGAGTTATTCCAGTAAGAAAAGAAAACATTCCCTCACAACGACACATAGAGAAATGACCTTACTTGAGTAAAGTGTGCCTTCCTACTATTGATGCAGAAATTGACTTGTTGATAGGAACCAACATTCCTAAAGCATTGGAACCTTGGCAGGTCATTAATAGCAAAGGAAATGGTCCCTATGCATTAAAAACTACCTTGGGTTGGGTAGTGAATGGGCTCAGCCAAGAAACTGATAGCTGTTGTATTGGAAAGGAAATGCAGCCAGCAATTGCTGTCAACCGGGTTTCTGTTGAGAGTATTTAACACCTGTTAGTGCAGCAGTACAATACAGAATTTGCAGAATGCTGCAATGAAGACAAACCTGAGATGTCACAGGAGGGCCGCCAGTTCATGATGTTCGTTGAAAAGTCAACACAATTAGTAGACGGATGCTACTGCATTGGCTTACCAATGAAACATGAAACTGTGAAAATGCCAAATAATCATGGTGTCACAGAACAACGTGCTAACAGTTTGAAAAGAAGGCTGAGTATGAACCCAGACTTGCATGAGGATTACAAAATCTTCATGAAGGATATCATAACGAAATGTTATGCAGTCCAAGTTCCAAAAGAACAACTAAGCCGAGATGATGGCAGAGTGATATGGTGATATACCATCCTAAAAAACATAAGATTTGTGTAGTCTTTGATTACAATGCAGCGTATCAAGGTACTTCGCTGAACAAGCAGCTTCTGCAAGGACCTGATCTCACGAACTCTCTGGTAGGAGTTTTGATTAGGTTCAGACAAGAACCAGTGGCTGTTATGGCAGACATAGAGTCTATGTTTTATCGAGTGAAGGTTCCAGACAAAGACGCTGATCTGCTACGTTTCTTATGGTTGCCAGAGGGTGACTTGAAACAACCCCTTGTGGAATACAGATTGGTTTTGCATCTGTTTGGGGCCACATCTTCCCCAAGCTGTGCATCCTATGCACTTAGGAGGACAGCGGAAGATGCCAGACATAAAGTACCTCTAGAACTAGTGGACACAGTGTTGCAGAACTTTTATGTTGATGATTATCGGAACTCTGTCTCAATAGAGACCCATGCTATTGTCTTGGCAGAACGGCTCAGAAACTTATGTTCTAGTGGTGGCTTCCGCTTGACCAAGTGGATTAGTAACAGCAGAGCAGTCTTGTCTTCCATTCCCATAGAAGACAGAGCTAAAGAAGTCAAAGACCTAGATTTGAGTCACAATATTTTACCTATGGAAAGAGCTCTAGGAGTCTAGGGCCAACTGAAACTGACATGTTCACATTTAAAGTGCAGATACAAGCAAAACAATCAACCAGACAAGGAATTCTATCTGTGGTCAGCTCAATATACGGCCCTCTTGGATTTCTGGCACCTGTCATCTTGCCAGCTAAGCAACTACTGAGGAACCTATGTAAAGATAAAAAAGGTTGGGATGAAGAGATACAAGACGATCAAGAGCAAAGATGGTGCAAATGGCTCTTGGACTTTCAAGAACTTTCTAGCTTTACAGTGCCCAGATGTACCAAACCAGCAAATTTTGGATCTACAAAATAGGCTCAGTTCCATCACTTTGCTGACGCAAGTGAAACTGGTGTAAAGGATTAGCCCTTATTTTAATTTAGCTTTTGGGGAATCTATTCTTAAGATTCGATATTGATATTTACATGATTAATCAATATTAATCAAAACGTCCAACTTATACCTTGTTAACGATACCTCATTAACGACTTGTCCAGCAAGCATTAAAATCAGCACGTTATCTCTTAACAATTTCATTTATCTTATTCGCGGCCAATGATAAAAACCAAATAGTACTTTATCAATATTCATGAGAGTAGGTAACGTGATCTTTGGCAAATAGTTTCAGACTTGAAAAATCACATAGCAACAGACATGAGATTTCTTAATAGAATCAAAGTTTATTCCACTACTCTAACACAATACTAAGCTAAACAACACAAAACAGAATACGTAAACACACACACACACACACACACACGTTGCAGGAAATAAATAGTTTTGATCTGAAGAGAGTTCTAGGCTCTAATGCTCGTTTTCAAGAATGCTCTGACTTCAGCCTGAGGGAGTCACACGCAAGGAACTTCACTATCTTTACTCTTAAAAGATGAATACAACCGGTTTTCCAGCAGAATTAGGAAGAATTGTTTGATTTTTTACTTGCGTTAAGTTGAGTTCAGTTCCTTCCGGGTTAAGGGAAGACTGTGCGTGGATTGACGGCTTGGTAGGTCGTTGTCACGGGAATACTCTTCAGTGGTTGGTTGGCTTCGTTCTGACTTGAAGATTCTCTCAGGAAGTTGTCTCAGTTTCTGAGGCTTTAGCTGTTAAAGTTTCTTGGGAATTTTGACTGAGTCCTGATCGTTGGTCACTGCTTGGCCATGATGTTAATGGCTGGGAGCGCTGAGCAAGCAGAGAGCACCACGCAAGCAACGAGCACGCGCAAGCAACGAACTAAAACTGAGAGACACAATTGGGTGTCTGTCTTTAACGGGCCGATTTGGGATCCACCCACGGGCGACTGACCCAATCGTATTCTTCCTGTGGGGCGGAGCCCCGCCCTGCTCGGCTTTATTTTCCGTGCATACATTATCTGTTCAGTTATTTTATCACATGAATAAATCATTGACAGCAGATTTCTATTCGTATTGTAATCATACCTTGTTTTTTTTGTCTTTTTCTCCTCATTCCAAATAATCAGAAAAGAGGAAACCAACAATAAAACAGGAGAAAGTACTAAATTATTACCATATTACTATACTAAATAGTAGTAAAACGCATTTGAACAGTAGCCTACTTTTTGATCAGTTCATCAGTAATATTCAGGAAATAATAGATATTGAATGGATGTTTGAACTTATTTGCATGTTGTTGTTGTTTTTTTGTCTTTTATCCTCATTCCAAATGATCAGGAAAAGAGGAAATCAACAGTAAAACAGGAGAAAGCAGTAAATTATTACTATATTACTGTGCCATAGTAAAATACATGTGCCTATTTTTTGATCAGTTGACCAGCTATCTGCCCAATCAGGTATCTAGGTGACAGTTTATAGTTCTTGAGAGTATGGTACCTCTCATTGCATGGCACAGCGCACAGATCTAACCCAAACTGACTGCACCTGTACTGTCTGCCGGCGGCCCTTGGAGCGCGCGCGATCAGAACAAACGATGTAATCTGGCCGATTATCAGAGAGCAACAGCTCTCCTATGGACACTAAGACCACGTCCACCCCTGCCACCCCCATCCCCGTTGGGCAAAGTGTTGAAATGATCACTTGTTTGTGCTTTGTGAACGACCGCGCCTTGCGCAGCGGCACCATTGCGCGGACAAGATGTACCGGGAGAAGCGCGATCATTAGACGGCCGATCGTCATTTCCAAAAGGCAAATATTCCCCTTCAGAGTCAGAATCGGCGAATGACATTTGCAACACATCCTCACAGTACAACTTTTTATTAGCCGTTTGGCGATTTTCTCTCACAAATCTCACAATTTACTCAGGTGCTATGAACTGAATTGCTTCCGCATCAATGACACGATAGCTCACTTACTCTGCTATTTCCTCGAACAATTTTGGTCTAGAATCGAAGTACTACATGTCTGCCATCTAGTGGAAGGGAATAAAAATGAGCCATTACACCAGATTAGGAACTACAGCCCATTTCATGAAGTATGACGTCTTGTCGCAATTTTGCGACTTTGGCGCTTAGAGGGTTAAGGGTCCACAGAACAACATCCCAGGGAGCACTTTTAGTCCAGCGAAACAATAACGTTGTAATAAGGATGAATATTCCTTTGTTTACATTTCATTTCTTTGGGAGAGTTATTGTTCACCTCCGTTATGGAATAAATTACGCTCAAAAACAGCGTCTTGGTGGTAAAAAAACAACACGGTACTGTAGCATACAGTTTTACAAACAGAATGAGACCGTCCACGGAAAAAAAGTCTCAGAAAAGCGGAATATAGTTTATTTGAATTTGGCGCTCTCTCCTGAAAGAATGACGCACACTGTGACACAGCTGTCATCTGAGCGGTGCGTAACTTAGCGATCTGGTTTATCCATACATTTTTTATTTTTTTTCTTCTACATTTTTTATATGTGTGTGTGGGGAATGTGGCCATATCTGCATGATTATCATCTGTATGGACGGACATCAGCGTGTGATTACTTACTGCATGACCATGTCTGCCAATATTAGTTTATGTCTGGCAATCAGAATATATACATACATACTATATACAAAGCATTTTTTTCTATTTTATTTTCCTTTTTTATTACTCAAATAATTATTTTTGTATTTTTTAGTGCACAAATAAATCACTTATATGATGTCTAAAATTCTGTCTATTATTTTATAATTGAAAAACTATGCAGGAATATGTATAATGACTAAAATAGTTTGTATAATTCTGCAATCCATTTGGTGGTTATTTTTCCTCAAACAGGGGGGTGGGAGGACTATAAATAGTTTCAGAAAAAATATTGCAGGAATCTCATTTTTCATGGTATCTTCTTCAAATTTGAAATATGAACTCTGTGGCTTTCAATCCATTACTTTTCTGGATTGTTCCAGGACTTATTTCATGTATTTGTATATGATATAAAAAAACATTCAGTGTGGAAAAATATTTTTCAAGGCACGTCAGTGTCTATAACTTTTTATTTTTTTGAGCATTATCAACTCTGGATGATAGATAGTAAAGCCTAGAGTGTCTTTTTTCCAAAGATACCTAATTTGTTTGTGTAGCACACTTTGTCAGGAACTGTTATCGTTTTAATTTAGGTAGGTTATTTTCACCTGTGAGGCCCAAAATGGGGGGCGAAGGTTAACAGGTTAATAGACCTGTGTATGTGTTCTTGTTTTTTCGACCAAGCTCTACACTGGATATGGTACTGTGGCTTATATCTCGATAAAGAATGAGAAGGGTGACAAACACTGTTCCTTTCTAATGGCCAATTCAAGGGTGGCACCTTTAAAACAGATTACAATACCAAGAATGGAATTGACTGCTGCTGTTGGTGCAGTCAAAATTGACAAAATGATGCAACAAGAGTTACGCTTTAATCTTGAAGAATCAGTCTTTTGGATAGTAAAAACATATGGTGTTATTTTTAAATGTCTGGCAGTCAGGGCAATTCATAGAAGCTTGTAGCTCATAGCTCAAGTAGCTCATTCTTTAGACACAGTTTCTTGCATAAATGCCTTACGTCGCTTCATTTGTAGGAGAGGACAAGTTGCTATTATGCGTTCAGACCAAGGAACCAACTTTATCAGTGCGGACAAGGAATTGTGAGAAGCAATAACATCCTTAAATCAAAACAAAATACAAGATGCAATGAGCCAAAAAGGCATCTGGTGGATCTTTAACCCACCTGCAGCATCCCACCATGGAGGTGTGTGGGAAAGGCAAATTCATACTATAAGGAAAGTACTCACGTCTGTGTTAAAGCAACAAAACTTGGATGATGAAGGTCTTCAAACTGTCTTATGTGAAGTTGAAGCCATTGTTAATGACAGACCGATCACAAAGACATCAGATGATCCCAATGATCTTGATGCACTGACACCAAATCATATATTGTTGTTAAAAACACAGTCAATAGAAGATCTTTATGCACGTAGGCGTTGGAGGCAAGTGCAGTATCTTGCGGATTTATTCTGGAGCAGATGGACTGGTGAATACTTGCCTCAATTGCAAGAACATCAAAAATGGTCTAAGACCCACAGAAACCTTCAGATAGGAAATGTGATTCTCATAGTGGATCACTGTGCACTAGTGATGTTACGTTCGTGAACGAATCGTTCTTTTTGAACGAATCTTTTAGGTGAACGAATCATTCTCGTTCACGTAATCCATTGACTCATATTTCTCGTTCACTGAAATTCCTCCCTCCACCGCAGCGCGCCGCTATTGCGCGCATGCGTAGCTCTGGACCGTTTCATCTGTCAAAGAATGACTAAACCTCGAGCCAATAGCCTTCGAGTATGATACGAGGACGGAGCATGTGATTTGTTGAATCTAGTGAACGAATACGCCCTTCATTGAGTTGCTTTGAGTTTGAAAGAGTCAAATGAACTGTTACATACATACATCTCGTCTCATTATTACGTTCGTCGTTCGAACAACTGGTTCTTTTCATTCACGAACGAGTCGTTCGTGAATGAAAAGAAGCAGTTGTTCGAAACGAGTCAAATGAACTGTTACATACATCTCGTTCATGAAGGAAAAGAACCAGTTGTTCGAACGACGAACGTAATAATGACGACGTGCAAGCTGATCAGTGCAAGCTGATGGTTTAATTTAATAAAAGACAGCTTAAAATTTTAGTTTTTACTAAAATCTTCAAACTACATCAGGTAATCTGATAACTTCAAGATGAGTGGCACCAGAAAGAGAAGTGTATTATGGAATTATTTTAATGAGGTGTCTCCAACACAGGCTTTGTGTACAATTTGTAAAACACAGTTGTCATTTAAAGGAGGATCTACAGGTAACCTTAACAGGCATCTAAAGGTAAAGCATCCAACTGTGCAGCTGACACAAAGGGAAACTGAACAAGCGGAGGATACTGGAACATCCAGCAGTACCAGTACTGCTCAACCTCCTCCTACCTCACCTGCCACTACCAGCACATCTCATACAACTGTCCCATAGAGGCTGACATTTTTTCGGGAATCCCGCGGGTCACGGGAATCCCGCGGGAATCCCACGGGATGGGAAACAAAATCACTATTAATAACGTGATTGGGACGGGACTGGAAAAAATGTAAGCGGGAGTGGGCGGGACCGGGAATCGTAATAACACTATGATAACTATAACTATACAGAAATATACCTTTTAAATAAATAAACTAATTTTGAACTCAATACTAGTTGTCCTGTCTCTTTATGCTCTCCTCCTGTTTGCTTTGGTGTAGCCGGTTAAGTGAATGGTGTGCTCCACACACCCGTAACAGTTGGTGGCGATAGTGCCAACCACCAATAATGGTAGAGAAGAAGTAGGCTTCTTCACGCACTTTTTAGCCGTGAAAATCATAACCAAAATGGAGGCAGACGTGAAAGCTACACTGCAACGACTACTGTCTGAAAATAATAAGTCAGTTGTGCTCACGGATATTTCTGGGCGGTCTGAAATAACTAAAAATTTACGCGTTGAGAAAGATGGCATGAAAACGCCATACGCCAGCTGCAAAACTTGTAGACAAAAAAAAAAAAAAAAAACAACAACACGGGAGTGGGAGGGAATGGGAGTCATTCTTCTGGGATTGGGACGGGACGGGATTTCCCCCCAGTTTTTTTATGGGATTGGGATGGGACGGGATTTTTTTTGTGGGAGTGGGACGGGAGAGGTTTGAAAATGCACTCCCGTGTCACCCTCTACTGTCCCACACAGACGACGAGCAGGACAAGCCACCCTAACACATTTTGTGGCTCGGCCAATTGTGGCAACATCTGTTCCATCAGAAAGAGTTTTCACCAAGATGGGACAGATCATCTCTGAAAAAAGAAGCAGAATCAGCCCCTCTAAGGCCAGACAGCTGATGTTTTTGAATGCCAACTTTGAATAATCCTGTTTTGGTACCTGCTTATATGTCAGGGTCTTTTTTTCATGCTGCTCTGGGTTTTTTGCACTTTATATAGGGGATAAGCTACTGTTTACTACTGTTTATATTTGCACTAATGTTAACTTGCTGTTTTTAGTAATAGTGCAAATTATTTTTGCACTACTGTGTTTAGCTTGATTTAACTTTACACTAATTTTACCTGTTTTTCTTATATTTTATACTGTTTTAAAAAAAAACTTTACCTGACTATTGTATAGTGTAAGCACTGGTGTTTTGTGTGCATTTTGTTTTATTTATTTATATTATTGTTGTTTTATGTTTGAACAGTTACATACTTTTAAATAAAAAAATATTTCATTATGTTAGTCATGTCATGCACTTTTGTTTGTTTAAAAACTGTGAAACATAAAAAAAATATGGCAGTATTGATTATTTGCGTCACGTCATCCCATCTCATTTGCGTCACGTGACTCACGTCAGCAAATAGCATTTCAGCTCGGGTTTAGAAGGGGCATGTAATTGGTTGGATCGAACGAACGAATATAATAGCATCATTGACCGAGATGGCTCTGTTTTGAGTCTGAACGAGAGAGAGATCTCCCGTTCGTGAACGAATTGAACGAACTGGTAGCTATACCCAGTTCGTTTACCGGGTAGGTCGGCCATTCTGTCAATCTAGTTCATCAATCAGCAGAAAGCGGATGCAAAGCACAGGTATCCGTACTGTGCACGCTTGTTTATATTCATATTTTACATACAGAATAACTCCTCGTTTAACATAATCTCAGATTTGAACGTGTAAATCTCTGCCTAAACAATTAAATGTTAACTAGCCTATGCAAACAAATAAAAAAACACTTGTGCTTTGGTCATCCGAAAAGAGTGTAATTTAAAAGATAAAAAGAGTAATGACTTTGATCACTTATTTAGACTTATTTTATTCATTTAATGAGAAGGGCACAATTTTTAATGAAGCCAAATCGGTTTTTATTTTGTAACAAGTAAATACGTTAGTTGAACAACACATTTTGCCGCACATGCTGACGTATTTGTGCAATATGGAAAAATGGTCACTGAACGAATTAGTGAACGAATCTGAACGAATCATTTTGGTGAACGAACTAAAAATGAACGAGTCTCTGGAAAGAATCAAAATTTCCACCACTACTGTGCACCAAGAAACTCATGGATGATGGGCAGGATCATAAAGACTATGCCAGACTCAAATGGGACAGTAATACGTGTTGTGGTGCAAACGAAAATCAGTGCATTAGAAAGACCTATTAGTAAGATTTGATTGTTAGAAGAGACTGTTTAACTTTATATTTGTAACTGGAAACAATAGAAAATGAAAGAATTATTCTCAGTGTTTATGGCTCCATCAAAGTAACTGGTAATTGATATAGTCTCCCTCCTATACAATTAGGGGCAGGAATGTTAAAGCCATAACAGACATTATGCAAATATAAGAATAAAATTATTAAATTAATTTAAAATTATTAGAATTATTATTACTGCATTTGTATTTTTTATAATCTTTAAGAATGTTGATATTGTTATTATGTACTTTTATTATTTCCTTGCTAACTGAGGAGGAGACTAAGATGTCATATCCGAGTTAGTGGCGTAGCAAGCAAGAGATGGAGCAGTACAGTTTTTGACCATCGTTCCATATTGTATTGTTATATAAAGTTAAAAGATTGTTCCTGCTTTGAAGTACAAATAAACGGGAATCAAAAAGGAATATAACGACTTGGACGAGTTCGTCGCGTGTGGCTCTGGTGTTTCTGGTGGCTGTGATATGTTGTCCTGGCTTCCCTGGCTGTTTTCCAGAACGTCGTCCTTGGGTGCTGAGTCTTGGAGCCGTTGTAGTTTGTCACAGTCGGTCTGTGATGAGCTCTGTGGGCAGGTCTCAGCCGGATGTCCATGAGCAGTAGTTGTTTTGGCTGTGTGGTGTTATCAGTGTCCTTGTGGGATGTGTCAACCATGTGATATATTTTTTTTTAACATTGATTCAATGGTTGTTTTCTATCAAGGAGTTCATAATTTAACGACTCATCTGTGTATATATTTCATATATTGCCAGTCAACAATAGCAAAAGCACAGTTGCTTGTATTAAAGTATTTAGCAAATGGCTCTTTTCGGCTCGCCACGGCTCAGTTCGCTGGATCCGCTCCTCAGCTATCAACGAGAGGAACATCTGTACTTCCGTAACAGACAAAGAAAAGCCTTTCTTTTGGTTGTTAAAAAGCATACTGGCAATTAGAAATCATCCTTAACTCATTCTGTGAATATATATGTGTATATATTCAGATTTATATGGGAACATGTATGTGCAATATATGCACACAATAAATGATACCCTCATGAGACAGAAATAGATGAATATATGTATATCAAGTTTTATAAAACTTTGGGAATATTACATAACTCATGCTTCCACTAACTTTATATTGACAGGTTTTCCTAAACCAACTCTGACTGTTGAGCCTCAGAGTTCAGTGTTCACTGGAGACTCAGTTACTCTGAGATGTGAGGGGATTCAGTCACAGAATGGATGGGAGTTTCTCTGGAGAAAAGACTCAAACCCTGAATCTACTGGAGCTGCAACTAAAACAATCAATCCTGTGAAAGTCTCTGATGGAGGAGAGTACAGCTGCAGAGCACGAAGAGGAGGATATTACACAGATTACAGTAAACCAGAAGCAGTAACAATATACGGCAAGTATTATGAAGTATTATTAAGAATTTTAGGGGCCTAGCACCAAACTTGTGTTTCCCTTTTTTGTGCATATTACTTTGAATCTTTGGCTAAAAACAGGATTTTCCTTATTCTGATTTCAAAACAAAGTCTCCTTGACATTTTTTGGCTCATATGATCATCAATCCAGGCATTATATATAATTATTATTAATCACAATATTGTGATTAAACTTTCCCTCATGTAAACGCAATACTTCGATCTAAATAATGCGATGAAGCTCATAATCGCAGCAAGCATAATCGTATTAACATAGGTGGCGTACCCCGATTTTATGCACCTTAATCGCAGTATTGCCGCTCTGATCAAAGTGCACATGCGCTTGTGACATACATGAATAATGTGACACACCTGTAACACGGAGATTAGAAACGATGGCGGGGAAGAAAGCATCGCATTTCTGGGGAAAACACAACTAGCTGCCAGCAGTCTCTGTTCCTTACCCTCATCCAGAAACAGTATGTAGGCAAATAAACTCCATCACATTTCTATGGCACCGAAAAAGCGTAGAATACAGCCATACAAAATCATTATGCATTAGACGTAAATAAATTAAAACAGCGGCCAGTAACACACCTGCTCTTTCTGAGTCCATCATTTGTGCTGAGCAGTGGGGTATGTGAATAATGGCAGTAAAAAATAATAACCACAATTCTTAGCGAATAATACCAATAATAGAAATTGCATGTTAACAGGAGTAAGAGCTTTGCTCTTGACATGTAAACATCATAATACGATTAAGTCCTTGCTCTGATTATTGGAAATAATCGCATTATTCGTGCTCATGTAAACATAGTCATTGTGATTAACCAATCAGATCTGAAGAACCAGTTTACAGTTTTTGTGAATTTAGGCTTACAATCAGTGTCCATCATCTATCATTTCCTCTGAGTTTAGGTATTACTCGTGGTTATAAGGTTAGGTTTAGGTGTAGGGATATGGTCAAAACTAAATTTTGTTCCAGGGTCAACAATATATGTTGACCTAGGAACACATCTAACTCGGCAAAATCAGGGCATGCCAGAAGTAATATTTTACATTTTTTTCTATCGTTGACCTCTTTGCCGTTTTGAATGATATTGTGAACTGCTATACCTGAACAAAACTTTTGGCACAGTAGATCAAGCTCTGAAATGTTAACCTGAAGGTTGTGAGTTTGAATAGATAGATGATGCAGATAGAGGAGGCTACAGGCACACTGGGTTCCCACTTGTTCTGTAAATATTTGTGAAAGTTGCTGCTATCATAGCGAGGACCCGACACATATCCCTGAGAGCTGTTATCAGTTGTTTTTGGTTCACCTACAGCCGATGGAGGAGGGTTTGGTCCCTGGCGTTGTGGCAGCGGTTGAAGAGCTCTCACAGGAGGAGAAGGGAGAGCTGGGCCTGTAGGCTTTGGTGGTTGGGGGCCCGCCGTTTTTTAGTTGATATCTGGGGGCTTGCATCGAAAGAGTGGGAGAGTTTTGTCCCAGCATATACCAGTTCCTCCATTTTCTGTGAGAGGCTTAGAAGTGGAGATGCTGGAGAGAAGGATAATATTAAAGCCATTATAGACATTATGCAAATATGAGAATATTGAAGTAATGTTCAAATTATTATTACTACATTTGTATTTTTTATAATCTTTAAGAATGTTGATATTGTTATTATGTACTTTTATTATGTCCTTGCTAACTGAGGAGGAGACTAAGATGTCATAACCGAGTTAGTGGCGTAGCCAGCCAGAGACGGAGCAATACAGTTTTTGACATTCGTTCCATATTGTATTTTTATATAAAGTTAAACGATTGATCCATATTGTATTGTTATATAAAGTTAAAAGATTGTTCCTGCTTTGAAGTACAAATAAACGGGAATCAAAAAGGAATATAAAGACTTGGATGAGTTCGTCACGTCAGATTGGTTGCTTTAAACGAATGGTACCTTTGCAAAACTTTGATCAGGAGTGCCATAACATCTAATCAAAAACTTTACTCTTGAAGGACAAACGCTGAACGGATTATAAACTTTTGGAACTATTGTTTTTTTCTAACAAGATCTAGTTGATGGTCGTTAACGTCAAAGGATTATGCAATCACATGGATGTGGATTCACGTCAATTATGGAACAATGCACATCCCACTGCGCAAAGTTACGTCCATTGGATGTCTTTTTATGTCTTTTCACACGTTGAACGTGTTCTGTGCGTCCGATATAGACGTTCATGGAACCTCCATACAAGATTAAAAACTAGTTCAAATGTGGTCAGTGGACATATTTTTAACATAATTCAGGTTCATTTAGACATAATTTATACTGTTTCTGGACCAAATAAACACTCTCAGGATGCATTCCATTTAAACTCATATTATTTCAATGTAATTTCCATTTGTAATGGCAAAGCAACTCACAGACACTGTCCAAAAATCATGAAAATAAATGAATCTTCACTGAAACAGCATTAAATCTCTGAAGATCTCAGCAGAGGATGATTAAACAACTCCACAAACAGCATCACCAGCTTCACTCATTACTAACCAGACTGACTTTATTTCTGTCAGACATATTTAGCTTTTATTGTTAATTACCAGAGGTTTTATGTTGGCAGAGGTGGAAAGTCCAGGGGCCAAAGAGTAAAAATCCTGCCATATTTTTGTTCCACCCATGAACTCAGCAGCTGATTTCACCAGAGGTGAGAACAAGTCATTCCTTTCAAGTCACAAACAAGTCTCACGTCAAATCCCAAGTCCTCAAAGAGTTAAAGTTAATGATATAATTAAGTGACTAATTAAATGATGATTGAGCATTAGTGATGAACACCTGATGTTAACAATCAACTGAATCACTGAAGAAAAGAGAAAAACAAGAACTACAACTGACTTCAGCCACAGCCTGAGAAGCACCCGGCTGCAGCCTGCAGATCGAGGCGGGGCTGTACCTGGGGCGGGGCTGCACGTGTCGCCCCGCCCACAATGCTTCTCATTGGTTAGTGGCAAAGTAATGACGTCGGCGCCGCGGTAAACAGGAAATGCGGTTGAAACATAATTGGTAGCAATATATAATTATATAAAACAAACCTGTGAACCCATTAATTACTTATACCTGGTAAATTTATATAGTATTAAACAATAGGCTACATTGCAAATTTGTTAATCTTTGGAAAACATTTCATTATGTACATTTCCAAGCAAGAATCTAATTACTGCTTTTGACTTCATTGCAGTCGCAATGTCAACGAATATAGTTTATTTAAAACTTAAGTTTAAGTTATTTCTATTCATGTGTATTGGTCATTTACCACTTACAAGTTATTTATGGTCGTTTTTTATTTTAATTTCAGTATATGCTTTACTGTTACATGTATTATTAACATTTAAATAAAAGTTAAATATTCTCAGCAAGTGTCATGCCTTAAGATGTTATTAAAATTAATGGTAACACTTTACAATAAGGTTCATTAAACATTAATGTATTAACTAACATGAACTATAACCATGAGCAATACAATTGTTATTGTATTTACTAATCTTCGTTTACATTAGTTATTGAAAATACAGTAGTTTATTGTTTATGTTAGTTAACTGTATAAGTGCAGTTCATTATTAGTTCATGTTAACTAATGAACCATATTGTTACCAAATTAATAATTTATGGATTTACTTGATAATGAAAAGCTTATGGTAAAAATACCAGCATTGTTTGTATATGAATAACATGCCAAGACAATTATTTCCTTGTTATTTATTTAGGTATGAAACAGTTTAATTCTGATAAAGAATGGTGACATTTGTACATATGTATATGTAGGGCAGAAGCACGCAGAGAGCGAGAGGGCTACATATATAACACATTTTTTTGTACATATAAATGTCTGGTTAAACATGAACATCCTTTACACACTTTCTTCCTTTATTACTTAATCTCCTTTAATCATTAAACCTTCCTTCTTTATACACTTTACTGGCACATGAAACAGCAGTCTGGGTCCTCTATGCTGTCGTAGCATCCTCTCAGGTAACCACGCTTCCCATTACCGTAAAAACCTGAGCAGGATTTGAACAAGGTTTTACATGTGTTACACTCTTTATTTTCAAAAGGCACCCCCAATTCAGCCTTTGATGTTTCATTTTAACCAATGAAACATCAACATCTGATAATCTGTAATTCTCAATAACAGCAGGTGTTCATCACTAACGCTCAATCATCATTTAATTAGTCTCTTAATTATCTCATTAACTTTAACTCTTTGAGGACTTTGGTTATGACTTGAAGACTTGTTTGTGACTTGAAAGGAATGTCTCGGTTCCTCCTCTGGTGAAATCAGCTGCTGAGTTGATGGGTGGAACAATAATATGGCAGGACTTTTATTCTTTGGCCCCTGAACTCTCCACTTCTGGATGGTGGTATTTGTTTCATTGTGGTTTGATTTAGTTCGGATCTTGGACCTCGTACTTCTTGCATTAAACTCAATTGTTGTGGTAAAGAAAGCTGAAGTCAAGTGTTATCATTTTCTTGGTAATGATGATAAAAACATAACAAAATGAACATCTAATTTTGTGTTTTAAAAGGTATATTTACAATTACGGATAAAAAAGCATGTACACAGAGTACAATCAAAACAAAAAAGCTTGCAAATTAAGGCAGAGTTTATACTATGAACCCACCCATCATGCATTGCAGCATGAAGCATTGTTTGTTTTGATTGTCCCGTTGTTGTGATTCATGTGCAAAATCGTGATGTCTGTGTGTGACTACATGATATGTTTACTCACAATATCTCACACACATGCGTTTTGTCCATCTTCAGAATAAGTGATAATTTTAATGCTCTTGGTATCTGTACTGCAGGTCCTTGAGGTTGAGTGGATATAAATGTCCAAACTAAAGCCTTAAATACTCATTTTAAAACAACTTTACAACAGGAAGCTGACACCACCTGATTTCTTTTTAGCTTAGCCTTCTTTGCTGCAACTACACTATATCACAAACACACTTATAGCAACCAGAAAAAACTGACACAAGGACCAAGAACCCAACTAAAGCAAACACTGCCCACCACAATGGTGACTTCAAATGAAACATATCAACATCTGTTAATTCTCAATAAGAGCTTCTCTAGAGGTCTGACAGAAATAAAGTTAATCTAATGAATGAAGATGGTGATGCTGTTTGTGGAGATGTTTGATCCTTCTTTGGTGAGATCTTCAGAGATTTAATGTCTTTGATTTGCAGTTGATTTGACCGAATGCTCAATCATCAGTTATTTGATAATTTAATTATCTCATAAACTTCAACACTGTTTCAGTAAAGATTCTTTTATTTTTATACTTTTTGGACAGTGTCTGTGAGTTTCTTTGCAATTACAAATGGAAGCTACATTGAAATAACATGAGTTTAAATCTAATGCATCCTGTGAGTGTTTATTTGGTCCAGAAACACTATACATTAAGTCTAAATTAACCTTAAATGATGTTGAAAATATGTCCACTGACCACATTTGAACTAGTTTTTAACCTTGTATGGAGGATCCATGAACGTCTATATTGGACGCGTAGAACACGTCAAAAAAAGACGTCATTAAAAATTGGATTCTGGCTCTTCAGTGGACGTCTTTTCAACGTGTGCAAAGACTTCAAAAAGACGTCTTTTGGACGTAACTTTGCCCAGTGCGATGGCGTGCACGAGACATTTAAAAAGTATTGTGCATGACCCAGTCAGTTGGAATATCCTGTTTTGAAGGACATTTTACTTAAACAGTTATTTGTGCGCTGTTTCTGCAAAATGGAGGACGATGACTCAGCACATTGCTGTACAGATTTTCACCACAAGATGGCAAAGGATACCTTGCAAATGGAAGAAGCTTCCGACTTCCGACCGAAAAGGACACTTAAGGTAACTGAAAAGGCATAAGAACTAAAGTTGCACAATCTCATAAAGGACAGAAGAGCAAAACCTGGCCAGATTACCAAACTAATGAATTAAATTGATAGTCTTAAAGATGATGAGAGGAATTTGAATGATGTTGATTGAGGAAAAGCTTCAGAGAACCTTTTCAGAGTTAAATATAGAATTCAATTGCCTCAATGCTGAATTAGGAGTGCTTCTGTCTGAAGAAGAAAGGAAGGCAGATCATGATACCTGGTTTCAGCCTAAAGCTGAATATATTGAGGAGTTTGTAAAACAGACACAAACTTGGATTCTTACAAACAAAGAAAAGATAGAAGCTTTTAACATTGGACCTGAAGACCTGAAGAAGTGTTTCAGTTGTTTCATCGCAAAGACACAAAACGAATTATGGGTCTGTTGTTGGACGAATGTCAAATGCTTCCAGTCGCAGTTCAAGTTCTACAGCTCACCTTAAACAAGAAGCAAAACATGCAGCATTATTAGCACGTGCTGCAGCTTTGAAAAAGAAACAATTCATTGAGCAAGAGGTGGAGAAATTGAAGGCAGAACAAGAGCAGTTGGAGATTGATAAAGAAATTGCAGCTTCTTTTGCCAAGCTCAAGGTATTTAAAGACTACAACCTCCTGCTTGAAAACAAGAGTGAATGTCAATCAAACAATGCAAATGTACATTTTACGAAGGAACAGAAAGAGCCTTCCCTTGTGGAACAGCATAGTAAAAGAGACCTGACACCACCGTCTTCCTAGAGAACCCACAGTACGCGATCTAGAAAAGAACTTGTCAAAGATAGAAGTTCTGGGGAACTTGAAGGTAATTTATATAGAGTGATGCAACGACAGAACGAGATCACTGAGATGTTTGTCAACCTTCGCCCCCATTGGGCCTCACAGGTGAAAATAACCTACCTAAATTAAAACGGTAACAGTTCCTGACAAAGTGTGCTACACAAACAAATTATGTATCTTTGGAAAGAAGACACTCTAGGCTTTACTATCTATCATTCAGAGTTGATCATGTTCAAAAATATAAAAAGTTATAGACACTGACGTGCCTTGAAAAATATTTTTCCACACTGAATGTTTTTTTATTTCATATACAAATACATGAAATAAGTCCTGGAGCAATCCAGAAAAGTAATGGATTGAAAGCCACAGAGTTCATATTTCAAATTTGAAGAAGATACCATGAAAAATGAGATTCCTGCAATATTTTTCTGAAACTATTTATAGTCCCCCCACCCCCCTGTTTGAGGAAAAATAACCACCAAATGGATTGCAGAATTATACAAACTATTTTAGTCATTATACATGTTCCTGCATAGTTTTTCAATTATAAAATAATAGACAGAATTTTAGACATCATATAAGTGATTTATTTGAGCACTAAAAAATACAAAAATAATTATTTGAGTAATAAAAAAGGAAAAACAAATAGAAAAAAAATGCTTTGTATATAGTATGTATATATTCTGATTGCCAGACATAAACTAATATTGGCAGACATGGTCATACAGTCAGTAATCACACGCTGATGTGCTTCCATACAGATGATAATCATACAGATGGGCCATATAAACAATAATAGCTGATCATTGAATCACAATGATAGCCGTCATAGAGTCGGTAATAAACAAGCTGATGTGCGTCCATACATATGATAATCATGCAGATACGGCCACATTCCCCACACAATACACACACACACACACATATAAAAAATGTTGAAGATTTTATGGATAAAGCAGATCGCTAAGTTACGCCCCGCTCAGATGACAGCTGCGTCACAGCGTGCGTCACTCAGGAGAGAGCGCCAAATTCAAATAATCTATATTTCGCTTTTCTGAGACTTTTTTTTCTGTGGACGGTCTCATTCTGTTTGTAAAACTGTATGCTACAACACCGTGATGTTTTTTTACCGCCAAGACGCTGTTTTTGAGAGTAATTTATTCCATCGTGAGTTATTGTTGGTCGTTGATTACTTTTATGGCCACAGATAGTGAAAGTATTATTTATTCCGGAATGTTGCCTTCCTGTTAATAGACCTGTGTATGTGTTCTTGTTTTTTCGACCAAGCTTTACACTGGATATGGTACTGTGGCTTATATCTCGATAAAGAATGACAAGGGTGACAAACACTGTTCTTTTCTAATGGCCAATTCAAGGGTGGCACCTTTAAAACAGATTACAATACCAAGAATGGAATTGACTGCTGCTGTTGTTGCAGTCAAAATGGACAAAATGATGCAACAAGAGTTACGCTTGAATCTTGAAGAATCAGTCTTTTGGACGGATAGTATGACTGTGTTGAAGTACGTTGAGAACCAGAATACTCTGTTTAAAACCTTTGTAGCTAACCGTCTAGCAGTCTTACAGGAATCCACTACAGCAATCAGTGGAGGTATGTAAACACAATATTGAATCAAGCGGTTAATGCTTCCAGGGGTATGAGAGCAGAAGCATTCATCAGATGTGAGAGTTGGATACAAGGACCAAGTTACTTGTTGAAGGATGAACAATTAGGGGCCGGAATGTTAAAGCCATAACAGACATTATGCAAATATAAGAATAAAATTATTAAATTAATTTAAAATTATTAGAATTGTTATTACCGCATTAGTATTTTTTATAATCTTTAAGAATGTTGATATTGTTATTATGTACTTTTATTATGTCCTTGCTAACTGAGGAGGAGACTAAGATGTCATATCCGAGTTAGTGGCGTAGCAAGCAAGAGATGGAGCAATACAGTTTTTGTCCATCGTTCCATATTGTATTGTTATATAAAGTTAAAAGATTGATCCATATTGTATTGTTATATAAAGTTAAAAGATAGTTCCTGCTTTGAAGTACAAATAAACGGGAATAAAAAAGGAATATAACGACTTGGATGAGTTCGTCGCGTCAGATTGGTTGCTTTAAACGAATGGTACATTTGCAAAACTTTGATCAGGAGTGCCATAACAGATAATGTGTCTGGTGAGCGGGGCTCTGGCTCTGGTGTTTCTGGTGGCTGTGATATGTTGTCCTGGCTTCCCTGGCTGTTTTTCATAAAGTCGTCCTTGGGTGCTGAGTCTTGGAGCCGTTGTAGTTTGTCACAGTCGGTCTGTGATGAGCTCTGTGGGCAGGTCTCAGCCGGGATGTCCATGAGCAGTAGTTGTTTTGGCTGTGTGGTGTTATCAGTGTCCTTGTGGGATGTGTCAACCACATGATGACTCGAAAGCTGATATGAAGTCCTGTGGTCACTCATATTCTGTCCAGGTGTGTGTGTGTGTGCCATTCAGGTTGAGTGGATCGGCACACACCACTGAAGGATGACGGAGGGAGAAATAGATATTGTCCTTTATCACTCTTGCATTTGTTTGGGTGGAGGCCATCCAGTTTAAACAGTTGTCTATGGCCCCAGAAAAGATTGACGTTGTCGATGAAGTTGACTCCTTTTGTACTGCAGGTTCTTTGTAGCCATGTGTTCAGCCCACACTGTTAACCCTTGCTGTAGAAAAATGGCCAAATTTTGACAGTAACATACCATTTTCTATAAACACAGTAATATACTGTAGAAAACAATGCATTCTGGGTAATATTTGTCATTTTCGAGAAAACAGCCTACAGTAATATACTGTGATGTAACAGAGCTCAAAGTCGACACTCAGAGACTGTTAAAAATCATACCCTATACCCTCATTCACTATTCCCTACATGAGTTTACTTGACTGAGTGAATGAAAGGAAGTGTGAACACAAACCCTGATGAACACCTGATGATAACAAGCAGAATCACTGAAGAACAGAGAAACAAGAACAGAAAAAGAGAGAAACAATCAGAAACACAAGAACAACAAGTCCAGCTTTAAGACCCTTTAGAGTGTGAAACCAGTTTGGTTTTATTTAAAATAATAACAGTTTTTATTGAAAATAATAAAGTTTGTACTTATCGTTTTGGAAGTCAGGGTTTGCTTTAGTGGTGCCCTTGAACCTTGACTTTTACCATGAGATGTAATTTTCTGTCTGCTGTATCTGTTTGTTCCAGCAAGACTAATTGAATCAGGTGGTTTTGGTTATTTTGTGATGACGCTATTATTAGAGTTTTCTCGTCTGAATTTCTGATCTTAACCAGTGTTAAATATTTTAATTATAAGGGTGTTTTTCTGTATTGATTGCAGTAGTTCTGTGATTCTACAGTATGAGAAAAAAACATGATGGTTTGTTGAAATTTCAATTTTTTTCAACATTATATGCAGGTGCAAAAGTGATTTTGATTCAGTGTAATTAACATTTGACAAATATTTTTTTTTAACATTGATTCAATGGTTGTTTTCTATCAAGGAGTTCATAATTTAACGACTCATCTGTGTATATATTTCATATATTGCCAGTCAACAATAGCAAAAGCACAGTTGCTTGTATTAAAGTATTTAGCAAATGGCTCTTTTCGGCTCGCCACGGCTCAGTTCGCTGGATCCGCTCCTCAGCTATCAACGAGAGGAACATCTGTACTTCCGTAACAGACAAAGAAAAGCCTTTTTTTTTGGTTGTTAAAAAGCATACTGGCAATTAGAAATCATCCTTAACTCATTCTGTGAATATATATGTGTATATATTCAGATTTATATGGGAACATGTATGTGCAATATATGCACACAATAAATGATACCCTCATGAGACAGAAATAGATGAATATATGTATATCAAGTTTTATAAAACTTTGGGAATATTACATAACTCATGCTTCCACTAACTTTATATTGACAGGTTTTCCTAAACCAACTCTGACTGTTGAGCCTCAGAGTTCAGTGTTCACTGGAGACTCAGTTACTCTGAGATGTGAGGGGATTCAGTCACAGAATGGATGGGAGTTTCTCTGGAGAAAAGACTCAAACCCTGAATCTACTGGAGCTGCAACTAAAACAATCAATCCTGTGAAAGTCTCTGATGGAGGAGAGTACAGCTGCAGAGCACGAAGAGGAGGATATTACACAGATTACAGTAAACCAGAAGCAGTAACAATATACGGCAAGTATTTCAGTTTTCTCTGAGAACACAATGAAAATGATTTAGCAACATATTAAGTGATTATAATAGAACAACACTTCAGTCTAACTTGATTTGTCATGTTTTACAATCAAGTGTTCTTACAGTAAAACACATTTAATTTGTATTTATTAAATCATTTATCACATTATTTTCATTGTGAATTTTTTTTCATTGTACAGAAAGACCAAAACTCAAAGTGACCATTAAACCTGCTCAACATGTGTTCAGAGGAGAGACAGTCACTCTCAGATGTGACATATATGCTGAAGGAGTCACTAGCTGGAGCTACAGATGGTATAAAGAAGGTTTAAGCAGTGTTTTCAGTTATCGACAGGAACACACATTCAGTTCTGTTACTGAGTCTGACGCAGGTAAATACTCCTGTTATGGATCAGAGACAGGAGGATCACGCTGGTCACACATCAATGATGCAGTTACACTGACAGTATCAGGTGAGCTTCATCATCTCTTCATACACAGTAACAGTACATACAAACACACATTTAACGTGTTATTATTGAGCTTTTCTCAATTTCAGCCCCTAGAGCAGTTTTAAGTGTTTTCTAAGTGGTTCAGAAAAACTAAAAAGGGTTCAGAATTTTAGGGGCCTAGCACCAAACTTGTGTTTCCCTTTTTTGTGCATATTACTTTGAATCTTTGGCTAAAAACAGGATTTTCCTTATTCTGATTTCAAAACAAAGTCTCCTTGACATTTTTTGGCTCATATGATCATCAATCCAGGCATTATATATAATTATTATTAATCACAATATTGTGATTAAACTTTCCCTCATGTAAACGCAATACTTCGATCTAAATAATGCGATGAAGCTCATAATCGCAGCAAGCATAATCGTATTAACATAGGTGGCGTACCCCGATTTTATGCACCTTAATCGCAGTATTGCCGCTCTGATCAAAGTGCACATGCGCTTGTGACATACATGAATAACGTGACACACACCTGTAATACGGAGATTAGAAACGATGGCGGGGAAGAAAGAATCACATTTCTGGGGAAAACACAACTAGCTGCCAGCAGTCTCTGTTCCTTACCCTCATCCAGAAACAGTATGTAGGCAAATAAACTCCATCACATTTCTATGGCACCGAAAAAGCGTACAATACAGCCATACAAAATCATTATGCATTAGACGTAAATAAATTAAAACAGCGGCCAGTAACACACCTGCTCTTTCTGAGTCCATCATTTGTGCTGAGCAGTGGGGTATGTGAATAATGGCAGTAAAAAATAATAACCACAATTCTTAGCGAATAATACCAATAATAGAAATTGCATGTTAACAGGAGTAAGAGCTTTGCTCTTGACATGTAAACATCATAATACGATTAAGTCCTTGCTCTGATTATTGGAAATAATCGCATTATTCGTGCTCATGTAAACATAGTCATTGTGATTAACCAATCAGATCTGAAGAACCAGTTTACAGTTTTTGTGAATTTAGGCTTACAATCAGTGTCCATCATCTATCATTTCCTCTGAGTTTAGGTATTACTCGTGGTTATAAGGTTAGGTTTAGGTGTAGGGATATGGTCAAAACTAAATTTTGTTCCAGGGTCAACAATATATGTTGACCTAGGAACACATCTAACTCGGCAAAATCAGGGCATGCCAGAAGTAATATTTTACATTTTTTTCTATCGTTGACCTCTTTGCCGTTTTGAATGATATTGTGAACTGCTATACCTGAACAAAACTTTTGGCACAGTAGATCAAGCTCTGAAATGTTAACCTGAAGGTTGTGAGTTTGAATAGATAGATGATGCAGATAGAGGAGGCTACAGGCACACTGGGTTCCCACTTGTTCTGTAAATATTTGTGAAAGTTGCTGCTATCATAGCGAGGACCCGACACATATCCCTGAGAGCTGTTATCAGTTGTTTTTGGTTCACCTACAGCCGATGGAGGAGGGTTTGGTCCCTGGCGTTGTGGCAGCGGTTGAAGAGCTCTCACAGGAGGAGAAGGGAGAGCTGGGCCTGTAGGCTTTGGTGGTTGGGGGCCCGCCGTTTTTTAGTTGATATCTGGGGGCTTGCATCGAAAGAGTGGGAGAGTTTTGTCCCAGCATATACCAGTTCCTCCATTTTCTGTGAGAGGCTTAGAAGTGGAGATGCTGGAGAGAAGGATAATATTAAAGCCATTATAGACATTATGCAAATATGAGAATATTGAAGTAATGTTCAAATTATTATTACTACATTTGTATTTTTTATAATCTTTAAGAATGTTGATATTGTTATTATGTACTTTTATTATGTCCTTGCTAACTGAGGAGGAGACTAAGATGTCATAACCGAGTTAGTGGCGTAGCCAGCCAGAGACGGAGCAATACAGTTTTTGACATTCGTTCCATATTGTATTGTTATATAAAGTTAAAAGATTGTTCCTGCTTTGAAGTACAAATAAACGGGAATCAAAAAGGAATATAACGACTTGGATGAGTTCGTCACGTCAGATTGGTTGCTTTAAACGAATGGTACATTTGCAAAACTTTGATCAGGAGTGCCATAACATCTAATCAAAAACTTTGCTCTTGAAGGACAAACGCTGAACGGATTATAAACTTTTGGAACTATTGTTTTTTTCTAACAAGATCTAGTTGATGGTCGTTAACGTCAAAGGATTATGCAATCACATGGATGTGGATTCACGTCAATTATGGAACAATGCACATCCCACTGCGCAAAGTTACGTCCATTGGATGTCTTTTTATGTCTTTTCACACGTTGAACGTGTTCTGTGCGTCCGATATAGACGTTCATGGAGCCTCCATACAAGATTAAAAACTAGTTCAAATGTGGTGAGTGGACATATTTTTAACATAATTTAAGGTTCATTTAGACATAAGTTATGGACCAAATAAACACTCTCAGGATGCATTCCATTTAAACTCATATTATTTCAATGTAATTTCCATTTGTAATGGCAAAGCAACTCACAGACACTGTCCAAAAATCATGAAAATAAATGAATCTTCACTGAAACAGCATTAAATCTCTGAAGATCTCAGCAGAGGAGGATTAAACAACTCCACAAACAGCATCACCAGCTTCACTCATTACTAACCAGACTGACTTTATTTCTGTCAGACATATTTAGCTTTTATTGTTAATTACCAGAGGTTTTATGTTGGCAGAGGTGGAAAGTCCAGGGGCCAAAGAGTAAAAATCCTGCCATATTTTTGTTCCACCCATGAACTCAGCAGCTGATTTCACCAGAGGTGAGAACAAGTCATTCCTTTCAAGTCACAAACAAGTCTCACGTCAAATCCCAAGTCCTCAAAGAGTTAAAGTTAATGATATAATTAAGTGACTAATTAAATGATGATTGAGCATTAGTGATGAACACCTGATGTTAACAATCAACTGAATCACTGAAGAAAAGAGAAAAACAAGAACTACAACTGACTTCAGCCACAGCCTGAGAAGCACCCGGCTGCAGCCTGCAGATCGAGGCGGGGCTGTACCTGGGGCGGGGCTGCACGTGTCGCCCCGCCCACAATGCTTCTCATTGGTTAGTGGCAAAGTAATGACGTCGGCGCCGCGGTAAACAGGAAATGCGGTTGAAACATAATTGGTAGCAATACATAATTATATAAAACAAACCTGTGAACCCGTTAATTACTTATACCTGGTAAATTTATATAGTATTAAACAATAGGCTACATTGCAAATGTGTTAATCTTTGGAAAACATTTCATTATGTACATTTCCAAGCAAGAATCTAATTACTGCTTTTGACTTCATTGCAGTCGCAATGTCAACGAATATAGTTTATTTAAAACTTAAGTTTAAGTTATTTCTATTCATGTGTATTGGTCATTTACCACTTACAAGTTATTTATGGTCGTTTTTTATTTTAATTTCAGTATATGCTTTACTGTTACATGTATTATTAACATTTAAATAAAAGTTAAATATTCTCAGCAAGTGTCATGCCTTAAGATGTTATTAAAATTAATGGTAACACTTTACAATAAGGTTCATTAAACATTAATGTATTAACTAACATGAACTATAACCATGAGCAATACAATTGTTATTGTATTTACTAATCTTCGTTTACATTAGTTATTGAAAATACAGTAGTTTATTGTTTATGTTAGTTAACTGTATAAGTGCAGTTCATTATTAGTTCATGTTAACTAATGAACCATATTGTTACCAAATTAATAATTTACGGATTTACTTGATAATGAAAAGCTTATGGTAAAAATACCAGCATTGTTTGTATATGAATAACATGCCAAGACAATTATTTCCTTGTTATTTATTTAGGTATGAAACAGTTTAATTCTGATAAAGAATGGTGACATTTGTACATATGTATATGTAGGGCAGAAGCACGCAGAGAGCGAGAGGGCTACATATATAACACATTTTTTTGTACATATAAATGTCTGGTTAAACATGAACATCCTTTACACACTTTCTTCCTTTATTACTTAATCTCCTTTAATCATTAAACCTTCCTTCTTTATACACTTTACTGGCACATGAAACAGCAGTCTGGGTCCTCTATGCTGTCGTAGCATCCTCTCAGGTAACCACGCTTCCCATTACCGTAAAAACCTGAGCAGGATTTGAACAAGGTTTTACATGTGTTACACTCTTTAATTTCAAAAGGCACCCCCAATTCAGCCTTTGATGTTTCATTTTAACCAATGAAACATCAACATCTGATCCTCTGTAATTCTCAATAACAGCAGGTGTTCATCACTAACGCTCAATCATCATTTAATTAGTCTCTTAATTATCTCATTAACTTTAACTCTTTGAGGACTTTGGTTATGACTTGAAGACTTGTTTGTGACTTGAAAGGAATGTCTTGGTTCCTCCTCTGGTGAAATCAGCTGCTGAGTTCATGGGTGGAACAATAATATGGCAGGACTTTTATTCTTTGGCCCCTGAACTCTCCACTTCTGGATGTTGGTATTTGTTTCATTGTGGTTTGATTTAGTTCGGATCTTGGACCTCGTACTTCTTGCATTAAACTCAATTGTTGTGGTAAAGAAAGCTGAAGTCAAGTGTTATCATTTTCTTGGTAATGATGATAAAAACATAAAATGAACATCTGATGTTGTGTTTTAAAAGGTATATTTACAATTACGGATAAAAAAGCATGTACACAGAGTACAATCAAAACAAAAAAGCTTGCAAATTAAGGCAGAGTTTATACTATGAACCCACCCATCATGCATTGCAGCATGAAGCATTGTTTGTTTTGATTGTCCCGTTGTTGTGATTCATGTGCAAAATCGTGATGTCTGTGTGTGACTACATGATATGTTTACTCACAATATCTCACACACATGCGTTTTGTCCATCTTCAGAATAAGTGATAATTTTAATGCTCTTGGTATCTGTACTGCAGGTCCTTGAGGTTGAGTGGATATAAATGTCCAAACTAAAGCCTTAAATACTCATTTTAAAACAACTTTACAACAGGAAGCTGACACCACCTGATTTCTTTTTAGCTTAGCCTTCTTTGCTGCAACTACACTATATCACAAACACACTTATAGCAACCAGAAAAAACTGACACAAGGACCAAGAACCCAACTAAAGCAAACACTGCCCACCACAATGGTGACTTCAAATGAAACATATCAACATCTGTTAATTCTCAATAAGAGCTTCTCTAGAGGTCTGACAGAAATAAAGTTAATCTAATGAATGAAGATGGTGATGCTGTTTGTGGAGATGTTTGATCCTTCTTTGGTGAGATCTTCAGAGATTTAATGTCTTTGATTTGCAGTTGATTTGACCGAATGCTCAATCATCAGTTATTTGATCATTTAATTATCTCATAAACTTCAACACTGTTTCAGTAAAGATTCTTTTATTTTCATAATTTTTGGACAGTGTCTGTGAGTTTCTTTGCAATTACAAATGGAAGTTACATTGAAATAACATGAGTTTAAATCTAATGCATCCTGTGAGTGTTTATTTGGTCCAGAAACACTATACATTAAGTCTAAATTAACCTTAAATTGAAAATGTGTCAACTGACCACATTTGAACTAGTTTTTAACCTTGTATGGAGGATCCATGAACGTCTATATTGGACGCGTAGAACACGTCAAAAAAAGACGTCATTAAAAATTTGATTCTGGCTCTTCAGTGGACGTCTTTTCAACGTGTGCAAAGACTTCAAAAAGACGTCTTTTGGACGTAACTTTGCCCAGTGCGATGGCGTGCACGAGACATTTAAAAAGTATTGTGCATGACCCAGTCAGTTGGAATATCCTGTTTTGAAGGACATTTTACTTAAACAGTTATTTGTGCGCTGTTTCTGCAAAATGGAGGACGATGACTCAGCACATTGCTGTACAGATTTTCACCACAAGATGGCAAAGGATACCTTGCAAATGGAAGAAGCTTCCGACTTCCGACCGAAAAGGACACTTAAGGTAACTGAAAAGGCATAAGAACTAAAGTTGCACAATCTCATAAAGGACAGAAGAGCAAAACCTGGCCAGATTACCAAACTAATGAATTAAATTGATAGTCTTAAAGATGATGAGAGGAATTTGAATGATGTTGATTGAGGAAAAGCTTCAGAGAACCTTTTCAGAGTTAAATATAGAATTCAATTGCCTCAATGCTGAATTAGGAGTGCTTCTGTCTGAAGAAGAAAGGAAGGCAGATCATGATACCTGGTTTCAGCCTAAAGCTGAATATATTGAGGAGTTTGTAAAACAGACACAAACTTGGATTCTTACAAACAAAGAAAAGATAGAAGCTTTTAACATTGGACCTGAAGACCTGAAGAAGTGTTTCAGTTGTTTCATCGCAAAGACACAAAACGAATTATGGGTCTGTCGCTGGACGAATGTCAAATGCTTCCAGTCGCAGTTCAAGTTCTACAGCTCACCTTAAACAAGAAGCAAAACATGCAGCATTATTAGCACGTGCTGCAGCTTTGAAAAAGAAACAATTCATTGAGCAAGAGGTGGAGAAATTGAAGGCAGAACAAGAGCAGTTGGAGATTGATAAAGAAATTGCAGCTTCTTTTGCCAAGCTCAAGGTATTTAAAGACTACAACCTCCTGCTTGAAAACAAGAGTGAATGTCAATCAAACAATGCAAATGTACATTGTACGAAGGAACAGAAAGAGCCTTCCCTTGTGGAACAGCATAGTAAAAGAGACCTGACACCACCGTCTTCCTAGAGAACCCACAGTACGCGATCTAGAAAAGAACTTGTCAAAGATAGAAGTTCTGGGGAACTTGAAGGTAATTTATATAGAGTGATGCAACGACAGAACGAGATCACTGAGATGTTTGTCAACCTTCGCCCCCATTGGGCCTCACAGGTGAAAATAACCTACCTAAATTAAAACGGTAACAGTTCCTGACAAAGTGTGCTACACAAACAAATTATGTATCTTTGGAAAGAAGACACTCTAGGCTTTACTATCTATCATTCAGAGTTGATCATGTTCAAAAATATAAAAAGTTATAGACACTGACGTGCCTTGAAAAATATTTTTCCACACTGAATGTTTTTTTATTTCATATACAAATACATGAAATAAGTCCTGGAGCAATCCAGAAAAGTAATGGATTGAAAGCCACAGAGTTCATATTTCAAATTTGAAGAAGATACCATGAAAAATGAGATTCCTGCAATATTTTTCTGAAACTATTTATAGTCCTCCCACCCCCCTGTTTGAGGAAAAATAACCACCAAATGGATTGCAGAATTATACAAGCTATTTTAGTCATTATACATGTTCCTGCATAGTTTTTCAATTATAAAATAATAGACAGAATTTTAGACATCATATAAGTGATTTATTTGAGCACTAAAAAATACAAAAATAATTATTTGAGTAATAAAAAAGGAAAAAAAAATAGAAAAAAAATGCTTTGTATATAGTATGTATATATTCTGATTGCCAGACATAAACTAATATTGGCAGACATGGTCATACAGTCAGTAATCACACGCTGATGTGCTTCCATACAGATGATAATCATACAGATGGGCCATATAAACAATAATAGCTGATCATTGAATCACAATGATAGCCGTCATAGAGTCGGTAATAAACAAGCTGATGTGCGTCCATACATATGATAATCATGCAGATACGGCCACATTCCCCACACAATACACACACACACATATAAAAAATGTAGAAGATTTTATGGATAAAGCAGATCGCTAAGTTACGCCCCGCTCAGATGACAGCTGCGTCACAGCGTGCGTCACTCAGGAGAGAGCGCCAAATTCAAATAATCTATATTTCGCTTTTCTGAGACTTTTTTTTCTGTGGACGGTCTCATTCTGTTTGTAAAACTGTATGCTACAACACCGTGATGTTTTTTTACCGCCAAGACGCTGTTTTTGAGCGTAATTTATTCCATCGTGAGTTATTGTTGGTCGTTGATTACTTTTATGGCCACAGATAGTGAAAGTATTATTTATTCCGGAATGTTGCCTTCCTGTTAATAGACCTGTGTATGTGTTCTTGTTTTTTCGACCAAGCTTTACACTGGATATGGTACTGTGGCTTATATCTCGATAAAGAATGACAAGGGTGACAAACACTGTTCTTTTCTAATGGCCAATTCAAGGGTGGCACCTTTAAAACAGATTACAATACCAAGAATGGAATTGACTGCTGCTGTTGTTGCAGTCAAAATGGACAAAATGATGCAACAAGAGTTACGCTTTAATCTTGAAGAATCAGTCTTTTGGACGGATAGTATGACTGTGTTGAAGTACGTTGAGAACCAGAATACTCTGTTTAAAACCTTTGTAGCTAACCGTCTAGCAGTCTTACAGGAATCCACTACAGCAATCAGTGGAGGTATGTAAACACAATATTGAATCAAGCGGATAATGCTTCCAGGGGTATGAGAGCAGAAGCATTCATCAGATGTGAGAGTTGGATACAAGGACCAAGTTACTTGTTGAAGGATGAACAATTAGGGGCCGGAATGTTAAAGCCATAACAGACATTATGCAAATATAAGAATAAAATTATTAAATTAATTTAAAATTATTAGAATTGTTATTACCGCATTAGTATTTTTTATAATCTTTAAGAATGTTGATATTGTTATTATGTACTTTTATTATGTCCTTGCTAACTGAGGAGGAGACTAAGATGTCATATCCGAGTTAGTGGCGTAGCAAGCAAGAGATGGAGCAGTACAGTTTTTGTCCATCGTTCCATATTGTATTGTTATATAAAGTTAAAAGATTGATCCATATTGTATTGTTATATAAAGTTAAAAGATAGTTCCTGCTTTGAAGTACAAATAAACTGGAATAAAAAAGGAATATAACGACTTGGATGAGTTCGTCGCGTCAGATTGGTTGCTTTAAACGAATGGTACATTTGCAAAACTTTGATCAGGAGTGCCATAACAGATAATGTGTCTGGTGAGCGGGGCTCTGGCTCTGGTGTTTCTGGTGGCTGTGATATGTTGTCCTGGCTTCCCTGGCTGTTTTTCATAAAGTCGTCCTTGGGTGCTGAGTCTTGGAGCCGTTGTAGTTTGTCACAGTCGGTCTGTGATGAGCTCTGTGGGCAGGTCTCAGCCGGATGTCCATGAGCAGTAGTTGTTTTGGCTGTGTGGTGTTATCAGTGTCCTTGTGGGATGTGTCAACCACATGATGACTCGAAAGCTGATATGAAGTCCTGTGGTCACTCATATTCTGTCCAGGTGTGTGTGTGTGTGCCATTCAGGTTGAGTGGATCGGCACACACCACTGAAGGATGACGGAGGGAGAAATAGATATTGTCCTTTATCACTCTTGCATTTGTTTGGGTGGAGGCCATCCAGTTTAAACAGTTGTCTATGGCCCCAGAAAAGATTGACGTTGTCGATGAAGTTGACTCCTTTTGTACTGCAGGTTCTTTGTAGCCATGTGTTCAGCCCACACTGTTAACCCTTGCTGTAGAAAAATGGCCAAATTTTGACAGTAACATACCATTTTCTATAAACACAGTAATATACTGTAGAAAACAATGCATTCTGGGTAATATTTGTCATTTTCGAGAAAACAGCCTACAGTAATATACTGTGATGTAACAGAGCTCAAAGTCGACACTCAGAGGCTGTTAAAAATCATACCCTATACCCTCATTCACTATTCCCTACATGAGTTTACTTGACTGAGTGAATGAAAGGAAGTGTGAACACAAACCCTGATGAACACCTGATGATAACAAGCAGAATCACTGAAGAACAGAGAAACAAGAACAGAAAAAGAGAGAAACAATCAGAAACACAAGAACAACAAGTCCAGCTTTAAGACCCTTTAGAGTGTGAAACCAGTTTGGTTTTATTTAAAATAATAACAGTTTTTACTGAAAATAATAAAGTTTGTACTTATCGTTTTGGAAGTCAGGGTTTGCTTTAGTGGTGCCCTTGAACCTTGACTTTTACCATGAGATGTAATTTTCTGTCTGCTGTATCTGTTTGTTCCAGCAAGACTAATTGAATAGGTGGTTTTGGTTATTTTGTGATGACGCTATTATTAGAGTTTTCTCGTCTGAATTTCTGATCTTAACCAGTGTTAAATATTTTAATTATAAGGGTGTTTTTCTGTATTGATTGCAGTAGTTCTGTGATTCTACAGTATGAGAAAAAAACATGATGGTTTGTTGAAATTTCAATTTTTTTCAACATTATATGCAGGTGCAAAAGTGATTTTGATTCAGTGTAATTAACATTTGACAAATATTTTTTTTTAACATTGATTCAATGGTTGTTTTCTATCAGGGTGTTCATAATGTAACGACTCATCTGTGTATATATTTCATATAGTGCCAGTCAACAATAGAAAAAACACAGTTGCTTGTATTAAAGTATTTAGCAAATGGCTCTTTTCCACTGCGTGGTACGACTCGGCTAGCCACGGCTCAGTTCGGCTCGGTTTGCGTTTCCACTGCAGTTTAGTACTGCTTTTAGAGTGGGCGGGATTATCCACGTGTCGTTATAGTTGCGCCACCTCTACTGCCGTGACTCCTGAAAACTTTTTAATTCTGTGTCGCTCCATTAAGCACTCGCTGGATCCGCTCCTCAGCTATCAACGAGAGGAACATCTGTACTTCCGTAACAGACAACGAAAAGCCTTTTGGTTGTTAAAAAGCATACTGGCAATTAGAAATCAGCCGTAACTCATTCTGTGAATATATATGTGTATATATTCAGATTTATATGGGAACATGTATGTGCAATATATGCACACAATTAATGATACCCTCATGAGACAGAAATATATGAATATATATATCAAGTTTTATAAAACTTTGGGAATATTACATTCAAGTCAGTCAGTCTAACTTGATTTGTCATGTTTTACAATCAAGTGTTCTTACAGTAAAACACATTTAATATGTATTCATTAAATCATTTATCACATTATTTTTATTTTTGAATTCTTTTTCATTGTACAGAAAGACCAAAACTCAAAGTGACCATTAAACCTGCTCAACATGTGTTCAGAGGAGACACAGTCACTCTCAGATGTGACATATATGCTGAAGGAGTCACTAGCTGGAGCTACAGATGGTATAAAGAAGGTTTAAGCAGTGTTTTCAGTGATCGACAGGAACACACATTCAGTTCTGTTACTGAGTCTGACGCAGGTAAATACTCCTGTTATGGATCAGAGACAGGAGGATCACGCTGGTCACACATCAGTGAAGCAGTTACACTGACAGTATCAGGTGAGCTTCATCATCTCTTCATACACAGTAACAGTACATACAAACACACATTTAACATGTTATTATTGAGCTTTTCTCAATTTCAGCCCATAGAGCAGTTTTAAGTGTTTTCTAAGTGGTTCAAGAAAACTAAAAAGGGTTAATTTATTTCAGTAATACCATTCAAAAAGTGAAACTTGTACATTAGATTCATTCATTACACACAGACTGATATATTTCAAATGTTTATTTCCTTTAATTTTGACGATTATAACTGACAACTAATGAAAGTCCCAAATTCAGTATTCCACAAAATTTGAATATTGTGAAAATGTTAAATATTGAAGACACCTGGTGCCACACTCTAATCAGCTAATTAACTCAAAACACCTGCAAAAGCCTTTAAATGATCTCTCAGTCTAGTTCTGTAGGCTACACAATCATGGGGAAGACTGCTGACTTGACAGTTGTCCAAAAGACGACCATTCATGCCTTGCTCAAGGAGGGCAAGACACAAAAGGTCATTGCTAAAGAGGCTGGCTGTTCACAGAGCTCTGTGTCCAAGCACATTAATAGAGAGGCGAAGGGAAGGACGAGATGTGGTAGAGAAAAGTGTATAAGCAATAGGGATAACCTCACCCTGGAGAGGATTGTGAAACAAAACCCATTCAAAAAAATGGGGGAGATTCACAAAGAGTGGACTGCAGCTGGAGTCAGTGCTTCAAGAACCACCACGCACAGACGTATGCAAGACATGGGTTTCAGCTGTCACATTCCTTGTGTCAAGCCACTCTTGAACAAGAGACAGCGTCAGAAGCGTCTTGACTGGACTGCTGCTGAGTGGTCCAAAGTTATGTTCTCTGATGAAAGTAAATTTAGCATTTCCTTTGGAAATCAAGGTCCCAGAGTCTGGAGGAAGAGAGGAGAGGCACATAATCCACGTTGCTTGAGGTCCAGTGTAAAGTTTCCACAGTCATTGATGGTTTGGGGTGCCATGTCATCTGCTGGTGTTGGTCCATTGTGGTTTCTGAGGTCCAAGGTCAACGCAGCCGTCTACCAGGAAGTTTTAGAGCACTTCATGCTTCCTGCTGCTGACCAAATTTATGGAGATGCAGATTTCATTTTCCAACAGGACTTGGCACCTGCACACACTGCCAAAGCTACCAGTACCTGGTTTAAGGACCATGGTATCCCTGTTCTTGATTGGCCAGCAAACTCGCCTGACCTTAACCCCATAGAAAACCTATGGGGTATTGTGAAGAGGAAGATGCAATACGCCAGACCCAACAATTCAGAAGAGCTGAAGGCCACTATCAGAGCAACATGGACTCTCATAACACCTGAGCAGTGCCACAGACTGATCGACTCCATGCCAAGCCGCATTGCTGCAGTAATCCAGGCCAAAGGATCCCCAACTAAATATTGAGTGGTGTACATGCTCATACTTTTCATGTTCATACTTTTCAGTTGGCCAACATTTCTAAAAATCATTTTTTTTGCATTGGTCTTAATTGATATTCTAATTTTCTGAGATACTGAATTTGGGACTTTCATTAGTTGTCAGCTATAATCATCAAAATTAAAGGAAATAAACATTTGAAATATATCAGTCTGTGTGTAATGATTGAATCTACTATACAAGTTTCACTTTTTGAATGGTATTACTGAAATAAATCAACTTTTTCATGATATTCTAATTTTGTGACCAGCACCTGTATACAGGCATGCACCTTAATCGCAGTATTGCCGCTCTGATCAAAGTGCACATGCGCTTGTGACATACATGAATAACGTGACACACACCTGTAATACGGAGATTAGAAACGATGGCGGGGAAGAAAGAATCACATTTCTGGGGAAAACACAACTAGCTGCCAGCAGTCTCTGTTCCTTACCCTCATCCAGAAACAGTATGTAGGCAAATAAACTCCATCACATTTCTATGGCACCGAAAAAGCGTAGAATACAGCCATACAAAATCATTATGCATTAGACGTAAATAAATTAAAACAGCGGCCAGTAACACACCTGCTCTTTCTGAGTCCATCATTTGTGCTGAGCAGTGGGGTATGTGAATAATGGCAGTAAAAAATAATAACCACAATTCTTAGCGAATAATACCAATAATAGAAATTGCATGTTAACAGGAGTAAGAGCTTTGCTCTTGACATGTAAACATCATAATACGATTAAGTCCTTGCTCTGATTATTGGAAATAATTGCATTATTCGTGCTCATGTAAACGTAGTCATTGTGATTAACCAATCAGATCTGAAGAACCAGTTTACAGTTTTTGTGAATTTAGGCTTACAATCAGTGTCCATCATCTATCATTTCCTCTGAGTTTAGGTATTACTCGTGGTTATAAGGTTAGGTTTAGGTGTAGGGATATGGTCAAAACTAAATTTTGTTCCAGGGTCAACAAAATATGTTGACCTAGGAACACATCTAACTCTGCAAAATCAAGGCATGCCAGAAGTAATATTTTACATGTTTTCTATTGATGACCTCTTTGCCGTTTTGAATTATTTTGTGAACTGCTATACCTGAACAAAACTTTTGACACAGTAGATCAAGCTCTGAGATATTAACCTGAAGGTTGTGAGTTTGAATCCCGTCTAAGGTGGTCTTTGCACCAGAGTCCTGCATGCGGGCGGGTAACGGAGGGTACCCGATGGGTGAACCACTAAAATTGATGTAACGGGAATAATATGCATGTGTCAGCTGCAGTGCGGGTGCAGGTCAGGCAGGTGACACTGCACAGGTATTTGCTATTTGGACTCAATCTGATGCACGCTGAGAGGCAGCTGCTTTTAAACAGTCCTGTGCTTGTGTTCACGCTCTGTCTGAAGACTGTTTAACACCCCTTTCATATCATGTGTTGATTAATCAACTGATTAACCAACCCACCAGCAGCGGCTCGCCCATAGAGGGCGCTGGGGCGCCGACCTCCCTGCCAGTTTTTTATTTTTATTTATTTTTTTATTTAATAATAAGAAGTTTTTAATAATCTCTCATTTTGAAAAATGATCTGTGTTAATGACATGCTATTAATGGTTTTACTTTAGAATGTGTTTAGAACTCTCCAGAATGATATTTGCATTCACTTCATGTTGGTGTAGTAGTAGCCAATAGGCTGTCTTCCCTGGGCGCCAGTTCGCTCAGCCCTACAGTGCTGGAATTTAAGCCAATGGTTCCCCTGTTGCTACACAAAAAAGTTTATATTTTGCCAATCATCGTCGTCGAATTTTATGGTTTGGGGGCGCTGAAAATATCGCCCCTAGTACCAAGATTAGAGCAGTGCACCTGCTGCGTGGGACATTTACCTCAGAGGAGTGCGAGTGCAGTATGACAGCGCCGGCGACGTCGAGTAGCATTAATGTAAATAAAAAAAAGAAAGAATTCTTAATTCAGATATTTTTGTTTAAAAACATTTTTTGTAAATTTTACTGATTTTAAATGGTTAACTTTTAAGGAATTAATTAGATTAATTATTACTCAATTCTAATTTGTTAAATGTATTTAATAATATTGCTTGTAATCTGTTGCCACAATTTTGAGTGAATATAGCGTATTAATTTTTATGCTGTCATTCTCTTACTCACTCAGTCTCTCTCTCTCACTCACAGTCACACACCACGTTTCACACACATTTGCCATTAAAATAGTGATCTCAATAGGAATGTAACTGTATGTTTGCTTTGCTTTTTTTGTTTCGAGGTTCTGAGCTGGATTACTGTGTTTCATACTAGTTAAAATGTTAAAATAATTTTTCTTCTCATACTTGGTGTTCTTCAAGAATGTTGTCCCACGCTTTCTTTGAGAGCCTTCTCTCTTTCTCTAGTATCAACACAGACTTATCCATTATCCAATTTGTCTACAGTGAACTTTAAAGATATGTAGTCTACAGCTGGGGATTGATTGATTTAAAGAACTAGATTGTTGTATTTCATATAATAATTTATCGTTATGCGTTTGCACTTTTTCTATCTGGACACGGAGCATAATAAACATGCAACTTGTTCATTATCATTACCTGTGAAACTGTTGATTTATACATGGCAGTTCAAATAATATTGTCTTTTTAGACCATTGGTATTGACTGGTTTGAGTTATTTTATTGGTATAAGCAAGGGACATGGGTGGCCTAAAATGCACCAGAATGCAGGAAATCACATCTATGAATTTAAAATTTTTCTGGGGGAGGAGCCCCCATACCCCCCGCACAAACAGCCCCACCTAAAATATTTTTCACCAGCCGCCACTGCAACCCACTTGTCTTTCTTTGCCCACATTCTCTTTACCATCACAGCACTTACTTTAGCCTTCTGTTTAAACTTTTAAAATGATATAAAACTTTATTTAAAATGAATTTAAAACAGTTAAGAATAGAAAATGATTATACATAAAATACAGTGCAATCAGTTCGGATGTAGCACAGTGCTCATTCAGCAAATGCACAGTTAAACAGATCTGTTTTGAGTCTGGATTTAAATGTGGCTAATGTTTTAGCACATCTGATCTCTTCTGGAAGCTGGTTCCAACTGCGGGCGGCATAATAGCTAAAAGCGGACTCCCCTTGTTTTGTAAATAATGATAAACAGAATGCGTGGAGCACTATGGAATGATATTCCGGACATTATTCAAACGGAATTGCAAATTGTATTTGCAATTGCATTTTCAATTTGTGGACGCATAAAATGTGATACAATCCAAACACAAATGCAAATCGCGCATTACCGTTTGCATTTTCGTTTACGCGAACGCACAGTGACTGCCAAATTTAAAATGGAAATGCAAAGTCCGTTTGCATCTGTGTTTCCCATATCTTACGCGTATTGACCCAGTCATATTTAAACAGCAATTTCAATTACCACTTCTGCTTTTTCACTTTCTCAACGTTGCGTATGTAGCCAGCCAAAACTCAAATGGAATCGCAATTCCCTTTGTATTTCCATTTCCGATGCCTTACACGGAAACCTGTCAATCAGTGTCAAGGGTGGGATTATGCTATGGGGCGTGTTCGTGTTGGGACGTGACGTCATTCTCAGTCGGCCGCATTTGGCGGACCATGCATTCAATGGGTTTACGTAAAATGTGTTGATCAGAAGATCGGGCAGTTTTTTATGTACAATTTTCATTTAATCTCGTAATGGAGAAGTCCATTAAGTGGAATGATATGGAATGATATTCCATATATTTCATGGAATATCATTCCATAGAGCACCTTTCAGCACGACGCTTGCATTCATAGACATCTTTAAATAGAGCAGCTACACCTCCACCTCTCTTAACAGTCCTGCAGACACTTATACAATTAAAGTTAGGAGGGGCTGTTTCATTTAGTACTGTTGCACTGCAGCTGTCTTCTAGCCATGTTTCATTTAGAAACATAAAATCCAGGTTGTTCGTGGTTATTAAGTCACTGATCAGAAATTATTTATTTTTTAGTGAGCGAATGTTTAAAAATGCTAATTTGATGGCTTTACTTTGTGTCTCAGCAGTCTTACCCAGACAGCAACATAGTTTTGGCCCAGATCCGGCCCACATCTGGCCCGTGTGAAATCCATGCAGGCCAGATGTGAGCTGAATCTGGACCGACACTGCTTGCTGTCTGGGTAGTTTGATGCATTACAGACCGCAGATTAGATGGGTCAGCTGTACGGCTTGAGAAGGCCTTAGACTTTCTATCACATTATAAAACAGAGATAGAGAAGGCTACAGGCACACTGGGTTCCCACTTGTTCTGTAAATATTTGTGAAAGTTGCTGCTATCATAGCGAGGACCCGACACATATCCCTGAGAGCTGTTATCAAGTCAAGTCAAGTTGAGCTTTGTTTGTCATTCCGCTACGTGTGGGGACATACAGTGGAACGAAATGTCGTGCCTCGCAGGACCACGGTGCTACATAAATACAGTCATACAACAATGAAGTAAAAAACACTATAAACCTATACACAACTAACCTACTGACAGATTTTAACTATAAGTATACTATATATAAATATTTACCCTATACAAACTAAAAATATTGAAGTAATGTTAAAATTATTATTACTGCATTTGTATTTTTTATAATCTTTAAGAATGTTGATATTGTTATTATGTACTTTTATTATGTCCTTGCTAACTGAGGAGGAGACTAAGATGTCATAACCGAGTTAGTGGCGTAACAAGCAAATGACGGAGCAATACAGTTTTTGACCGTTGTTCCAAACTGTATTGTTATATAAAGTTAAAAGATTGTTCCTGCTTTGAAGTACAAATAAACGGGAATCAAAAAGGAATATAAAGACTTGGATGTGTTCGTCGCGTCAGATTGGTTGCTTTAAACGAATGGTACCTTTGCAAAACTTTGATCAGGAGTGCCATAACATCTAATCAAAAACTTTGCTCTTGAAGGACACACGCTGAACGGATTATAAACTTTTGGAACTAAAAGTTCAAACTTGTTTTTTTCTAACAAGATGAGCTGAAAATAGCAAGTGCCTATATAGACAAAATGCTGAATTGGTCTCCGATAAAAACAGAGGATGGAAAGGCATTGACAACGTATGCACTTTTTCTTATTAGATGTCGAAATTTAATGGAAGATCTTGAATATATGGACGAAATGGACAATCTCACAAATATCAGAGTTGTCATCTCAAAGCTTCCATTCAAGTTGAAAGAGAAATGGAGAGGTAAAGCCTTTGAAATTCAAGAAAAACGTGGAAGGAGAGCAAGATTTGCAGACCTTGTGGACTTCATATACAGATAAGCTAAGGTAGTCGCGGATCCATTGTATGGAGAAATTCAAAGCTTTTCTGCTGGGGGTGAAGGAAAAGCAAAGGCCACATCTTTCAATAACAAAGTTCCAAAGAGAATTCCACAAAAAAGTAGCAGCTTTGTCACAGCCATTGATCCTCTTGGAAAGGAAGCACCAGACTCTCCTGCAAAAAGAACCTCAGTGTTAACTGTCAGCGCATTTGAGAAACCATGTCTGTTTTGTCAGAAGAACCACACACTTGAGTCCTGTGGTAAATCTGTATTTATCTTTGAATTTCCAAAGAAAGAATTTACTTTTTAAAGTCAAATGGCTTATGCTTCGGCTGTCTGACATTGGATCATCTTAGTAAGAACTGTAGAAAAAGAATGATATGCCAACAATGTTCACAGAGACACCCATTGATAGGAATGGTGATCAAGTACACAAGCAAAAGAAAGAAGACAGCACAGAGGAAAAAAGTGTATGCTCTGGTCTCACTTGAAAAGGAATTATGCACTTTTACTGGGGCCGGAGAATGTGAGTCTATTCTTGCAATTGTGGCCGTAAAAGTCAAATCCAAAAAGAGTGAGAACATTTTTGAGACATATGCCTTTATGGATCCAGGTAGCTCAGCTACGTTTTGTATTGAGACATTGATGAAACAGTTGAATGTAAGAGGAAGGAAAACTAAAATACTGATTCGAACAATGGGACAGGAAAGGCCAGTGGATAGTTACATTGTGTCTGATCTGGAAGTATGTGGACTGGAAGAAAAGGAGTATATAGATCTTCCAAGAGTTTACACACAGAAAAGTATTCCAGTAAGAAAATAAAACATTCCCTCAAAACGACACATGGCCTTAAAGTGTGCCTTCCTACTATTGATGCAGAAATTGGCTTGTTGATAGGAATCAACATTCCTAAAGCATTGGAACCTTGGCAGGTTATACTACCTTGGGTTGCGTAGTGAATGGGCTCAGCCAAGAAACTGATAGCTGTTGTATTGGAAAGGAAATGCAGCCAGCCATTGCTGTCAACCGGGTTTCTGTTGAGAGAACTGAACGCCTGTTAGTGCAGCATACAATATAGAATTTGCAGAATGCTGCAGTGAAGACAAACCTGAGATGTCACAGGAGGACTGCCAGTTCATGAGGTTTGTTAAAAAGTCAATACAATTAGTAGACGGACGCTACTGCATTGGCTTACCAATGAAACATGAAACTGTGAAAATGCCAAATAATCATGGTGTCACAGAACAACGTGCTAACAGTTTGAAAAGAAGGCTAAGTATGAACCCAGACTTGCATGAGGATTACAAAATCTTCATGAAGGATATCATAATGGAAGGTTATGCAGTCCAAGTTCCAAAAGAGCAACTAAGCCGAGATGATGGCAGAGTGTGGTATATTCCCCATCCCACATTCCCATACCATCCTAAAAAACATAAGATTCGTATAGTCTTTGATTGCAAAGCAGCATATCAAGGTACTTCACTGAACAAGCAGCTTCTGCAAGGACCTGATCTCACGAACTCTCTGGTAGGAGTTTTGATTAGGTTCAGACAAGAACCAGTGGCTGTTATGGCAGACATAGAGTCTATGTTTTATCGAGTAAAGGTTCCAGACAAAGACTCTGATCTGCTACGTTTCTTATGGTGGCCAGAGGGTGACGTGAAACAACCCCTTGTGGAATACAGAATGGTTGTGCATCTGTTTGGGGCCATATCTTCCCCAAGCTGTGCATCCTAGGCACTTAGGAGGACAGCGGAAGATGCCAGACATAAAGTACCTCTAGAACTAGTGGACACAGTGTTGCGGAACTTTTATGTTGATGATTATCTGAACTCTGTCTCAATAGAGACCCATGCTATTGTCTTGGCAGAATGGCTCAGAAACTTATGTTCTAGTGGTGGCTTCCTCTTGACCAAGTGGATTAGTAACAGCAGAGCAGTCTTGTCTTCCATTCCCATAGAAGACAGAGCTAAAGAAGTCAAAGACCTAGATTTGAGTCACAATATTTTACCTATGGAAAGAGCTCTAGGAGTCTAGGGTCAACTGAAACTGACATGATCACATTTAAAGTGCAGATACAAGCAAAACAATCAACCAGGCGAGGAATTCTATCTGTGGTCAGCTCAATATACGGCCCTCTTGGATTTCTGGCACCTGTCATCTTGCCAAGCAACTACTGAGGAAACTATGTAAAGATAAAAAAGGCTGGGATGAAGAGATACAAGATGATCAAGAACAAAGATGGTGCAAATGGCTCTTGGACTTGCAAGAACTTTCTAAGTTTACAGTGCCTTAGATGTACCAAACCAGCAAATTTTGGATCTACAAAACAGGCTCAGCTCCATCACTTTGCTGACGCAAGTGAAACTGGATATGCTACTGTGACTTATATCTCGATAAAGAATGACAAGGGTGACAAACACTGTTCTTTTCTAATGGCCAAATCAAGGGTGGCACCTTTAAAACAGATTACAATACCAAGAATGGAATTGAATGCTGCTGTTGTTGCAGTCAAAATTGACAAAATGATGCAACAAGAGTTACGCTTGAATCTTGAAGAATCAGTCTTTTGGACGGATAGTATGACTGTGTTGAAGTACGTTGAGAACCAGAATACTCTGTTTAAAACCTTTGTAGCTAACCGTCTAGCAGTCTTACAGGAATCCACTACAGCAATCAGTGGAGGTATGTAAACACAATATTGAATCAAGCGGATAATGCTTCCAGGGGTATGAGAGCAGAAGCATTCATCAGATGTGAGAGTTGGATGAAAGGACCAAGTTAGTTGTTGAAGGATGAAAATGAATGGCCAAAAAGACCACATGACATTGGTAAGGTTGCTAATGATGATGTTGAAGTTAAGAAGTCTACTTCAGTTAATGTTGCAGTTATGGATACGAGTGTTGATGCTGTGAATCTGCTTGTCAACTACTACTCCAAGTGGCATCAACTGAAAAGAGCAGTAGCCTGGTTTATGCAGTTAAAAGAAGTGCTGCTATGCAAGCAAAAGAAAAGAAAGGAATTAAAGGATGCAATACAGCAGAGTGAAAGTAACCCTGGTAAACGCAACATTCTACTTGACCAAAAGATGCAAAAAGACAAAGAAGCATGGTGGAGTAATGCTCTTATCGTGGACGAATTAGAGCAGGCTGAGATTGAACTCCTTCTTTTCAGTCAAAGAGAAAAGTATGCAGACGAGATTGCAACTTTGCAAAAGAATAAAGCTCCAGTTAAAAGAAGTAGTTCTATCCACAAACTGGATCCAATGCTTCAAGATGGAGTATTGAGAGTAGGAGGTAGATTGAATAAATCTGCTTTGCAAGAAGAGACCAAATGTCCAGTTATTTTGTCTAAGGACCTATGCATTGCCACTTTGATTCTTCCACATATACATGAAGAACTTGGACATAGTGGTAGGAACCATATGCTGGCAAGACTGAGACAAAAGAACTGGATTCCAAAATCAAACTCTGCAATTAGAAAGGTCATAGCACAGTGCTCAAAATGCAGACGTTTACATGCCAAACCTGTAATACAGAAAATGGCAGACTTGCCTCAAGATCGTGTTATAGCAGACAAGCCGCCCTTTACTAATCTGGGCGTTGATTTTTTTGGACCCTTGGAAATCAAAAGAGGCTAGTAAAAAGATATGGTGTTATTTTTAATTGTCTGGCAGTCAGGGCAATTCATATTGAAGTAGCTCATTCTTTAGACACAGTTTCTTGCATAAATGCCTTACGTCGCTTCATTTGTAGGAGAGGACAAGTTGCTATTATGCGTTCAGACCAAGGAACCAAGGAATCTTGCGGATATATTCTGAAGCCGATGGACTGCTGAATACTTGCCTCAATTGCAAGAACATCAAAAATGGTCTAAGACCCACAGAAACCTGCAGATAGGAGATGTGATTCTCATAGTGAATCACTGTGCACCAAGAAACTCATGGATGATGGGCAGGATCATAAAGACTATGCCAGACTCAAATGGGACAGTAAGACATGTTGTGGTGCAAACGAAAATCAGTGCATTAGAAAGACCTATTAGTAAGATTTGTTTGTTAGAAGAGACTGTTTAACTTTATATTTGTAGCTGGAAACAATAGAAAAATGAAAGAATTATTCTCAGTGTTTATGGCTCGATCAAAGTAACTGGTAATTGATATAGTCTCCCTCCTATACAATTAAGGGACGGAATGTTAAAGCCATAATAGACATTATGCAAATATGAGAATATTGAAGTATTGCTAAAATTATTATTACTGCATTTGTATTTTTTATAATCTTTAAGAATGTTGATATTGTTATTATGTACTTTTATTATGTCCTTGCTAACTGAGGAGGAGACTAAGATGTCATATCCGAGTTAGTGGCGTAGCCAGCCAAAGACGGAGCAATACAGTTTTTGACCATCGTTCCATATTGTATTGTTATATAAAGTTAAAAGATTGTTCCTGCTTTGAAGTACAAATAAACGGGAATAAAAAGGAATATAAAGACTTGGATGAGTTCGTCGCGTCAGATTGGTTGCTTTAAACGAATGGTACATTTGCAAAACTTTGATCAGGAGTGCCATAACAGATAATGTGTCTGGTGAGCGGGGCTCTGGCTCTGGTGTTTCTGGTGGCTGTGATATGTTGTCCTGGCTTCCCTGGCTGTTTTCCATAAAGTCGTCCTTGGGTGCTGAGTCTTGGAGCCGTTGTAGTTTGTCACAGTCGGTCTGTGATGAGCTCTGTAGGCAGGTCTCAGCCGGGATGTCCATGAGCAGTAGTTGTTTTGGCTGTGTGGTGTTATCAGTGTCCTTGTGGGATGTGTCAACCACATGATGACTCGAAAGCTGATATGAAGTCCTGTGGTCACTCATATTCTGTCCAGGTGTGTGTGTGTGTGCCATTCAGGTTGAGTGGATCGGCACACACCACTGAAGGATGACGGAGGGAGAAATAGATATTGTCCTTTATCACTCTTGCATTTGTTTGGGTGGAGGCCATCCAGTTTAAACAGTTGTCTATGGCCCCAGAAAAGATTGACGTTGTCGATGAAGTTGACTCCTTTTGTACTGCAGGTTCTTTGTAGCCATGTGTTCAGCCCACACTGTTAACCCTTGCTGTAGAAAAATGGCCAAATTTTGACAGTAACATACAATTTTCTATAAACACAGTAATATACTGTAGAAAACAATGCATTCTGGGTAATATTTGTCATTTTCGAGAAAACTGCCTACAGTAATATACTGTGATGTAACAGAGCTCAAAGTCGACACTCAGAGACTGTGTTAAAAATCATACCCTATACCCTCATTCACTATTCCCTACATGAGTTTACTTGACTGAGTGAATGAAAGGAAGTGTGAACACAAACCCTGATGAACACCTGATGATAACAAGCAGAATCACTGAAGAACAGAGAAACAAGAACAGAAAAAGAGAGAAACAATCAGAAACACAAGAACAACAAGTCCAGCTTTAAGACCCTTTCACACTGAGTGTGAAACCAGTTTGGTTTTATTTAAAATAATAACAGTTTTTACTGAAAATAATAAAGTTTGTACTTATTGTTTTGGAAGTCAGGGTTTGCTTTAGTGGTTCCCTTGAACCTTAACTTTTACCATGAGACGTCATTTTCTGTCTGCTATATCTGTTTGTTCAAAAAGCACATTTGTTCCAGCAAGACTAATTGAATCAGGTGGTTTTGGTTATTCTGTGATGACGTTATTAATATAGTTTTCTCTAATGAATTTCCAATCTTAACATGTATTAAATATTTAATTAAATGAGTATTTTTCTGTATTGATTACAGTAGTTCTGTGATTCTACAGTATGAAGAAAAATAGTGCTTCACTTATTTTTTTTTGTATCATAGACACTGATAGACATCAACAATCAGCACAGAAATCTCAACAATGGTGACACAAGTTTCATGCTGCAATGCATGATAGGTGCCAGTATAAAATGAAACTCCCAGCATGCACTGCAGCTTGAAGAAATTATGCAGCTGAATACTATTTTGTCATACTATTTTCTTTATTTGCATATATTATGTTCTCTTTTTTTTTGCTACCATTGTTGAGATTCATACGTTGATTTTTGATGTCTGTGTTACGCAATGACGCAGTTTTGTTTTGGTGCAATGTGTTCAAAAATCCTTCATTATAACAGATTGTTTTTAATTGTTATAGTTTCAGTGATGGCATGAAATTTAGCTGTGTTAATGATGTAGTACATTTGGTAAGGAATTAAACACAGAATGAGATTAGTGAATCAGGGAGCTATTTGATGAGCATTTCATCATCAATGTAATAATTTTACTTTCTTTGTTTTTGTTGTAATAAATGTACTTGGTAAACACAGTTTGAACAACGAGAAATATCTGATATTAACACTTAATCACTCCTCAAGTAGACTTTGCACTTAAGTTCTTCAGGGTCATATAGACCCCAAACTTTTACAGAGCGATTCCATAAGGAAATATCAATTTTTTATATGATAAACTATATATCTTTTTTTTTTTACTTCTCAACTATGCATTTATGCTGTGTGGTTGTGGATAAATTTGTGGATTGGTATTTTATTACCTATTTACAGCACAATCACTCAATTACGCCATAAATTGACTTAAATTTAAACATAAAATGTTAATTGACATAAAATTACTTAAATAAAAAAAACGGAAGCGTCAGCGGAAGCGTTCAGCCTCCTCGTGTGAAGACCAACGAGTGTAAAGACAGACAACTTTTTTCCTGCGCGACTTTGACCGAGCAACGACACCGAGCACACACTTAAGTATCCTTTATATCTTCCTTCACGCTTTCCTATCCTCTATCATGTGTTTCCAAACCATTCCGGTTCTCTCTCTACCTCGCTCTAAAAATACATGCAGAAGGTCACGTAACCCTGCCAACCTGCGCACTATCTCTACATCTTCCACTGCACCTCTTTCTTTCTCTGTAGGTCTTTGGAATTGCCAGTCAGCTGTCAACAAAGCCGACTTCATTTCTGCATTTTCCTTACATTCCACACTCAGCATCCTGGGCTTGACTGAGACCTGGATCCGTCCAGAAGACACGGCAACCCCAGCTGCTCGCTCTCACAATTTCTCTTTCTCTCACACCCCTAGGCAAGTTGGCCGGGGTGGGGGCACTGGCTTGCTCATTTCTAACAATTGGAAATACTCTACCCACTCTCCCCTAGGCAATCTCAACTCATTTGAATCGCATGCTGTTACTGTGACAGCTCCTATAAGACTCCAGATTGTGGTAATCTATCGTCCGCCGGGCCAAATACCACCAACCTTCCTAGACGAGCTGGACGGACTGCTGTCGTCTTTCATGGAGGATGGCACTCCACTCTTAGTCTTCGGCGATTTCAACATTCACCTAGACAGGCCTTATGCTATAGACTTCCAGTCACTCCTAGCTTCATTTGATCTCAAACGCCTCACCACTACTAGCACGCACAAATCTGGTAACCAACTCGACTTAATTTATACACGCAATTGTTCTACAGATAACATTCTGGTACAACCACTCCATATATCTGACCATTTCTTCATTACATTTACGTTACATTTTGCAACTCAGGTGCCACCATCTCCCTTACCGGTTACTTTCAGACGCAACCTACGCTCCCTTTCCCCCTCCCTTCTTTCCTCTGTAGTATCCTCCTCTCTTCCATCGCCTACCCATTTCTCTTCTCTGGATGTAAATGCAGCCACTGACACTTTATGCTCTACCTTAACCTCTTGTCTAGACGACATCTGTCCTCTCTCCTCTAGGCCAGCACGGGCTGCTCCTTCTAACCCCTGGTTATCCGATGTTCTTCGTGAGAATCGGACCAAACTCAGAGCGGCAGAGAGACTTTGCTTTCATCTTTCTCTACTGAAGTCCACACTGCCAAATCCTCACATTTCCACAACAAGATCACCAGCGCTCCAGACATGCGTAATCTCTTCAGAACATTTAATTCTCTCCTCTGTCCCCCTCCTCCACCTCCCACCACTTTGATAACCGCTGATGACTTTGCCTCTTTTTTCACAGACAAAACTAGAACAATCAGCAACCAGTTCTCAACTCCGCAGGACCTCCGATCAACCACATCCACCGCTCCAGCTCCCATCTTCTCCTTCTGTCCTCTCACCGAGGCAGAAGTATCCAAACTTCTCCAGCCATCCTACAACATGTCCTCTCGACCCGATCCCCTCACATCTTCTCCAAACAATCTCTCCCACACTCTTACCGGCACTCACACACATTATCAACACATCTCTCCTCACAGGCATCTTCCCCACAGCATTCAAGCAGGCTCGGGTAACCCCACTGATCAAAAAACCTACATTAAATGCTTCTCTTTTAGATAACTACAGACCTGTCTCTCTCCTTCCATTCATAGGGAAAACACTCGAACGAGCTGTCTACAACCAGCTCTCGCGGTTTGTTTCACAGTACAACAAGCTGGATGCTAAACAGTCAGGTTTCAGGAGTGGCCATTCAACAGAGACTGCGCTACTCTCAGTCACTGAAGCCCTGCGAACCGCAAAGGCTGATTCCAAATCGTCAGTCCTCATTCTGCTGGATCTCTCTGCTGCTTTTGACACTGTCAATCATCAGATTCTCCTGTCTACACTCTCTTCACTGGGCATCACTGGAATTCCACTTCGCTGGTTTGAATCCTATCTCACCGGTAGATCCTTCAGGGTGACCTGGGCAGGGGAGGTATCCAAACCACATCAACTGATCACTGGAGTTCCTCAGGGATCGGTTCTTGGACCCCTCCTCTTCTCCACGTACACTACATCGCTGGGTCCCATCATACATGCACATGGCTTCTCCTATCACTGCTATGCCGATGACACGCAGCTCTATCTCTCTTTTCAACCAGATGACCCAACGGTAGCTGCACGGATCTCAGGCTGCCTGGCGGACATCTCGGCATGGATGAAAGAACATCACCTACAGCTCAACCTGGCAAAGACGGAACTTCTGTTCTTCCCTGCCACTCCGACTCTACGGCATGACTTCACGATTCAGTTCGGCTCATCAATGATTACCCCATCAACTTCGGTCAGAAATCTTGGTGTAATCTTTGATGACCAGCTGACCTTCAAAGAGCACATTGCAAAGACTGCTCGTTCCTGCAGGTTTGCACTACACAACATCAGAAAGATCAGGCCCTTTCTGACAGAGCATGCTGCGCAACTTCTTGTCCAGGCCCTGGTTGTTTCTAGACTGGACTACTGCAATGCTCTTCTGGCTGGTCTGCCATCAAACGCAATTAAACCTCTACAAATTATTCAGAATGCAGCGGCACGCCTGATCTTCAACGAGCCCAAAAGAGCGCATGTTACACCTCTCTTCATCTCCTTGCACTGGCTACCAGTGGCAGCTCGCATCCAGTTCAAGTCACTGATGCTTGCGTACAGATCTACCACAGGCTCTGCACCCTCCTACTTCCACTCACTATTACGAACCTACATCCCCTCCAGAAGTTTGAGATCTGCTAGTGAGCGACGCCTTGTGGTACCATCACAGAGAGGCTCAAAATCACTCTCCAGAACATTCTCGTTCACCATTCCTGGCTGGTGGAATAATCTTCCCACCCCTATCCGGAACGCCGGATCTCTGGCAACCTTCAAGCAACAACTGAAAACTCATCTCTTTCGGCAGTACTTGACTTCATCCTAAACTTTAAAAAAAAAAAAAAAAAAAAACTTTCCCTCTATCTTTCTCTCCACCTACTAGTTTGTACTTATTTGAACAATGACTGAGACTTGGTGTTACGAGCACTTCCTCTGTCTGACTGCCTCTTCAAGATGAATCGCTTTTTGTATTCCCCAATTGTAAGTCGCTTTGGATAAAAGCGTCTGCCAAATGACTAAATGTAAATGTAAATGTAAATATTAAAGGTTTCTAGATATTGTCCCATGTGTTAGGGATATAATACTGCCATCTGCAGGTTAGAGGAAAAACTTACAGTTTAATAATCAATTATTAAATTTACAGTAAATTACAGAAATTACAGTAAAATAAAGAAAGTGCAATGACCACATATATCCAGCAGAGGTTCATAGGGACTCATTCATTTTCAGTTTAGTTTCAAGTCAATTCTTCTTCGTTTCAACTTCTCCTCGCAACTTTATGATATATATTTTGTGAATATATATTTAAACATTCTAAACTATATTAAAAATCTTGTCCAAGGTTAGAATTTGTTGTTGTTGTCTGATGTCCTTTGAATGGTCTGATTTTGCAAATTATGTTACATAAATTTGCAGAACTGTCTCTCTCTCTCTCTCTTTCTGTGTGTGTGTGAGAGAGAGAGAACATGCTTGTTCCATGCCGCATTTGTGCTCTAGTACCAGTCCTTCATTTATGAGTGGAAATTTTCAGATTTATGCCAGATTTGTTGCTTTTATATGCCAATTTCTATAAAAATGCACGATATTGCAGTCACACACGTGTGTGCGCATGATATAGAATGTTCGTTCCGATTCGCATTCGTGCTCTAGATCCAGGCCTTCATAACAATGTAAAACATTTCAGATTTATACTGGGTTTATTCATTTTCAATGTGGATTTGAAATCTTGAAATCACACCTTTAGTACAACCACATCAAGCCCAGATTTTTTATGTGTGTTTAGACAGATTATTTAAGAAACGTTACATAATCTTATGACCCTGAGATGAAGGAAACATATGAATGAAAAATTCCATTGGGGTCAGATAGACCCCAAAGAGTGATTAAGAGTTAAGAGGTCAATGGTCAGGAGCCCAACTGATGCAAACACTGACCACCAAAACGGTAATCCAGATCAAACATTTTCCAACAAAACACAAATATCTGAAATGCTATTAATTCTTAATAAGAGCTTCTGTAGATGACAGAAATAAAGTCAAACTGGTTAGTAATAAGTGTAATAATGTGTAATGGCTGGAAGTCAGGTGTAGTTCTTGTGATTCTGCTCATCTCTTTTCAGTGTTCTGTTCTTGTTCCTCTTTACTTCAGTGATTCTGCTTGTTAACAGCAGGTGTTCATCACTAATGCTCAACAATCACTTACATATTCACTTAATTATCTCAATGCAACCCTGTGTCAGTGTTACTTTTTCTCTTTGTAGTGTGGACACTTTAGGATTTTCCTGTGGGGTTAAAAGGGTTAAGCGTGTAAGATAAAAAGATACACCCACAAAATGTATTTTAACAGTATTAAACTCTAAATTAATTTTATGGCAAACAAATTAGAAAACAGTAATACACTGGCAACACTGTTGCCAGTAGTTTACTGTAAAATCAAGAAACAGAAATTAACTGTAAAACCTAACAGTGAAAAAAGTTATTTGATCTCAATAAAAGGAGAGTAAATGCTGAGATTAAGTGTTATTCTATATGTTTTACACACAATGATATAGGAGAGATCTGTTAGTGTTGAATGATCTGTTGGAAAGAGTTTCTGTTTGTCTGAGTTTTGTGAGGTTACCGTTGTGCTGAAGAGTAGAGCCTGTGCTTCAGTCCAGGAGAAGCCTAAACATTTTCTGCAAGAAATTTAATTTTGATATTTTAATGGTTGTATTTCGTTCAGTTGCTTTTGTTTTAAGAATTTTGTTTTGTAAATTGACTCAAATGAAATATGTTCAAAGTATTAGTATGTTCGAAATATTATAATATGTTAGAAATATTAGTTTATAAACTAAGTTGGCAGTTGGCTAATTTAAGGAAATCAGTTTCTAAAAATGAAATTAGCTAATAAGGCATTTAAAAGGCAATTCAGTTTAAAAACCTGTAATATTGAGGTAATACATATTAAAAACACAAACCAACAGATTCTTAACTGTGAAAGTTTATTCTTCTTCAGAAATTTAAATTTAGGTGGTTTTTACAACCAGATGATGCACAATGTTGTTACAACCTTACGGAACAACAATATATGGGAATATACTGCAAAATATATATATAATGTGATATATTACATAATACATTTCCATATATTGGAAACTAGTGCTTATATTTTTCAATATACAGCAATATATGCATTGACAATATATGGCTATATATTGATACATACAAATATATTTAGAAATTAAGACAAAGATAAATCTAATATTCATAATGTTTGATCCTTTATTGAGTATATACACTGTAAAAAATGTACTGCATAATTTACAGGATTTTACTGGCAAAAAAAGTTGCCAATAAAATCTTGTAAAAATGATGTTAATTGCTGTAAAATGGATTACAGTATAATACTGCAAATCAAATTACTGTTAATTGCTGTATGTGAAATACAGTAATTTGTAGTTTTTTTACAGCAGTATTTTGTCATTTCACTAAAGTACAGTATTTACCTGGCAGCAAAAGTTGCCAATAAAATCCTGTAAATATATATTACTGCATTTTTTTTTTTTTTTGCAATTTCATTAAATTACAGTATTTACCTATTTACTTTATACTATAGTTGCAAATAAAATCCTGTAAATACCCCTAAATCCAAGATGATGTTTTAATAATTGAACAATGAAAATACTGTAAAGATTAACAGTAAACTGTAAAATACTGATATAAATGCTTTATCATGAGCACTATATTAATACATTTACAAATAAATACAAACCCGAGTAAAAGATGTTGCAAATAAATATTTATTAAAAATGGCAGAAAGACATAGCAAGGCTTTTCTGGTAAAATAAAATGTTCAGTCTTTCAACATAAAAATAACATAGTATCACACAGTAATTACAAATACCTGTTAAAAAATATGCCATATTCTGAGTAGAACATTAACTTTCTATAAAGATGAAGAATCTGCATAAAAAGAATTTAAATGTAACAGAATTTGTATAATTTTGGTAAAATATATATATATATATATATATTTAAGAAAATGATTAAAATAAAATGCTGGAATCAACATAAAAATCATCACAAATTCACATAAGAATCAAAACAAATTCTGTTGTCTGAGCTTATGTTCTATTAAATTAAGAATATTCCTGCAAAAGACAATTCAATAAATACATACTGAAAGTCCATCACCTTTCTGAGATGAGCACACACATAAGGGTTGTCCCTCTTCTCTGAGACCTTTCCACTTGTTTTGCCTCTGTGTATCCGTCTTGTATCCAGTGAGTGTTGTGATTCCAAGAAAACATCTGCACATAAAACAAGCAGAAGCTTTAGGATAAAGTTCAGTATTGAAAGAAACTAGCTCAATAAAATAAATGTAAAAATGCCACTTATACAATACAATCAGCATTTACCAGTACTTAAAGTGTTACTCCACCTCAAAATGAAAATTGTGTCATTAATCACTTACCCCCATGTCGTTCTAAACCTGTAAAAGCTTTGTCCGACGTCGGAACACAATTTAAGATATTTTGGGTGAGAACCGGGAGGCTTGAGACTGTCCCATTGACTGCCAAACAATTACCACTGTCAAGGCCCAGAAAAGCATGAAAGACATCGTCAAAATAGTCCATCTGCCATCAGTGGTTCAACCGTAACTATATGAAGCTACGAGGATCCTTATACACAAAGAAAACTAAAATGTATTTATCAATTTGTCTTCTCTGTGTCAGCGTTGCACCATTTTGGAGAGTATCCGCTGGACAGAAACTGTGTATGCTGTTCTGAGTCAGCTGGGTCACACGGATACACTTTCTACATTTGTTACACTTTGATTTGAACGAAAACAGCGTATCCGTGTGACGCGTAATCCGTCATCTGTACAGTGCCACTGTCAGCATGCCATGGCAGACGCACATAAGAGCATGCTCTTCTCCACAGGAACCGTCTTGCAGCACATCTTTGTTTTCGCAAAATAATACCTAATTACAACATCATATATGATATATATATAGATGACATAGTCTGATATGATGCTCATAAGTTTCTTCATATTGTGTTAGTAGCTGATAACACCAAATCGGTAAAAGAATAAAAAATTTCACTACAAAAGATCTCCATGATTAGCCTGTTTTTGTACTTCCTGCTTTTCTCTGCTTGAGATTTTCTGTCCAATGAATGGATGACCTTAGCACGTGTGGTTTTGTTTATAATTTCTAATTCACCTACAAAAAGGGCAGTGTGAAAGTGAACCACAAAAAAAATATAAAATAAAAGAAAAAATAAACATTTTGATTGTATTTTGTCTGGACCAAAGCAAGTGAACTAGTGGACTTTCCTGGTGTGGATACATCTTTAGTGCTTCTGTTGGATAACTGGTCGGATAACATTGCTGTCGGGTATCATTGCACTGAGTGAATGTTGACCTAACCTGTTCCTGTAGCTGCTGCTTGCAGCTTTATTACATTTTCTCTGAAATCAAATTGTAACTATTTTTTTACTAGTAGGAGAACTAAATCTTCTGCTGAAAAACTTTCACAGCAGTGATGACTTTATATTGACAGGTCTCACTAAACCAACTCTGACTGTTGAGCCTCAGCGTTCAGTGATCACTGGAGACTCAGTTACTCTGAGATGTGAGGGGATTCAGTCACAGAATGGATGGGAGTTTCTCTGGAGAAAAGACTCAAACCCTGAATCTACTGGAGCTGCAACTAAAACAATCAATCCTGTGACAGTCTCTGATGGAGGAGAGTACAGCTGCAGAGCACGAAGAGGAGGATATTACACAGATTACAGTGAACCAGCAGCAGTAACAATATACGGCAAGTATTATGGTAAATGTTTTATTACTTTTATTTATTACATTATTTTACATTTTGAATTGTTGTCATTGTACAGAAAGACCAAAACCCACAGTGACCATTAAACCTGCTCAACATGTGTTCAGAGGAGACACAGTCACTCTCAGATGTGACATATATCCTGAAGGAGTCACTAGCTCGCGCTACAGATGGTATAAAGAAGATTCAAGAAGTGTTTTCAGTGATCGACAGGAACACACATTCAGTTCTGTTACTGAGTCTGACGCAGGTAATTACTCCTGTGTTGGATCAGAGACAGGAGGATCACGCTGGTCACAAAAGAGTGATAAAGTTACACTGACAGTATCAGGTGAGTTTGAGCATCATTTCACAGAGCTGTAAAATACTTGAGTAATTTTACTTGATTACTGTACTTAAGTATTATTTTGGGGGATCTGTACTTTATTCAAGTACAGTTTAAACTGACTACTTGTACTTTTACTTGATTACATTTCTGAAGAAAAAACAGTACTTTTTACTCCTTACAATTTTATTTCATCTTGAAAAGTACATTACATTTTTATTTTATCTTATGCACATTAAATATGGTAAACGGAAGCTCAAACGTGCGTGCCTGCTGTGAGAATCAATGATCATTGTTTTCATGCATCAAGCACACACACTTCTACTTCAGTTATGACTTTCATCAGGTAAATGTCTGGCTTCAAAAGTTCACCATCAAATCTGAGGAAGCATATTGAGGTAGCAAAGTTGCATTTTCTCAAAAAAGGTTTATTCATTATTCTTTCTGTTGTGATAAAGCCATTACCTGTGTCAGGGGCGTCATGCACTCATTATTTTTGAGGGGGCACGAGTTGGGGTGGGGTCGTGATGTGAGACAAAGCAGCTACAACAGCACTTATGTTTTATTTATTTATTTTTTTCCTTTTTATTTGAAACATTCCCAAACGCATTAACTATATCATGGAATATCTTGATTCTCACCTTTATAGATTATGTTAAATGATCTATAGTGGGAGATGGTCAAAGTAGCCTAATGTAATTTATTAACTATGCATAAAAACCTGTCTGTTTACTTAATTAACAGATATGGGTGCCATGCATATTTTTAGTACAACTGACTTTATATTTAATGTGAATTTAACATTGAAAGTAAATGTAAATAAAAACATTATAAGTTAGGCTACTAATCATAACTCTTTCATTGTACAGAAAGAGAGCAAAAAGATCATTTACATTATCAAAGAACATTTTCACTGACAGTCTAGAGTTCAAGCACTCTCAGAAACTCCCATTAAAATCACTGAAGCTGATTACATTATGAAATGAATATCTCACTTACAGATTCATACACACATTTGCACTTTGTTGTTTCTTTACGAGAGAATTCGCCAGAAAGTGAAGAAAACACTGGCATTTTAGCAATGACTCATCTGAACGCCTCTGATTGGTCACTGCATTCATAAGCTCAACAGCATCGTGTGTGATTGGTTATAATGCACAGTGCTGTAAAAACGCTCTGTATCTGGCACAGTGCCAGCCAGCGAATGCAGATTTTAATTTAGCAGATGATGATATGACCACTGAATGATTTAAACACCCTGTGTGATTGTATTAAATATAAAAAATGGCTGTTTTTGTCTTTTGGAAGCTGCATTCAAAATCACTTGCCCCTCACTTTGAATGGGCATGACACCTCTGACCTGTGTTATATATCAGCTGAATGCACAAGATTGAGAGCAAATAAAATCACTGATTAGAATTTAAATACAATAAATATTTTTTTAATTAAAAATATCTAAAAGTGTTTAAATAAAAATGTTATGTTAAATTAAGTGCAATTCATATTTAGTGATGTTCTTACCAGGTAGTGGATAAGTTGTATTTATAATATGTCATTATATTATACATTGAGTAGGAATTAGGACTGTCAATTAATTTTTTTTTAAACTCTTAATAATTACATGATTTGCTCATTAATTAGTCTAATTAGTCGCAAATAATTATTTACCAATATTTGCTGAAAAAAAAAAACTCTAAATGCCCCAAATAAACAATTAAAAGATTAATTTTCCTTTTAGACAGTGACGTTGAATAGACAAAGCAAAAAAAAAGTGGCCTTTCAAGACATTAATTTTGTAATTAATTCATTAACATTAATTCAACACATTCTTGTATTCTGGGATAGGGATAGTTCACCCAAAAAAGAAAATTCTCTCATCATTTACTGACCCTCATTAGAGCCCTGCACGGGCCTCAAATTTAGGCCCTAGCCCGAGACGCTCAGGCCCTAGCCCGGCCCACGTCTGACATCTTATCAGAATTACCGGCCCACGTCCCCCTTCTCCTAAAACAGTTTATACTACTGTTTCGGTTATTAAAATAGTTCAGTTTTGTGTGTAATGGCAAACTTATTATATTTCGTTTAGTTTTTTATTAAGTTAATTTAGAAAAACGTTTGGAGCATTTTTGTTCGTTAAATAGCCTATACATTTTAGTTTTTTTTTAAGTAACGACCAAGCGGCCAGCGGCATGTTTAGCCTTCTCATATCATCACGACTTGCCTAAAATAAAATCTATAGATATACTAAAACAGTTCAAGCATATAACAATGTTTAAACGTTAAACCTGCGCTATAATAATGTATGCTAGCCCAGGGGCGTAGATTACGCGGGGACGTGTCCCCCCCCCACTTTTAATATCACGTAAATTCGTCCCCCGCACTTTTTCGGGCAAGTGTGTTGGCATAAAGGTTTTCAAGAGCTGGTGTGAATAAATATAGATTTAAATTCAAAGAGACAGGACAGTCTGTTGCATGACCTGATGTTTTATTCGGATGCAGAATAAGGCGAGATGAACATCACGGAGCGCTAAACGCTCCGCAGTGTATGTTTCATTCATACTCGAAGCCAGAGGGCGCTCTCGCGCAGAAAGTTGCACCATGAAATTCCTAATATATGAAATGGATGAAAACAACAACAAAAAAAAAACGACGAATTTGGATTTGCGATTGCGACGATATATGGTTTATTTGTGTTTTTCAAGTCATCTCATCTAATAAATAAAGTATATGAACAATGCAGTGCTAATTGACATAGCATTCATTACAGTATAGAAACTATTCAGCCTCATGGGACAAAAAAAGTGTTTGTAGTATATAAACAAATCATGATTATTGGTTATTGTCCAGCAGTGTATTTGATTTCTAAGCCAATTAAAAGCTAGAAATAAGAGAAAAAATTAAAGTTGCCTATACACTACCAGTTAAAAGTTTTTGAACATTAAGACTTTTAATGTTTTTTTAAAGAAGTCTCTTCTGCTCAGAAAGCTTGGATTTATTTGATCCAAAGTAGGCCTTCAGCAAAACAAATTTTTCACTATTTAAAATAACTTTTCTATTTGAAGATATAGTTAAAACTATAAATTACTGCAGTCACACACTCTTTCAGAAATCATTCTAATATTCTGATTTGCTGCTAAAAAATAAAATAAAAAATATATATAAAAAAAGCATTTATTATTATGATGATGTTGAAGACAGCTGAGTAGATTTTTTTTCCAGGTTTCTTTGATGAATAGAAAGTTCAGAAGAACAACATTTATCTGAAATAGAACTCTTTTGTAACATTATAAATGTCTTTATCATCACTTTTGATCAATTTAAACCATCCTTGCTAAATAAAACTCTTAATTACTATAATTTATTTTCCAAAATAAATAAAATAAAATAATAATAATACTGACTCCACACTTTTGAATGGTATAGTGTAGGTTTCTAGGTTTCTTGAGCAGCACATCAGCATATTAGAATGATTTCTGAAGGATCATGTGACTCTGAAACCTGGAGTAATGATGCTGAAAATTCAGCTTTGATCACAGAAATAAATGACATTTTCCAATATATTCAAATAAAAAGCAGTTGTATATAGTAAAACTGTATACTTTTTTTTATTTTTATAAAGGTAAGAGTAATACATCATTTGGAACTGTAAAGGGTCTACTTGTATTTGTGTGCACAATACCAACAAAAGGTAGTTCTTTTATAAAACAAAGAAAACAAACATGATGTGCTTTCTGCCGTCTTGAACAGGAGCGCTTCACAAAAAGGAACCGAAGCTGAGCGAATATATGCCTCACAGACACACTGCAAAACCCAACATGTTAGGGTAACTCAAACTGTTTGAGTAAACAAATTCCCCTTGGTTTAAACCATGTAAGTTTTAAAACTTGCAGTTAAGTAATTAAGTGATTAATTAAGTGCTGTTTGAGCATTAGTGATGAACACCTGCTGTTAACAAACAGAATCACTGAAGAAAAGAGAAACACCCTCGCCTTAGATGAAATCAACTGAAATAAAATGCATTAAATCTCTCAAAACCACATCACCAGCTCCACTTATTAATAACCAGACTGAGACATCTACAGAAGATCTTATTGAGCATTAACTAAGGTTTAGATGTTGATTTATTTTCATTTGAAGTAACCATGTTAGAGATCAGTGTCTGCTTTAGTTGTTGTAAGCATGTGTTCCTCAAACATATTTGTTACAACTCAAAAACCCAGAAAAAATGATCAGTAGTTGTATATATTTATAATTAGAATTATCTATTTGTGAACTGATCTCGTTGAGAGTGAATATAGACTCATTGTGTTTCTAATCTCTGATTAAATGAGTGTTGTATAGATTATAGTGAAAGTGATTCTACAAGCCAGTAGTTTTGGACAGTCAGTTAAAGGGTTAGTTCACTTTTAAAAAAACTTTTGCTGATAACTTTTGCTCAAGTGACCTTTTCCACGTCATTGCGTATTACGTGACGTCACGAACACGCATCACAGAACAGAGCAAGGCGAGCATTTGTGCTTATAAAACTTAAACTTTTTTATTTATTTTTTAAATGACCGATCGTTTCGTTAGATAACACCCTTATTCATCATCTGGTATCGTTTAAAGCTCTTTGAAGCTGCGCTGAAACTGTCATTTGGACCTTGAACCGTTTGGGTCCCATTGAAGCTCATTATATGGAGAAATGTTTTCATCAAAAACCTTAATTTCTTTTCGACTGAAGAAAGAAAGACATGGACATCTTGGATGACATTGGGGTGAGTAAATTATCAGCAAAAGTTTTTTTAAAAGTGAACTAATCCTTTAATATAAAAGACTTTCCAAAACAATTTGCCCACAAAACGTTTTCCTCTAAGGTAGTAATTAGACTCACACAGACATCAAGAATCAGCTTGTGAACTTCAACAATGGTGACCACTAGAAAATGAGAACAGTTCACTAATAAATAATTGTCATTATAAATACAAAACAGCCAACTACTGATCATGTTCTCTGGCCTTTGAGCTGCAACAAATATGTTCGAGGAACACTTGCTTGCAACAGCCAAAAGAAAAGGAGAAAAAAATAACACAATAGGTCAAGGGTCAAGAGCCCATCTAAAGCAGACACTGATCTCAAACATGGTTACTTCAAATGAAACAATAAATCAACATCTAAACCTTAGTTAATTCTCAATAAGATCTTCTGTAGATGTCTGACAGAAATAAACAGGCCCGAGGCCCGGCCCGCATCTGAACTATGACGTGAAAATTGGCCCAAAGCCCTGCCCTGGAGGCGTAAAAAGTCAGGGCCCGTCGGGCCCAGGCCGAAATACAGGGCTCTAACCCTCATGCCCCATCCCAAATGTGTATTACTTTCTTTCTTAAGATGAACACAAGCAAATATTTTTAGTAGATAATGCAAGGGGACAGAACCACTTCAGAAACCACACAAAGTGAACATGACAGTCAAGTTTAAAATGTTAATATTTGTATGCTGCTTACATATGCCTATCGTTTCACTTAAGAAGACACTGATTCACAGGGGTGGAAAGTCCAGGGGCCAAAGAGTAAAATTCCTGAGTTCCATGAACTCAGCAGCTGATTTCACCAGAGGAGGAACCAAGACATTCCTTTCAAGTCACAAACAAGTCTTCAAGTCAAATCCCAAGTCCTCAAAGAGTTAAAGTTAATTATATAATTAAGTGACTAATTAACTGATGATTGAGTATTAGTGATGAACAGCTAAAACATGCAAGGTTATCATATTGTTTATATAATTATGCAGCCAGTGCATGTTTGCTCTGTTTCTGTAGCTGGTGTGATTCTGGAGGGTCCTGTTCATCCTGTGACTGAAGGAGATCATCTGACTCTACGCTGTTTATATCGACATACAACCCCATCAAACCTCAGAGCTGATTTCTATAAAGATGGATCACTCATCCAGAATCAAACTACAGAGATGAACATCACTACTGTCTCAAAGTCACATGAGGGTTTCTACTCCTGCAAACACCCAGAGAGAGGAGAGTCAGCCAAGAGCTGGATCTCAGTCAGAGGTGAGAATAAGAACTATAAACACTATTAAAATATTTCTGTGCACTTTATAGCACTAATCTAAATGTTCAAATATATCTCAGCTCTCACAGACTCAAGATCTGATGGTCTCAAACCCATGATAATTGGAGTCACTGCAGGACTGACTCTCACAGTTTTCATCATTGTCTTGCTCCTGCTGTGGCGCTACAGAAACAACAAAGGTTAAATTAATTTTCTATGACATATTTGCACACTAACACTAACTCTGTTCCTAAACCTTTTGAGCTTCTATTCCTCAACAGCCTAAGATGGGTTTCTGGTCTTAACTGGTCTCCCAAACCTTGTAAAGATGTTTTGTCAGCTGCTTTATGAAGGTTTCTGGGCAGTTTTCAGCTGCATTCTTCAAAATAAATTTCCCCAGGGTTTTTCACAGTCTTGCCAAAGAACCACTTTTTTTTTTAGTGTGAAGAACATTTTAAAATCTAAAGAACCTTTTCCACTATGACACTTTTTTTGTGGAATGTAAAGGTTCCATGAAAGTTAAAGATTATTCCTGGATCCATAGATGTCAATAAAGATGTTTTATATTTGAACAGGTGGCAGATCTCAGTCTCCCTCTACTGTCAGTCAACAGCAGATCAGCAGTCAGACATCAGACCAGAACCAGAGTGAAACAGGATACAACACACTGCTGTCTGGTCAGTCTTTACTCCTTACCCATGAATAAATACCCATAAATCTTTACAAATTGAGATGGAAGATACTGAGGGATAACTTTTAACGAACAAAAATATTTCGGAAAAATATTTCACATGTGTGTGTAAAGCAGCGTTCATTTGCCACATAAAGACAAGATAGTGACGTCCTCCGTGACTTGTTCGCTGTTGGTCATCATCAAAGAGAACTTCTACTAATTTTTCATTTGCTTTTGATTTATATGAATGGAACATATGGAGACATGATACAAAACAAACCAATGCAACATGGTCAACAAAAAGTTGGCCCCGCTAATTGTCCTTTCCTAGAAACAAACAATCCACCACATGAAATAAAGGAAATGGAAGTGATCACCACTGCGCCTTCGTGACAGTGAAAAACAACAAATTAATTATACAGTGTACACATACACACACACGTCAATATATATATATATATATGAATTTATTTATTTATTTAGACCGATCATGCATACAATTTTGACCACTGACAGGTGAAGTAAATAAACACTGATTATCTCTTCATCAAAGCACCTGTTAGTTAGTGGGATATATTGAGCAGCAAGTGAACATATTGTCCTCAAATTTGATGTGTTAGAAGCAGGAAAAATAGGCAAGCATAAGGATTTAAGAGAGTTTGACAAACGTCAAAGTGTGATGGCTAGATGATTTGGTCAGAGCATCTCCAAAACTGCAGCTCTTGTGGGGTGTTACTGGTCTGCAGTGGTCAGTATCTATCAAAAGTGGTTCAAGGAAGGAACAGTGGTGAACGGCGACAGGGTCATGGGGGGCCAAGGCTCACTGATGCATGTGGGGTGCGAAGCCTGGCCCGTGTGGTCCGATCCGATGAAAAGGTGTCATAATACACAGTGCATTACAGTTTGTTGCGTCCTTTGACATGTACCAGCTACCAAAGCATTGTTGTTCATGTACACCCTTTCATGGAAACAGTATTCCCTGGTGGCTGTGGCAACTTACAGTACTTAAAGGATATTTGTCGATACCGCAGCACACCTTCAGGGGTCTAGTGGAGTCCATGCCTCAACAGGTCAGGGCTGTTTTGGTAAAAAGGGGACCAACACAATATTAGAAAGGTGGTCATAACATTATGCTTGCTCAGCAGAGGTGGAAAGTCCAGGGGCCAAAGAGTAAAAGTCCTGCCATATGTTTATTCCACCCATTAACTCAGAAGCTGATTTCACCAGAGGAGGAACCAAGTCATTCCTTTCAAGGCATTTAAAGAGAAGGACTGGGTTGGACTGAGAGTGGTACAAAAAGAACTCACTGGCATGTAGAGAGGTGCTAGAAAAAGACAGAAGGAAATATTGGAGCAGAAGTTCACCTCCACTTCATCTAAAAAGTTATGGGACACTATCAAGGTGATGACAAATATGAATACTAGACATAAGCATCTCTGTACTAACAATGATTTAGAGAAGGCAAATGAATTAAATGAGTTTTACCTCAGATTTGATATACAGGATCATATTCAGGAAGGTATGTACCTTCCAGAGACCTCTGTAAACGAGGATACTTCTTTCAGAGTGATAATTGACCCCCAGAAGGTTTGTTCATTTTTTAATCAAATTGATATTAGGAAGTCCACAGGACCTGATGGTATTTCAGCTGCCCTTTTAAAATCATGGGCTGAGGAGCTTACAACATGGTGCCCTGTTTTTCAGCGATCTGTGGATTGTCATATTGTCCCAGATACTTGGAAAAAATCTGTTATTGTTCCTTTACCAAAGATATCATGTCCAGTGGAGAACAATGATTATAGCCAATAGCCTTGACATCATGTGTTATGAAGTGCTTCGAGAGGTATATGGTATATGTCCGTGTTAAAACCTGTTTTAGATCCACTCTAGTTCGCCTACAGACAAGGCCGTGGTACGGTGGACGCTATTAATAACATAACTTATGCTATTGTGAAACATCTTGAGAATCCAAAAGCCTATGCGCGGTTGTTGTTCGTCGACTTTAGTTCGGCTTTTGATACAGTTAAACCCCATTGTCTGATCAAAAAATTGAGGCAGTTGGGTGTTAATCCATTTTTATTAAAATGGTATTATTCTTTTTTAACTGATCGTAGGCAGCAGGTCAAGGTTAATCATAGTTTATCAGAGGTTAGAAGGACAAGTACAGGAGTTCCACAAGGTTGTGTCAGCTCCCCAATTCTCTTTACGTTGTATACAAATGAATGTACAAGTCATGATCCTAGTAACCTCATAATAAAATATTCAGATGATACAGCCCTGCTGAGACTCTTGTATAATAATACTAATCCATCAGTATATTACTCAGAGGTAGAAAGGTTTGCGAAATGGTGTGACCTAAATCATCTCATTATAAATATTAAAAAAACTGAGGAAATGGTTTTTGACCCCAAGTCAGTTGGGAACCATTCACCCTTATTTATTCATGAGGAACCCATTAAACAAGAGTGCTCCTATAAATACCTGGGTGTTTATATGGATAATTCACTTACCTGGGGACCCCATGTAGATAGTATCTGTTCCAGTGTACAGCAGAGGTTACATTTTCAACGAAGACTGAGAGTTTATGGGGTTCAGCAGAAAGTAATGTATCTATTTTACCAGGCTGTAATTGGAAGTGTACTGCATTACGGCTACACTGTTTGGTTTGGAAACATAACAGGTCAATCTAAAGCCAAACTGGCACGTCTGGTAAAGACGGCAATGGGAATAATAGGAAAAAGGGAATATCAAACTTTGGAATCATCTTATGAGCAGTCTGTCCTTCAGCGGGTCACTAAGATATTATCTGATCCTTCACATAGTTCACGAGTTCACACTTACATATATTTAGTACGAGTAAGGTAATGCGTATTTGGCGTGTATGGTAATGCGTAGTTGGCGTGCTGTCCTGGGGAAGGGCTCTGGGCTCAGAAATGGCCCGAACCCAGAGTACCCCCCAAAAAGCAATTGTAATTGACAGCCGCCAGACTAAGAACCCCCCAAATACGCACTGAGGTCTGGCGGGAGCTAGTTTTGAGAATCGCTTGTATGATAGGCCAAATTTACGTGCTCCGTGGGAGCGGTTTGGCATAGGATGGGTAGGCTCGACCGGCCGCTGGTGGATTGCGTGGTTGGTGCTCGGTCGGGAGGGCTCGAACCAATGCTTGACAGTGTGCTCACTGGGTTGGAACGGGTGAGCCGGCCGAAGGAGGAGGAGCAGCGTCATTGTGGCCCTGACCAGGGCGGCCCGGGTTGCCTTGAGTGGAGCAGCTCACGGAGTCGGCGTGCGGGCCCTGCTGGCCGTTAGCCCCTGCTAAGCAGAGGACAGAGGGCAGGTAGCTGACCGAGAGAGCCCATGAAACCTCCGACTGGAGATCAAGACTCCGGATGTCGGACGAGTGGGTCCTATCGGCCTGACAAGATAAAAAGAGTTTGGGACACCCGGCAAGGACGCTCTCACGACATCCGACGGGAGATCAAGACTCACGGCATCGGATGGATGAGCCTCGCTTGCGGGCGTCGAGTATAGGAGCCCAGCCGGGAGAACTCTCGCCGACGTCTGACGTGAGATCAAGACTCGCTGTGTCAGACGGGTAAGTCTCGCCGGGCGGGTAGGGAGAAAAGGAAAATCGGTACTGGGAGGGCTCTCGCAGCATCCGATGGGGAGATCAAGACTCGAGACATCGAACGGGTAAGCCTCGCCAGGCGGGGTAAAAGGTGTGAGGTTTTGGCTGAGAGGTTCGGACAGCGTTCGGCGGGCGGGACGAGACCCTTGGCATCAAACGGCTGGGCCTCGCTGACCGTCGGACGGAAGGTTAAGTAGGGCAGCCGGGAGACTCTCGCCGACGTCCGACGGGAGATCAAGACTCGCTGTGTCGGACGGGTAAGTCTCGCCGACCGTCAAAGGATAGAGTAGTTTAGTCTAGCTGGGAAGCTCTCGCCGTCGTCCGACGGGAGATCAAGACTCGCTGTGTCGGACGGGTAAGCTTCGCCGAGCGTGGGACTTGAAAAGGTAAGGTTGTCTGGCCGGGAGGCTCTCGCCGGCGTCTGATGGGAGATCAAGACTCACGCATCGGACAGGTAAGACAGAAAGGTAAAGATGAGTGGTCGGAAGGCTCTTACTGACGTCCGACGGGAGATCAAGACTCGCAGTGTCGGACGGGTAAGCCTCGCCGGCCATAGGATGGAAAATGTAAGGTTGTCTGGCCAGGAGGCTCTACGTCATCCGATGGGGAGATCAATACTCACTGCATCGGAATGGTTAAGCCTCACCGGTGGCAGACTGAAGGCCAAGATTGCTTGGCCAGAAAGCTGCTTTAGAATTTTTGACGGTGGTTTGATAGTCAGGGCGCAAGTAGGCCAAACGTCACCGGTATTGCAAGAGAAACAAATTCTGAAAGCTCTTGTATTTGACGGGAGATCAAGACTCACGGTGTCAGTCGGGAAAGAGTTGCCGAGCGAAGGTCGGGAGGGCAAAGTTATGCGATCGGGAGGCTCTCGCCGACGTCCGATTGGAGGTCAATACTCGCTGCGTCGGACGGGTAAGTCTCGCCGAACGTAAAAATGGAAAAAGTTAGGGTTGTCTGACCGGGAGGCTCTCGCAGCATCCGATGGGAGATCAATACTCACTGCATCGGATGGTTAGGCCTCGCCGGTGGCAGATTGAAAGCCAAGATTGCTTGGCCGGAAAGCTGCTTTAGCGTTTGATGGGGGTTCGATACTCGCGGCGCCGGACGGGTTTGCTCGACCGGGAGGCTCGAGCCAGCATCCGACAGGAGGTCAATACTCACGGCGTCGGATAGGTAAGCCTCGCCGGTAGTTGAAAGAAAACCATCTTCGGAACGTTCTTGACGCATTCGACAGGAGTTCAATACTCGCGGCATCGGATGGATAAGATTAGCTGGTAGTCGGCCGGAGAAGCAAGGTTGCTCAAGGAGGCTCTCGCTGGCATTTGACGGGAGATCAATACTCGCGGCGTTGGATGGGCAACCCTCGCCGAAAGGTAGGACGGATGGGTAAAGTTGTGTGGTCGGGAGGCTCTCGCTGACGTCCGACTGGAGATCAAGACTCGCGGCGTCGAACGGGTAAGCCTCGCTGACTGTGGGATGGAAAAGGTTAGGGTTGTCTGGCCGGGAGGTTCTTGCGGCATCCGACGGGAGATCAATACTCACTGCGTCGGATGGTTGAGCCTCGCCGGTAGACCGACTAAAGGGCACGGGTTGCTTGACCGAGAGGCTGTTGTAGCGTTTGACGGGAGTTCAATACTCATGGCACGAGCGGGTAGGCATCGCCGGTTGTTGAAAGACAAACATATTTGGAAGGTTCTTGCCACGTTCGATGGGAGATCAATACTCGCAGCATTGGACGGATAAGCGCTCGGCCGGGAGGCTCTCGCCGGCATTTGATAGGAATTCAATAATCAAAGCGTCGGATGGGTGAGCCTTGCCGGTAGTCGACAGAGAAACGTATATGCTCCACCGGGAGCGCTCTTGGAGCATCTGACGGAGAGTTCAATACTCAGGATAATTTGAGTCGACTAAAAGGGGAGACACTATGAGGATTACTTGCGCAAATGTAGACAAATCCAATAAGCTACTTCTGATGACGTCAAATCTTGGTGCTACTTGCGTTCGAAGTTAAGCATACGACAAAATAGGACTTCCTGTGCTAGCGTAGCCCAAATAAATGCCATGGATGGATAGGCATGGCTTTGGAAGCGGAGGTGATGTCAACTTTTGACAGCCAGGCGCTGACCCATGATTTTATCAATTGGATTGCCTGATCAATGACCTACTATTGCGAGAGAATCGTCGAGGGGAAATCGAGGCGTTTATGCTTGAAACGGGGAGTTATGCAGAGCTGATAGATCGATTAGAATGCATTTCTTATCCCGGAAATTTTCCTAGCAGCCACACCGATGGGCTAATGCTGAGAAGGTGATCATTGAAAAGGCTGATTATGAACCCTTGTTTAATTGCTCCGCCTATAGAGGAAAAGCTGAACAGATTATAACGGTGAAACAGCTGAACGTAACGAAAAACTTTTGATATCCACGTTCAATGACTTTTGATTGTTACGGCATTGCTATCATAAAGAAATGGCCAATATTAAAGATTAAGTGGACATTTGAATTAAGAGTTGTTTAGCCGAATGGGGATTAGATCACACAGTGACAATTAGACAATTGTCGGGCTATTTGAGTCCTCTGTAGGCTTTGATGAAATGCGTATATGCATGTTTGATGATATTGTTTGATATTTTATTAAGTTAGTTCAACGGAACCATAAGTTACTTATTTTTGATACTTTATTCAAAACGATTATGGCCTATTGTGGCCTGCAATGCATCTGTTTCCCAATTGCTTGTTAGTGATGGCCTTGGATGAGGGGTCTATGCCCGCACCTGCCTGGATCCGTACTCGGATGTTGTAAGCCACTAGCGGTGGCCCGAGGCAACAGCATTTGGTGGGACGGGCAGTGATGTTGCTGTAAAAGAGGATATTGTGACTTTAAATGAAATAAAGAGCTGAGAGGAAGAGAAGCGGAGGCCCAAATTTCCATTAGAGGCAGCCTCACGCATCATATGGTGCTTGCTTCACCTGCCATAGCTATAAGCCATGGGAAGAGAGTCCTGAATAATTTGAGAAGCCTGCTCTGCTAGCGGAGGTAGCCTCACGCTAGTGTGTGCTTCGTGAGCTGGAGGCCACTGAAAAAACACAAGAAAGGGGGTTATTAGTTTCTATAGAAAAGGCTCCTGCTGGAGTGGTCACTGCAGCGGCAGTGGACAAATATAGAAAAGGCTCCTGCGGCAGCAGTCACTGCAGCGGCAGTGGAGAAATACAGATAGGGCTCCTGCGGGAGCAGTCACTGCTGCGGCAGTGGAGGAAAATAGAAAAGGCTCCTGTGGGAGCAGTCACTGCAGTGGCAGTGGGGAAATACAGATAGGGCTCCTGCGGGAGCAGTCACTGCTGCGGCAGTGGAGGAAAATAGAAAAGGCTCCTGCGGGAGCAGTCACTGCAGTGGCAGTGGGGAAAAATAGAAAAGGCTCCTGCGGGAGCAGTCACTGCAGCGGCAGTGGGGAAAAATAGAAAAGGCTCCTGCGGGAGCAGTCACTGCAGCGGCAGTGGGGAAATACAGATAGGGCTCCTGCGGGAGCAGTCACTGCTGCGGCAGTGGAGGAAAATAGAAAAGGCTCCTGCGGGAGCAGTCACTGCAGTGGCAGTGGGGAAATACAGATAGGGCTCCTGCGGGAGCAGTCACTGCTGCAGCAGTGGAGGAAAATAGAAAAGGCTCCTGCGGGAGCAGTCACTGCAGCGGCAGTCGGGAAATACGGATAGGGCTCCTGCGGGAGCAGCCACGGAAGTGGTTTGAGACTTTTAGCTGGACATGCTGGAATGTCCAGGTAACCTGCAGTGTTGCCGATTTAGCCATTTGTTGCACTAGCCTAGTAACTTGTTTACCAAGCAACAAATGTAGTGATTTAAAAATGATTTGATTAAAGCAATTTTTTTTTTTTTTAAATCACACATGGAAAAATATTGGAACCGCTAGCCAGCCAGGTGGCACATCGGCTGGTAAGTTACACTTCACATATGAATTAAGATGCAGTTGTGCTTGTTGCCTAATTTTGGTTTGTACCTATGATTGTTAATCATTTACTGTTGGTCCACTGTGAGAAATTCTCTCTTTTCCACTGTTGGTTTTAACCATAAAACAAATTAATCTTATCCATCTTATGTCCATTTATTGAAATGCAATGTGTAAATTAATTATAGGTAAAAAAAAAAAAGCTGGTGAAAAATAAGAAAAGTTTGAGTAATTCCAGTCTGTATCCTGAGCACTTGTGTCATGGTTATGTTACGCACCCCACACAGAAGGCCGTGTTGACAGATCAGAAAGTCCTGTAGAAACGGGAGAAATTGAGGAGACCGTAGCAAGTGCGTCTGTGTCGCACATCATCTCCAGAAATTGTGAGAGCGCCGGCGCAAGCACAACGCTACTGCCCTGTACGAGTCCTCATTTTCAAAATAAAAGTCCCGATCTCACTCAACAATAGACAATGGTTTTCAGCTTCCCAATACATTTGACATAAAATATATGTAAGATACGACACAGTATATGGAAAATAAAAATTTTCTTACAAAATCACGATACCCAAAATGTGCACATACTTTAGGGTGTCACAGTTACATAGTGACATTAACATCCAATGATGTTGCGACGTCTTTTAACACTTTGATCAACAAATTACTTGCCTTTAGCGATTTTACCTGAGAATTATTTGGCAAGACTGGTGGTTGCGCCGCTAGCGGGAGCTGCCTCGCGCATGCTGGAAGCAGAAGCTAGAGGTCCGGCTGCGTACGGCGCTGCGGCCGGGAGAGCCGCGGTGAAGGCTGAGCCGAAGCGGGAAGCGTGTGGGGCTTTGTTACAGTGAGAACTGGGGGCGCGGCCCAGGCTCGTTGAAGGCCTGCTGCTGCGACCCAACGCTCGTGGAGACGACGGTGGAGCGAGGCGAGTTCAGAGCTTTTCTCAATCTATTGGCCGCTTTGGCGGCTGGAGTGGATTTAGGAGTGAGGCTGGTTTGCGCGGTGAAGAGTAGATAGTGTAAATCCGATTTGTTTACTCTCGCGAAGACGTTGCGTCGGAATTAATCCGCGTTTGCCACAGGCTTAAATACGAACCACTTTCCGATCGGAGGGATTGTTGGCACGGATATTTGCGTCCGAATGATAAGAGGATGGAAGCGACGCCAGTGGAGGCGAGGTAGCCTCGGCATCGAGCAGATAGCAGCGGCCGCGGCAAAGCACTGAAGCTCGGCGGCCGTGTCTGGCGGAAAAAGACCGATCATGGGGCTGGCAGATTGGCCCGAAGATCTGAAAAAATCCTCAGTATAGGTCTCGTTGTTTGGACGGGACGCGTTGAGTCTGAGGTGTAATGGTAAAGGTGCAAACCGAATGCTGATTATCCGTCGAGTGAACAGATGTATGTCAGCTGTATTTATAGCCGGACATTGATTAACTGGAGTGGGAACCTCCTGTGTTAATTAGGCTAAGTATCTGACGCGCTCCTCCCGAACCTTGTTAATAAAACATCATTTTATACCCTGAGTATGAGTTGTTGCCTTCTGGCAGACAATATAGGCTGCCTATGTGCAGATATATTTGTTTTAAGAAGTCCTTTGTACCTATGTCAATTAGACTTTTAAATATGTAATTTATGTAACCCTTGCTGGTTATGATTCTTACTGCAGTTTGGAATGTGTTTTTTAATGTAATCATGAAATGTAATGTTGATCAGTGTATGTGTATGCGGGCTCCAGGGTCCAAGACAAATTTCCCCATTGGGGACAATACAGTGTATTGTATTGTATTGTAAGTCACAAAAAAGTCTTCGTCATATCCCAAGTCCTCAAAGAGTTAAAGTTAATGAGATAATTAAGTGACTAATTAAATGATGATTGAGCATTAGTGATGAACACCTGCTGATATTGAGAATTACAGAGGATCAGATGTTGATGTTTTATTGGTTAAAATGATGCCACCATCATGGAGATCAGTGTTTGCTTTAGTTGGGCTCTTGACCCTTGACTCCTGTGTTAGATCTTTCTCCGTAGCAATGCGTGTGATGTTGTAAAGCAGAGAGGTCAGTGCTGTACAGTGAGAAGATAGTCACCATGAGGTTGTTTGATTACACTGGAAACAGCTTTTGTTTCCTTGTTTCATTTATATGCAAAGTTTTTCTGTAACAGTGAATTAATTTTAAACCTATGTAATGCATATCAAAATTTGAACTCCAGTGCTGTTTAGCTAAACTCTGCAGGACACCGGCCCTCCAGGACCGAGTTTGGAAAGCCCTGATATATAGTATATATAAAGACAATATTGTAAGACATTTCAAATGAAGACATTTGCAAATATGATTAAAAGATGAATATGAGACAAAACTACAGAATGTCACATTTTATTATTAGCTGTTTCAGCATATAGATGTTTTACCAAATAAAAAGAACAACACTTTTAGAGTTCATCCCACTCATTGATGTGAGCATAAGTATTGGGACAGTTGAACATAAGGCAGATATAAAAGATTAAAAGCTATCATTTAGTTGCAGATCCCTTGCACACAATCACAGCAGTGAGTCAGTGACCCATAGACATCACCAGACTCTTGGTCTCATCCTTTGAAATACTTTTCCCAGCCTTTAATGCAGCCAATTCCAATTGTTGCTTGTTTTGGGGAGTTTGTGCCTTTACTCTCCTCTTCAGCCGGTGAAAATCATGTTCAGTCATATTTAAATCTGGAGATTGACTTGGGCAATCTAAGACTTTCCATTTCTTTGCCCTTATAAATTCCTTCACTGAACTGGCAGGGTGTTTTGGGTCATTGTCCTGATGCAATATGAACAACTTCCCAATGAATCTGGTGGCATTTTCTTGAATATTGGTAGGCAAGATGGTTTTGTACCCTTCCAAATTCATTCTGCTACTGTTATCATACATTAAGTCATCAGTAAAGTTGAGAGGGCCTGTTCCAGAGACAGCCATGCATGCCCATGCCATGACACCACCTCCACCATGCTTTACAGATGAGGCTTTATGCTTGGGATCATTTGCAGTTCCCTTTTTTTCTCCACATTTTTGTTTTCCCATCACTTAGATAAAGGTTCATCTTTGTCTCATCGGTCCATAAACACAGTTCCAAAACTCTTCTGGCTAACCTTTGTGCTTTTTTGCAAACTCTAATCTTGCCTTTCTGTTTTTGGTGCTGGTCAGAGGTTTGCATCTTGCTGTGTAGCATCTGTAATTATGTGTCAAAGTCTCCTGAGGACAGTAGATTGTCAGAGCATCACCCCAGCTTTCTGGAAGTTTGTCTGTCTCATCAACTACTTTTGTTTTCTCAGCCGATTAGGTCGTTGTTGGTTGCTGGTGGCTTCCAAACTCTTGATTTCTCCATGACCTTTGTTTTTGCTATAGCTCTAATTGACGTCCTCGTTTCTTTTAGCATCCAAATTGCTTGCTTTTCTATCAAAGTCAGCTCCCTCATCTTCATCCTGGTTTGTGTGTTTCATCATCGATTGCAGGATTCAGAATACAGAAGTAATGGATATAACTGATACGACACATTCCCTGCTTTTAATATCTGAAGAATTAATGCAACAGGACACAGCTGATCACTTAGAAAGACCTGTGAGGCAACTGTTCCAATACTTATGCTCACATCAGATAGAGGGATGAAACTCTAAAAGTGCTGATCTTCTTTTAATCATATTTGTAAATGTCTTGACTCCACAGCCAACAGAGCAATTTTGTCTTTACTGTTCCAATACTTTTGGAGGGCACTGTATATATATATATATATATATATATAATATATTAGGGCTGTCAACGTTGACGCGTTGCGTGTTGACGCATGTGATTAATCTATAAATTTTAACGTGTTAATATTTTTTTTAACGTAAATTAATTGTTTGTTAAGGTTTGACCCCAACTTTTTGCCGTCATCGCAGCGCGGAAGAAAATCAATGCCTGCGTCCCAATGTGCACACTATCCATCCTAAATTCTATGTGATATTAGTAATTTTCAATACTATTTAGGGCAGATAGGGTGTATAGTATGCACATTGGGATGCAGGGATTGTGTGATTATAAGGCACCGGGCTCGACAAAAGTGAAGCGAATGCAGAGAGAGAGAGAGAGAGAGTATCTGAGAGAGAGAGAGAGTGTGAGAGATATGTATACTCGTATGTGATAAGGGTGCAGAAAACCAGTGTTGCCAGGGTCGTGGTTTTCCCACACAATTTGGCTTTTTTGAAAATACGCGGAAAAAATTACAGGGCTGTGGGTTGCGGTTTTTTGGGCTACTTTTATAATGTACTGCGGCCGCCCAAAGTGTATATATACATGTGATCGCAAAAGGAAGTTATTACAAACATTCGATGGTGGATTAAAGTGAGTTCTGACTAAAAGTGTACTATTAATCTCATGAATTGTCTTATGTAGCATGATGGTAATGTTAGCTCTAATGCACCTGCAGAACAGGTCCAATTCTTCTTCATGATGCATTTTGTCATAATACTTCATGTAAGGTCGCAAGAAAATGTTTTGTTGTATTTATTTAGAAATACTTTTGATAATAGCTGGGTAAATGTGTACTGGGATTGAAGTGATGTGGCTTGGTAAACGTTTTATTGTCAGTGTAAAGGCTGAAAATGGCTGAATTAAAACTAAAGAATAATAAGGATAATGTCTCATACCTGGCGGAGATGTGAAAGGTTATGTTTCCTTAAACTAGTTTGTCATGCATTCCTTTATTTCAACACATTTACAGGTAAATCCTAGTATTTTAAATTTGCGATTAATCGTGATTAATCACAGTCCAGGACTGTGATTAACACGATTATTTTTTTTAATCGATTGACAGCACATATATATATATATATATATATATATATATATATATGTACACACAGTATCTCACAGAGGATACATATATCCTCAGAGAGTTCTTTATCATGAGGAATGTTGAATGTTGAACTTCCAGTGATCAGTATGAGAGAGTGAGAGCAATAACACCAAATTAACACACCTGCTCCCCATTCACACCTGAGACCTTGTAACACTAACAAGTCACATGACACCAGGGAGAGAAAATGGCTAATTGGGCCCAATTTGGCCATTTTCAGTTAGGGGTGTACTCACTTTTGTGGCCAGCAGTTAAGACATTAATGGCTGTGTGTTGAGTTATTTTGAGGGGACAGCAAAGTTACACTGTTATACAAGCTGTACACTCACTACTTTACATTGTAGCAAAGTGTCATTTCTTCAGTGCAGTCACATGAAAAGATATAATAAAATATTTACAAAAATGTGAGGGGTGTACTCACTTCTGTGAGATACTATATATATATATATTTATACGTGTGTGTGTGTGTGTTTTGTTTTATTTGATTTTATTCTGTTACAGGAACTCCTCCGTTTTATGACACTGTTTATGCAACTGATAATTATGGTAAGAACAGTAGTTTATGTCTAAATAAACTGTAAATTGAATCCATATTCATCACTGTGTGATATTTGCAGAGTAAGTGTCTTTTTCCTCATTGTAGACCGTGTAAGTGAGTCTTCTGAACACATGTATGCTAAGATTGAACTGAAATCTACAACGACACAGAAGAAAAACAAAGGTAAACCTAAAACAGATGCCTATGAGGGGCCATACAAGCCATAATTCATTCTGGTGCTCTCTCACACTTACATTCTTCTTTAGCATACATATATTCTTACTCTCACTCACATATTCTTGTTTCACATACATATGTTTCTGCTTGCACCCTTGTATTGTAATAAATGATAGCCATTTTGCACAAATAGTTTAAAATAGTTCAAAGATAAAAATAAAAAAAATGAACCATGCTTTAAGTTTTTGGTATAGGTCAAACTCTATTCCAGTTAAGGATGCACTGATCAGGATTTTTTTTTTTTTTTTTGTGAGCGATTTTAACTGCAGATTTTTTAAAGTGAAATGGGCAGATTCCCATACTCATTGCCAAGTTATATATTCAGTTATTATTATTATTATTTTAAATTAATTGTATATTTTTCTCTGTTACTGGCCAAACTAACCTTAAACAAACAAAAAATATCTGGAACTACACAACCCAGATAGCACACATACGTCAGTGAGATGTCTGTTAAATATCTCTTGATCTGGAAAGCATCTGCTGCATACAGCCGTCTTTCAGGTGTCAGTTTTACATACATTCTAAATCATATACATCTTAAAGACAACTAATATGCGTCTGTTTGACATTTTATAGGAAACGTCCAATAGACGTATTGCAGATCTGTCTTGCAGATGTAAAGGCAGATGTCAAATTGACGTCTCCATGATGTACATGTGCTATCAGGGAAAACAAAAACACCAGAAAGGCTGAATTAATATTTATTACTCTTTATTATTAGTGTTTTATTATCTTAATTATATGTATGTCTGCACTATGTCTCTACTTTCTGTACTGGAAGCTCAGACGAATTCCTTGTGTGTGTAAACACTTGGCAATAAAGCTCTTTCAGATTCTGATTCTTTAGGGTGACCATACGTGCCATTTTTCCCAAAACATCCTGGCCAGGATTTCTATATTGCCTAAAATATCTAGGATTTGGCTCTGTTTGCGTGTGCAGACCGATCGGTGTATGACATCGGTTCCTTATGTTTTCGAAATGCTCTAGAGGTACTTTGAATCAAACCAATATAGAAATCCTGGCCAGGATGCATCTGGGAAAAATGGTTATTGGTTATTACTGTACACAGTGCTGTGCTTATAAACAGTCATTCAATATGTATTTTACGGAGGTAAGAGGAAAAGAAAATGCCATCAAATCTTTTCTGAAGACAGTCAGTTCTAATCAGAAATATTAACCCAATTCAATATTTATGGTTTTCTTCCAGTATTTTGAGCATCGCAAACAATTCATTTGTTCTGTCTGGTACAGTACTTTCTCTACTTGTGCAGCTATTCTCCTCTTCACGTCTGTCTTCAATGCATCTTTCTTACACATACGATCGTGATGACTATGTTTGTGTTACTGAATTGTATCCTGTCAAATATAACCTGCCCACACTGTTTATGGGCAGTTTTTGATTGCTGTCAGTTTAAATGCCAACAATGCAGTGTTGCCAGATATTGCTACAAAAAAGTCAAAATCTTGAGTTATGGGAATAATATAAAGATATGATCTTAACCTGCAACCTCCCACTTCACTTCCTAAACTGTCACATAAGTGGAAAAAAACAAATCCATTGAAGCTTACAAGTGTATATGGCGATACGGCTGAGGCTGAGGCTGTGCCCGTGCTGTCAATCACAACCATAAACTGTAAAAAAGATCACAACTCACTCAAGGGACAAGGCCATAAATGTAACATTTTCACGATGATAATATTTTTTTAAACCCAAATAGCTTGCCGAAATACCAACGCTATCTCACTGCAATTCGTACATATTTTACGAGGTGGCTAAGTCGTACGACTTCGTACGACCTCACTCGTACGATTTAGTACGATTTGTCTAAACCCCAGTGACGGGTAGGTTTAGGGGCGGGATTAGGTGTAGGTCATTCGTACAAATTCATATGAATTGGCAACTCATAAAATACGTACGACTTAGCAAAAATCGTATGAATTTGTATGAGTGAGGTCGTACAAATTCGTACGAATTAGCCACCTCGTAAAATATGTACGAATTGCCGTAAGATCGGGCTGGAAATACTTCTGTGGCCGGCCGCCTCATTTAGCTTACCTCAGCCATGCTAATCAGATTCAGGACCTGAATCGTGCCTAACTTGCCTTCCGCTTCCATAATACTCCTTCCATTTCCACTGTACTCTCACACATGCATACATTCTTCTCTTACATATACATATTTTCTTTAGACATGCATGCACTTTCTTCTTACATACATTTTTTTAAATTAAATGTATACTAAATGTAAATGTACTTTGAATACATTTGTATAAGAGAAAAATGTATAAATGAGTGCGTAAAATATATGAATATAAGAGGAAAATGTATGAATGAGTGCGTAAAATATATGAATATAAGAGGAAACTATATGAACGTGTGCGTTAAAGTATGTGACTATGAGAGCAAAAATGTATCAATGTGTGCATTAAAATGTGACCTATGAGAGCAAAAATTATATGAATGTGTTTGTTAAAATATGTGACTATGAGAGCAAAAATATATGTGAAAGGAGAATGTAATTGTGTGAAAGCGTCAGAATGAATTATGGCTTGAACGGTCCCTCATAGATGTCTCTGCTCTTATGAATTTATGATCATAACATATATATATATATATATCTTTTAGAGAATGAAAGTGAGAGTTCTGACTGCTTTTACTCTAAACTCACACTGCAAACAGATCGAGGTGAGCCAAACTAAAAACATCACAATTTACAAGAAAACTGCATCTACAAATCACAATCAAGAATTGAAGAGTAAAATGAAATAATGTATATAAAAATAAATTGTGTATTTTGAATTCATTTATATATTTATATATTTCCAGGTGGTGGATCTAATGAAATGACATATGTTCAAGTTAATAAAAATATGCCATGAGGAGAAACTTTCAATCCCAGGATACTGATGAGATTCTGTTGAGAAGGGCTGAAAATGACAGGATCATCAACGATCAATAATACGCTTTATTGAGCACCTGATGGCAATAGATTTATCAGTACTTCATATTAGTGATTCAAACTGTCATGTGCGTCAGAAAGTTTGCATGCTAATATTTGATTATACATTGGAGGGAAAAATAAGAATGATATCTCTATGGTTTAGTAACGCCGTGTGTATTGACTTATTAGCTGATAATAGCAAAGGCAGTATATTATTATTTGACAACTGAGAGAATAGAATATTAAATGTAAGGCCATTTCTTTTCTGACTGCTGAGTAAGTAAACAAGTTACCTTTTCCTGGAAAACCTGGAAATATTAAAGGGTTAGTTCACCCAAAAATGAAAATTAGCCCATGTTTTACTCACCCTCAAAGCATCCTAGGTGTATATGACTTTCTTCTTTCAGACGAATCCAATCGGAGTTATATTAAAAATTATCCATGCTCTTCCAAGCATTAGAATGGCAGTAGACAGGTGTGTTTCAACAATCCAAAACTAGTCATAAAACACATCCATGCATTATGAAACGTGCCACACACAGCTCCGGGGTGTGTGTGTGTGTGTGTGTGTGTGTGGGGGGGGGGGGGGGTAAAGGCCTCCTGTAGCCAATCAATGTGTTTTTGTAAAATAAGAATATCCATATTTAAATGGTTATAAACACTTTTCTCTCATTTCCGCTAACTGTCATGCACAGAAGCCCTTCCGTATGGATGACGTAGGATGTATGCGCAGCGCTTGCGGCGGTGATTAGTGACAAACGCAGAAGCACAGTGGAGAGATAGCAGAGATACAGAAATAGCATATTCACTACAGGAAGCCTTTATTCACCCCCAGAGCCGTGCGAGGCTTGTTTTATTACGGATGGATGCGCTTTATTTGACTACTTTTGGACTGTTGAAAAAAACACCTGCCTACTGCTATTCTAAAGCTTGGAAGAGCAAGGATCATTTTTAATATAACTCTGACTGGATTCGTCTGAAAGAATAAAGTCATATACACCTAGGATGCTTTCAGGGTGAGTAAAACATGGGCTCATTTTCATTTTTGGGTAAACTAACTCTTTAAGGAATTGTAAAATTGTGATTACCAGGTTTGGAAAAGTTGTCTTTAAATGTAAATGTTTATAGTGTAAATATATTTTTACATTTCTATTTTGAAAATATATATCTAGCTACAGTATTTTCAACAGAAAATATTTTATTGGATAGAAAGCCTTAGCTCTTTGAGTATAGTCTTCTCGATTTCCTTATCCAGCAATAACTATCTAAAACCAAAACAAGTTTATAGCTTGCTTGCTTGTTTATCTTAGCCTGTTTATATTTTCTTTCTGTTATTTTACATTTTTAGAAATATTTCACAATATTACTATTTTTACTAGTTTAGTAAAATAAATACAGCCTTGGTAAGCAGAAGAGACTGCCTTAAAAATACATACATATATACATACATACAGTGCCCTCCACTAATATTGGCACCCTTGATAAATATGAGCAAAGGCTGCTGTGAAAATAAATCTGCATTGTTTATCCTTTTGATGTTTAATTCACAACATTCTAACCTATCATTGAGGGAAAACAATTGAAAGTGGGCAGAAATCTCATGATGAAATAAATGTTTCTCTCCAATGAATGTTGGCCACAATTATTGGCACCCCTAGAAATTCTTATGAGTAAAATACTTCTGAAGTATATTCCCATTCATACTTGCATTTTTTAGCTCACCAGGGTGACTAGGAGCATAAAATTGTCAAGCCACGACTTCTTGTTCCACAGGATTATAAATATGAGGAACACAAAGGCCGAACTCCCTTAATCATCCATCACAAGGAGTAAAACCTAAGAATATAGTTCTGATATGCAGAACAAGATTGTTGAGCATCACAAAATAGAAAGTGGCTGTAAGAAAAGAGTTAAAGCATTGAAAATCCCAATTTCCACCATCAGGGTAATAATTAAGAGATTCCAATCAACTAAAGATGTTACAGATCTGCCTGGAAGAGGACGTTTCTATATCATCCTAATGCACGGTGAGGAGGAGAGTTTGAGTGGCTAAAGACTCTGCAAGGACCACAGCTGTAGAATTGTAGAGATTAGATGAGTCTCGGGGTCAGAAACCTGAAAATATATATATCAAACATCCCCTACATCACCACATGTTGTTTGGGAGGGTTTCGAGGAAAATTCTCCTAGCTCATCCAAAAACAAACTCCAGCATATTCAGTTATCAGACACGACTTGAACTTCAAATGGGACTGGCTTCTATGGTCAGGTCAAACTGAAAAAAGAGCTTTTTGGCAGCAAACCCACCAGATGAGTTTAGTACAAACAGGTATAAAAAAATGTACCCCATGTCGACGGTTAAATATACTGCTGGATCTTTAATGTCGTTGGCCTGTTTTTCTGCCAGAGGTCCTGAACACCTTGTTCAGATGCATGGCATCATGGATTCTATCAAATGCCAACAGATAAAAAAATAAAACCTGACTGCCTCTGTTAGAAGTCTTATAATGGGCCGTGTTTGGATCTCCCACCAGGATAACAATCCTAAAAAAAACATCAAAATAAACACAAAAAAGGTTACTGAGCACAAAATGAATCTTTTACCATGGCTGTCCCTGTCCTCTGACCTGAACCCTACAGAAAATGACTGAGGTGAACTGAAGAGAAGAAGTACTAACATGGAGCTGTGAATCTGAAGGATCTGGAAAGATTCTGTATGAAGAAAATGGTCTCTGATCTCTCATCAGGTGTTCTCCAAACTCTTCAGGCATTATCGGAGAAGCTGTTATCTTGGGAAAAGGACCTTGCAATAATTGGGTGCCAATAATTGTGGCCAACATGAACCAGAGAAAGCATTTATTTCACAATGAGATTTCCCCCCCACTTTCAATTGTTTTACTTCAATGATAGGCTGGAATGTTTTGAATGAAAGATAAAAATGATAAACAATGCAGATTTACTTTCACAGCCTTTACTCATATTTACCAAAGGTGCCAATATTAGTGCAGGGCACTGTACATACATGTATACCTTGTGGACCCCAAACATTTGAATGGTTATAAACTGTTATTTTTGTAATTAAATATTCTTTAAAATAAATAGGTAACACTTTATATTAGGGTTTCTTAACTAGTTGCTTATTAGCATGCTTATTACTAGAATATTAGCCATTTATTAGTACTAATTAAGCACATATTAATGCCTTATTCTACATCCCTAATCCTACCCAACACCTAAACTTAACAACTACCTTACTAACTATTAATAAGCAGCAAATTAGGAATTTATTGAGGGAAACATCATAGTTAATAGTGAATAAGTGTCCCTTATTCTAAAGCGTTACCAATAAAGGATATCAAACATTCTGAATATCCTTAGTTATGTTTTATTGTCATTTCAAAATGTATCCTTTCATTCCAGACAGGTGTAATTGTTAGGTTGCTAGAGTTCAGTATGAGTGTGAAGACTTGGTCGTCATAGAAACGACACTAGGTGGCATTCATGTATATAACAAACAGCATCTCAATCAAACTGAATGTGCAATTTAAACATTTAAATTAACGTTTATTATTTTTCATAGGAATTACATCTGTATTGTTTATATTTGAGAATATTAATGTACCAATATATTTGTGCAATGTTTTGAAAACTCAATAAACATGGAGAGAAATTATAATAGTACACTCAGATCATTTATCATTTATTTAAACCTGATTATTGTAAAGTTATCATAAAGGCAGACTTTAAAACTTTGAGAGCTAATAGGATTCATTATCCTCTTAGAGGACAATATTAGTGTTACGGCATTCATCTGATTCTCACTGATATAAATAGCTAATATTTAAAACAAATAAATAAATACTGTTAGGGCTCTGAGCATCAGAAGCACATGAAACTTGGCATGTTTACTCAGAATGTGTTGTTGTTCATGTGTATGGAAATAAATAAATAATAAAAAATGACGCAAAAGCACCGTTCCCTGAGAAGGGGAATGAGATGCTGCATCCCCTAGTGGGCGCTTTTGGGGAAATGACTTCGGCAAGACTGGTGTCTGAAGCATGAGTCTAAACACGACAATGAACTTGACATTGGCAGGTGGTAGCCCATGACGTCATGACAGGTGTGCCCGAGAGTATAAAAGGGCACCTGTAAATAAAACGTAATCCACTTCTTGTCTGAAGGAGACATGCTGGAAATCCTGAAGCATTGCAAAGAGACGCAGCGTCTCATTCCCCTTCTCAGGGAACTATGGTTACATGCGTAACCTGAGACATTCCCTTTCAAAAGGGAACTCCATGCTGCCTCCCCTAGAGGGCTTTTGGGGAACAGAGTACCCACTCCGCCATGCTGAAGGGATGAGGGCCTAAATGGCTGAACCAAGTCAAAGCCTCAGAGGAGTCCTCATCCCTACACCACCAACGCCATAGACCAGACCTTCTCAAGAACGGAGGCCTCCACAGGAAGCCTGACTACATTCTTATTTAGGCCAGCAAAGAAGAAAGCTCACAGAGATAAATAGCCCACGAACTTCTAGAGAGCGGAGACCTAAATAAAACACCTCTCAAAAGAGAGGCGGCCTAGCAACACTCCATACTACCTAACCAATACCAAAATGAGCCCTAAGTGCAGAGGCTTCAGCATGATGTCTTTCTAAAACAAAAGGAGGCCTAACTACACCCCACACTCACAGAGAGCCTACAACTCACAGATGCTGCCCTAGTGGAGCCCTTGGCAAGAGGAGGCCTCAAATAGAATAACTCTCTATAGCGAGAGGAGGCTGACGACACTCACAGTAGATGGCCGAGCTCTAGGTGCAGAGGCCTCAACAAGACAACTCTCTGAAACGAAAGAAGGCCTAACTACGCCCCACACTTAGGACATCTTGTAAGGAGGCCCACAGAGAGCCTACAACTCACAGAGACTGTCTGGTGATCGAAGGTCTCAATGAAAATCAGGTGGTGGTGCTGATGCTGATGATTATGGTCTAACATAACAATTTTCTGGCCTGAAACATTAAACTCATATATATAACTCATAATATTTTAGCTAAATCTCCTTTATTGATTACAATAGCCTTGTGATTCCACAATGAAAATTTCTGTATTTTCTGTACATCTTAATCTACAAGCTGTTCTGATGCAAAAAAAAAAAAAAAATTCTGGAGAGTCTTTGTTTTAGACACAGACATCAAGAATCAGTGTATGAATCTCAACAATGGTGACAAACAGCATATTCAGATAAACAGATCAACTCTGAACATCACAAAACAAGTTACTAAAAAGTCACATAAAAAGAGCAAAAAAAAAAAGACAATTCTGCTCATAATTTATTCATGCCGCAATGCATGATGGGAGCCAGGGATGATTTTTGATTGGCTACAACATGCTTTTTGATGGTCACTGTTGTGATTCTCACACTGATTCTTGATGTCTGTGTGTCTGAATTAAAAACAACACTTGAGTTTTTGATCAAAATAAGTTTTAAAAACATCTGTCTGATTTTACTGAAAGTGCCAGATCTTCTGTTGTTCACAGTATTGACATGACCAACAAAGAAAACCTCAGTTATTCAGTTCACTACAGGATGATTATATCAAAATCATCATCACCCAAATACTTTCGCTTTTTGCTTGTGTGGCTGCTATAATATAGTTATAATAGCCAAACAAAATGTAAAACTAAAAGGTCAAGGGTCAAGAGCCCAACTAAACACTGATCGCTATAATGGTGATTTTAAAAATTGTGATTTTCTTCTTTGGTGATTCTGCTTGTTAACATCAGGTGTGTTCAATAATGGCCAATCATCACTCAATGAATCTCTTAATTACCTCATTAACTTTAACACTGCTTCAGTGTTACTTTTAACACTCTGTAGGATGGACACATATAGACACTGAGCGGTGTTAATTTGACACCGGGGATTTTGCTGTGTGGCCTCAATTAAATAATCCTCATGCTCAGAATGTCTTGTAAGGAGGCTCACAGATAGCCTGCAACTCACAGATACTGTCCTTTGCAGTGCTCATAGCAGGCGGAGGCCTCAACTAAAATAATTTTCTATAGCGAGAGGAAGCCAAACGACGCTAGCAGTAAATGGCCAGGCTCTAGGAGCGGAGGCCTCAAACCACTATGCCTATGATGCCTATGACCGACACTCATGTCATGTAAGGAGGCTCACAGAGAGCCTACAGCTCTCAGATACTGCCCTAGCGGAGTCCTTGGCAAGCGGAGGCCTCAAATAAAATAATTATCTGTAGCGAGAGGAGTCCTGACGATGCTCACAGTAAATGACCGAGCTCTAGGAGCAGAGGCCTCAGCATGACAACTCTCTAAAATGAAAGGAGGCCTATCTACACTCCACGCTAAGGGCATCGTTTCAGAAGGCTCACAGAGAGCCTACATCTCACATGCGCTGTCGTTACAGAGCTCTGTAGATAACTCTCTGTAGTGAGAGGAGGCCTGACGATGCTCGCAGTAAATGGCCATTTACTCCACTAGGAGCTGAGGCCTCAGCATGACGACTCTTTAAAGGGGTCATATGATGGAATTGTTTTTCCCCTTTTCTTTAGTGTGTTATGTAGCTGTTTGTGCATGTAAGCTCAAAGTCTCCCACAAAAGGATTTATTCTATCTAAAATAGACAACACAAATGTTAGAAATTGCACAACGCATTTTATGGTTGACAGTTTCGTGAACCTAGGAGAGTACAAGGCCGGCTGTGCACAAAAGCTAGTTCTAAAAAAAAGAAAGAAAAGGTAAATTCCGACTTTGTTATGAAAGCTTTCCTCCTGATGACGCTCACAGTAAATGGCCGAGCTCTAGGAGCGGAGGCCTAACTACGATTGACACTCTTGTAAGGACAGAGGGCCTAAAACTCACAGATGCTGTCTTAGCAGAGCTCTGGCGAGCTGAGGCCTCAAAGAAAATAACTCTCTAGAGAGAGGATGCCTAATGACGCTCACAGTAAATGGTAAAACCGGGAAGGAGGCAGATGTTAATTAGTCTCTGTTAACTAGCTTCTGGGATCCTAGAGCGCTCAGAGCGATTACTCTGGATCACTTCCCTGAGATCTTTCCTCCTCCCTCTAGCTTTGCGCCTCCTACGTGCTCTACACTTCAAAGGAGGGGGAGCACGAGAAGCGGTGCTACCCTTCTGGTCTTGCCGCCAGTCCTCAGCAGAGTTTGTTCCACCCATGAACTCAGCAGCTAATTTCACCAGAGGAGGAATCAAGACATTCCTTTCAAGTCATAAGCAAGTCAAGTCCTCAAAGAGTTAAAGTTAATGAGATAATTAAGTGACTAATTAAATGATGATTGAGCATTAGTGATGAACACCTGCTGTTATTGAGAATTACAGAGGATCAGATGTTGATGTTTTATTGGTTAAAATGATGCCACCATCATGGAGATCAGTGTTTGCTTTAGTTGGGCTCTTGACCCTTAACTTGTTGTGTTAGATCTCTCTCTGTAGCAATGCATGTGGTGTTGGGAAGAAGAGAAATCAGTGCTGTGCAGCGAGAAGATAGTCACCGTGCGCTTGTTTGAATACATCCTAAACAACTTTCGTTTCCATATTTCATTCATATTTTTATGTTTTGCATATTCAACACTGTAATGCTACAGCACACAAACAAAAGAGTTTCTTTAATAGAAGTAGTGAATTAATTTTAAACCTATGTAATGCGTTTTAAAAATTTGAGTTCCAGTGCTTTTAAGACATACACAGACATCAAGGACCAGTATATGAATCTCAACAATGGTGACAATCAACAAAATCATTCATGTTGCAATGCATGCTGGGTAACACCATAGTAAAAACTCCCATAATGCAGTATGAATAATTATTGTCACCACTGTTGAGGATCATATGATAAATGTCCATGTCTAAAAGCCTAACACCACATATAACTTTTTTTTTATTAATATTGAAGCATTATGGTGCATTTGCTTAATAGGAGTTTATGAACAGTCAAATATAGGTAACAAACCAAAGAGAGAAATACTAAAACCAGACAGATTTAAACCAAGAACTATCAATCATCAAAAGCTAACCTGCTACTGCAAGGTTTGATTCAGCATTGCACAAATGTTTACTCTGAAACAATATTGCAATTGCTTAAAAGCAAATTTCTTTGAATTACTAAAAGGCTCAAGAGCCCAACTAAAGCAAATACTGACCACAATTATGGTGGCAATGTTTTTTTTTTTTTTTCTCTTCCAGTTCATTTCATCTGAGGCTGTGGCTGAAGTCAGTTGTAGTTCTTGTGTTTCTCTTTTCTTCAGTGATTCAGTTGATTGTTAACATCAGCTGTTCATCACTAATGCTCAAATCATCATTTAATTAGTCACTTAAATATATCATTAACTTTAACTCTTTGAGCACTTGTAATTTGACTTGAGACTTGTTTGTGACTTGAAAGGAATGTCTTGGTTCCTCCTCTGGTGAAATCAGCTGCTGAGTTCATGGGTGGAACAAAAATATGACAGGACTTTTACTCTTTGGCCCCTGGACTTTCTACCTCTGGTCCTCAGACTTGGACGAGCCAACCCTCTTCGTGGCTTGAGGCTTGGACTTGGACCGTGTAATGTTTCTATACCGGTGCAGGGAATTAAACCTACTAATCACATCCATATTTCTCATAACAGGTTCATAATAGATCATTCTATAGTTACCTTTCCGCTGAGTAGATGTAGGATGAAGTCTCAACTCTCTGCTCCCGGTGTCCGTGCTATTTCAGTCAAGTTCGGACCACTTGAAACTCGAAATAAGGATTCATTTAGGTCCTGATAACTAGTTATTTAAGAATTAATTACTCAGAGACTGATTTAAAAGTTTAATCACCAATACAATGGTTTCGTTTTATTTAAAAATACAGTAACTCATAAGCAAATAACAAAAATAACAAACAAGAAGTCTTCACCACGCAATTGCCGGCCTCCTTCAGCCTTTTATAGTCTTCCATCCACTTGTGTCATTCTTGCACACATCGACTGTCCTCCCCCACTGTCTGTGTCTGTTTTAGTTCCTCGGGTAGACAGAGAACGTGACCCTTCACCTAAATACTTGTAGTAAGGTTAACAGTTCAAATGAAAAAATAACAACTACCACAGTTCCTAGACAGCAAGCATGCCTATCGTTATTTTTAAGGTATAGAAAAATTGTAACACCCCACATCACACATACACATTCGTAGATATAGGTGTCTAAACCACACGCCTCGTATGCCTAGCAAATGTGAATAACACCTCACGTCTTGGCTTTAACTAGAAGCTCCATTCTGCAAATGTGACTCACAGGTGCAAAATGCATCTTGTTAACAACCATCATAAACATAGCATTAATAACTTCAAAGCAATTCATTTTCATGCTCTCTAATTACAGCACATTCTTGAAACATAACATCTTGACATTTACACTTCTGTGACAAAAGTTTGAAGGTCCATTACTTCTAAATCATTTGTTAACATTTGTAACTCAGCAGAAAACCCACACAAATTAACCATCTCTCTCATTTTCCTCATTATTCTTTTGTTCAAAGATTCAATCAACTTCAGAATCTCTGTTAGTTTAACACAGATCTTTTGATTTTCCAGCTCTGCCTTTGGCCCGCTGGCGCCATTCCTCTTTTTGTCTCTTCTTGTCCTCCTTACTCTGGTAACGTCAGAGCCCCTGGTCTAAAAGATCGTTGTAACAAAGTTCGTAGGTCGGGAAGAAGGAGGCGGGAACCGGCAAACATTTAACGATTTAATAACAAAATAAACAAACGTAAAAGTACAGCGGCCGCCCCTCACGGACGACTGCCGCACACAAAACACAAAATAATATCCAGGCCTGGTCCTCTCTCGTCTTCCACTGTCGTCACTCCTCCTTTTATCCTTCCGGAGCTCCTCCGTGGGACTCGAGACCGGTGAGTGTCGCAGGTGTCGCTCATTATCATTAACTCCACCGGCCTCGCTCCGTTCCCACGGCTCTCGGCCCCGCCCCACTCACCACATACCCCCATCGCCCCTCGCAGGCCGGGGGGTACCCACGAGACTGCGCTCTACTCCCCCCCCTCTCCTTCCTGGGGGGGACCCGTCAGGGCGGCCGCGGCGTACCTGGGGGTACGGACAGACGAGGCGAGAGAAAAGGAGACGGAAGGATGAGGAGTGACAGAGACGAGAGAGGGGAGAGAGGAAAAAAAAAAACTCGGTCCGGTTCCCGGACACACTGCTGGTTGGTCCTCAACCAGCTGAGAGGCTCTCCCTCGCGGTGCCATGCGATGGTACTGGACCTCTTTGGTGGACGGCTCGACGCTCCGCCTCCTGGCGGACGGCGATGGCTCCTCCGGTCGAGGGCAGCCGGCAGCGAGTCCCCCATTCCCTGCTCCTCCCCATCATGGCGGATGGCAGCAGGCTACGGCCACTCGGCGAATGGCGCCGACTCCTCCGCTCCCTCTCGGACGGCAGCCCCCCTCCTCGACCCAGGAGCACGGCAGCAAGTCTTCCGTCCCACCTGATGTTCCATCGCTCCAGCACCACCGTCGCCTCGGGCAGCCAGCGGCCGTCCCCGCTACTCCCTGCTGCCCGATCTCCTCAGCACCGCGATCCCCCTCAGCAGCGAGGGCTCTCTGACAGCGTGTCCCTCCTTCCTCCCGGGTTTCGGCACCAATGTAACAAAGTTCGTAGATTCGGGAAGAAGGAGGCGGGAACCGGCAAACATTTAAAGATTTAATAACAAAATAAACAAACGTAAAAGTACAGCGGCAGCCCCTCACGGACGACTGCCGCACACAAAACACAAAATAATATCCAGGCCTGGTCCTCTCTCGTCTTCCACTGTCGTCACTCCTCCTTTTATCCTTCCGGAGCTCCTCCGTGGGACTCGAGACCGGTGAGTGTCGCAGGTGTCGCTCATTATCATTAACTCCACCGGCCTCGCTCCGTTCCCACGGCTCTCGGCCCCGCCCCACTCACCACAATCGTGAAAATCAATTTCCATTTTTTCTGATTGTCTTGTTTGATTAGTCAAAGATTGATTAGAAAATCGCACACTATTATAGCCAATTATCTTCACAACCGGTACGGCATAAAGGTTTTAAAAGCAGCGGAGGCCACCTTCACCTCCCGAAACATCCCAATCACCGTCTCAATGGATGCACCAAAAAGCTTGGAAGGTGAAACCGGTACATCGAGGAGATGCACTCGGTTTCGCCCGCCGCCGATGAATAAGAAATACCTTTCTCGAACTCATCGGCAAGCTCCACCTGCGAACTCCATGATTGCAGTATCCTACTCACCTCGGCTGCAGCAGGTCCTGAACCACGGGGTAGAGATGGCTGTCCTGATTCCCTCAAGAAAAGGGACAGATGAGAGCCAAGCTTCCTCAATGAAAAGCATTCACAATGCATGCAAACAGCCCCCTCAAGGACCGAGCGTGCATGCTCCTCACCCATAATGCACATTACATGCATGTCATCAGGTGTCAAGAAATGCTAGCACTTGCCATAATCCTCTTTCTTGCCTTCAAGGAACTACGTTTATTTACAGGTTCCCTTTTATACTCTCGGGTGCACCTGTCATGATGCCATGGGCTGTCGCCTGCCAAGATCAAGTTCATTGTCGTGTTTAGAGTCATGCTTCAGACACCAGTCATTCAGCGTCAGTGAAGACATTTCCCCATAAGCACCCTCTAGGGCAGAGGTCTTCAACACTGCTCCTGGGGACCCACTCTCCTGGAAAGTTTATTTCCAACTGGCTTCAGCACACCTGCCTGCCATTTTCAAGCAGTCTTGAGGAGCTTGATTGGCCACTTCAGGTGTGTTTGATTAGGGTTATAGCTAAACTCTCCAGGATAGCGGGTCCACAGGAACAGGGTTGAAGACCTCTGCTCTAGGGGACACAGTGTAGAGTTCCCTTTCCAAAGGGAATCCTATTCTATGCCCTCTAGTGGACAACATTAGTATAATGTTGTAATTGTTTTGCCAAAAACTTTTTTGATCTCCTCCTAAACCCTTAATTGATTCGCACAAAATTGTGTCATCTATAGACACTAATGGCAGAAATGTTATTTAATTTTATCCATTTTAACCAGTTGTCTTATATATTCTAAACCTTTTGACTGATTTTGTAGCCGCGAGTCAACACACTTCTCAAACTGTATCTTCTAAACCATGTGAGGAATCCAAATCCTTTTGATGACTTTGTATCTTCGGGGAATGTAGATTTTTGGGACACATTTGAAAAAAAGTTGGAAACAGTAGCTTTATCAAAAAGAATGGCGGAATAATTTACGCATAGAAAAAAATCTGATGAAAAAGTTAGACTACCTTCTCTGTCGACAATTGATGTTGAAAAGGCATCAAATTGACATCAAAAAGCAGGTCAAACATGCAAATGTCTTCCAGGGGTAACTGGATGAAAATAGGAAGTTAATCCCACACTGAAATTGGTTTAATGTATATGCAGGCCAATGTGTCTGACATTCGATTTAGACCAAATCAACATCAAGTTTTTGACGTCAGTTTGATTTGCACATTTGACCCCTTTTTTGTTTTTTTGACCAATGTTTGATGTCAATTTGAAGTCTTTTGCCCACTGGGCTTGCATGTTCTGACAGATCTACTTAAATGAACAGATCATTGTGGTGTTATAATGCTTTATAAAGTTGATTTCCTTTTATACTTTTACTGAAGCCTGATGTGCAAATGCACTCCTTAATAAATACCCTAAAGACACTACTTTACATAAAAATTTAATTGTACAAATTTCACATTGACAAAGATATAAATTACATACAAAACTGATATACAGAAGAGTACTTTAAAGGGTTTCAGCCATGAACATTTGAATCATTGAATTCTTCTGTAAATCATGACAATGTCACGAGTTCCTGAACACTATAGATCCTTCATATGATACAGAGCATTAGTGAACTGGACAACGCCAGTCAACTCTTAAGCACCATCTGGAGTATTTCCTTCATGTGCACATACTTTCATGTGCAGTTCAGGTCAATTATTTCTTCTATTATAGTTATTACATCATTTTATTATCTTAAATGCCATTAAAATCAACAAGATCATGACCAGCATGATGTCAGTGTATTCATTCTTTCATTACTTACATTATGTATAAATAGTCATATCATACAACTGAATCTCACAAACACATTTCACTCCAAAGTCAACATAAAGAAGATATATTTTGTAATAAGATAATTACAGCACATTTCATTACCATTTATACAATTACATTCCATTAAGTTCTAAAATGTTTCATTATCTTTATACAAAATATTATTTCTTCTTTTTGTTTTTTTGAATTTGGGGAGAAATGTGAACATATTTTTTGTGAAATTAATCTACAATTAATTTTTTTCTGAGAACATGTTTCTTTCTCTCTCTCTCTTCAAAACGTTGTTTCCTAACATGGTCAGTGTCTTTGGCATTGACAGTGGAGTGTCTGATATGTTCCTGTACGCGGGTTTATTTGCTGCGTTTGAGCCAGTCTCTCCAGGGCGTCTGGTTCTGCTCCGGGCTGATCTCTGATATCGTGGAGGGGGAAGAGGACGGCCGTCTGGACTTGCGCAGGAAAGAAAGACGCCCCGCTGATCTCTCCTGAGGCTGTTCTGTCTGCTGCTGGCTCCTCAGCTGCTGATTGATGATAACCTGGATATCGTCCTGCGGGGACACACGAATAGTTCACAAACATTAAATTATAACATTTTAAAAATCTCCTTCAACATATCCATGCAAAGTATTCGGTACAAGTGCAATAAATCATTATAAATGCATTGTTCTGCACATTATTATTTTTATTTGTGTGTATTGATATCGATGCATAAATGTGAAACAATCTCTTTTTTATAGCAAATAAATAATGTCTTCAACATTTAGGAGCATAGGGTACAGAGTTATTATTCTTACCAAAAAAATAAAACTGAAACTAAAATTAAAATCATACAAAAACATAATCGTTTCTTGAAATAAAATAACCTTTATTTTAAGGTTGCATTCTCACTATTAACAAACCATTAACTACAGCTTTTGCTTCAATAAACTCCTAATATGCTGCTTATTAATAGTTAGTAAAGTAGTTGTTAAGTTTAGGTATTGGATAGGATATGGTCATGTTGAATAAATGCTTTATAAGTATTAATAAACAGCCAATATGGTAATAATAGACATGCTAATAAGCAACTAGTTAATAGTGAAATTGGTCCCTAAATTAAAGTGTTACCATAAACGTTAAATGTTAACCAAAATCAATAAATAAATATTTTAGCCAGTTGCCAAGGTCAATTTATTTTGAATTTAAAGTACTAATATAACTAAAAGTGACATCATAAAAATATAGACTGAACTTCTTTTGACTGCTGAATAAAAACAGGAGAACATGAACACATTCACATACAAAAGAGCATTATACATTATTATTTCAATTGTATCTGCTCTCATTTAATGCTCTCAAAAGCACATGAAACAGCAGCAACCTTCCACTGTGAACAGCAGAGGACGACAGAGTGTCCAAAACATCATTAACAGTTCTGACCTGCCAGGCCTCCAGTTCCTGTGACAGCTGTAGCTTGCGCTGAATGGCTTCCAGGAGCTGGTTGTTCAAACACATCATATCATGTTTAGTCCTCAGCAGCTCTGCTTCCATCGCTGTCTTCCTGCATGACAACACGAAAACATTCAAAACTTTGCCTCTTTTCTATCAAACAATTGAAGTTTTAACGCCATATCAGCAACAATTGCTATATTCATGGCAACACTAACAATATCATTTCAATACATCATTTACAATAATATAACATTTTCTTAAGAACCATACAACTTTTCTGTTAGACACAACTATTTAATTATCTGTTCCAAAGAATATCACTCTCATAACTGATAATGAATTCACTTTCTCATAAACATTTATAGAATCATAAAACCAAGTAAATGTTCAATATTTACTTAGTGATGGCAGCGTCGCGGGCCTTTATGGCCTGCTGAAGTACTTCCTGCTCCACAAGTCTCTCAGCTCGCAGCTTCAGCTCCGTGTTTTCTGCTACGAGACGCTCGTTCTGACAGAGAAGCCAAAAACCATGATTAAAAAGTCCAATACTGCTAATAATCATATTAATAGCACATAAAATGCTAAAGGCAAAAGTCACACACAAATACTCTGCATTCACTCTGCTTGTAATCTTAAAGGTGGGTTTTGTTTGGAAAACTCATTTTATGCACTTAAGCATAAGCTCAATACTTAAGTCATTTTTGAATACTGTAGATACATTTCCATGAAATATTTAAAATATTTGTACAGAAAGTGTACGGATGCAAATGTTACAGTGAGTTTAGAAACAAACAGGCGCTTCTAAAACTACCATAGAAGTGCATTTCATTAAATATTTATGAGCTTTCTTTTTTTTTTTGGACCAGTGATGCATGAGGTGGAGTGAAAGCGGCATTAGTTTAGCATTTGGACATTTTTCAGAAATGAAACGCTTCACCTTTATCAAATTAAAGTGTGCAGCCAATGAGGACTAGTTTCAGGGGTTCTTCCTTCCGTCTACACAAGGTTGCTCCTCAGTATTTTTAAAGTCTTAAATCAAGATCCATTTACTTGAAAAGCAAAATTACATTTAAGAAAACAAGTATAATGGGTTTAGAAAAATCAACTTCTAATTCAAAATTCAGCTTAATTTTCAAGATAATTGCTCTTGTTTTAAGCATGAACTCACTTAATCTATATCTCAAGACTTCATTGCATTTCATATTGTAAATATATCTTGATTTAATGATGTTTGGTTATTTGTATTGGAAAACAAGACAAAAATACCGAGGAAGATTCTATTATTATTATTTAATGCAATGACTTCATGGTTTTAAGACTTTCTGCTTTGATTTAAGAACTTTTTAAGGCTGGAAGCGCAAATTAAGACTTTTTAAGAAACCCTGACTAAGTTTGCTTCCTGAAAGCAATAAATTCACCACTTGACTGCATTCGTTGGCTGTCTTCATACAGCTGTGAATCTCAGAAAAGCAGTGAATCGTTGTATAAAAACTCCTCAGGCGTTGCCAGGCCCTCCAAACAATGGATGCATTTTGTAAGGAACTGAGCCCAGGTCAGTGGCAGTGGTATTGGGCCGCTGTTAGCTGTGGCTGAAAGCTTTAACGAATGAAGAACTGTTACCTGATCCTGCAGCTCCTGTATCCGGACGGCATTCTCACACGGATCGCTCACCGATCCCACAATGGACTTCCTCTTGTCCTGCAGACACAAATGATACAGGAGCGTTCAGCACTGCATGCTGGTTAGCCTGGGAGGACTTGTCAAGCGTGGTCTTTGTTAGACTGTGACGGCAGGGAGCATCTCTACAGCATCAGTATCATGTAACGAGCATAAATGGCCCTCTGTTCAATCTCTCTCTCTCAGTCTCTACCTCTGGCTACATCTGTGGCTTCATTGATCCTCACTGAACACACCCCGACCTGAACAAAACCTCTGACGCAATTCCCACTTCAGTACACAACTTGTCAAACTAGGTCAATTATGCATCAATAGCTTAGTGGGAGGTTTGTTTATTATCCAAACCTTTTGTGCATTAAACATACTGTACATGATTAAATCCTAATCTTATGTGATGTACTGTTTGAGCTCACAGAAATAGCATGTTAGTTTCGGCAATTACTGATGCAAAATATTAACATATATTCTGATCCATTCATAATCGGGTGAATCTCACAAAAACACATCCAGTTGGCATTTTACCTACAAACAAGCAAACAACTAAATAAATAAAGTTGCATTAAGCAAATACAGCCTTTTTGCATAAGCAACTAGAGCTTTTTTTATATTACAATATTATATTTTATATTTTTTTCGGTAATGCATCTGAATATGTGAGTTTGATCTTTTGTGTTTATGCTAATATAATACGCAATTTTAGTACAAAAACTGTAATAGTATTACAGTATATAATATTAGTATTAAATGTATTTTAATAGTATTTTAAAACTGTGCAATAAATACACAAATACAGTACTACAACAGTTTATTTATTTTTACATTTATTTATTTATTTTTATTTCTGCATTGTTTTGAATTGGAAAGAAAATTGCTTCATGTTCTTTAATCACATCGTAATATTTCCCCTGTTTGACGCCAGACTGAAATATGATCCAGGAAGGTTATGTGAGATTTACCCGATGACAAAACAAAAGCCGTGAGAACACAAACCGATATAGTCTGAATGAAGACATACAGTATGAAGATGCTTGTGGTGAATCACTGTTGCTGAAATATGAGACAGTACGAGATGTCAAAATACTCCAGGCAAGAAGATACATTACATGCAGCACATGATATAGCTGTACCTGTAGCGTCTCACTGTGTGCTATCCATTGTGCTGTGTGTTTCAGTTGTCCCAGCATGCCCTGCAGGCTGTCATCTGAGTCCTGCTCAGCTTCTGATCTGTAGGCCACAGGTTGCAGCAGTTCCAGGATGCAGTGCAGCTCCCGACAGACCTGCTGGACGAGACACATGTTCTAGTCGTGCCCAAATATCACATTAACAGACATTAATGTAAATCTCTTAAATGTATTTAGCTTTGTTCCAAAACCTAGGGAGCTGTCTTGCTGTCTGCTGCAGCATCCTAATGGAGAAGCTGACAGAGGCTGGGGATTTACAATGCTTTACAAACACACTATATACAACACACTACATAAAGGCACAGCAAAATGTGACATTATAATGGCTTTATGTCAAAACTGATTTAAGATCATTTCAATTCAAATTTAAAATACTGTCAGTGATATTTGCTTTCATTCATAATACTAAGTAAAAACATGCCATTAAACAAATATTTAAAATATACTATCTGTATGTTGTTTCTAAATCATTTTTTGAGATTCAATCTGCTGAAATATTTAATCATTTTCATTTTAGGTGTGATTAATCATGACTAATTAAAGAAAAATGTGTGATTAATCAGTTAATGTTTTTGATTGACAGCACTAATAACATTGCAAATTGTAGTAAAATGCATAATTTGTACTGAAATGTTCTTTAAACAACACTTTTCAGGTCTTGTTGCAATGCATTCTGGGATTCCTCTTCCGCATGTCCTCTGGTATACTGCATTGTGCAAGATAATCAAGGCTTTTAAATCTTAAGGGGGTCACACACACGTCTAGGGGATGGCACAAACAGATCGACACACTGTACAACTAGCATTAACATGCGTTTTGTATCTGGATATTTCTTTACAGCTTCACTCAAGTGTCTCCAGTGCAGTTGGACAGAGAACGTGAACTGCGCAAAAAGCAAATCAGCACAGAGGGCGTGTTAAATAAAAACCCTGTATGCATTTTTCAATTGCAGGACTCTGGATTCATATAGCTCTATGTGTAGTGTGTAGCTAAAAATCAATTACTACAGAACTCTTCTTCTGTATCAGGTTACAGCGTCTCACCTGTTCTTTGTCCAGGCTCCAGTCTGCAGCGTCCAGATTGTTTACAAGCTCAGACAGTAAAGACGAGTCGTTGTGACTCTTTTCCTGGAGGGCCACCTCCTCCTGCAGCTCCTCGACCTGAGACTGCAGCTCTTGAGCCCGGGAACGAACCCCATCCACTTCCTGCCAGGCCTCTGCCAGCTGGGACGGAGAGAAAAAATGTTATCGCTCATATAAGTTATGTACACATACATATAAGAGCCAGTATATACACCATGAAATTCACTTTTCAAACTAAAAATATTTAGCCAGTTTTGGTGTTTTTTGTCCATTTTTGCCCTGATTCTCTCATGCACCATGAATATCTTCAACAATTCTGAATCAAACCTGAAATGTTCAGAATCAATTCTGTTTGTGCACGCTAGAGTCGTATTCTGCTTTCTGCCAATTACAAACAAACACACAACTTCAAATAAGTATATAAACTTGTATGAAGTTTCATGATTTCGGATTCACTGCCCACCAGAATTTCAATGTTTTCCCTTCCAAATGCTTCAGTAAGCATCATGTATGCCTGCCATGTATGGCTGCTTTCAAATGCTCACGTGCACTTTGAGTGATCACTCTGAAGGCGCTCGTGTCACGTGCACGACTCTGTGTGAGCAATAAATGCACTTGCATGTCAAAATGCTTTTATAATGCAAACAATGTAAACACAATCGGACAAAACATCTGATATGTTGAAATAGATTTGTGCATTAGCCTATTAGAGCTGCCACAATAATGCAGAGAAAAACAGAACAATCCATAGCTGCGCTTGTCTGGAAAACTTTATATAGCACTCTCAGCACCTTGTGTTTTATTGCATGTTATGTTTCTTTGTTCCTCTTTATTGATTTATGAATTTGGCTTGTTATAATTCTTGACATGCAATTGTTCTGCTTTATTATTAATTTGCCATTATTTGTATAAAGTACTTGTATTAGTCATTTAATAAAATGCACAAATAAATTTGATATTGAAAGTCAGTTAACTCATTACTAAGAAAAAAGTGTGGATCAAGAATCAGAATTGGAATCAGATTGGATTGAGGTGACTAAATATTCCCACGACTAATGCACACAGACTTCTAGTACTAACATATTGGCTGAACATGAGCATTTATAATGTGTGTCATTAATCTCTGGTCATATGACTATATTTTTATTGTTCATAATTTTAAGGGACAAATCCTGAACTACAATATTCCAGTTTCACTTAAACTACAGACCACAGTTTCCTGCCTTATTATTCAGTGTAACACATTCTGTTGAGTATAGCGTGTGTGTGTGTGTGTGAGTGACCTAACCTGTTGTATGTGTGTGTGACTCTGTTGTTCCTGTAGATCCAGGCGTGCGTGTAATGTGGACACAGTGTCTTTTAGTTCCCCGTTCTCGTGACAAGTCATCGTCAAGCGCTGCTCGAGTGTTTGCTCCCGCTGCGTGAGCCGTGCCACCTGAAAATACACAAACACACACACATTATTATAGCTTTTACCTTACACTGTTCTTCACGTTCACTTTATCATGTGGTTCTAGTTACAGTGAAATAGTTATGTTTGAGTGCAATTATAATCCTTGAATGGAAGAGAAGGTGAACAGATTTTGCTTCCTGTCCACGATGAAGGGCTCAAGCGTGGTGAACGTCTTCAAAGAACTGCATTCTGTAGCTGCGTCCCAATTCAGAGGCTGCATCCTTAGAAGACCAACTGCATCACAGCGGCACAATGAAGGCTGTCCCAATTCAAAGAGTCCTTTAAATGGAACATAATTTCCCAGGCCATGAATGGATCCTTCACATCCAAGCCCAAGATTCATTGCACACCAGTGACGACAGGATCCTAGATTACCATTTTAAATCAAAAGGGATAGTTCACCTATAAAGTAAAATTATTTATTCACCATATTGTTCCAAACCTCCATGATCTTCTTTGTTCTATGAAAGGGATTTCGAAGAATGTTGGAAACCAAACTGTTGCTGGTCCCCATAGACTTCCATTGTATAAAAAACTATCCCTTTAAGTGTTGGATTTAAACCTAACTGAAACATTACATAACAACAATTTTAAGTGGTGTATGTCTTACTAAGATGCTATTTTGTAGATATATACTTTTATGTACATAAATGGACCACGGTGAACATATTAGGCAGGTTGTGAGCCCTGTTTTGCTTTCGCTCAGATCGACGTTTAAGGTGAAGGTGTGGCCTTTGAAGTCTGCGTCCTTCCCAGGATGCAGCCTCTGATTTGGGACACAGCTATTGTCTAGTCTAGAATGGCACAAACAAAGACAAACATAATGACACAACAGTGAAAGCACTTTTTGAAAGTTGCTCAGCAACTCAATCAAATTTGCGATCTGGAACTTACTGTTGCATAACATTTAATAAACAAGCATGCGTGGACAGCTGCAGATTCAGTATAGGACTATTTAATACTATGCAGTGTGCAAGTATGAACAGTTTCTCACCTGTTCTCTAAGAGCGTTGATGATTTCTTCGTCCTGGGGTCTGGCTTGCCCTCTTTCTCTCATTTCCTGTTTCAGTCTTTGAAGCTCGCTGGTCATGGCTTGCTCCACTTCCATTCCCTAAACAAACACAACACAGCTCACTAATCAAACCACTATATGTCCAAATGCTTTTTCAGCTTTCAAATATGTTCAGAAATCAAACGGGTGATATCCGGACGCAGCAACATCGAGACAAAAAAGTAACAACAACAAAAAGACGTGTTTTTCCACTAAGGAATGTGTCCCATTTCACAATGAAAAGGAGTTAAGTTCGCTTGATAAGAGCGGAACAAAAGCCCTCATTGGGCGATCGAGGGCCTCTGGTGATGAACCTGAATCAGCAGATAACTGGACAGACGTCAGCGTGCATCACACGCGTTCAGAACCTGATCAAAGAGCCGCGTGACAGATGCAGCTTGGCATCTTGGTCTTGGCAGAGGCATCATCATGCCAGATGTGAGCGTTAATGGGACAGGGGCGGGAATGACCCCACGCTCAACAGCATATGGAGGGGTGGCTAGAGGTCCTGGTTCAATTAGATTTAACTACCAACCACCACAAGGTTAGTGGTCCCATGAGGGAAGGGCTATTCAGGACTGGCCTACGTTAACCAGTGCATTGTTGGATTCAGTAACGCTCCTGCCAGCTGATGCCCCAAGCCAGACAGCGTCTGCAAACTAATGAATCTCAATTTATTTCTGATACAATCTTGTCAGTTTGTATCACAAGGTTTTCTGAATTAATAGCAGTACTAGCTAAAATAATGTTTTTTTTTTGCATGACACACAGCTGCCAAAATAGTAAATTTACTCAAAATTCAGAAGAAAAACCAACAAGAAAATACAAATGAGCTCATGAGTTAGAACTGGGAGTGTTTGCAAGTGTGCAAACACACAGAGAAAATAAAGTGTAAACATTGGCCTTGGCATAACAAGTCTGATTGGATATTAGGTTAGATACCAGTCCAATGTGAGACAAACATGCGAGAAAGTGTTTTACACACAAATGAGGATCTAAATTTAGGTTTAGATCATAAAAGAAGACAGAGAGGATTAAAAAAAAGGACGAATTGACTCCAAAAACATCTAATAAAACAGCAAAACTACTATTATGAACTACATTGTTCAGACTCCAGTGTTATAATACCTGAGCTGATGCCCATCATTCTCGAGGAAGCATATTAACCTGGTATCTCCAAACTAATAAATCTCAATGTATTAATGAATCAGACTGTATCACTGAAGGGACTGCATTATTAGCAGCATTAGCTAAAATAATATATTTTTAGAAGACACAAAAGCTTTCAAAATAGCGAATTTGCTCAAGGAAGAAAATTCAAAAGATCAATAAGAAAATATACAATGCAAAATATAAATATGCTTCAAAAGGTTCTTCAAGCGATGCCATAGAAGAACCATTTTTGGTTCCACAAAGAACCATTCAGTTAAAGGTTCTTTATGGAACCATTTAGACAAAAAGGTTCTTCTACGGCATCGTGAAGCACCTTTATTTTTAAGAGTGTGTTTTACCACATTTGCCTTTATTACAGCTGTCAACCGTCTTAGTACAGATTCATACAACTTTTGAATCATCTTCAGTTGAATGTTGTCTATCAGAGCATCTGCCAGTTGCTTTACAGATGCTGAAGGAGGGAATCGCTTCTATTCTTCTCTCCAAAACTTCCCACGATGGTTTGATAATACTGAAGTCAGGTGATTTGTTTGGTCAGGTTTTAAGCTCATGACACCATATTTTATGCATTTTAGCACTGGTGTCCGTAATTGAAAGTTTTAGTGGTATTTGTGGATGTAGGCTTTGTGGTCAGTTTTGTGTAAAAAGGAACTTCAGTGTAAATATTGAGGTTTCTGCAGTAGTTCTGTGTTGTTTGGACGCAACCCTTCTCAGTCTTTGATGGTCCCTATCATTCACATTCAGATTTCTCCTACTGCTGAAGAAGTCTTGTCATGCTTTGTGCACGCTGTCATAATAGTAAAGAATGTTGCTCCTAAAACACCAAACAACCGGGCCGTGAAGGTTACAGACGCTCTGCTAAACGGCCTTTTTGGACATCTGACAATCTCACATTTCACTGAGTGCTTGTGCTAACACTGCTAATTATACCAGACTGATGATATACAACCTAAACAATGTATAGAAATAAAAGATATTCAACAAGTAGTGTAATTCCATTTGTGGAATTTGTTTGCATGCTACGAAGCATCACTATTGCTTTTGCTCATACAGCTATTAAACTTTGGAAAATGGCTTGAATGATACCTCAGACCATGCAGTTGTTGAGGACAGGTGTGGCATTACGTAAGACTGGTCCGCCTCACAGCAGGTGACTGGAGAACAGCACAAGTGTGAATGATTTACGAAGCCATGCGATTAAACTGTGACTGGTTCGCTGAGTCGCATGACCTCAACAGCTCGACACTTCCAGGATACTTCTTTAAAGTAAACAATTCAAAGAGATACTGAATGTTTGTTAGTTTATTAGTAAAACTGTGTCAGAAGACTTGACATCCCCACTATTCATTTCCTTTAGATGAATGGAGAATAATTCATCTGTGCTCAGTGAAATAAAGACAGAAATCATGCAGTCCTGATTGCAACATGGAATGTTGTAGATTAGAATAATAACTCTACTAATGTACAACAAAGCATATGAATAAGGCTAATGTTTTTTTTCAAATCTTACTATGTTCAGAGATGATCACAAAAGCAAGCCTGTACAAGTGTGTCTGTAGCATCCCGAGAGGTTTACACCCTGGAAGAGGAAGGCACAGCTTTCCTTGTTTTAAGGCTTTTCTGTAAACAAAATGGGAGGCTGATGTCTTCTAAATGACCCTGAATTCTCCTGATAGACTCTCTTTTTGCTCATGTGTGACTATGTTCTGTACAGACTGTTAGGTAGTAAGAGTATGTCACAAACAGTAACACCAGGCTGAAAGAAATACTCACAAATACACATATATAACCTAAACCTCACACAAAGCTTTCTGCATTTTTATGAAAACATTCAGTATTTAGTAAGTTAAGGAACACTGGTCCACACACACACATACACAAGTTTACGTTTACCCCAAAAGTATATCAAAACTCAGACACTCACAAACAAATACTCACCATTCAAGGCGTCATACACCCCAAAAAGAGCTGTTTACCATAACAATCTGAAATCGAAGCATAAAAGGCGCTTATCTGTAACTCCACTCTAGACCCCGTTTGAGAGCAGTTATGATAAAAACATAAACACGGTGGAAGCCGTGGTGTAATGTGTAAGACATACTTCCTCTTCCTTCGGAGCAGGATGGGATTCATAAACATCAGTGTTTCCTGATCTTTGATTTCTTGGAAAAAGAAGCTCACAGACAGTTTCTGCTGCGGCTGCTTCAGTGCGGTGACGTGTGTCGTGTGTTGATGAGAGGGAGTGGAACGGTATGAGTTAGCCATTACTCTAAACTCACAACAACACATGACTACAGCCTGTCTGTCACACCAAACTGTGATTAAATGTTATTAACAGCTTTTTAAATGACCTCATGAGTTTGAATGGGAGTCCTGGCAAGTGTGCAAACAGAAAGACATCTGCAAACCTTGACCTTGAGCATAACAGATCTACGAGATTAGATGAGTCGAGTCTGAGAGGAAGGTGTGTGAAAGTGGTTTCCACACAGAATGAGTCAACAGGAGCAGGTGAATCTAAATTTAGGTTTCTCGTCTCATAATAGATGACTTATGGAAGCTTGTTTCCACCATGGAAATATAAACAAGTTATAAACTGAATTATGACTTTCTTTCACAAAAGAGAGTTTACATTTAACAATTCTGTTGTTTTGTCTGCCATAGAAAATAAAAATTAAATTAAATTAAAAATAATACGGTAGGCTAATTGTGACTTTTTATCTCACAATTCTGATTTTTTCATCTCAATTGTAAATGTATATCAAAACTGACTTTTTCTATCCCATGGCAGAAACAAGCTAATAATGACTCCATTATTATTCCATTTAATGACAAGTTCTTCCTTGTTTTGATTTTTTGTAGTTGCTCATTATTATTAACATATTAGCTGTTTATTAGTGCTTATAAAGCACATATTTTGCATGAGCATATTCTACATCCTTACAAACTACCGCACTAACTATTAATAAGCAGCAAATTAGGAGTTTATTGAGGCAAGAGTCATAGTTAATTGTTTGTTAATAGCGAGTTGGACCTAAAAATAAAGTGACCCAATTTTTATTTATTTGTTTAAGTATTTATAATTCATGGTGTTGTTTGTAGCACCGCCTTTACTTTATCCTGATTACAAAAGTAAATGTATTGCAGTATTTTAATTTTTTATGTAGTAATGTAAATCATTACTGTATTATGGTAATGAGAATGTAATTAGAATAAATATTATAAATAATGTGAATAAATTTAACAAACATTCAAACTTCAATTATTATAAAAATAACTATGTGGAAGAAAAAAATCAGTTTGGGAACACTATTCACTATAATTAGCTTCTTATTAGCATATTGGCTGTTTATTAGTACTTATAAAGAATATAATAATGCATGACCACATAACTACTACAACAACTACCTTGCTATCAATAATCAGCAAATTAGGAGTTTATTGAGGGGAAATTGTTAGTTAATAGTAGGGATGCACGATATTGGAATTCTGCCGATATTCAATATGCCGATATTTTTCAACTCATTTTGGCCGATATCGATGCCGATACCGATATATTTCCTTTTGTTTGGAAACAACACCAAGTCTCTCCTGTGCAGAAATTATAAGCAAAATATTATTAATTTTGGTTAGTTTTTAACAAGAACTTATTTATTAGAATTAAATAAAAAATAATAAAGGTTTTTTTAACAGTACATTGAAGCTTTGAAAATAAATATAAATCAACTATATCAATCGCTGCATTTTTTACCCCCAGAAAGATGCAGTGTTAACCCTAATATTTTATTTTAAGATTTAACATTTGTAGATGGTCTAAAACAAGAGTTGTAAAAATTCTGAAAATCTTTTAGACCTCATGATTTGTTTAAAAAATAAAACGTTACACATTAATGAATAAATCAGTATATATAAAATTATTTAATTTACAAGTGTCATGTTTGTGATTTTTTTTTTTCATGTAAGCTATAGCTTCTGACCATTAAATCAAAACATACTTATTTTATGACATCAATTACTGCTTTATTTAATCAGAAACACAGTCTAAATGTTATTTGTGTAGGCTATTTTACTTTTAATTTAATTAGAAGTAGGCCAACTGCGCCCCTACTATTAAAACTACTTAACGAACGGGCATTAGGACCTGGGGGAGGCTGTCACTGCTGCCCCTGCTTGAGCTATAACTGTTTACTTTATCCCACACCGAACGCGTCATTCTGTACATGCCTTCACACATTAAATGCAGCGATCCAAAACAGTCAATCTATTCATCATTCAGACAAAACTTTGCTTCAAGAATGAGCCACATTGCTGACGTGATCTAATCGCTAGCACACCCTGAGCACATGCGAGTTAACCCCTTCCCCTTATCGGCAAGACATATCGGCATAATTTTGCATGTCAGGCTGATGCCGATATTTACATTTAAAGTCATTATCGGCCGATTTCGATATCAGTCCGATAATATCGTGCATCCCTAGTTAAAAGTGAATGTATGTTCACTTATCTAAAGTGTTACCAAAAAATCTTTAAATCCTAAAATATGTTTCATTGTCTTTATGCAAAATATAATGCCCTGTTTTTCTCTTTTGATTCTGGGCTGAAATGTAACATGTTTTATGAATTAAATACTGTTATCTCTGGAATCTGAGTCAGAAGTTGCTGTGGTTTCGCTCATACGGCCTTAACTGGAAAGGATGAGGAACGTAAACAGGAATGTCACAAAACAGCACTGCCATAAACCCTGAGCCAAATACTGTGTTCATGCACTCTTTACAAAGCTAAAATCAGCATGTCATTTCATAGATCGGTAAAATTTTACAATACGTTACTATTCGTGGGAAGTCATGGACTAATGGTTAGAGAGTCTCAGGTCCAGCAGGGATTGTAAAAGTGAATGTACAGCGCTCTCTCCACCCTCAATATCACGACTGAGGTGCAGGGCACCAAACCCCCAACTGCTCCCCGGGCGCAGCAGCATAAATCTCTGGGTGTGTGTTCACTGCTGTGTGTGTGTGTGTTCACTGCTGTGTGTGTGCACTTTGGATGGGTTAAATGCACAAATTCTGAGTATGGGTAACCATACTTGGCCACATGTAATGTCACTTTCACTTTAGTTAATGCATTAGCGAACATTAACCAACAATGAGCGATATACTTTTTTTCCAGCATTTATTAATCTTTGTTAATGTTAGTAAATGTGACCCTGGAACACAAAACCATAAGGGTCAATTTTTCAAAATTGAGATCTATGCGTCATCTGAAAGCTGAATATATAAGCTTTCCATTGATGTATGGTTTGTTATGATAAAACAATATTTGTCTGAGATACAACTATTTGAAAATCTGGAATCTGAGGGTGCAAAAAAATCTAAATATTGAGAAAATCACCTTTAAAGTTGTTCAAATGAAGTTCTTAGCAATGCATATTACTAATCAAAAATTAAGTTTTGATATATTTACAGTAAGACATTTACAAAATATCTTCATGGAACATGATCTTTACTTAATATCCTAATGATTTTTGGCATAAAAGAAAAATCAATAATTTTGACCCAAACAATGTATTTTTGGCTACTGCTACAAATATAGCCCAGCGACTTATGACTGCTTTTGTGCTCCAGGGTCACATATAATAACACAGTTCTTCATTGTTTATGCATGTTAGAGCATTAACTCACTTTAACATAACTCTTTTTATTTTAAAAATGCATTAATACAGTAAATTTTAATAACTAAGATTAACAAATGCTATAGAAATATTATTTATGATTCATGTTTATGATACTGTAAAGTGATTTACTAATAGCATGTACTGTAGGGACTTTCTTCCTCACACTGCATTCACAATATTTGGATGTCAGCATTTTTCCATATCGTATCTGCTACACTGAGCCCAGGAACAGTGTGACTTCATCTTTATCTGAGCAAGAGTCAGTATCAGTTGCATTATTGGCCTTTATAATCGTAAAAATCTTTTATGAGCCTTATGTATTCATATGTGCTCCAGTAAAGTGTGTGGTTGGATTTTGCAGTCTGGCTAATAAAGGACACATTCATTACACAATCATAGCAACAAATGAGACCTGCCCTTAATGATCGCATCATCAAAACTGGCTTGTCACTTTGATCACTGCGTATATGAGTGTGGAAAAAGGTTACAAGGATTTTCATGATAGGGCACGATAATGGTTTAAAGATTTATCATGATTATTTTGCTCAAAAATATAATCACGATTATTGGCTTTTTTTTAATTTACATTTTGCAGATTTAGTCACAGCAAACAATGCAAATGACTGCGTGAAAGAAAACAGACTGGCTGAAGTAATATAGATCACTAAACTCCAACTGTTTTCAGCTCAGCAATGTTTTTCTGTAAAGTAGAGAGAACGCACGCATGCGCAGAGCTGGCAGGTTGAGAAGATTAACCCTCTGGTTGTGTTCGGACTCCGGTCACGCCTTTTGTGTTACCGGTCAAAAATGACCGGACTCCAAACAATTGCTTATAAATCTGTCATTATGCTATATTATCACCAAATATTGCATTCAATCTTTTTGTCAACTTGTTTTCTTTCATTTAGGACTGGTTTTGTGTTTCTATTTGCTTCTGATTAATCGTAGGCCTCATTTATCCGAGAGTAGGTACCTCATTTTTTGAGTGAAAAAAGCATTTTTTATGAATAATTTTCACAATATTAAACAAAAAATTATAAAAATTTGCACTGTTTCTCACACTAGTGTACTTTAATGTTTAATCAGGAAGTTTGCTTTTAAATGCTTTTATTTTGTACAAAATTGCAAGAAGTCACACTCGTGGTGTTCCCGGTCAAAAATGACCGGACTCCAAACAATTGCTTATAAATCTGTCATTATGCTATATTATCACCAAATATTGGATTCAATCTTTTTGTCAACTTGTTTTCTTTCATTTAGGACTGGTTTTGTGTTTCTATTTGCATCCGATTAATCGTAGGCCTCATTTATCTGAAAGTAGGTACCTCATTTTTTGAGTGAAAAAATAATTTTTTATGAATAATTTTCACAATATGAGAGAAAAAATTATGAAAATTTGCACTGTTTCTCACACTAGTGTACTTTAATGTTTAATCAAGAAGTTTGCTTTTAAATGCTTTTATTTTGTACAAAATTGCAAAAAGTCACACTCGTGGTGTTCCCGGTCAAAAATGACCGGACTCCAAACAACTGCTTATAAATCTGTCATTATGCTATATTATCACCAAATATTGGATTCAATCTTTTTGTCAACTTGTTTTCTTTCATTTAGGACTGGTTTTGTGTTTCTATTTGCATCTGATTACTCGTAGGCCTCATTTATCTGAAAGTAGGTACCTCATTTTTTGAGTGAAAAAATAATTTTTTATGAATAATTTTCACAATATGAGAGAAAAAATTATGAAAATTTGCACTGTTTCTCACACTAGTGTACTTTAATGTTTAATCAAGAAGTTTGCTTTTAAATGCTTTTATTTTGTACAAAATTGCACAAAGTAACACTTGTCAAAAATGGCCGGCCATTGAAAGTGAATGGGGAAGAATGAAAGAAACAACTAGTGTTCAGGAGCATGTTGTGCTTGCAAACATAAATGCCTTGGACCAGTGCGTGCATGTATACTCATGCTATCACACACACACACACACACACACATCTATGCATACAAACTATTGTATTACACTTATTTCATCCTACCCTGAACTGTATGCAATATGCTTTTATGAATCTCATATTATAACTCTCTCTCTCTCACACACACACACACACACACACAATGCACACAAATGCTCAAACTGCCTTGTCTTTGGCCTGCATTGACTTTTTTTCCATCCCTCGACCAGAACGTTACATCAACTTCAGCTGGGTCCTCAAAATCAGAAGATTGCTTCTTTTCAGTTGATGCAAGGTTTTCAGCTTGTCCAGTGATATTTTTATCTTCCAATATATCTTGCAATGCATCGTCACTGTAAAATTCTTCTTCAGTTGTCTTTTCCTCGTGTAAATGACAAGCAAGGCACTGTGAGGCATTTGTATGCTCTAGCATTTAATTGTAAACTTTCGTTTACTCTGAGAGAACATGAAAGCCTCTAAACATATTGTCATAATGTTTTGTCTAGTACGGAACCGCTTAGAGCTCATGGTGGTGGAAAGATTTCGGGGTGGGTGAAAAAAAATCGGGGTGGGAGGAAAAAAATATTTTTCAAATCTTTTGCGTTCCCTCGCAAAACTTTGCGTACATATTTGCAAGAGAACGCAAAGTTTTGCGAGAGAAAGCAAACATCTTTGAGAGAGAACGCAAACATCTTTGCTAGAGAACACAAAGTTTTGCGAGAGAACGCAAACATCTTTGCGAGAGAACACAAAGTTTTGCGAGAGAACGCAAACATCTTTGCGAGAGAACGCAAACATCTTTGAGAGAGAACGCAAACATCTTTGAGAGAGAACGCAAACATCTTTGCGAGAGAACACAAAGTTTTGCGAGAGAACGCAAACATCTTTGAGAGAGAACGCAAACATCTTTGCGAGAGAACACAAAGTTTTGCGAGAGAACGCAAACGTCTTTGCGAGAGAACGCAAACATCTTTGCGAGAGAACACAAAGTTTTGCGAGAGAACGCAAACGTCTTTGCGAGAGAACGCAAACATCTTTGCGAGAGAACACAAAGTTTTGCGAGAGAACGCAAACATCTTTGCGAGAGAACACAAAGTTTTGCGAGAGAACGCAAACATCTTTGAGAGAGAACGCAAACATCTTTGAGAGAGAACGCAAACATCTTTGAGAGAGAACGCAAACATCTTTGTGAGAGAACGCAAACATCTTTGCGAGAGAACACAAAGTTTTGCGAGAGAACGCAAACATCTTTGCGAGAGAACACAAAGTTTTGCGAGAGAACGCAAACATCTTTGAGAGAGAACGCAAACATCTTTGAGAGAGAACGCAAACATCTTTGTGAGAGAACGCAAACAGCTTTGCGAGAGAACGCAAAGTTTTGCGAGAGAACGCAAACATCTTTGCGAGAGAACGCAAACATCTTTGCGAGAGAACGCAAAAGATTTGAAAAATATTTTTTCCTCCCACCCCGAATTTTTTTCACCCACCCCGAAATCTTTCCACCACCATGAGCTCTAAGGGGCTCCGTAGTCTAGAATATGTGGTGAAAGAAAAGATTATTTTTGAGGTCAATGCAGGCTAAAGACAAGGCAGTCTGAGCGTGTGTGTGTGTGTGTGTGTGTGTGAGAGAGAGAGAGAGAGAGAGAGAGCGAGCGAGAGAGATCCTTTTTTATTCATAAAAGGATATTGCATGCAGTTCAGGGTAGGATGAAATAGGTGTAATAAAATAGTTTGTATGCATGGATGGATGGGTGTGTGTGTGTGTGTGCGCGTGCGTGTGTGCGCATGTGTGTGTGTGATAGCTTGAGTATAAATGCATCCACACATGCAAAGGTCCAAGGTCTTTGTTTGCAAGCACAACATGCTCCTGAACACTAGTTGTTTCTTTCATTCTTCCCCATTCACTTTCAATGGCCGGCCATTTTTGACAAGTGTTACTTTGTGCAATTTTGTACAAAATAAAAGCATTTAAAAGCAAACTTCTTGATTAAACATTAAAGTACACTAGTGTGAGAAACAGTGCATATTTTCATAATTTTTTCTCTCATATTGTGAAAATTATTCATAAAAAATGCTTTTTTCACTCAAAAAATTAGGTGCCTACTTTCAGATAAATGAGGCCTACGATTAATCGGATGCAAATAGAAACACAAAACCAGTCCTAAATGAAAGAAAACAAGTTGACAAAAAGATTGAATCCAATATTTGGTGATAATATAGCATATTGACAGATTTATAAGCAGTTGTTTGGAGTCCGGTCATTTTTGACCGGGAACACCACGAGTGTGACTTTTTGCAATTTTGTACAAAATAAAAGCATTTAAAAGCAAACTTCCTGATTAAACATTAAAGTACACTAGTGTGAGAAACAGTGCAAATTTTTATAATTTTTTGTTTAATATTGTGAAAATTATTCATAAAAAATAATTTTTTCACTCAAAAAATTAGGTGCCTACTCTCGGATAAATGAGGCCTACGATTAATCAGAAGCAAATAGAAACACAAAACCAGTCCTAAATGAAAGAAAACAAGTTGACAAAAAGAATGAATCCAATATTTAGTGATAATATAGCATAATGACAGATTTATAAGCAGTTGTTCGGAGTCCGGTCATTTTTGACCGGGAACACAACGAGTGTGACTAGGTGAAATAAAACCCACAAAAAATTACGAAAATTCTAAAAAAATTTATGAGAAATACTTGTACCCTATGTGCGCAAAGTCAGTAAGTTTGAGTCCAATGCGATAACGTTAACTAGTATTTTCAGGAAAAAGAAAAAAAAATTCTTGTCAATTTGACCCGAACACAACCAGAGGGTTAAATAAACCACTGGGCCAAAAACATTTATAAAATAAAAATAAAAAATAAATTAATTAATAAAAAATAATTAAAATAAAAAAATACAATTACAGATTTATGAAAAAAGCTCTGAATGGGGGATTTGAGCTCTTAAAATCTGGCAACCGAAAGCTTGTGGAGGCTTGTTACCAATGCAAATATTGCAGACGAGTACACGTATAAATCGTGAGAATCAGAAATTGTGATTAAATACAATTCATCATGATGTCATGTAAAAATGTATTTACAAATTTGTTTTGATTGCATTAATCAAATGTGAGTGTGGAGGTTTCTGGCCAAATGCTGCATTTGAGCTGTTATTTTATGCCTGCAGTTCCAGTGTTACAGGATGAGGTATGCACAAGGGATTAATACTTATGGTTCAGATCAGCAGCCATGATAAAAGCGATGCTTGACAAGAGAGTGGTTGATGTGATGTACAGTATAAGTGTCACTGACCCTCTGCAGCTGTTCTCGGAGTCTGTGGCTCTGTTCGCTGTGCTCATGCTTCAGTCTGCTCTTCTCTCTCTCGGCCTCGCTCAGACTCTGGCTCAGCCTCTGGACCTGCGCCTGCAGCTCCTGCACGTCTCGCTCCAGCTCGGACACCTGACTCTCCCACTGCGCCTGGCAGTCCTCCAGTTTGACCCGCAGCTCATACCTGCCCTGCTCCAGCTCCTGAGGACACACACCCATCAGATCCTCACACAAACCAATCTCAGCTATCACACTTTAATTCCACAGTCCACTGCAGACATTCGTCTAACTATAAGTAACTTTGAAACTACAAGTCTAATAAATGGCTAATATTCTAGTAATATTCATGCTAATGAGCAACTAGTTAAGAGACCCTAAAATAAAGTGTTACCATTTTTTTTTTTAAAGTGGACATAACTTTTAAGTAAATTACATTAAAAGGTAGATTAGTCTAATTTGAAGTTGAAAATTAAGACTGATCACCACTTTGTTAACCGCTAGTAAGTCAAACTACTACACAGCTCTGGTTATAACAACCAGACAAGCAAAGAGCAAAAGTCATCAGGTGGTGGTGATTATGTTTTGACAATCATTAATTGACCTGAATCACTGAACTCATTTAGAGTCTAATCTCTGTGATAAATATCCTTTATTGATTACAACAGCCTTGTGTTTCTACAGCGAAAAACTCAGTAGTTTCTATAAAGTATGAAAGGATTTCTTATAAGCTGTTCTGACAAAAATAAAAACAACTTCAGAAAAGTCTTTGTTTTAGACACAGACATCAAGAATCAGCGTATGAATCTCAACAACGGTGACAAACAGCATATTCAGATAAACAGATCAACTCTGAACATCACAAAACAGCAAACATAAAAGTATTAACACAGACAAGTCTGCTCATAATTGATTCATGCTGCAATGCATGATGGGAGCCATGGATGAGTTTTGATTGGCTACAGCATGCATGTTTGATGGTCACCGTTGTTATGATTCTCACACTGATTCTTGACGCCTGTGTGTCTAAATTAAAGTTTTTTGGTTACACTTTATTTCTATAATCCACTTAAGACATTCTACTAACTATAAGTAACTTTGTAACTACATGTCTACTAACTCTCAGGATGGTAGGTTTAGGGTTAGGAGAATAAGTTGACATACTTGAAAAGTTTCTGATAGTTAAAATAAAGTGTTAGCAGATATGAAGCAGACGTCTACTAATACTCTAATGACTGCTAGTTGACATGGAGTTGCAAAGTTACTTACTGTTAGTAGAATATCTAAACTGGACTATCAAAATAAAGTGTTACCAAGTTTTTTTAAGTTTTTGATTAAAATAAGTTTTTAAAACATCTGTCTGATTATACTTAAATTGGCAGATCTTCTGTTGTTCACAGTGTTGATGTCACCAACAAAGACAACCTAACTCAGTTATTCAGGTCAAAACATAATCACCACCACCTGATGACTTTTGCTCTTTGCTTGTCTGGCTGTTATAATTCAGTTACAGCAGCCAAATAAAAAATTATATTAAAAAGTCAAGAGCCCAACTAAAGTAAACACTGATCACTATAATGGTGACTTTAATGATTTTCTTCTTTGGTGATTCTGTTTGTTAACATCAGGTGTGTTCAATAATGGCCAATCAGAACTCAATGAATCTCTTAATTACCTCATTGATTTTAACACTGCTTCAGTGATACTTTTAACACTCTGTAGCGTGGACACATATAGACACCGAGCGGTGTTAAGACATAACTAGGCTGTGTTTAAGCAACTGACCCCTGATTTCCACAGATGTCAGAAAAGCCATAGTGTATGAAACAACATGCGGGTGAATAAATAATAACAGAATTTAAATTTCCGGGAGACGTATCCCTTTATGGTAACATATTTGATATTCAAAGTCATAAAACTTTTTAAAACTGAATGGGATTTGCAATCATTAAATGAGAAAACACCGACGTGAAATCTGATCTGGCCCTGTTCTCATTTCAGATCTTATTTGAAAATACTAAAACTATGAAAAGAACACTTGCTTTCCTCTTTAAAAGATACATTACATTTACTGTTACATTAGATTTTGAATACCTGCCTAAATATGCCTTTAAATATTGATACAGTGGCATCAAAAGAATTTGAAAAGTAAAACTGTCTGATTAGCCAACATTGAATCAAAGCAAGTGCCTACTTTAAAGAAAGTTTAACGCTCAAAGAAAAAAAATAAAACTTTTGGTAACACTTTATTTTAGGGTCTCTTAACTAGTTGCTTATTAGCATGCATATTACTAGAATATTAGCCATTTATTATTAGTAATTAAGCACATATTAATGCCTTATTCTACATCCCTAATCTTACCCAATACCTAAACTTAACAACTACCTTACTAACTATTAATAACCAGCAAATTAGGAGTTTATTGAGGGAAAAGTCATAGTTAATAGTGAATAAGTGTTCCCTAATCTAAAGTGTTACCAAACTTTTTTAGTAAGCCTATAAAACAACAGATATAGAGCTGAAAACGGAGACACCTGATGGAAACCGACTTCATATAAGTCACTAAAAACATATCAAGACACCAGTTAGCCTACATAAAAGCAGAATTAGTTTTGAGGACAATTCTAACGTCATGGGATTTCATATTTAATACAATCATTTTCATTTAAATGCTTTTCTGACCTCAAGTGTCCAAAAACATTTTAGGAGCACTTTACATAAAGTATTAGACATATAGCATATCATAGAGACATGGGTTTATGTAAAACAAGAAGCTTGACAAGAACACAGATTCTGGCTACTCTCTATCAATACAGGCTGTGTTTCTGAAGCAGCAGAGAAACTGACCTCCAGCTGCTGCGTGTATTTGTCCTGAAACACGTCCCTCTCCTCCTTCAGCTGTCTGTTCTCCAGGAGCACCTGAGCAGCCAGAAGAACCCCATCCTCCTTCAGCCGAAGCTCTGCCAACAGCTCCTCGCTGGCCTTATACCCCGGCAGGTCTCCATCAGTACTGAACTCATACGAGTAACAGTCTTCCTCCACTTCCATCTGATGTGCTTTATAACACAGCTCTTCTCCCAGACTCATAGCGCCCGTGTTATGCGTGGAAATAATGAGCACCTCATGAAAATGCAGCTCTCTCCGCGGTGAGAGAGACCGAGAGTGGGTGAGAAGCCTCTCATGGGTTTGTTTGCAGACGGATGATGGAAAGGAACTCTTGTGGGAGGGGCTTGTGCAGTTTCAGGTGACTTTAAACTTTTTTTTTTTTTTTTACAAATGCATTGCAATAATTGAAAATTATGATACACTAATAAGATAGTTTTGATGGCGTATTACATATTTTCCTTTTTTTCTCTCAAAAACGAGGCTGAGAGTATGGGGTTATTAACAGAAAGTTTCACAAGCAGCTAAAATAAGATCCGCAAATGAATGCAATAAATTTCACAAAAGCGATTCACAAATAAACAAAATGAGCTTAAAATTGGCAGCATTAATAATAATAAAAAATAAATAGAGAGATTTTCCACTCTTGAAACAAAGCGGTGGGGGGAAATCCAAAAGGGGGCGGGGCTTCCACTCAATGTTACAGCTCACTTTTTCAGTCTCCGCCCATGTTGGACTGCTGTCTGCAGGATACTGTAAATAAGAAGTGTTCAAACTCACAAACAGGTGGACTCCACCCTCCATTCAAATTCAATGACATTTCAGCTAGTTTATCAATGCAGTAGCAGACTATGTAGGAACTTTATATCGAAGTGAAATCTCTTTTTCCCCCCTGCACATTTACAGTGTAAACGAGGTGTTTGAGACATAACAGATTATTTCTTTATATATTTTACCTCTACACTGTTAAAAAAAAAAAAAAAAAATTCTAGTCATTTCTGAATGAAACTTGTATCTACACCACTTCTTTCTTCAGTGAGCAGTGTTAGATATGCATTACATATTTAGTGAAACTGAGAATGATTATGCAATGGTATCTGTTAGAGTTATCATTACTCTTAGAAACACATCTGTGGGCTAACTACAGATAAAATAATAAATGCATAAGCAATATAACAGTCTACAGTAGTCTGAGGTGTAATCTCATGTGGCTTTTTATTTCTAGCATTTGAACATTATTTTATGCCTTCATAAAATACTTTTTTTAATAAATTAAAACAGTACATGTCCATATAAAATAAGATTGAAACCAATTCAATTGTTGTTATTTCAGTTAAAAAGCTAACATAGCACATGCCAAAAGTAAATGAACTAGTATGTAATTGTATTGTGGCAGCAGCTCAATCTTTTCCCATACAACCACGTGTTCATGTAGCCTCCCACAATCTTACCACAGCAATACTCTTTAGCCCAATGCTAACCACAAAACACTCAACGGAGCAGAAACTCTTAAATGTCAAACATAACCGCATTAAACTCACTAAAACACTTCAAATAACACAAGCTCTGTGGGTCGACACGGACCAGCTAAACATCTGTGAGTCAAACAAAAAGTCACAAAACTAGTTTTGTTTCAATTTTTATTTAAAACATATTTCGCCAGACACGATGCCTATTGTGCAGTATTGAGATATTTTTTTAAAAAATGACACGTTTTCCCATTCGGTCCTCGACGATGGAATGAAACATTCTTTCATATCAGCTGCAGCCAGTGCTGACAATGAGACCCGTGCCACTCACGTCAACTAACAGAACACAACGAGGTATGAACACACTCTACATTACTGGACTGGCGTTCTTTTAAATCAACAACTACTTTTTTTCCAAACATGTACACAGAAATGTCAATATACAGTGTGAGTGTATATATATATATGTATATGTATATATGTATGTACATACAAATACATACATATACACACACACACATATTTATATACATATATATGTTGGTGTATATGATATTCTCTAAAAAGTCAAGGGCATGGGACATGGCTGCTGTGCGCTTAAAGAGAGGAAGGTAGGTTTCTGCTGGATTACTTGGAGTCCACACGAAGGGTTCGGGATCTGCTAGACAGACGGTGGAAGGTTATACGAGGGTTACAGGGCATCTCCAGTGCATTTCAGTCCAGCGTGTTGGGAGAGAGAACGTGTGAGAGCTGCCTACAGAGTGGAGAACACCAAACACTTATTGAGCTTCACAATACTGCAGTTTTCCCTATTCTGAAAGACAGGAAAGAGAGCCAAAAAGTGTTAAGAAAACTACTGGAGCTAACACAGTACCTAAATTTGTTTGTGACGTTTAATCACAGAAACTCTGACCTCATGACAGACTTTCCGGTTATGAAAGTTGACTTTTATTATGTTTTCTGATAGAAGGTGCACACTGCTACAGTATTGAAATGACACCCTGTTCTCCCTCCCAACAGTACTTCAGATGAAACAGGATGGAGGATTGTGAAGGGGTAAAATTTAAAAAATAAAGGCCCTATGTAGAAACACACCGTTGGGTGAAAGTACTGATCAGGTTTTTAGTCTCCGGTCCTCACAAGGCCCGAATTCTACATCAACACTCTCACTTTGGGATGCGTCATATACACTTGCCCATTCTTTGGTATAATTCAGCTCATTTATCCCAGAGCTAAACATCCAATTCAAACTATGCAGCTCTACATGAATGGATACATTAATGACAAGAGCGTGGGGAGGGTCAATCCAAGAACGACATCCATGAATTTGCGAATAGCATTCCTAGTTCCTTTTTTTAAGTCAAGGCATCGCCAATGTGATTCTTCCCCATGTATCTACAGGTTAGAGTACTGTAAAGTGTGCGCGTGTACACGAGGAAGAAAGTGTGTGGGAAACAGAGAGGAGCAGAATGTGAGAGTGGATTTGGAGGGATCCGTGTGGACTTCAGAGTTCAGACCACAGCAGCGTCACCTCTACATCATACCCATCTGCATCAGAGAGTTAGCGTATGCCATCGGCTTGACATTTGGATGAGGCTGAGGAGAGGGAGGAGAAAAAGACTGCATTTGTCACAAGAATACATGCCTAATCAGTGATTAAATTACCTTTTTTATTAAATTATTACATAAATGATATTAAAAGGGTTTTTGAAGGTTTTATGAAGGTACATTTAAATTAAAAGTACTTTTTAAAGACCTTTATAAGACCGATTCAAGACATTTCTTGTGATCACACTGCAAAAAGTGATGGCATAATAAGTCTTGTTTTCTGTGAAATTCATCAAAATGGAGTGAGTTTATGAATAAAGAGAGCAAATACAGGCATTTTGTTAATTTTTTTAATAATTTTGCATCTCAAGTCAATGTATCTTGATTTAAGGATGTTTAAAAAACAAGACAAAAATACAGAGCCAGATTTTATGAATTTTAAAATGTACGACTTTTAAAGACCTGCAGAAACCCTAAATAATATATAAATAACTGTACAGCAATTGTAATAAATGCTATATATGACATTTTCAGACAAACAATTTTTCTACAATATATGTTGTTGCATTCCTGCCAAAAATCATGTGATGAAAATGAAAAGATATTGTTTTTGTTTTTTTATATCCGATGTGGATATCTCAAAGGAGGTCGATATGAAGACGATAAATGCAACATCACACTATTTAATTTAAAACAGTGCAGTCATTTTTTTGATAACGTATAACAATTGTTGAAATTATATTTATATTTTTTATAATAATAATAATAATTACCAAGTTAGAAATAATTTTAAAAATGAATAAATATGAAAAAAAAAAAATAATAATTTGACAAAAATAGAACTTGCAAAATAGATTCATTTCGATGGCAACTTCTTGATTCTGTAATCCTATTATATTATTTTTCCACAAACACAGCAAAGTCCCATTAGTCTCTACAAGCGCACACTTTAGAGGATCTCACAGCTAGATTTGACAAAGTTTGTGAAATGTAACATTTATTAGATATTCACAGACTTGCTTTAATGATGTGTATTTGCTGAACGCTGAGGGTAGTTGAGAAAGTATTATAGCATTTGGCTTTCTAGAATATACTGTATTCTACTACATATACTGATTATGGTTTTTGTTGTTAAACAGACAGGAAACTAAGGAAGATGAAGAATAGGAGACGCTGGCGTTCACAGCACAGTCAAGATAAAAGTCATGCTTCAGACACATCAGCCAAACAGAAGACATTGCAAACAATGCAATTATTAAATAATGCCAAATATCGGCTGATATATCAGTGATGAACAGGTTCACCCCTAAAAATGAGTGAATGTAAATGTAAATAAAATGCATAAGAATGAAACTCCACTGACCACAGCAGTAAACTGGTGGAACTCTGGCTTGAGGTCTGATCCCCTGAGATGAATGTAAGCTCCTTTATTTCCCATCTGGTCACTAAAAACAAAACAGAAGCACAAAGAAAAGAAAGAGTCGTGAATATGCACATACACTATATTGCCAAAAATATTGGCACCCCCCTTCTAATGAACATGTTTGACTACTTTAGTCATTTCTATGAGTACAAATCTTAATGTTTAAGCATATAATGCTATTCTAGGGAATTGTGTGCTTCTAATTGTATAGCAACAGTTTGGACAGAACCCTTTTCTATTTCAAGTCATTGGTGTTTGGTGATGAGTTTTTGGCTCAAGGTCTGCATATAAAGTCACACCAGAGGTGTTCAGCTGGGATCAGGACTTGTCTTTCTGCAGACCAGTCAAGTTCTTCCACATTGACCCAATCAATCATGTCTTTTTGAACCGTGTCTTATACACAGAGACACTGTCATGTTAGAATAGAAAAGGGCTCTGTCCAAACTGTTGCTATAACATTAGAAGCACACAATTCCCTAGAATATCATTATATGCTTAAACATTAATATTTGTACTAATAGAAATTACTAAAGTAGTCAAACATGTTCATTAGAAGGGGGTGCCAATACTTTTGGTAATATAGTGTATATTCAGACATTTAATTCTGACTTGACCACAACATGTTTATTTTCAATAAGACTGCATTAAATCATACATTTTCTATCATTTATAACTAATAATTCAATGTCTTTGTTTTTTTTTTTTTTATTGCAATATTGACTAAATGTGGCACATTACATCAGTTGCTTTTTGTACCATATTCTTTGAATCTGAAATTTTAGCCACATTTTAGTTTTTAGTGAGCCATATAGAGCAAAATTACGCTGATCGCCATTAGACAATCTTTTTCATAATGAAGCAGTAATCAGGCTTAGGCTTAATGCAGTGGTAATCAGGCTTAATTTTCTTTATGCAGAACATCATGTTCTTATTTGGGGGTACAATATGACCAGGACACGTTCTTCAAATGACATTCACCCTGATGTTTTTATAGCTCTTGGTTAATTGGAAGCTCATTCATTAATAGAACTCACACGATGCACTAATAAGGACAGCGAGCGGTTTCCGTACCAGTAGTTTGGCGCTGAGAACACGGTGATGCACTTCCCTGAGTGAGTGACCTCGTAACCCTCGGCTTTCACCTCATGACTGCGCACTATGTACTGCAGCTTGTTTTGCTCCAGGAAGCGCTCCGTAACATCAGGCCCAAACTGACAGCTCACACCCCGCTTGCTGATGGACCGTCCACTCTGGAGGAGCACACACATCGGTCAAAACACAGCTGAGACCAAAACCTTCGCTTAGCTGAAGGAGGAGAACAGAACTGACCTGCGGCTGAGGATCTGACCACAGGAGATCACACATCGGACCTGCGCAACAAAGATACAAATTACAACTTGAGTTTTGTCCAATGAAAATGTAAGTGGTGCAACACTTCATAACACAATGCTAGAGTGGTGTGTGGTGGGCAGGGCCTTCTTAATTAGGATTCTATTACTAAACATTACCAGTGTTCCTTCACTGTATACATCAGGGTTGGAAATGATTTTATCGATTACTTTGAATGTAATGGTTGAGGAAATCAAGGAATCAGGGTTTTGAATAAAAACATTAGAAAACGTTACAATTAGACACAATGAAAGTACACCAATGGTAACAGTTAAGACAAAAAAAAAGATTCAACGTCATAACTGCGCACCTGATGTGTGACGTGCTCTATAAGAGTCATCACGCAGAACATATCGCTAGTATTTTGTGGCTATTTACACAGACTGGGCTTTATTGTGTTGGAAAACATGGGATGCAAACAGTGGAACAGGAAAAACTGAAGGTAATGAGACGCAAGACGCATGCTTTCAGACCGCAGTTAAGCGTGAGATGCAGCAAAAGACGCAAAACGTGAGCGCATTGAACACGTCCGTCAAATTCTGTTTACACAGAAAAAGAAAAGAAAACTACTACAGTATTTCATGCTTGTATGATGATGACAGGAGGAAAGCTGCTGTTTGTTTTTTATGCTTACTGTTAATATTAGTCTACTTGTGTTATACTTTGAGTTATTTTGAAATAAAATTGCCTTTTTGAGTTGACCTCTAAATGACTGAACGTCTAAATTTTGGATAAAAATATTTAGCTTTTTATTTAGATTTATTCAAAATATTTAATACAAGTTTGTACACTATTTGCCTTCATATTTAACAAGTGAATTTCTCTTGAACTTACATCGTTTTGATCACTTCTAGTGCTGTCAAACGATGAATCGCAATTAATCGCATCCAAAATAAAAGTTTTTGTTGACATAATATATGAGTGTACTGTGTATATTTATTGTTTATATATATTGCATGTATATATTTAAGAAAAATGTGACGTATATATAATATATTTATATATGGCATCATTTATATGAATATAAATATACACAGTACACACACACACACACATATATATATATATATATATATATATATATATATATATATTTATTTATTATGTAAACAACAGCTTTTATTTTGGATGCGATTAAGCGTGATTAATCGTTTGACAGCACTAATCACTTCATATGTCCTATACTTGGAATAAAACTTTAACCAGATGTTTTTGTTTCCATCCACATATTTTTAAGCACATTTTTGGAAAACTACGACGAAAATACTTTTACTGAATAAATTCCTCCATGCGCATCAAAAAAGACATGTTCCTGTGTGAAGGGACAGCATAAAACTGGACCGATCTCATCTGAAATGCTTGAGAAAAGTCTCGACAAAGTGCTTTATTATATAATCAACTCCCAGAACTGCGTTCTCAAACAGCATGCTCTGAAAATAAGATAACATGACCACATTTCGTCTGCGTGCCCCGAAGCTTCGATGATTCAGAGTCAACTCTTTCTTTCGAGAGACAATAACTTTATACACGGAGCACTTTCAGATTTAAAGCGTTCATTCACTTAGAGCTGTGTTACACACTGCATGAAAGATCATTTTGAAAATGCCATGATAGGGGCATTTTAATTTTTCTTCATGATATTTAGCACAAGTTATTCAGGAAGTGACAATTTTGTTCTCTTCAACGGATAGAAACGGTGCTTTATTCGCAAATATGTTATGCGATGCTTTGCTCACAAGTTAAATTCGCATCTTTGGATGGAAACATAGCTAATGTTGGTGGCATCATGTTGTAGCTATATTTTTAAGTTGACTTGTTAAAATAATAATAAATTAAATTAAAAAATAAAATGTGTTATCTTGAACCACTTACACGTTCTGGGGAAAAAGAAAAACTAAAAATTTTAAACATTATTTTTTAGCCATATCACACAGCCCTATGCAGGACCACATATGCGCAGACATTAACTAAATTTTCTTGCGATATCAGACATGTCTTACCAGAGTCTGGAGGCTGTCTGTTCCTGTCTATCTTTCTAATGTCATCTAAAGTCACACCGTCCTCACTAAACAGTCCTCCATGCATCACCTGAAACACAATTCAGCTCACACTCAAATCCAAAGACAAAAATCCAAAGTGGTTTAAATGCTGATTCTGATGGCCGGCCTCGTGTCATACCAGCACTTTGTTATTGATGCACTGGGTGAGAGGAAGCCACTGGAAGACTTCACTGAAGAGCTGGAACATCTGGGCAGTGTACTTCGCTTTCACCTCACCCTCGAACCCGTACATCTGATTCATGTTATCCGTCTCGTGGTTACCTTCACAAAAAACACATTTCGGATCATAACATGTATCCATCACACACAAACAAGTTTGGGCATTTGTACAAGGAAACGTTGGTGTGTCCTCACCTCTAAGCAGGTGGAAGTGTTCAGGATACAGCAGCTTGAAGCCAAACAGTGTGAGAATGACTTCTAAAGAGAAAGAGCCGCGGTCCACAAAGTCACCATTGAACAGCTGAGAGCCTGAAGTCAAGACTAATTCACTGGATCTCAGTGGGGGGGGGGTATACTGTATATGACATTTATAAAAATACTGCAAACAGTTAGACTGAGACGATTTATATTAACCGATTTATACTCAATAACATACTCAAGAGAGCAGGAATGACAATATCACGGACTCGAAAGGAAAAGGATACATAAGGATTAGTTATAGATGGTAAACCGTTCAACTCAAAGATATTTAGAAGATCATAGTACTGGCCATGTGTGTCTCCACAAATAGTTATTTTATCCGTCTAAACAACAAGAGAAATCAACAGTGAGAACAGGAATATCAATTTATCATCACAGGAAATTACTATGAGGATAAGAACAACAAAAATAGAATTCCAGCTTTTTTAGTGACGGAAGTCTCTGGAAACGGAACACTCGTTCTATTCTCTTACCTCTTTTAATGTAATTTCAACAAGACTTGGAAGTTTGGATAAAACTTCTTTAACTTGAACCAGCATCTGAAAAACAGAAATATTGATTATGATCATGAGTCAATGGCAAAATTGTTTTCTGGGATAGTTTTATTTATTAAAAAATAAATTAAAAATGCAAAGACAATAACTTGAACACACATCTTATATGATAAAAATTTTTTTTTTTTATTATTTTTCGATTTCAATTAGTTTTGTGTTGCATGATCAAACTCATAATCATGATTTATTTTTATTATTATTTTTTTTTTATCAAGAATTGCTGTCATCTAAGAAATGTCAATTTACGTTACATTATGAAAACAGTAAAACAAGAAGTTCTCTCAAAAGCTGAAACGGTGAAATTCCTGATATTAATTCCAATCATTTCAAATTATATTAATCATTTTTTTTCCCCCTCTCTTTTCAAAGACTGTATTAGGAAACAGAAATACTAAGTAATAACCACAATCATAAACAATACACTCAAGAGGCTATCACTAAACATTAGGCAGGGCTCCAAACTGCGACTAAAATGGTCGCATTTGCGACCAAAAATATTAATTTGCGAGTGAAGTTTTTGCTGAGGTCGCCACTGGCGACTATATATAATTTGCATGAAAGGACTTTTTTCCCGATTGTTTTGCGCTCACATCTTTTGTTATGTTCACGTATTAAACTTACATAAGACGATGCGCATCAAAGTTTTACTGAAAAGAGTTTCAAACAGTCCTCGTCTCTGCCGCACACAGTCTGCTGAACGCAGTGAGAGAGACCTGAAAGGGCCTGTTTACACCTGGTCACTTCATGCATTTTCTCTGATCGGATATCTATATGATTTGTTAAAACGTTTCCCCATTTACACTTGGCCACATAAATGTGTCTTCGCAAAACGGATATAAATCCGTTCATCAATTCCCGCTTCATATGCAAATATAACGGAGTTCACGTCAATGAAAGCAATGGATAATTTTATTAATTATCAGCTAATTTCAATATCAAGAGAGCGCGCGGCATCAGCACTGGAAAGATAGGCTAGTCTCGCTACTTTTAATGAAGAAGATTGTGTGTTGAGCGTCTGCGACTTACTTTCAGGTTCATTCAGTTTGCGCGTCGCTCGCTGAAGAAATACTCCGCTACTCATCCGCGGTGATGCTTGTTGCATTGCGCTGTCATATCTGACTATAACATGCCATATAGCCTATAAAACGCTCTCACACGTCTATTATTTTAATATTATGGGAGGAGTAAAATTACCATATGTGGTTTCAACAACCAGATGCATTTACACTTGTCCGGTCGATCTTCTTATCGAGATCTTAGTCTATATGCTGTGTTCTGTTAATGCATGGACTTCCTGTTATTTGAAGCGCACTTGCCATCCAGTAATCGCAAAAAGCTTTGTGCTGTCTTACTTTTTAATAAACAAAGTATCAGCTTTAAAATGCTAGAAATTCAAATGATGCGGTTTGGGTGCTCTTTAATGCGGACCACAAGCGCACACTTTGGGTAATATAAACACCAGTACCCCGCGTCCACACGGTCCGTGTATGCGTCCGGATCGCGCGAGCGGAGAGTAGCGCACTTAATGCTCAGGCGCGATCTCTTTAGCACCTCAGTTAAAGCAGCAAGTGAACCCATTATATATTTCGATTTACTACTATAGTATGAAATGAACATGATCAAAAGGTAGGCAATAAGAAAGCCTATAGTACAACTTACTGAAATGTTTTATGTAAAAGCTCATTGTTTCAAACTGAGGAAATGTATAAAGCTTGTAAACATTGCATTGTAATACATTTACCTCAGAATAACCACTCAGTGTCCATAAACTCATCAGTCAGCTAGAAAAATAACTATAAAGAGGAGCGTTTTGCTATATTCATGCGCTGTTGCATATTAATATTTTTACTTATTCTGTTGTACATGATTCAACTCCTCCTATAAAATTGCATTTTACTAATGAAGAAAAACAGACTGAATGTGTGAAAGACGTGACAACATTTATAGGATGCACTGCACTCAGTTGCCAAGTGATGCTTATGGTCCATGATATTGGTACAGATTCTGTGTAACGAACAATTCTTTGTGACTGTATATTTCAAGTTGTAAAAGACATTTAATTCACACTTTAAGTGAACCTTAGTCCCCCGGTCGACCTGATCATCTACAAGATGGATTAAAATGCTGATAAAGCCTAGAAAAGATAAGACATAAACACATGACAAAATGATTGAAATGTTAAAATAGGGGGGAAAAATAAAATGATAATAATAAAATAAACCACTTTTATTCTGTGGCACCTAAAAAAATAATTTGGCGCCTAAGTTTTTCTTTTATAGGAGCCAATGGCTCCTTACTCGATTTTTTTGTCTGGAGCCCTGTTAGGGGTGTAACGGTACACAAATATGACGGTTCGGTACCTCGGTTTTAACGTCACGCTTCGAACTACACTTTTTGTTTAGTTGCTCTTTTTTTAAATACATTCAGCTATAGTTTAAAATTTCTTAGTGATAAAAATCTACCTCACAGGGGAGCCCTTTTACAAAGTTACAATTAGGCCTAACAACTTAACCCAAACTTAAATTGAATTACTATTTATTTTTAAATAGATGATCAACACTCAAAAAAAAAAAAAATAGTATGCAAACATGTAAATTGCACAATGCAGTTTTTAAATTATACAATATATAATTTCTAGGCTATTTGTTCAAATATATTCAATTACACATTGGCTGTCATAGCATGTTTCATAACAGATTCATTTAAACATACATTAAATAATTAAGACTAACAGGTTTAGTAAAATATAATGAGTATATGGTGTAATATTTGGCAAAATTTATTAACATAGTATTACATTCTGAAAACCTTTTGTTCAAGTTATTGTGGTGTTTATTTTAATTAAATAACTATGCTTGTTTGTTTGCTTATTGGTTGGTAGTAAGGTCTATTTTTTTTAGAAATGAGAAAGACTACAGGAACTGTATAATCAAATGAAAAAAAAAACAAAAAAAAACCTTCACAGAGATGCGCTACGTAAACATGTTGCATCGCATTTTGGGAGCCTGCTTTTTTTTTTAACCGGGTTCAAAGTGAAACGATGATGTCTCGACCCGTCAGACACCGCTATGTCAGGTAACAGCAACAACAACGGACTACATGCTTTTGTTCGAAGCTACTGAGCCTATTAGCTTTACTAACTTTACTAGCTATTCTTGTTGTGTTTGAATACAGCGCGCAAGGTTTATTTGCGTACTTCAAGTCGTCTTCTCTGTTTTTAGTGCATTTCTGTGGCAGAATTACAGCACCACATACTGGCCTGGCAATTATTCTACATCGTTTTGAGTCGGTTTCATGTGTACGCAGATATTTCTTGACAACGCCGGAAAAAACGATCGGATAGGGAAAGCTCTGGCTTTGTGTGGATGAGCCCTAAGTCAAGAGCTGTGACATTGTTTTTGTCTTTTGTTGTCTGTTTAACATTAAGGTCAGAGATGGAAACTGGCTGCTGTCACTTTAAGAGCTAATGCATGGGTCTAATATATTTAGGCACATTCTATTTTCACCCAAATGTTTACACTCATTTAAGACAAAGCTGACTGTGTTTATGAGTATACTCATCCAGACAGGCAACCTGACATTTATTTGTGAGCATTTGACTGTTTAAACACACGCACTTTGAGTGTGTGTCTTACAGAGAGTCTGTGAGTATCAAACTGATTTCTCTTTCAAACCTTTTAGTGCTTGTTTTTAAATCACAAGGCTTAAAAGTGCAATATCACATGTGTGTAATCACATGTATTTGAAGAGCATTCACCTGGTAAGCACACTTTCTGTGCAGTTTCTTCTGGTCTTTGAACCAGTCCATCAAGTCTTTCATGAACTTCAGTGTAACCTTCCCATCTTCAAGTTTAGGTCCAGCATAGTCATCCTCGATTGCTGGTGGAAGAGAATAAAAAAAATAAAATAAAAATCATAGGATCTCTAAATCATTAAAAATCATCAATGATTTATATTCTAAAATCTTTTTCAACCGCAAAGATTTGTCCAGTTATTTTCTTCATTTTCGCAACAGGTTAACGAAAAGATCTGATGTCATCATATAATTTCTCAGTACCACACACTTTTGCTGCCCTGTCGAAACAAAACATTGTACACAGATTCATAATAGCTGACCCTATTATTAGCATTTTTCTTAGGTCACAAAATTGCTACAATAAAACATTTTTCATGAAAATAACATCAGCATTTTTCGCAAAAAACGCACTCCACTTTTTTTGAGAATAGGCTCATTTCCAACTCCCCAAGAGTTAAACAGTTGAGTTTTACCATTTTAATAAGCTAAGCTAAAAGTGCTACCGCTAGACCCGGAGATCGGCTGAATGGATTCAAAAACGGTAAAACTCAACTATTTAACTCTTGGGGAGTTGGAAAATGAGCCTATTTTGTGAAGTGGAGTGTTCCTTTAAGGAGGTTGTTACAGTGTAATTACAAATAAGTATTGAAATGATTGCTTATAATAACATAAGTTTGGTTATGTTTGGAGTCGATTGCTTGTAATTAAGCACAATTTGCTTATAATAATAATTAAAAGTTCCTCAAAGCACTTACTCATGTTCTCGATGTCTAAGGAGTCTACGACTGATCGCTTGAGCTCGTCGCCGGCGATGGCCCGCTCAAAGGCCTTCTGTTTGACAATCTTATTGCACTCCTGGTACTTCATCTTGGCATCTTTGTCATTGGGACGAACTCTTACTACCTGTTAGCAATGAAAAGACAGTGCACATACATGTATTATGTAAACAATTTTTTTTTTATTTTGGATGCGATTAATTGCAATTAATCTGTTTGACAGCACTAACTCTCACACAGCCCTATATACTTTGATTATTTTCATATTTGAAATGACAAGTCAACACTGATTTAGAAAAGAGATGTTTTCTTTCCCAACACTGACCTAGCACATGTATGTACAGGTCCTTTTCAAAAAATTAGCATATTGTGATAAAGTTCATTATTTTCTGTAATGTACTGATAAACATTAGACTTCCATATATTTTAGATTCATTACAACACAACTGAAGTAGTTCAAGCCTTTTATTGTTTTAATATTGATGATTTTGGCATACAGCTCATGAAAACCCAAAATTCCTATCTCAAAAAATTAGCATATTTCATCCGACCAATAAAAGAAAAGTGTTTTTAATACAAAAAAAAGGTCAACCTTCAAATAATTATGTTCAGTTATGCACTCAATACTTGGTCGGGAATCCTTTTGCAGAAATGACTGCTTCAATGCGGCGTGGCATGGAGGCAATCAGCCTGTGGCACTGCTGAGGTGTTATGGAGGCCCAGGATGCTTCGATAGCGGCCTTAAGCTCATCCAGAGTGTTGGGTCTTGCGTCTCTCAACTTTCTCTTCACAATATCCCACAGATTCTCTATGGGGTTCAGGTCAGGAGAGTTGGCAGGCCAATTGAGCACAGTAATACCATGGTCAGTAAACCATTTACCAGTGGTTTTGGCACTGTGAGCAGGTGCCAGGTCGTGCTGAAAAATTAAATCTTCATCCTGATAGCTAGCTGCATTGACCCTGCCCTTGATAAAACACAGTGGACCAACACCAGCATCACTGACTGTGGGTACTTGACACTGGACTTCAGGCATTTTGGCATTTCCCTCTCCCCAGTCTTCCTCCAGACTCTGGCACCTTGATTTCCGAATGACATGCAAAATTTGCTTTCATCCGAAAAAAGTACTTTGGACCACTGAGCAACAGTCCAGTGCTGCTTCTCTGTAGCCCAGGTCAGGCGCTTCTGCCGCTGTTTCTGGTTCAAAAGTGGCTTGACCTGGGGAATGCGGCACCTGTAGCCCATTTCCTGCACACGCCTGTACACGGTGGCTCTGGATGTTTCTACTCCAGACTCAGTCCACTGCTTCTGCAGGTCCCCCAAGGTCTGGAATCGGTCCTTCTCCACAATCTTCCTCAGGGTCCGGTCACCTCTTCTCGTTGTGCTGCGTTTTCTGCCACACTTTTTCCTTCCCACAGACTTCCCACTGAGGTGCCTTGATACAGCACTCTGGGAACAGCCTATTCGTTCAGAAATGTCTTTCTGTGTCTTACCCTCTTGCTTGAGGGTGTCAATGATGGCCTTCTGGACAGCAGTCAGGTCGGCAGTCTTACCCATGATTGCGGTTTTGAGTAATGAACCAGGCTGGGAGTTTTTAAAAGCCTCAGGAATCTTTTGCAGGTGTTTAGAGTTAATTAGTTGATTCAGATGATTAGGTTAATAGCTCGTTTAGAGAACCTTTTCATGATATGCTAATTTTTTGAGATAGGAATTTTGGGTTTTCATGAGCTGTATGCCAAAATCATCAATATTAAAACAATAAAAGGCTTGAACTACTTCAGTTGTGTTGTAATGAATCTAAAATATATGAAAGTCTAATGTTTATCAGTACATTACAGAAAATAATGAACTTTAGCACAATATGCTAATTTTTTGAAAAGGACCTGTATATGTACAGTGAACAGCATAAATGAGTACACCCCTCTGAATAAATATAAAAGATATATTTTATTAATGATCACAAATATAATTCATGGAAAGATGGTCAAATTGAAATGTATTACACATATACTTAATAAAAACAACTAAATATATGCCAATATTTTCTGTAAGATAAGTAAATTAGCCAATTTTGTTTAAATTAAAATTGCAGAAATGAATACACCCTAGATTTAATTCAGCAAATGGGAGAATTAATATCTATAACAAAAAATATCTAGAATAAAAACAGCCCATTAATGCAGGGAATGAGGGGAGGGTAGCATCTTCTGTTTCAGGTTTTAGTATTCATCACACAGTAGTGTGTGAATTCAAGACAGCGTTGATAAAGCACAACTCCCTCACACCTTCAGCACTCATTCATCCGTTTAGAAGAGCTTTACTGCCACTGAACGTCACTGTGGGCACCAAGCACTTCTCACTGTACTCCTCCTCTAGCAACACCACAACATTTTGAATGCTTTTTGAATGGATCCGAAATGATTGACTTGGTCTCTTGAGACCAGAGTATGGATTCCCAGAAGTCTCGGTTTTGTAAAAATGGGCCATGGAAGAGGTTAAACGAGTTTATTTTGCTTTGACTACAGTAGGTAATTCTAGTGGTGACAACAACCATGCATGTCACTTCTGCAGGCTGATCATACTCTGTGAGATAAAGTGACACTCTTTTCATAGCGTTTGCTGGCTCTGAGACACTTGCATGTTATTTCTCCTGCTCTTTTTCTAGCAAAAATTCACTCATCACTAAATGAAAGCTTAAAGCGAAGACCTGATTATTTCAGGAGCCTTGTCACAAGTCCATTGTTTTTGAATGTCGGTGCTACTTCTGCTATATTTTCACAGTTAAAACAATAATTTGGTATTCCTCTTGTAACATTGTCCTCTTTTATGCTAAGAAATAAGTCACCTGGCAGTGGTCAAGTGGTTGCACTGCTGCCAGCATTAAGTCTGCGTATGATTCAGTGCGCTATATAACACTTTTAATTGTCAGGAAATTACTTGTCTTTAAAAGTTTTGGTTCAATATACTTACCCGTTGATCGAAAATAGCCTTAAACCTATACACATTTTTTTTTAGTAATTTTCAGGAGGGTGTACTCATTTTTGCAACAAAACATTTTATCACTTTGATAAGAAAATCTTATTTTGCTGAATAATTTTGACATTCTTGTCTGGTAATTGATCAAGCAGACTCGTTGGAGCATTATATCTCCAAAGAACCCTAAAATGTCATCTAAGTAAAGACTAATTGCTGAATTTGTTAAGTTTTAGAGGGGGTGTACTCATTTATGCTGTGCACTATGTATATATCTACGAAAATTCTGGGCAGAAACTGAAAATCCTTGATGTTGTAGGACATAAATTGCAAATTAGAGTAATAGGCATTATTTAAGAAGAGAATTGCTTTTCTATTGTAATTTGTTGTTGAAATATAAACATTTAAACAGCGACTGTAAAAACTGGTCATGATGACAGATTTAATCAAAGATACATTAAATAACGAAGACAACAGATTAAGCAGAAATATAATAAATATGTAATATAGTGCATATATTTAGCAAAACGCTTCTCTCCAGGTATTTTTCTAGCTGGCTACAGTGTTTTTGGACATTGAATGTCTTTCCTGAGGTAAATGTGACGTTATGTGACACTGCTAACAGGTAGTTTCATCGATGCCTTTCTGAGGTTGAATTACTGATTAAGTGATTGCATGATGTAAGTCGTACTGTTTCTTTCAACATAACGTTATTCATGTTTATTTCATGCTGGAACTAGAAGAGGAAGAGATGATCCGTTTATGTGCTGCGTGAACTGAGTCTGCTAAAGTGATCTGTCACGATCTGGTCGTATTTTGTGATGAAGCTTTTTTGTTTCATATTAAAAGTAACAAAGGACAAAGCTCATTGCCTTCAGGTTAACTGATCAACAGAAAACCAGAAATTGCTGTTTCAGCCGAATACTTTTAGATGCAGAAACATCAGTGCATCAAAAGTGAAAGTGAAAGTGCCATACTCAGAATTTGTGCTCTGCATTTATCCCATCCACACACACACACACACACACACACACACCCGGGGAGCAGTTGGGGGTTCGGTGCCTTGCTCAAGGGCACCTCAGTCGTGGTATTGAGGGTGGAGAGAGCGCTGGACATTCACTCCCCCCACCTACAATCCCTGCCGGCCCGAGACTCGAACCCGCAACCTTTGGATTACGAGTCCGACTCTCTAACCATTAGGCCACGACTGCCCCAATATGTATCTAAAAAGACTGTATTAAAGTGCTGAGAATACAACGAGTCTCACCGTTTCGTAATCTTTAAGTGCTGCTTTAAACTTGCCCAGGGCCATGTTGGAGGTGGCTCGCCGATAGTAGCCCTTGATGTAGTTCTTGTCCAGCTCCAGGGCTTGTGTGGCGTCCGCCAGCGCATATCCATAGCACTCGGTGCGCAGGTACGCCAGACTCCTGTTACTGTAGTAGATGGCATTGCTCGGGTTCAGCTCCGCTGCTTCCGTGTAATACTTGATGGCGTTCTCATAGTCTTTATCTGAAATAAGAGCAGGAGACTATTAATGAATATGAATCATAATACATCACAAAGCATTGTGTCTATGCCACTTCTGAGGAGAGAGTCAACACTGTCAATAAGTGCCTAGAAATACTACTTATAATTGTACTTTTATTTCAGTTATAGTTATTTTAGTACATCGAGTTAAAATAAGAAATGCTGCCTTGGCAACTAGCTGAAAAAAGAAAAAAGTATTATATATATATATATATATATTGGGGGGGGGGGGGGGGGGGGGGTGTAGTTTCAGTTTCACTTTCAGTGAAGTATAATAGCCTTGACCTAAAATACTCCAGTAGTGCTCTTAATTCCTTTCTTTCGTTCTTGAAATGAATTGTTCCTTCGGTGGAAACATGATCGTACAGTGAATATCATTCAGACAAACACCTAGAGCATGAACTAACAGTTATTATATTAGTATCCTAGCGTTGGCAGGACTGAGCAATGAAGCTCGTGTTGACCGCACACTACAAGCAGAATGAAAAACAGGAAAGAACTGTTTAACACACGTCATCTGAGTATTATATCTGTGACATGACTTCACATTTCTGTATTGTAGAAAGCTCTCAGGCGAAAACTGATTTCAGAGTTTAGAGGAACTTATTAAAATAATATAAATAATATTTTATATTAATATAACTAATAACAAGGAAGACAAGGTTAAGTTAAAAAAATATACAATTATTATTATTACAAATAAAACAGTAATTTCAAAACTAGCAGGATCTAGTTAGTTCTAGATACACCTAAATGTGAAAATATAAATAATAATAATAATAAAATACTGCATTCTCTAATTTCAGTGTTATAGTGTCAAAAAGCAATCCTGAGATGTGCGTGGGGGTACAAACATTAAAATAATTAAAATAAATATCAAAATAAAGAACTAAATAAATGAGAAAATTATATAAGGGTTTATACTACTTTAAACTGTTGTGAAAAAAAATTATAATAATAATTAAAAAGTTTGTTTATTTTAATTGCAATTTTGTTTTTCTAAGCAGAAAATAAACATGATACATTTTCCTTGGTTTACAGTCGTTCAGTGTAATAATCATGTAGGCATATTTACAACACAAACCCATTTATGACATATTAAAACACTAATTACTTTTCAAATGTGCCACTATCCAAGGTTTTGCCCGTTTATCAGTAAGATTTTTAACATTTAAAACACAATAAAATGTAATATGCTCCTTTATTGTTTTAATATGTCCAGCATGTCGTTTGTAAATATCATAAATATTATTACACTGAATGACAACGCAACATTATTTCAATCAAATGTAACCAAAAACTTATTTGAAACCTTAAAAGTAGTCACTTTCTTACATTTACGGACATGAAATCACTTTATAAATGTATTTTGTTAGACAAGGTGCTAGAAATTATTACACAGGTTATTTTAAAAACACTTAGGAATAATCTGCGTGAAAACGAACAGCATTTACTGCACTGAGTAATAAATTTATTTGATTAATTGATGTTAGATGCCAGAAATATCCTACAGTTCAACTAGTTTTCTGCAGAAAATGAACATGATTGTTCTGACTTGAAATGAAAGGAAGTTATAGTGCATCCATGAACGAGTTGAGATCTGATCAGATGAAGACGGCCAGCTCTCCTCATCATCGATAATAAACCTGAGATTAATGTTAGATAAGAGATGAGTCTGGTCTGATCAGATGAAGACGGCCAGCTCTCCTCATCATCGATAATACACCTGGAGATTAATGTTAGATAAGAGATGAGTCTGGTCTGATCCGCATGTGCTGCTCTCCTCTCACACACGTGTCCCTCTAATAACGCTCAGCAGCCACACACTCACCCCGCGCGTCATCAACACAGTCTCTTATCTACACTAGATATCTGACAAGCTTTTACCTTTAAAGTAGTTATTCGCCTTCTCCTTCAGTTTCTCTGCACTGGCACTCCGCTCTTCTTCCGCCATCTTCTCACTGCCGTATTCCGTCATGCTGCCGTGTGTAAGCGGATGGCTGTCGCAAACGCCTGCAAGAGTGTCATCAAGCGCTGTTCGCCGAACCTCTAGAACAGTCCAGAGCATCACAACAGCTATTCTCATTATAATTATTACACATAATATGAACGTGTGCAAGTTATTTAAAAATGTCGTGAATTACTTAATTTCCACTGTCAACATTAACTTTAAAATTAATTAAATGTATAATAAATTAGAAAAGAGGATGTCGTGGTTAAATGAGCATGTCGTCAGATCTGAGCAAATCATCAAAAGGTGAGTTTAGTTATCTGTGTATGTGCAGTAATGTCTTGGTTCAGCCTGTAGGGGGCGCAACAGCGCTATTTTACAGGCTTGAGTGGGTCATAACTAATGATTTGTTTTATTTTCTTTTTTAACTTTTGTTACATTAAACACTAAATGTTTGTAAATTATGCTAGCAGTAGTTTAGATGTTGCATTAATTAATCTTAAATACTGAGTAGCCTATATGAGCTTTTAAAATGGTATAATTTTTATAATAAAAACTTAAAATAAATGTTAAATATTGGATGTTTATCTTCTTTAAACAGACAACATAACATGCATAGGCTACATTATAGAGATGAGTTGTTTCCCTTATGTTGCCAGCGTGTGGATAAAACAACAAACAAAAAGTGTTATTATATAAGAGTTTTTCCAGGTTTTATGGCGCATCTCTATATTGTTTGGTACTTGGTGTTATTGCTGTTTTTAATTGTTTTATGACATTTGATCAAGTATTTATATAATTTTTTAAAAAGTTTATAAAAAAGCTATTAAAAGTTTTATTTTGGGATGTTTTGCACGGTATTATATGATCAATGACAAGACAGTCCAGTGATTTAAACAGATTTTGCATTCCTTTTACAGTTTTTTTTTGTCTTTCATGTTTAACCTTGCATCAAGGATAATAAAAAAAGCACTCTCACTTCCCAGAATTTAAGCACACAACCTCTTTTATAACATAAGGAATTAATTTATCAACAAAACAAACAAATAACTCTTAATAGGGAGCAACATAGCAGACGTTGGGAGGGAACAAGGCCAGAATAAATAACAAAGCAGTTCTAACTGAAATTACAGGCTGACCTGGAGCTTGAACAATGAACTAATTACACATGCTTCCCTGCCTTACTAACAGGTTAAAGACAACGTACCGACTTCCTGCATTCACCAGTGGTTAAGATAATAGTGTGATTTATTTGTGTAGCGCTTCTCACGATACACATCATTGTAAAGCAGCGTTACGGAAAGTCATAGCCTCTGTCTATGGAGACGTACACACTGCAGCTAAATCAGTTGTCAGTGCAGTTGCTTGATCCTGTTCTGTGCACACACAGTTTAGTAATGTGCATGAGTGACAATTGCAGTCTACAACTGAATTAAGAAAAATGCAAGGTCGTGAGAAACCGCGTTCCACAGAAATTCGATGCAGTGTTTACAGAACCGAACTGAACAACTAGTTATTGACATATTGGAATCACATGTGTATCAGAGTTGTGTCTCTCTTCTGTACACACAGTTCTAGAGATCACAGGGAAAGCGCTAAGTCTTGACTCATTGGAGTTGCCAGATCTGGCTGGAAAAAAGCAAATCAAAGCCCACAACAAACTTAAAACACTTTATATATATATATATATATATATATATATATATATATATATATATATTGTCACCTGCACCTGCCTACTTTATTATCTCTAAACTGAATCACTTTATGAGACATTCATTGAATATTTGGCATGGTCGGTTGATAAATAAAATGTTCAAATGTTTCCCAGCTTTGCTGACTGTGTGCAAGAGTCGGGGATAAATATCTCCTTTGATTAACATAGTTCTTTACCATGATGATGGACTGAAACAATAATGTGGCTGTTATTTTATAAAAGATTAATTAATTTGCTTGGATTTGCTCCTTCAGTTCCCTAAACTATTAGTCAATATGGAGGGCCAGTTGTTAAATCAAAGAGCCACACCAGATTGCAGGATTTCTGAGTTTTAGAGTGTAGATATAGCTCTTTTGTATTTATTCTGAGTAGCAGATATAACCAATTGTCTCAGAATTCATATGTAGTTAAAGTTGCAATTAAACAGAAACATCATCAGTGCAACTAGAGAGACAGATCCCAGTGAAGACGGCCATCAGCACAAGACCACAGGAACCAGATGAGTTCCCCGTCTAAATACTGTAAAGCTGATATAAAGCCAGCCAGCTTCATATCAAGCCGATGTAAAGCTGCTTTGACATAATTTGCATTGTTAAAAGCGCTACACAAATAATAGTGACTTGACTGTCATTTTCACTAACTAAGCATTACACAATAAATATTTTCCTGCCACTATTTGTTTCCATAGCTCCTGAATAGTTCACACCTGTTCTCTGTTCCTTTCACTACTCCTTGCATATTTTAGGCTACATCCACACGAAGCCAGAGCTTTCTCTATCCGATCTTTTTTTCCCCTCGTCTCAAGAAATATCTGTGTACACACGAATCCATGAAACCGACACAAAACGATGTAGTATACATGCAGGACCAGTATGTGGCGCTGTAATTCTGCCACAGAGATGCACGAAAAACGGAGAAGAAGACTTGGACTATGCTCATAAACCTTGCACGTGGTATACTAACGAACATGGAACAATACATTTATTAATCTCTGTTAATGTTAGTTAATAAAAAGTCAATCGTTCAGTGTTTGTTCATGTTGTTGTTGCTGTTACGTGACGTAGCGGTGTCTGACTAAGGGCATAAAATATACGGATTGGCTGTACACACAAAAACGCAAGGGTGTCGCTTTCAGATTTATCCATCTGGGACGACCCGGTTTCAAAAAATAGCGGTTTCACTTTCCCAAAACGCCAGATGCGTCTGGATGAAACGCCAGTGCCAATTTTTTGCATATACAGCTAAACGTGTCTCTTTGGGCCTAAAAAACACAAAATGACCCGTGAGCCCTTACTGTTTTCCTTCAGAGCAGCTTCACTGTCAACGAACAACAGTGAGTTGAAACTGAATAAAGTAATCAAATCTAAAAAATAAAACATTGTGTAGTCTTTACTGTATGAACATCTTTTGCTCCGTATCGGATTGTGCAGAAAGCCTTCTGTGGAACAGCATCATTTTTGCAGCTCAATACACTTTTAACCCATTTTTAGTATTAAGCATGTTTGGCTGATTTGGATGTTTAAAGGAAAGGCTGTGCTTTAAAGGAAATGGACAGAATGTGGTTTAATGTTTTCATAACTGTTGGTAGCCAAAATAAAAGAAAGAAACTAAAACTCTATTAATTGCAAAGCTCTATTCATTCAGTCGTCTTTGAGAGCAAGGGGGCCCTCTGGTGGTTCAGGGGACCTACACAACTTGAGTACTTTGCGTATATGGAGGACTGGCACTAGCTTTGACCCATTGAGGTTTTCTGTATAGTGATGAAGAGCTATGGCAGAACAAGCAGATATATTGTAGTTTTAAAGGCCATCAGCATAACAATGGTGTCTGAGACCATAGTAGGGGTAACAATCTTGAAAAGAACAGGTCCGAGAACACAGCCCTGTGGGACACCTTGAGTGTGAGGAGGAGTGGAAGATTTCAAGTCAGGGACAGCAATGAAGTGTTGTCTATCAGTAAACAAAGAAAGAGCAGCACCCAAGATGCCTACAGCTGCAAGACAAGAAAGAGGTATGTGATGGCACACATTGTCAAAGGCTGTGCTTAAATCAAGCATTATACGACAGAAGAAGATGTCCTGTGGTCTGAGTAAAAACCAGAATGATAAGGATCAAATAGATAACAGAATGCAGCTGAGAAACAACTTTTCCCAGCAGTTTAGAAACAACAGAAAGATTAGACATAGGTTCTTTAAAACAGGAGAGATAAGAGCAGTTTAAAGTGACAGACCTAGAGGAAGTAAAGCAGTTTATCAGGAGAGGAGAGTACAGATAATAATTGCTGGATCTAACTACCAGGAAGATGAGCTAGTTTTATCATTTCTATGGATCACTAACAGAAAATGGGTCGGTGAGAGTACAGCTAGACACTGACAGAACAGGGTTTGGAGGATATGATGGAGAACAGTCACAAAAAACTCAGACGAAGTGGGTGGAAATGATTCAGATTTTAGTTGTAAAGGTGGTTGGAGTCAAAGATATGACGTTCTGGATGGTAAGTTTACTGACAGCGGGAAATGCGGTGAGGAACGATCTTGTGGGGCTCACATGGGGATCTTTTATCTTAATCACACACTGGATATCTGACACACGGACTCTCATCTCTGAATGTTTGCTTATCCATGATTACAGCACCTCCTGCAGCAGTTTATGAGACTGGATGGACAGACCTTTATGAGTTTTCTGTCTGTATACGAATGACATCTTGGGATTCATAAACCTGTGGCTCGTTCACGGACTGATTCATGGTGGCTGACTCTTATAAGCATGTCTCTTTTTCCTGATAATAGTCAGCCTCTTTGTGACACAGACAACCCATCATTCCTGGACCTGAATAATATCATGATTCAGTGTCAAAAGTCTTGGTCAGTTATGTGTGAAACTCACAAACATATCTTTGAGATGGCCTTTCGTGCAGACGGGGGAAGTTGATTACATGAATGTTTCCCTAAAACATCTGGCCGCATGATTCACAAAGGACGCTACGCCGTGAGGAAACACAGGCAGCAGGATGAATCAGCAGTGCTGTGAAGCGGCTCCAGGAGGAGTGAAGGTACTAGTGTGTGTGAACTTTCACTCCCCATGTTTAGGAGGTGAATGTGTGTGATCATCTCTGATCTCTACTTTCACTCCGTGTGTGGGATTGCTGTAATGTAGAGCCATTTTGAACACTGTAACTTAAGAACATATAGCTAGAAAAAAATATTTACTTCAGAAATATGATGTTGTCACATTCAGGCACTTTTTAATTATAAGTTTATTAAAACTAGATAAAAAAAAAACATTGCTCAGTGAAGGGCAAACAGCTTTTTTTTGTAATTTTATCAGACAGGAAGGAACAAACTAATACCAGCAAACATTAGTGTGTGGGTTTATCTCACTAATGAGGAAATTAAAGACCCAAACCTGAATCTCATCCGTCCGTATATTCAAAAGAACAGCAGTCTTACATATACATATGGTCACATAGAAACATACCACATAATGATATAAGGTGACCATACATCCCCTTTTTCTCCGACATGTCCTGGCCAGGATGTCTAAATTGCCTAAATGTCTGGGTTTCGCATTTGTTTTCATATTGACAAACTCCCTACAGTCCTGATTATGTACACATTATATGTAATGTTTCAACCGTTCCATTCGACCTGCATTCCACTTTTTGGCGCACCACGATTGGTCGATTAAACCGCTTTTCAGTAATTGGCAAGTATCATTAAAAACAATCATGAAAGCAATCATTATGAAACCATAGGAACACAAAGCCAAAACTCAGACATTTTGGACTTTTTTTTTTTAAGAAATAAAAATAGGACATATCTATGAAAGTAAATAAATAATAAAAAAAAGTTAATTGTGAATTTCCATCTTATAACTCCTTTTCTCTCAATTGTGAGTTTACGTCTCGCAATTCTGACTTTTTTTCTCAGAATTGTCATATACTGTATAAAATTGCCTAGTTACAAAGTACGAATTGTAGGATATAGAGTCGCAATTGCATGTTCTAAAGTCAGAATTGCAAGTATATCTTATTTTTTGCAATTCTTTTATCGCATTTGTGATATAAACTCACAATTGCACTATAAAGTAAAAACTGCACAATATAAACTTGCAATTCTGAGAAAAAAGTGACAATTGCAAAATATTACCTCAAAATTCTGGGGAAAAAAGAATTGTGAGATAAAAAGTCGCAATTACCTTTTTTTTATTCAGGCTATTTACCCCTACTGAGCTGAAATAATGAAGTGGGAGAGAGAGAGTGGGTGGACAGACGGGGAATAGAAAGGCTGTGGGAGGGACAGAGGAGCAGCCTCATGGGTGGACTGATGACTGGTATGGGGATTTTAAAGTCCTGAGAAAGTTTAAACAAACTCAGGGAGGGAATTGTAAATCCACAGCTACTGAGAGAGAGAGAGAGAGAGAGAGAGAGAGAAATGGAAAAATGAATGCCAGACATTCTGGAACATGAGCAGTGGGGTGTTGTTAAAGAGTGCACACAACAATTAATGAAGCACAAATGTCAGGGAGCTTAAAGGAATAGCTCAAAAACAGAACATAAACAAATTTGGTCATGTTTTGTGTCACCATTTCAAACCTACATATGCCTGTATCTGTGGAATACAAAAACAGATGTTTAGCAGAATGTTCATGTTGCTTTTTCCAATCGCTTAGGAATCATATTGTACATAAAAACGTACACTGTAAAACAAAACAAAAAATCAATAAAAAAGCATCACCATTCTTTAAAAGTTCCCCTTTTGTGTTCTTTGGAAGAGGGTCTCAAAACAAATAAGGGTAAGCAAATAGCAACAACAATAAAGAGAAATGGAGAAGAAACAAGAGAAAAGGGTGAGTTTACATTCTTCTAACAGATCTTGGGTCAGTTGGGAAACCAATAAGATTTCTGTTTCTGTTTAAGATTGTACATTTTTGTGGTGAATGTGGTAGATGTGAACCACCACAATACCCTAGCACTGTGTAAGAGAGCTACAAACAGAAAAGCACAACTTACATAATGTTCAGAAAAATCTAGCGTTTCTGTACACCTCAAGAATCAACAACCTTCAATAAATTCCTTTCGTTGTCTTTCACTATGCCTCCCTTTCTCTGGAATTAATTAGAGGCTACGGGATGGATGGAGGGTTATCTGCAGGAGGTCCACTGGAGGTCTGTCAGGGGCATTTATTGCAACCACATGTGCTTTTTGGATGTGTGTGCGGACCTTAGTCACATTTAAAACAGAAACTGAAGATAAGCCAAAATTTAACAAGGCAAATTGTGTCAAAGCAGCTTTACATCAGCTTGATATAAAGCTGGGTGGCTTTATATCAGCTTTAAAGTATTTAGACAGGGAAATAGTGTATAGAAATAGTCATTCTCCTCTGGCCAGACAAAATCTGTAGTTTAAATCTAGGCTAAAGCAGAGTCAGATTGTGCAAAGGACTCATCAACAGAAACAAGCTACAACACAATAGAAACAAGTCACAACACAACAAAATTAGCACAACACAAGAGAAACAAGTCGCAACACAACACAATTAGCACAACACAACAGAAACAAGCTACAATACAATGGAAAAAAGCCACAACACATAAAAATTTCCATTGTGCTGTGACTTGATTCTGTTGTGTTGTGCTAATTTTGTTGTGTTGCATCTTGTTTCTGTTGTGTTGTGGCCTGTGTCCATTGTGTTGTGGCTTGTTTCCGTTGTGTTGTGGCTTGTTTCCGTTGTGTTGTGCTAATGTTGTTGTGTTGTGGCTTGTTTCCGTTGTGTTGTGGCTTGTTTCCGTTGTGTTGTGGCTTGTTTCCGTTGTGTTGTGGCTTGTTTCCGTTGTGTTGTGCTAATGTTGTTGTGTTGTGGCTTGTTTCCGTTGTGTTGTGCTAATGTTGTTGTGTTGTGGCTTGTTTCCGTTGTGTTGTGGCTTGTTTCCATTGTGTTGTGGCTTGTTTCCGTTGTGTTGTGCTAATGTTGTTGTGTTGTGGCTTGTTTCCGTTGTGTTGTGGCTTGTTTCCGTTGTGTTGTGCTAATGTTGTTGTGTTGTGGCTTGTTTCCTTTGTGTTGTGGCTTGTTTCCGTTGTGTTGTGCTAATGTTGTTGTGTTGTGGCTTGTTTCCGTTGTGTTGTGCTAATTTTGTTGTGTTGTGGCTTGTTTCCGTTGTGTTGTGCTAATGTTGTTGTGTTGTGGCTTGTTTCCGTTGTGTTGTGGCTTGTTTCCGTTGTGTTGTGCTAATGTTGTTGTGTTGTGGCTTGTTTCCGTTGTGTTGTGCTAATTTTGTTGTGTTGTGGCTTGTTTCCGTTGTGTTGTGCTAATGTTGTTGTGTTGTAGCCTGTTTCCATTGTGTTGTGCTAATTTTGTTGTGTTGTGGCTTGTTTCTGTTGTGTTGTGGCTTGTTTCCGTTGTGTTGTGGCTTGTTTCCGTTGTGTTGTGGCTTGTTTCCGTTGTGTTGTGGCTTGTTTCCGTTGTGTTGTGCTAATGTTGTTGTGTTGTGGCTTGTTTCCGTTGTGTTGTGCTAATTTTGTTGTGTTGTGGCTTGTTTCCTTTGTGTTGCGTCTTGTCTCCATTTTGTAAGATTAATACAAATCTTAATTTTATTGTTTTGTGATTTGTTTCCATTGTGTTGTGTACTACTGGGCCACCATACATATCTGAAATGAAAATAATGTCACAATTTTTTTTTTTTTTTTTCATTCTGACTATTACTAGAATAAATCATAGTGGCTGGATGTGTTGTAGTTAATGTGGTGTATCAAAGAAATTGTTTCTTCCTAGCAGATTTAGTGGGCAGACACTACATACGTTCTCTGAAATGGTACTTCATTAGATATAAGATCACTGGAGTTGTTTATATGTTTGAGAATGATTATGGAATGGAAATGATTATGTAATGTTATGTGGAAAAAGCTACCGAACACATACCTGCTTGAAAACAGAGTCTGTCTTCAGACCTAACAGGATTCATAGAGAAAGCAGAAGTTAACACACTCATGTTTATGCTCTCTGGAGCTTCTGTTTACATTGTCCGTGGAACTGTTTAAGACAAAGAAAAGACTATTTACCCTCAGAAGACACACTGAAATCCCCTAAAACTACAAGGTCTCGTGTCCAAAGAGATTTACACACATTATAACTGACTCATGACCATCACCCTGTTTAAAAAACATATCTATATGCAAGTTACTATACACTCATAGTCAGGTGACCTGTGAATACCCTGAATACAAGACATATTGTGTCAAAACAGCTGAACATGAATGTGTATAATCAGAGTTTTACTACAAATACCATGGTTAAACAATGGCTAGTGCAGCAAAACGTCTTAGGTTACGTATGTAACCCCAGTTCCTCGAAGGAATGAGACGCTGCGTCAGGAGACGCTTTGGGGAACGCCTTCAGCATGACCGGCTCTGAATACCAATGAAATCTGTCCAATGGATGGGAGGGACGTCACGGACGAGGTGACGTAATGACCAGCTGGTATAAAAGCACGTGCGGTGAAACCGGCGTCAGCTTCTAGAATGAAGTAAGCGCTGGCAGGGATGCCAGAAGTGTGGCCTCGCGATGCAGCGTCTCGTTCCTTCGAGGAACTGGGGTTACATACGTTACCTAAGACGTTCCTCTTCAGGAACTCGAGCTGCGTCAGGAGACGCTTTGGGGAACGAGATACCCACGGCACCAGACTTCCAAGTCCCTGCCCTGTGTGTATCTGTCACGGTTCACTAATTCATTGCTTCCTTGTCGTCCCGTGTTATTGTCATGTGCGTGTGTGTTGATGTGTGTGTGGGCGTGACCGAGGCATCACCACTGATCAGCGCTCAGCTGAGCCTCATTTGCAGTGCCAGCTGCAGCTCATTCATGCACCTTTAAAGATTCACCAGTTTCTCTCTCCTTTGCCAGATCGTTGTTTGATGTCTCCGCGTGCTGTCTTTGCTATGTGCCTTTGGCTATGTGAGGTTCCTTGCAAGATGTCCTGAGCATGGAGTGTAGTTAGGCCTCCTCTCGTTTTTTGAGAGTTTTCATGCTGAGGCCTCCGCTCCCAAAGCTTGGCCATTTCTGCGAGTGTCGTCAGGCCTCCTCTTGCTACAGAGAGTTATCTATTGAGACCTCCGCAGTTGTAGGCTCTAGGTGAGACTCCTTACAAGATGTCCTGAGCGTGGAGTGTAGTTAGGAATAGCCTTCCTAGGTGCATGGCTATCTGAGGATATCTATGTGCTAGCTCAGGGACTGCTTCCCCTCCTAGGGTTTTTAGTTGCACTCTCCCTGAGCACTTGCCTTGACACTGCTATCTCCCCTGCTAGGGTCGTAAGTAGATAGCCCACCCTCTGTGGTCTGGGCTTCACATGAAGATTTACTTGGTTTTGGTCCCATCAGGTAACTGCTTCCTAAGTATATAGTTATCTGAGGATAGCTATATGACTGCTCCCCTTCTTGGGGTTTTTAAGTAGCGGTCTCCCTGAGCCCTTGCCTAGGCAGTGCTAGAAAGGAAGGTTCTTTTTCATAAGACCCTTTGGATATAGCTATCTGCGGGTAGCTGGGATTGTTGGTAGCAATCTTGAAAACTCCTCTAGGCTTCCAGCCTCTCAGTGGTCTTTTGTATCTGGATACTATTGCTCACTTAGCATAGCTATTTGAAGATGGTTGTGTTCTTGGCTTGGTTAGGGTGTTCCCCCTTATCTGGTATCGGGCTCCCTCATTTTACCAAGTTATGTGAGTGGCACGAGGTGTCAGTGGCTTGGCCCCTTTCTGAGGAAAGGTTTCGTGTATGTCTGTCACCTCCTTGGTGCTCTCTAATCAGGTGGACAGGCATGCACGTCGGCATGGCGTGATTGGATATCGTTCCCCAAAGTGTCCACCAGGACGCAGTGTTGAGTTTCCTAGAAGAGGAACGTCTTGGGTTACCCATGTAACCATGGGAACGAGATGCTGCGTCCCATTACCATGCCTTCGGCCTGCCCATTTATGTCTCCTCAGACAACTGAGTTGGTGACATATTCAGCAGGTGCCCTTTTTTACTTTCGGGTAACCGCCTATGATGTCATGGGCCACGTCGACCAATAGGATTAGAGTTGTTTTACACATGCTTCAGGTAAGGTCATGCAGACAGCATTCCCCAAAGTGTCCACCAGGATGCAGCGTATCATTCCCTCTCGGGGAACCATGGTTACATGGGTAACCAGAGAGGTTTTTTTTTTTTTTTTTTTTTTTTTTTTAAAATAACGCATCAAAGAAATGAGTAGAAAATGATAAACACATAGCACATTAATAAGGCCAATTCACACTGCCACAATAATATTCCAATAAACACAATTCTTAGGTCAGTGTGTTTAGCATGTTAATGTTTTTTATTTTTGGCCAATGACAGTTTGCCAACATTCTAAATCCATCCGATCAGAAAGTTGTGTTATGTTGGCCAGTGTGTGAATTGCTATGATGACATTAAAATCACTAATGTCATCTTAAATATCCAACAGGTCAACATATACTGTACATGAGCTAGTGGAAAAAGTAGTAATAAAGAGTTGCGATATTAATTATCCTAAAGAAATATGAAGTATTAAATAAGTTGTTGTTCGTCCATCATTTTCGAAAAGGACCTTGACATCTAACTGGCTGTAGGCGGTCCACGGTGTGTCCACAGGTGGCTGGTAAGGCATGGAATGTTCTGCCGCATGTCGCATTTTGTCTGTCAACACACTGTATGTAATCTTTGGTTACACTTTATTTCGATAGTCCACTTTAGACATTCTACTAACAGTAAGTAACTTTGCAACTACATGAAAACCAGCAGTCATTAGAGTATTAGTAGACTGTCTGCTTAATATCTTCTAACACTTTATTTTGATGGGTCCACAACATACAGCATACTGACTATTAGAAACTTTGCAAGTATATGTCAACTTATTCTACTAACCCCGAACCTACCCTACTGAGCGTTAGTAGACATGTAGTTGCAAATTAATGAGAATTAGTTGACATGTAGTTATAAAGTTACTTATAGTTAGCAGAATGTCTAAAGTGGACTCAACTGAAGATTGTTTATATGTACTAGGCTTAGATCTTATAGTGCAAGTTACCAAGTTACCACACGGATGGCAGATTGTTGTTATGTTTGCAAGGAAAGTCTGTGCATTTATGGATGTTTTCCTGGGGTGTTAGGAATCATTCCAGAGCAGTGCGCTGGCCCAGTAGAGCACAGTGGACGGCAGTTTCAGGACAGCTGCAGCCTTTGCTGAGGAAATGACTAACTGTCTTAAATTAGGGCTGTGCTTTCTCGTCTGGGTCCATTTAGCTACTCCACTCAGTCTCATTTTCTGTCCTTGAGTCAGCATGTGTGTGTGTACATATATCATTTCTGTTATGTACATGTTGGTATCCAACGGTATTTGAGAAGGAACTGTCATTTTCTTGACCAAAAATAAATAAACATTTCACAGCTTGTGTCCACATCCCTTTACGAGTGACACATGTGCGTTTTTGTTTGTCTGACCCTGTGTGCGCTCGTTCATATACACATAACTCTGGGGTTTTGCACCCTCGTGAAAGGATGGGGGTGTCTGGGGTGCCTCAGCCTTTTCTTTTGCCATTACAGCCCATTCACTTTCAAATGAAATTAAAATTCTGTCATCTTTGCGTCACCCTCAAGTTGTTCCAATCCTGTATGAGTTTCTTTCTTCTATTAAACACAAAATAAGATATTTTGAACAAAGTCGGTAACCAAGTCAATGGCTACCATCAGCTGTTTGGTTACCAATTGAATTGTTCACTAAATATCTGCTAACACTTTATTTTGAGACATTCTACTGACTATTTGAAAGTACAACTCTACTTATTCTACTAACCCTAACCTATCAGTCTACTAATACATATACTAAAATACGTATAGAATAGACTTAATACGTAAACGAAAATTAGTTGACATGTAGTTGCCAAATTACTTCCAGTTGTACGTCTAGTTAAAGTGGACTGTTGGAAAGTGTAACCTTTTACTGTGTGTATTATATAAATATATTAGTTATGTTATACTATAATATCAATATTTTAGATCCCTCTAACCCCACCCAAGTCCTAAATGAAACCACTCAACAATATAAAACATCTAACAGGCGGGTACATTTATAGTCTCAATGGTTTTTGTGACATTATTATACAGATATTTTTGAGCACCTCTCTATTTCTTAACAATACAAAAGATGTAACATGCAAACAAACTAGCCTTATTTTTTGCATCACATTAATGATGTAGAGCAGGGATCCTCAAATCTGCAGACTTTCCTGCAGAGTTTAGCTCTAACCCTAATCAAACACACCTGAGCATGCTAATTAATGTCTTCACTTAGATCAAGGTTGGAGCTAAACTCTGCAGGAAAGTGGATCTTGAAGAGTCAGATTTGAGGATCACTGATGTAGAGGAAAATGTGCTTAATTGTCACACAAAAAAATGTATAATGGAATAAATTACTAACATTAAATGAATGAATCCACAAATAGATCATTCTAGAACACATTCCAAGACACCCACACATACTTGACATGTTCAAATATGGAGATGTTAGCAAAATAACACAAGCATGCATACACTGACACAAATGTTTGTGTGGACAGTTCAAAGGACAGCTTGGCATTACCGGACTGGGAATAGAAAGGAATGTGGCGTCCAGTGAGAGTGGGGGTTTCTGAGCAGCCCAGGAACAGAGGAGAAAATGTCACAGCAGTACAAATATGCATCCAAACATACTGCAGAACATACTGCAGTTCAGTGAGACTAATAGAAACAGAAGAAATGTTACATATGTAACCTCAGTAGCTGATACTATGGGAGGCACACATAAGAAACAGCAGTATTTAAAGATGTATGCACTTTGAAAATGCTTTGCAGCATGTAAACATCTCTGTTAGTATGATTTGCCCAAAATGACAAGTGGCTCTTTCCATACAACGTGCATGAACAGGAACCTTGGCTACAAGTCTCCAAAAAGATTATTATCATTATGTCATATATTATTAAAATATCGACTTCAAGACTGTCGAGAACTTGCTAGAAGCACTAGAAGATCGAGAAGAAACAGTCTGCAAAAGGAGAAATAAAGTCATAAAGCCTTTGACTGATCGGGGAATGACTCAAATTTAGCAAGCAAGCAATAATCATAATTCCTCATACTTTCTTGATTTAAAATCAGTTTGGTTTGTTTTTCTCAGTGGGTTCAAAGTTCTGCCACAAATTGATCGATGCAATTTAAAGAGATATTGCATTTTAATCACAAGTTGGTGCCTGTGATGAATGCATGAGGAAGAGGAGTAACATAACAGTCTTTTAAAAATAATCCAACAGGAACACATAAGAAGTTGAGTTGAAATAGACAGCCAAAATAATGAATAAAACATAGACCGCACCCACTGGGGAAACTGAGGGCTTAAAAACAAACGGAGAATAATGAACAGAGATGTATTAATTCATTAACAACCAAGAAAACTAATGATATGAACGAAGTGAGCATAGGAAACAGAGAGAACAAAACCAAAACAGACTATAGGACCTGACCCTGACTAGTTGCATGAAAAGGGTATTTCGTGTATAACAAGCACACCAAATGAAAGCAGATGCATAGTACCAGGAAATCGTGTTGTAAATAGTCATTATGTTAATAGAGTAATTATGACTAAATCTGTTCATTACGTTTTAAAACCAGTGTGACAGAAAAATGGAATGTTTGTGTTGTTATTAATGTAATTACGAATAGTCCGGCCCTGCTGGAAACTTGATTACTCACGCCATTAAAATATACTAGTGGGGCTAATCAACAAGGCTACTATGAAGAGCACAATTACACAAAGAAGCCAGGAAGAGACCTCAGCCAACTACTGTAGACTCACTTTCTAAATGAGTCAAGCATTAGGGCTACACGATCAGTGTTTGGGATTGATAACCACAGTTATACGTACAGGTGTGAGTCTTGAAATGTCCTGTTCACACAGTAGCTCACAATAGCGGCTTGGAAACGATCTGAATTAATGTGCATCAGTAACTAAAGTAATTTCTGTAAAAGCATATCACATTTGAGACGACAAAAGCCAGTCGAGGCACATATCTTACTAACTGACAGCAGGTTTTATTCCTGAATGAGAATAGAGTGTTGCACAAAACTGTCAGAAGAATTGTTTTTTTTTGTTTTTATAACCTACCGTAAATAACTGAACTGCGTGTACACTTAACTATATTAAGGACTCAAATTCTGGACTGGCAACTGTATTCTGCTGCTGTGTGAATGTGGTGTAGGTCTCATAAAATGCATAGTTTTGAGATTTCTAAGTGTTGGTTTGTTAGTGTGGTTTGCTACTAGTGCTGCTGTTTGCTGGTGAGTGCTGGAGGCAGGCGGTGAGTAATGGGGTGATGGAGTTCAGGGTTAAACCTGAAGGGCTGGGGTAATACAGTTCAGAAATGACATTCAGCAGCTTAGGGAATTTCCTGACCCATGTCATGACACTCTCTCTGCCCCTTCCTCAAAGTAGTTTCATGCAACTGTGGGAATGGGCTTTTAGGAGAGTCAAATAAGCATTTATTCTCACAAAATTTGAACTATATACAGCCTTAAAAATGAAGCCTTGTTACTTTTTCCTCAACATATTGGTTCTTGTTTGATTAGTTCTACTTTGTCATTGGTTGTTTTCAATCATGTCGTGCCCAATGTCCATGTATTTAAGCCTTAATGTTTGGTTGTTATGTATTGTTAATGTAACCTGTTGTTGGTGAGTGTAGTCAATTCTGTTTCTGGTCATGTTTCCACGTTTAAGTCAAATTCTCATGTTTGTGTAATGTTTTAGTTGTGTTTGTTTTGTACTTGGTTCTACTCAATAAACTGCACTTGGGTTCAGACTACTTGATCTCAGTGGAATCTGTTACAGTTTCAAAGAAAAATGTGTTGGGAAATTTCTCTGAAACAGACGACTGTAAATGTGACCCTGGACCACACAACCAGTCATAAGTCGCACAAATATATCTGTAGCAATAGCCAACAATACATTCAACCCGAATTCCAGAAATGTTGGGACATTTTTTCAATTTCAATAAAATGGAAACTTAAATAATTTCAAATCACATGAGCCAATATTTTATTCACAATAGAACATAGATAATATAACAAATGTTTAAACTGAGAAATGTTACAATTTTATGCACAAAATGAGCTCATTTCAAATTTGATGCCTGCTGCAGGTCTCAAAATACATTTACGCATTGAGCAGACGCTTTTATCCAAAGCGACTTACATTGCATTCAAGTTACAGTTTCTACATTTGATCAGCTCTTGCTTTTCCTGGGAATCGAACCCATGATCTTGGCGTTGCTAGCGCCATGCTCTACTATTTGAGCTACAGGAAAGTATTGTATTCAGAAAATAGTTGGGACAGGGGCATGTTTACCATGGTGTAGCATCTTCTCTTCTTTTCAAAAGAGTTTGTAGACATCTGGGCATCAAGGTTATTTAGTGGATCAAAGTGTACAATTTCTCTGTTTAAACATTTGTTATGTTCTCTATGTTCTATTGTGAATAAAATATTGGCTCATGTGATTTGAAAGTGTTTTAGTTTTCATTTTATTCAAATAAAATAAAAAAGTCCAACATTTCCGGAATTCGGGTTGTAGTATACTACGGGTCAGAATTATAGATTTTTCTTTTATGACAAAAATAATTAGGATATTAAGTAAAGATCATGTTCCATTAATATATTTAGTAAATTTCAAAAATTAACTTTGATTATTAATATACATTGCTAAGGACTTAATTTGGACAACTTTAAAGTCGATTTTCTCAATATTTAGATATTTTTGCACCTTCAAATTTTCAAATAGTTATATTTCAGCCAAATATTGTCCTATCCTAGCATACATCAATGGCAAACTTATCAAATGGGGCAACCTTTTGTCAGGTTGATAATTGTACATATTGTGGCAGTTCTGGAATTAAATGTCAGATGATTGGTGCTACCACTTACACTACATACAAGTGCAGTGGAGTGGATTACATAAAGTGCCTTGCGAAAGTCTTCATACCCCTTTATTTTTTAGCCAGCAGCCATATCACCCTGTAGGTCAAGACTGGTTGCCCACTGAAGCTAAGCAGGGTTGAGCCTGGTCAGTACCTGGATGGGAGACCTGAGAAAACTAGGTTGCTGCTAGAAGAGGTGTTAGTGAGGCCAGCACAGGGTGCCCTCCCTGTGGTCTGTGTGGGCCCTAACGCCCCAGTATAGGGATGGGGACACTATACTGTAAAAAGCACCATCCTTCGGATGAGATGTTAAACCGAGATCCTGATTCTCTGTGGTCATTAAAAATCCCAGGATGTCCTTCAAAAAAGAGTAGGAGTGTAACCCCGGGATCCTGACCAAATTTGCCCATTGGCCTCTGACCATCATGGACTCCTAATCATCCCCATACACTGATTGGCTTCATCACTCTCCAATAAGCTGGTGTGTGGTGGGTGTTCTGATGCAATATGGCTGCCGTCGCATCATCCAGGTGGATGCTACACACTGGTGGTGGTTAAGGAGATTCCTCCCTTCCATGTCAAGTCAAGTCACCTTTATTTTTATAGCGCTTTTAACAATACAGATTGTGTCAAAGCACTTAACAGTATCAAATTGGAGGATAGAGTGTCAGTAATGTATAATAATAAGATTAAACACTCAATTTTCAGTTAAAGGCATTTCATTATTGAATTCAGTGATGCCATTGTCTAGCTCAGTTTAGTTTAAATAGTATCTGTGCAATCAAATTGATGATAATGGCTAAAATGTAAAAGTGCTTTGGGTACCCAGAAAAGGGCTATATAATGGTTTAGTCTTATGTTAAATTACTTTAAATTACTTTTTTCCCCATATCAATACACCATAATGACAAAGCACAAAATAGATTTGTGACAACTTTGCAAATTTATTAAAAATAAAACACTGAAATAAGTGCATTGCATACTGTAAGTATTCATACCCTTAACTCAGTACTTAGTTGAAACACCTGCACAGCCCCAAGTCTTTTTGGGTTTAACGTGACAAGTTTTGCACATCTGCATTTGGCAATTATCTGTCATTCTTCTCCTCACCTCTTCACCTCTCAAGCTCTGTCAGGTTGGATGGGGGCAGACGCACATTTTCAGGTGTCTCCAGAAATATTTGATTGGGTTCAAGCCCAGGCTCTGGCTGGGCCACTCAAGGACATTCACAGAGTTGTCTATAAGCCAATCTTGCTGTGTGCTTAGGGTCATTGTCCTGGAAGGTGAATCCTCTGCCCAGGCTGAGGTTCTGAATGCTCTGGACTGGGTTTTCATTAATGCTCAGTAGTTTGCTGTGTTGAGCTTTTCTTCTACTCTGATGAATCCCTCAGTCACTGCCACTGAAAAACAGCCCCACAGCATGAGGCTGCTACCAGCACACTTTACTTTTGGGATGGTACTCTGCAGATGATGAGAAGAGCTGGTTTCCTTCAAACATGATGCTTAGAATTGAGGTTCATCAGACCAGAGAATCTTGTTTCTTAGAGTCTGAGGGTCCTTTAGGTGCTTTGTTCCAAAATCCAAGTGTGTTTTCACGTGTCTTCACTGAGGAGAGGATTGAGTTTGGCCAAACCACCATAAAGACTGGATCGGTGGAGTGTTGCAGTGAAGTTTGTCCTTCTGTGGGTTTCTCCTTTCTCCACATATGATCATGGACCTCAACTAGAGTGACCTTCAGGTTCTTGATCACAACTCTAACCAAAGCCCTTCTTCATCAGCTGCTCAGTTTGGCCAAGAGGCCAGCTCTAGGAAGAGTCCTGGTTATTCCAAATTTCTAAGGCTGCAGCATAGAAAAATGTGAAAAAAAATGAAGGGGTATGAATACTTTCACAAGGCACTGTATATAATCCGCAAGCCAAAAAAAAAAAATAATAATAATAATAAAAAAATATAGTTTCTCCTGAGCAAACTTCCCACTGTTCTTCAGAAAATTCCTTCAGCTCCTGCACATTCTTGGTTTCCCAGCATCTTCTGCATACTTGAACTCTTTCCAGCAGTGGCTGATTGTGTGACATTTAAATCCATCTTCTCACACTAAGGACAACTGAGGTATGCAGCTATTGCAAACATTGACTAACACTCGAGAAGGAAGCACAATGCATTAAGAGCTGGGGGGTGTAAACTTTTGAACAGAATGATCGGGGTAAATTATTTGCATTTTGTCTTCTGGGAAAATATCTCATGTACATTCCTAAGGGCAGTAGGCTACTAAATAAATAAGATCTTTAAACAAAATAAGATTAATTTTCACCAATGTTCACACCCTTAAGTTAGTTTGTTGTCTGGAGCATCAGTGAATGTTTGCAGCTTTTCATCATTCAGTATAAAGAATAAAGTGCATGTAAAGTTTTGAACTGGGTTGTTGGTGTCAATTCAGTTCTTATTTCATCTTTTTGATTGTCTAAAATAGCCAGTCAACAGCAGCAACAGCCATTTTTCTGTGCAGTCACAGCTTCTATGAGGAACCTGCGGTGACTCAAACATCAAATAGAGATGGTGCCAGTTAACTGCCCATTGATCCTAATATTTGCACACAAATGACACCAATTACTAAATTAAAAAAAATAACTGCTTATGCCACATGATGCTTAGATTGTGATTAATATGCAGTGTTAACATATACAGTTTGTTGAAGGCCAGTTCTTTTTTTTATACTTAATGGAGAAAAAAAAAAATCAGCAATTAGTATTGCAATCAGGCTGTTTGCTTGTAAAAAAATAACAATCAGAATCAATCAGTGCATGCCGACATCAAATAATACAAAATGACAGGCGTCTAAAATAATGAAGTAGCCATGTTTGTTACAGTAGCATCTCAGAGATCACGAATCGATTAATTAGCAGAAGTGATTGCTCCAACACCTGTGTGTGATGTCATTAATGACCTATATTGCTCTATATAACTGTTAAACCAGTGCAGTTCAAATGACAGTGAAGTCATGTTATGAGGATTTCAGGAAACAATCATGACTGGTTGGTTAGTTTCTCCAATGCAGTGGTAAATAGCTTTACTTTGTTACTGTACTTAAGTACATTTGTCAAGTATCTGTACTTTACTGGAGTAGTTTTATTTTGAGTAACTTTTACTTTTACTTCACTACAATCCAAAGCATACGATTGTACTTTTTACTTCACTGCATTTCATAAAACACATCTTTTTTATGAACCGAGACGCAGAAGCGATGTCTGGTTCATGAACAAACTGCTGCTGTATCGTTAGCAGTTTTATTAAAATGCTACGCATTTAGCCCTATGTGACGTCTGTTTTTATATTGTTTATCAACAGTATAATTTTTTATATTGTTTAGATCAACTAGCCGAGTAGACAGATATGAATGTTTATTCATAACCATACTGAAAATAAGCTAATATTGTTAGCTGATGCTAACTGTCTAGCTAGCAAGCTTGCTGGTGCTAAGTTGAGGACATTTTTAGATATAAAGTCCAAATATTTGTATTCAACCACCTAGATAGATTACATCTGAAGGAAGAAGAAAGGATGTGACGTTCAGAACATAACTACAGTAATTATCAGAGTGGGAAGTGATGCCTTCTAGGGGCATTTTGGCGAGGGGTGTTTTTACACCACAGACAAGGTTTGAGAAGAACAAAATCATTATGAAAATATAATTACATTTTCCTTAAAATTTTCTTCCTAACTCAGCCTTATTCTCATGTCATATATATCTGTGACATTCTGCAAAACAACAAGCTTTAACCCACTTTTTTCTTACTGGTGAAAATGAGATGGTCAGATCAGTTTTCTCTCAGGTACATTACAATGTAAGCTTCACAGTGAACTACGACATATATATATATATATATATATATATCTTGACTCCATATAGTGGTTATTTTGGGAAAATCCCAGGTATTTTGAACAGAAGGATTATAAAAATATGCGCTAATATAAAATTAAATCAAGTAGTCTATATAAAATTGCAAAATAAATCTATCAGTACTTTTTTACTTAAGTACAAAAAAAAGAGTAGTTTTGTACTTTCAATTGAGTAAAATTGAAAAAGCAGTACTTTTTGTATAGCTGACCAATCAGAGCACGCCTTGCTGATTAGAACGATGAGCTTTGTAAAATCGACGCGTTTCAATCGATGCTTTTCAGAAAGGCGGAGCATAGAGGAGCAACAATAATGTACAGTATGTGGAAAATAATGAACCTTAAACCATACAACACATTGCATTACACCAAATACACAAAATAATATTCTTTTTAGCAACATCATATGACCCCTTTAAATGTTTAACCCAACCTTCTGGGCAGTATCCCAACCGCTCACTGAGTTTGTCCATATTTTACCCAGTGCTGGGTTGTATTTAACCCAGCATTTTTTTACAGTGTATACTTCCCATTTTCATAATTGGTTGACGTAGCTTCCCCAATACCGATTTAGACACAACGACTAAAGTTTCAGGCAACTTGAAAGCTAAGTGACATCAAGAGACAGTAAGAGTCCTGGGCAGGAAGGGAGGGTAGTGTGAATGGAAGAGCTTTCCAAAAATCAAATTGGTCTTTTTCTTTTTAGAAAATCCCTCATTGAGTTACTGACGATGAGTCAGCCTGGACCATGCCTTCAAACACAAGCCAGACACACACACACACACACTGACTCACAACAACTCCAGTCTGAAACACTCTCATCAATACCATACACACAGACTGACCCAAATACACATTGACACAATGTACTAATTTAGACAAATGTCTGCATACTAAAAATAGCTTGCAATGTGTCATCAAGCCTCCTTTTTTAAAAAAATAAATAAAAAAATGATGTGACTAGGATCGGATTCATCTTGGGAAAACATGTCCAGGTCACATTTCAAACCTAAAACAGTAATATAAAGTCATTCACTTTCCAAAAAAAAAAAAAAAAATACACATTACAGTAATGGCGAGTGTGTCTGTGGGTGTGTGTGTGTGAAGATCTCAAGTACATATTACTCTCAAAAACATTCCTCCCTCTTGGTTCGCTCCTTTGATGTGAAAACTGTGGTTTCCTCTCTCAAAGATCAAAAGATATATCACTTTGAACCTTAATATATGAATCCTTAAGATCTTCTATGACCAACACAGTATAGTTGTGTGAGTGAGACAGGCTAATTCTTTAACAGGCATAAATCCTGTTTTTTTTTTTTTTTATGGTCATCCAATGAACAACTGTATGTGTGTGGTCTTGTTTTTTTTCCCCATTTTATATCGCTTTCTCTATTCCTCTTCTTTGTTCTTCCCCTATCATACAGAGTTTTGTAGAGGTGACAAAGGGTTAGGGAGCATCTTTAAAGTGGCATTATGATTTGAAAAGAGAAAAAGACAGGCACATAGACAGATAAGGGTAATAAAAGGATATGCTTTGCTCTGCTGAATAGGTTTGTGATAGTTATCTTCCAGGTTTGAAAAGGAGAAAAGGGAAGAAGATCCATCCAGAAAAAAAAAACAAAAAAAAACAGGGTTGTAGGTCTAACTATGATGTTCGTTATATGTTGGATATGATGTTTGTTTATCTTTATTATAGTTATTCAATTTTAGATTTTGCTAATATACAAATGGATGTACAAATGGATGTAGCTTGCAGTAGTTCTGCATAGACTGTACTCTGAATATATGACAATAGAGGTTTGACTCTCAACATAAACAATCTGCTTTTATATATTGTTTGAAATTAGTAATTTTGACATTTCTTTTTGTTTTAGAGTTACAATGCCATTTTACTGCCATGTAAAAATTAAATAAAACAATCTAAGATTACAAGATTCAAATCATAATATTTTGAGAATAAAGTCAAAATCGCAAGAATAAAGTTGTTGTAATATGAGATTAAAGTTGTAATATTTTGAGAATAAAGTTGTAGATAATAATACTAATTTCTCTCTATTCTCAAAATTTTGACTTTAATGTCCTAATTTTAGTGTTTTTTTTTGTTTGTTTTGTTTTGTTTGTTTGTTTGCTTGTTTTAAGTGGCACTAGAGTACACAAAGTTCTCACTGACTGAGTGTATATGAGAATTTCTTGAGATGTATTTACAATGCATATTGTTCCAAAGCAGCATTAAGACAGTATAACAATAGTATGTCAAAAGGAAAGTATCGGTAAATAAAAATATAGCCTTTTGGACTGAGAAACTGGGATAGAATCCAGCATCTGCAACCCTACGTGGGAAATATGCTTGCATAATGGATTCTTCAAGAGAGTAAGTCATAGGTGACAAAATAAAACTCCCTATAGAATATTATGTGGATGAGAAAAATACTTCAGGAGGAACCAAGACAATTGAATTTAGACCAAGGTTGCAGGTTTGGTTCGAAAGTTGGATACACTGGACAGGAATGAAGCAAAATTTTAACTTTCGGGTCACAGGACCTTGACCATATTTAAAATTAGTTGTAGTGTAGGAAAGTAGAGTACTTAATTACAGAAGCTTATCTCATAAAAGGGATTTCAGCATGGGTTCACTTAATAATCAATAAATAAATGTAAAACTGTAAAAGCTTACTGTTAAACTGTTTGCATGTAAATGTGTTTGTCTAAGAAGCTGTGTGTTTCTGTATTGCAGCAGTGTTGTAGTAAATCAGTTTTTCTGTGGTGGGTTTGTGAAATGAGGACATACTCCCTTTCCGTTCCAGTGTAGTGTCCTCACCACTGTGCTTTTCATTATCCTCTGTGGCCTGTGATTTAGAATGATGGAACTGTGGGTGTCACATTTTTTATGATTAAAAACAAAGGAAGACAAACAATCACTTCTTAGCATGACAAGCACATGTTCACTTTGTGCTTTCTTGTAAAACCAAAACAGTGCAAATGTGTTTAGCAGTAAAACATAATTTTTTCGTCTTTAGGTTAGTTTTACAAGAGCTTGATTAGTTAAACAGAAGGGTGGATTTAAGAACATATGAAAACTTACTTATTTTTAACTGTTCTTTTTGATGTGAACACTTAAAACAGATCGCTTTTCCTGTGCTGTATTTACAAGGGTGTATGAGTGAATGTTACCCGATACGTATAGCTTTAAAATAGTGCTTGTTGGACAAAACTAACCTATCTGAAGAGGGGTTAACACATTACAAGTAATGCAAGTTACATTATCAGATTACTTTTTTCAAGTAACTAGTAAAGTACTGCGTTATTTAAATTGCAACAAAATATCTGGGTTACTTCTTGGAATAAGTAATGCAAGTTATTTTGTTTTTCCATTTATTAACTGACACCTCTCTTCAGCACTTCCTTCAGTCATTTAGTGTGAAAGGGCTAATTTAATTAAAAAACAAATAAGCAAACCGACTTACAAATGAGGACAATGGAAGCAATCAAAATCAACAAAAGAGCAATGATATGCAAGTGCTAAGTCTCAGCTTAACCCAGCACACGTAGCAAGGTTTTGAAAAAAATATTTAATAAAAAGAAAACAGATAGAATAGGAAAAGGATTGAGCAAGCTAGTGTTAGGTTTTTTTTTTTTTTTTTTAAGAATAGAATTAGAATAGAGAGTGCTAGGGTCAAATAAAGATTGAAGAGATGTGTTTTAGCCGATTCTTGAAGACGTTTAAGGACTCGGATTGAGTTGTGCAGGTCGTTCCGGAGGGAACATTTAATTTAAAAGTCCGTGAAAGTGATTTTGTGCCTCTTTGGGATGGCACAATAAAGCGATGTTCACTTGCAGAACGCAATCTTCTAGAGGGCACATAGGTCTTAAGTAAGATATTTAGGTAAAAGGGTGCAGAGAGGGTTTTCCAGGCAAAAAAAATGCCTTGAATTTTATGCGCGCAGCTATTGGTAGCCAGTGCAAATTGATAAACAGAGTTGTGACGTGCATTCTTTTTGGCTCATTAAAAATTAATCTTGCTGCCACATTCTGGATTAATTGTAAAGGTTTGATAGAACTGGCTGGAAAACCTGCCAAGGGAGCATTGCAATAATCCAGCCTGAACAGAACAAAAGCTTGAACAAGGAGTTGTGAAATATGTTCCGAAAGAAAGGGCCTGATCTTCTTGATGTTGAATAAAGCAAATCTGCAGGACCGGGCAGTTTTAGCAAAGTGGTCTGAGAACGTCAGCTGATCACAACTCCAAGGATTCTGGCTGTTTTTGAAGGAGAAACGGTTGATGTGCATAACTGGATGGTGAACTTGTGATGAAACGATGGGTTTGCTGGAACCACAAGCAGTTCTGTCTTGGCAAGGTTGAGTTGAAGGTGATGGTCCTTCATCCAGCAAGAAATGTCTGTTAGACAAGCTGAGATGCGAGCAGCTATCTTCGGATCATCAGGATGGAATGAGAGGTTGAGTTGAGTGTCATCAGCATAGCAGTGGAAAAGCCATGTTTCTGAATGACAGAAGCTAGTGATGCCATGTAGACAGAGAAGAGAAGTGGCTCAAGAACTGAATCCAGAGGCACCCCAGTAGTTAGATGTTGCAACTTGGATACCCCACCTCTCCAAGTTACCATGATGGACCTATCTGAGAGGTAAGACTCAAACCACTGGAGTGTGGTTTTTATAGAGTAAAGTAATATTTGTAATGCATTGCTTTTAAATGAATATCAGCGGAGATCAGGACAACTACATAAGCCCCAGAGACAGATCCCCAATGAAGACCTCGTCATCTAGACGGCCATCGGAACAAGACCACGGGATAACCAGATGAGTCCTCTGCACAAACTGCTGGTTCGTCTGGCCAGAGGAGAACTGGCTCCCCGACTGAGCCTGGTTTCTCCCAAGGTTATTTTCTCCATTCTGTCACCGATGGAGCTTTGGTTCCTTGCCGCTGTCGCCTCTGGCTTGATTAGTTGGGGACATTTAATTTCCAGTGATATTGTCAACTTGATTGCACAGATACTATTTAAACTGAACTGAACTGGATGATGACATCACTGAATTCAATGATGAACTGCCTTTAACTGAAAACATTGAGTGCTTACTATTGTCCTTCTGCATTATTGACAGGCTATTTTCTTATTTAATACTGTAAAGCTGCTTTGACACAATCTGTATTGTTAAAAGTGCTATATAAATAAAGGTGACTTGAACTGACTTGACTTAAAAGTAACTTTCCCCAACAATGGAAAAGAATTAAGTCTCCCTTTTTATATTGATTTTATAATTTGAAAATGGCATTCTCCAATTTATAAAATTGGAAGAATGTCTTCAAAAAGCTCAGTATATTAGCAAAATTCAGTTTTATTGTGTACGGAAAAGATAGTCTTTTCAAATGTATACGGATTAGTGTAGGCCTTAAACATGTCCTTTGCATCTCTGTACATATTTTAGATGGATTCCAGTGTCAGGAACAAGTGGATGAATTGCTTTAATGGCATTCTGGATCATGTCAGAGGACTATGTTTGTTCAGAGCATTTGACTGCAGAATGAGGCACATTATACTGGAGAGTTTAGCAAAAGATGAAACAGAAATGGATCTGACAGCAGCTGCATTGCAAACTGTAAGCAAATGATTTCATAGTGCTTTGTCTGTAAATGGCAGTTTCAAATTGATAATGTTTTACTTGCGTGCCGTAGCAAGAGGACATTGATATTGTTTTCTTTGCAATGACTTCCAATCATAACAGTGGACTGTTATTAACAAGCCTTAAAGGGATAGTTAACCCATAAATGAAAATTTTGTGATCATTTACTCACCCCCAAGTTCTTCTAAGCCTGTGTGAGTTTCTGTCATCTGTGGAATGTGAAATAATATATTTTAAATAATTTTAGTATCCAAACAGTTGACAGAAGCCATTGACTTCTATGCTATGAAAGTCAATGGCTACCGTTTGGTTACGAATGTTCTTCAACATATCTCGTTAGGGTTCAACAGAAGACAGAAACTCATACAGGTGGGTGAGCAAATGATGAAAGCATTTTAATTTTGGGGTGAACTATCCCTTTAAAGACGCTTCCTCTTAAAAACTGATAATTTCAGATAAAGGGTCAGAATGAGGGTTGCAAATAATATTTTTTCAAGTCTTTTTTTTCTCCAATTTTTCTGTTTATTGTGAAAAATGTTATAATTGAACCTCAAAAAACATATATATATATATATATATATATATATATATATATATATATATATATATATAAAAAAGAAATCCATGCCCCTTTAAGAAACGTGTTACATGGCAGATAAAACACCTGCTTTGGCTTCAGTCTGACCTCATCAAAGAGCTATAGACACCACTGGAACACGCCATCTGTGGATGTGTGAGTGTTTCAGATGACAGACCTCTTGTTTGTTCTACAAGCAGAAACATGGAGCGTAACCACTTCACATGTCAGTGTAGGAACAATGGCTTAGACCTTGAGGAGAATTCACAGTGTATTTAAACTCCCCTGAAGCTGTCGACTCCAGTGCAGCTGTTGAATGAAGCTCGTTTGAGAACACAGAATGTTGCTGTTTATCGGCCCACTGGGGCTCTTATATTAGCACCCTGAAAGATTTACATGACATTTAACAACTACGCCACTCTAGTTCATCATCAGCGGTACTATGGTAAAAAGCACATGCACTTCTGTAATGTGACTCATTTCTAAGGGTTGCGGTATAATTGACAGAAAAATGTAAGGTCAAATTTGTTTGTGCACTTATGTATGATTCATGATAAGATTAGGAACATGTGTTAATAAAGCAAATAGAACATGCTAGTCTCATAAGGGTAACATCTTTCAAAAAGATAAATACTAACTTTGGCATGTCGCAACTGGTCCCAAAACACACGAGAGCCAATGATGGAAACAGGCTTCCATAGACATTTAAGCGGTGCATGATAAAAGAGTAACGCTTCCTTATGAGAGTGTTGCAATGTTATCAATTTTGATTTCATGTTGACTTGAAAGTTGTTTAAAGCTCTGTTGGGCTCTGCCAGCACATTCTGTGCCTTGGCAAAGACAGAAACTAATGGTTTGGTTAATGTGTGCTTGTTAAAAAACCTCAAGGGGTGGCAATGAAACAATACTGATGGTGTTTGGAGAGAAGCATCTGTGTGAGGATACCCGATGACAAGAGTTTGCAAAAATGTTAGAATGTTTATGAACAAAACCGTGCAGTAGATGAACGAAGCTTTTAGCCATTGCAGCCTGCATGCAACTTATGTAAAGGCTTGCATGGATGTTGTGGTGTGAGGCTCGCCAGCATTTGTATTTGTGAACTTTTCCATATAGTCATCACTACAAGTTTTAAGAGCGGGTCTGGACACGCATCAGTCATTTCCAAAGCCTGAGCAACCACATGTCAATAATTCCCAGAGGGAAGTGGAGAAAGGACGAAGTAAAAAGGGAAACAACAACAAAAGAAAACAGAGAAGGACCATAGAGTTAAAATTAAAGGGGTCATGACATGGATTTTTCTTATTATTTTAATATGCTCCTTGGGGTAATAAAGGTGTTTTTTGGGGGTTTTTTTTGCACACACACACACACACACACACGCATATGCACATGCACACACAAACAGATATATATGAGATACATTTTCAACTTGACAGGATACTTTGGAAACAATGGAATTTTTGGGGTTTAGCTCTGAAACTGTTCAGGGTTTGAAACTATTGTTTGCCCCAGTGCATGCTACTTCCACATTCTCAGTCTCCAGTAGTCTGTGGTAGTGATGCAACTCTCTTTTTCCTTTTAAGTCCTTTTAAGGCAAGTCATTTAACTCTGTGGCCATCTTTGAGATGCCTCTCTGGCTGGCAGTCATTTCAATCATGCAAGTACAGCTCCTAACTCTTTGAAACAAACATCAAATTTCCCAAAGCTGTTCGCCAAACTTAAATTTCATATTAGAAAACACGAATGAAATCTGATAACAACTGTCTCGTAAATGTTGATTCTTATGCCCAAATAGCATTAAAAAGCTTATTTTTAAGGCTTGATGAGCCAATGTGCACGTGCATGTCTCAGAACGCTGACAGTTGGCAGCCAATTAACGATTGGTCATTTCATCAAGCCAGTGAATGTGCTTGGGAAACACTGAAATTAAGGCTGCTTCCATCCTTAAACAAGACAACCAAGACAACCAACTACAGACCGGTAGAGGGTGAAAACAACTCTCCACTGACAGGCATGACTGCCAACTCATAAAAAAAACATAAGATGACATCAAGTGACCTACAAAAATAATGTCAAATGGCAGCTGGGGTGAAGTGCATGGTGAAGATGGTTCGAAACAGGCTCCTTGGGGCAGGGCAAAGCTACAAAAAAAAAAAAAAACTCATCCATGAGAAGTAAAGAAGAGCCAGGCTGAGGATTGCAAAACACCCTAAGGATTATAATTTTCAGCTTTGCCCAGACCTGGTCGTCTAATAGTTAGACAGAGACCTGGAGAGGCATACAAGCCACAGTGTCTCACACACAGTGTGAAATTTGGTGGCGGATCAGTGGTGATCTGGGGTACTTCAGTAAGACTTGAATCAGGCAGGACAATGCTCTGTGCCACACAGCCAGGTCAATCAAGGTGTGGATGTAGGACCACCAGGTCAAGACCCTGTCATGGCCAGCCCAATACTCAGACCTGAACCCCATTGAAAACCTGCGGAATGTGATCAAGAGGAAGATGGATGGACACAAGCCATTAAACAAAGCCGAGCTGCTTGAATTTTTGCACCAGGAGCATAGGCGCCGATCCCGTGGGTGCTCGAGCACCCACGGAAAAACACAAGATAGTCTCCGTTCATTTTAACCAATAAGAAATCGATTGCAGCTTGTTCGACTTTATTCTCATTTTCATAGTTCATTTATGGCAGTTTTTTGCGTTATTTTAATGGCGAATGTCAAGAGTGCATTATTGTAATACGAGAGGGCACCAGTACGAATCTCTTGGCTTGTAGCGGGCTTGCTCTCGCATAAAGAGATCATGGCTCTGCGCTCCTTCAGATATTAGCCTGTGTGTGCGCCCTAAAAAATTGTCCTGTGTATGCGCGAATAAGTGCTTATGGTAAACAGGTATTCATTAAATCATTTTATTTTAATGAAGCGCAGCCCTCATAGAAAGAATGTGTGTATTATCTGATTACTAAATAATATATTTGCAGTCTGTGCTTTTCACTTCGCAAGATACATTTTGTGTAGTGAATTCATCAAACGCACAATCCAACAGGGTATCGGCCTACTCCAGAAAAAAACTAAAAATCCAGTATAATTGCTGAGTAGAGAGAATGAAATATTTGAAAATATTAAATTTGTTGCATATGTGTATGATAACTTATCCCAGTTTTTATTTAGTCATGGAAAGGGGGGATGGAGGGTGGGGTGATGGAGTCGGGGTTGAGCACCCACCGGCAGAAACATAAATTGGCGTGTTAGGCTATAAAGTCACCCAACAGCATTGTGAAAGACTAGCGAAGAGCATGCCAAGACACATGAAAGTTTGAAAATCTGTGTTTGTCTTTGTTTTTCCACCAAATATTGAATTCTGAATTACAGAGTTCTGGCATGAAACTCTAGATGGTGCAGTCCGATAGGTCTAACTCAAATCTGACCTAATGACATCATTATCACATGGCATAGCTGATTGGTTCTCTCCTGTATCGGTAGCCAATGAGCTCGCTGCTCAACATTCAAAAATATAACTAGTGCTTGCTGTAGCAGCATTCTTCAGAAACCCTCCACCTTCCCCAGCTCCACCTGTATAGATCTGCTACTTGGTGATTAATGTATGTCATATGATTTTTTTTTTTGCCAAACTGCTTTGTAAAGGCTAAATGTGGGAATGTTATATAACAAAATGTGTTCCAACACTCCCCGTTCTCCTCTAGTTAACTTTTGGACAGGATTCTTTACTGTACTACTGTATTTGGGATTCTTTGCTACAGTAGTACAGTACATTATTTCACCGTTCCATTAGGTATTGTGGACTGAATTGTGAGTTTTGTTTATTGAAACAATTCAAGTGTCACAATGGCATAAAATAAGTGCAAAAAAGGAAATGTAATCGTATAATAAAACACTGCATGGATGTGAAATGTTTGTCAAAGGAATTCTGTAGCAATTTAAAACACTTGCAGTTTAAACATGTCATAAAAAAGAGGACAATATCTACAAAGGACTGTAGTTTTACATTAACTAGCTAATATTTTTCAGTGAAGAGTGACACTACATTAATTTTGCGAGCATAGTATTCTCAGCCGTGTTTAAACTAACACACAGAACACAATTCCCATCACTCAACACCGCCGATGTCAAACAGGGCAGAGGAAAACATGAAGCCTCTATAAATATACACACTAATGTTCCTCATACAGATGTCAGGACGAGGCCAACACAGCTGAACACCACACAACAAGCACACAGTACACACGCATAGATACAGACTCACTAACACATCACTTGCACAAACATGGCTGAAATTTCACCTCAAAACCAGCAGGAAAAAAAAAGAAGTATATTTTACAAGAAAATTAAGCCTGTTTTTAGGAGTAGATTCTTTGCATTTTGACAACTGAGCACATTCTTCTTTCACATTCTCTAAAAATATGCATTGCTTTAATTTAATAATTTAATAGAAGTATTTACAGATCATGTATGTATTTGTTGTACTGTCTGTCCCTTTAATGTAAAACAATAATAACTGAATCGAATAGATAAATTACAAATTGTGACACAGGAACTCACACAATGCAAACAATCTTAATGGTCCTAAAAATAATGAAATAATATCATTTAATAAATGTGAAATGTGTCCCAGACATGCTTTGCTGAGATTGACCAATGCATTCCTTTAGTAAAGCTGTAGATATTTTTGAGGACTAATAAACCCTGACTACAGGAGGACCTGAAGAGGCAGACATTTTCCCGTGACACTCGGTATTGTGTGCAATATGAAGTTTGAAATGTTCACCATTAAATCCTAGTGTTCCACTCAGACCCTGTTCACAGAAACAGGCTTCAGAGCACAGCTGTGCATGACAATAAAACCTACGGCGCACATATAATAATAATAATAATAATTCAAGCAGTTTGTTGTTGCATGCTCCAATCCCATTAAGTCTCATACTGCACGCCATGAGCCTTCACTTCCATCGTTTAGTGCAAACACTTCTCTTTTAGGTGTTTACGTTTAATTGAAATTTGAAATGTTCCTTTGACATGATTTCCTTTATCAGTTCAGCACCATTAGAAATCTTCATTGTACATTTGGCATGCAATGCTACACGGCTGCCTTCATGGTACAATCAAATTATGAACTGAGAAGGCACAATAAATTAATGGGAATTAATCATGTAAATAAACATTAAAAAAAGATAACAAAGCATATACTTGGTTTAATATTGAGCTTGTTTTATGAAATGCTTTAACGAAATGTCTTTGTGTAGAGGGACATCGCTGAGAAAGTTTATTTTGCCCTCTTTCCTTTTGCTTCCACTTTTGCTCGACTGTCTCTTCTCCGTTCTCCTGTCCACGCCAGTTGTCTCAGCTCCTGATTTTCCTTCCCACTGAGACTTTACATCTATCTCTCTGTGCGTTTGCTTACTTATCGTCCAGAGAGAGATAAAGCCACGGAGCACTTCTGAAGAAAACGTAAGGTTATGCAGTCAGATGAACTCTAACTGCACTTGCAGCTCCTCACCACCATATTGGACAACTGCTCCACCTAGAAACAGAGCCAAGACAAAATGACTCATTCACATTAATTAATTCAGGCAAAAATGGCTATTTTAAGAGACTAGGGAGATACAGATATTTTTCGTGCATAACATGAAGTACTTTCCACATAAACGTATTTTTAGATAATAGATATGCATTAAGTTGAGAAGCAATTAAGAGTCAGAAAGAGGCATTTACCTTGTGTTGTCTGCCTACGTAGTACAGAATCGGCAGAGGTTCGAGGACTGCAGGTACACAGCATGGCTGAGCAGATGCACCAGGGTTGTGGTGTTTGTACAAGGCTAATATCTGTGAGACACAAATACACATACCATTTGATACTGCAATGAAACAGTGTCTGCACCCTGTAAAATAAGTGTTCATAAGAGCAAACTGTTATGTGAACTCACATTGAAATGCATTGAGACCACTGATCAAATATAGAGCATAGAGTGATTTGCACATGATTAACGGATGGCTGAAAGTTATATTATGGCGTATTTTAATCATGAGTTTAGCTGTGTACTTGGTAAACTATTTGAACGTAAAAAAAATGGTAAAAGGTGTAAAATTGCACCATGAAACACAATTAAAATCGGTGGAACATTCATTAGAAAACATAGACATGTGTTTAAATTTTGTGCATGAATTTATTCTGTTAATCGGATTCACTTAAATTTTAAAATATTCATTACACACATTATACAATTTCGTATAATCCCCTGCTAACTATTGCATTTTAAGAATTTACTATGTAGTGACCAAAATAACATTAAATTATCCTCAGTTAGCTCAAATTAGCAGTCCATAGATTCCAGCTCTGGACACTCTTGGCATTCTCTCAAACAACTTCATGGAGTGCTTTTTAAACAGTATTGAAGCATTTGTCAAGTATGTTGACTGCTTTCCCGTCACTATAGTCCAACATATTTATATTTCTGTACAAAAATTATTTTAAAGATTTATGCAAAAGCCTTTACATCAAATCGTTTTTACAATAATAGGAAACAATGCTAAACGTGTGTCAGCATTTGAAAAAACAGAATTTCATTACTTCTGTTGACCATAGCATGCGTCACAAAGCTTGAAGGCACACTGTATGTCTATTTAATTTCAAATAATCGTTTGTGTTTTGTTAAGTCAAGTGACCTTTATTTATATATACAGCGCTTTAAACAACATGTTTTGATGGAAATATTATTCAGGTCAGCTGTAAAGCAGCTCAAAAAAGACAAACATAAAGAGTCATTATTCAGATTAATTCGATTCAGCTTTGATTCACAGTGCCGTTTTGTCCACCCTATTACTTATATGCAGTTGTTACACTGATATTGCCTTCTAAGTACCTCACATGTCCATCTGGATACTATCTGCGCTGTAAATGAACTAAAGTACTGCACTGCTGTGAAGGAGAAAGTTTACCCAAAAAGGAAAATCCTGTCATCATATATTTTCCCTCATGCATTCCCAAACCTGTATCAGTTGTTTTTTCTTCGATAGAAGATATTTGTCAAATATTTCATTGTTTTTGTCCATACAATGGAAGTGTTTTTTTTTTCTCTGTCCAGTGTTTTGAACCCCACTGACCTCCATGTTATGGGCATAAAAAAAAAAAACAACAACATTGTGAATTCTTGAAAATTTGAAGCTTGCATAGGTACAACTCACAAAGCTAAAAAGAACATCACTGTTATAATTCAAGATGTAATGACATAAATTGTATGGCATTTCAGCCCTTGGGGTAACTAGTCATTCAAAACTTGTTTTTGACAGCTTTAGCACTTCTTCTCTAATGCCCCTCTGGATAATACTGTACCTCTGCATTGAAAATGAACTAATGTACTGTACACAGCCACAGGTGCAACACTGCATACTTATTACATAGATTCCAACTCAAAGAAATCTGTCATCAGTTTCTAAGGATGGTGTTGTGTATCCTTGCTCTAGAAACGACAGGAACCAACCAGAGCAAGCAAATATTGCAGGCAGGAAATGTAAGGCATTTACACTGCAGTTCTTGATGCCCAATTCCACTTTCTGGAGTGTATCCGATTATTTTTTCTGATGACTAGCTTACATTTTCTTTTAAAAGTGACCTATATCCGATATCTGCATTTATGCACTTGGCAGAACAATCCATGGTTGAAGGAGAAATCGATTTAACCTGCAGACTAAAAAACTGAGCAGTTTCTCTTGGAGGTTATAGTGCATTAAAGAATGATCATCTGACTTTTACGTACGCCAAGTTAGCTGTAAATGCGGAAAAAAACTAACTGTTTTCATTGCAGTTTTGAAAAATATTTCTATTTCGAATTGCCTAAAGAACCACCTCATGTGAGCGCAAAAACTTTTTTTGCGAAATAGACGTGTTTCCAATGGGCATATTTTCTATTTGCAATTTCAATTTGCGCAATTTGAAGGGTAATGGAAACACGGCTAGTGTAAAAATATCTAAATTCCACTGGAAAACTGTGGAGCATGTGCCCGGAAAAGCATTCAGAGTTGACGTCATTCGCCACCTTTGCTTTTTCAGTGATGTACGACTCACATTAATGGGAATATCCGATCAGTGCGCTAACATGGCAGATGCAAATGCACAAATCCAATTCATATCAGACTTGTTTACACATATGAATAAGGCCTGAAATTGCTTTTTTCTTGCATACACATTCATAGATCATTTGATCTGTGCCACACGGGAGGAAAAAAAAAACAGAAGTGGGTCACAATTGTAAACAGATTAGAAATAGCATATCCCAAATCATGTTAAAAATATTAACCCATAAAGGTTCTGGTGTTCTGGGATAGTGTTCATTGTGTATGTAATTTTAGGCTAATATTGGCATGAGCCTTTGCACAGCACCAAAGAAGAATTTAAGGATTCCTTTCAACTTGTCCAGGTGAAGAAAACCAGCGAGGAGCATGTTCAGACATACTGTAGCTTTTGTTACACCGTCACTGGTGAAGTACATACAGTACTTTTAAATACCTATGTGTCAGCTTCACTGGTCAAACAGCACCCTACCTGAGAGTATTTGTTCTCAGCATTCCAGATGTAGGTACAGGAGCCCATGCAGTAGTTGGCAAAGTATCCATTCGGCTTGTGGATCCACTTCCAACCCAGATCTTTACGAAAGTCAATGTAAAGCTTCCGCATACAGCAGGTCTCAGTTTTTCTGCCAGAGAATGTTGGGAAAGAGGGATTATTTTATTTTGTGTTCAGTGGTGCCAACTTGCATTACAATTTACACCAGTTTTAGATATAGAAATACTTGATGGTGGGATGGTGAATTATTGAATTACAGCTGCCCTATTCGTTTTTTTCCCTGCTGGAATTTCCATGCATAACTTTATGTTTTTAACCATTTATTTCTGTGTGGCAGTCCACCAAATGTCTGAAGTCCTGTTAAAAAATATGTCAAAGGTCCATCTTGGTGAGTTCTTACTTAAATGCAATCAGTTATGCCTTAGGTGAACAATAGTTGGGAAAGCAATCGAATGTGCGTCTGTACATTAGAGCAATGCATTCTCTTAAAGAGACAGCAGCCTAATAAACATGCTACTGTCTCAGTCATTTAATGTTCTTCACTGAATAACTTTAATAACAATCATTGTATATTTAAAGATGTATAACATCATTTAATTTCTGTAAGGTAGGCTATTATTTTTAGTAGGCTAGATTGATTATTTAATTCGTATCTTTTATCTATTAAATTTGTCATATTGTTTGTAATTTTCTTCTTTTTTAGTTATTTATTTTTTATCTAACAGTGAAACTGCTCTGAAAGAACAGATTAAGGGGTCAGGGGTCATTTTGGAGTTTTTATGGATGCCCTGATAGGACCGTCTAAGCAGTTGTGCTTAGGACCCCCAGAAGTCCAGAACCAGCCAATCAGAATCAAGAATTTAACAATATAAAGGATATTCAAATTTGGTCCAAATGAGAAGAGTATGGCCCGGTTTCACAGACAGGGCTTAGACTAAACCAGGATTAGGCCATATTTTAATTAGGACATTTAAGTCATTTTTTATTAACATGCCTTAGAAAAAGCATTAATGGTGTGCATCTTGAGACAAAACAAAGGCACTGATATGTTTTAATACCAGTCCAGTTTATTTCAGTTGAAACAGCTCAGACTTACATTTTAGTCTAGGACTAATCTTAAGCCTTGTCTTTGAATCCGGGGGTATACGTATTTGTTATCTGTACTCCTATACTGTATCTATAAACAAAACATAAAAAGTGAAAGAGAGCAAACAGACTTACTCATCACAAGTTTCATCAGTGCCAACAGCTCGTTTCCTGCGAGCGGATGCAAGGGAGTTGCCATTCGAAGGCAAAGATAAAGCCAGAATATAAGGCTTCGCCATCATCTCTGCCAGACCAGCAGTGTCACCTCTCTGCTTGTCTAGTCCTGAAAATACACACATACAGCACACAGAGAAAAAGATTACATCAAAGATTATATCAGTTTGGATTATATTGGCATACATTTCCAGCACTAGGTTTCAGATTATTGAGATTATCATACCTGATATACTGAAGAGGAATTTATCAGTACTCTGCTGGTCTGTTTTACAGCCACAGTATAACCTCAGCTCTAAACTTTCTTCCTCCTCTATTAAACACACACACACACACACATGTTTATTTTGGGGTTTGCACTGTATAAGCCATTTAACGTGCATATTTTTGGAATTGTAATTTTTGGAATTTGGAAATTTGGAATTTTGACACCGCCCACTAGGGGGAGGAGCCTACTAAAAGGATTTAAAATAACATTTCCATGGTAAAGCAAACTCCAATTTCAAAATTGATGAATTTTGAGTTTAATCTTTCAAATGGCAACTAATTACTAATATATGTGATGGGGAAAAGGCAATAACAAAGAGAGTCAAGCAGTTAACAGGTTAAAAGACATTTAAAAGTTTTGTGAAAAGGACATTTGAAAGTGGCTGCCCACAAGTTTATGGCTCTGACGAACTACAATGTTTGTAATTCCCTGAATAAACATACTGACGTTACTGCTAGAGTTTTACATTTTCTGAATGTAAGTGCTGTTTGTTTATGCAAAAATTGTTTGTTATAATTATAGTGTTCTGGAAAAAGACCACCCACAAATCATGACATTATAAATAAGATCGTGCTGTTCCTTTCAATTATTTTTATGAGCCAGATCCAAACACTTATAAGTAAAGCAACAGTACACCTCTCAATAGAGTTTCAAGAATTATTGATGCCTGTTGCACAAAGGATGCATTTGACATTTAATGCTTAGTATTACAGATTTATTCAAATCCCTAATCATAAGTATGAGAAATAGTAATAATAATGCTTTAGCAAACACCACTAATAAAACAGATTTGCTCAGTTGCCTAACATACAGTTTAGTACAAGTAACATTTCATCCAAATTATGGTGCTTAAGGCGATATTCATAATATAGCAAAGCCTCTTGTTCCTTCTTTATTAAGTATAACATGTACCATCACGATTATTATGCTCTTTTAAGTACTGTGGTCTGCAAGTTCTTATTTGTTCTCATTTCTGCACCAATAACAGAATCCTGCATTATTGTGGGTTTTGGGTTATCACAACATTAAGTAGATGCATGAGAAATGGTAGACTGTTTAAACCAAACAGATTATGTGGAGCATGCATTCTTATGAGCTCATCAATCGCAATTAGGAAACTACAACTGATGTTAGCTGAATGCTGGCATGGCCTTACCTGAACCCTGCAGCCATTCTATCATCGTCTGTTTCACGTCAAACGAGAGCCAACGATTGGACAAGTCCTTGGAGACAAAGCGAGTGCCCAGATACCGAGCCTGATCGCCTGTTCCACGATACAGCTCCAGCCTCTGCTCCTGGTCCATTGTAGGATTCTTAATCCGAAGCCGTAACTCGGCTTGAGACAGCAGCCGGTGGTCCGGAATACTCCGCCTCATCTCTGACACGTTAAAAGTCATTTGATGCTTTGTGCCATTCTGAGCTAGAGAGAAAGTGAGAGACAGAAAAGTTGCTCAGACAACAGATCGCTCTTTTGTCAAATGAACCATTAACGCACAAAAGAACCAAAGTTTGCCAAATATGAGCCAAATCTTTGAATGATATTTAGAGTTTAGTTTGAAGCACTAAATAAACTAGATGGCTGTCCATAAGCAGAATTGTATGATCGGCTTTGTTTTGACTTGTTTGTGAATTGTTCAGTATTTATTGGACTGTAATTTGTTGCTTTTTAAGTCAGTCAGATGGTAGTTCTTGGCCTTTATAATACTGTCAAGGCAGCATTTGTGTTGTATGGCTTATTGAGGCTTATACTGCCATTGCCTGTATTTTGGCTGTAGCTGTGTAATTTAAAGAGAAAGCTATCATTAACCTGTGTTCAAGGTTGCTATAACTGGTTTTGCTGATGTTTAACGTGGGGAGGAGACCTATAGTGTGGGATGAGTTACCTCAGTCTCATTATGTTTACGGCCACTGATTAGCCAGCCATCTACTACTGGCTAAACGTCAACTCTACCTTGATTTTTCAACCTGCTGGATAGACTTCAACTCTTCTAGCACCTAACGCCGGTGCAACGTATCCCAGTCTTCAAGCAAAAGAAGCTAAAGGCCAGTTGAATAAACATACTTACTTACTATTTGACCAACTAGCAGTTAGCCAAATCTTTCTTTTCAAATTTGAATGATACCAATTTATTATTAAAAAAAACAATTTACCATTTAAAAAAATGATACGGCCAAGTGTCAACTGCTTAGAATGGTCTTAAAAGTTAGTCATATATATATATATATATATATATACAAGACTGGTCATTAGTCAGTTACATATAAAGGTAGATTGGTCTAATTTGAATCTGAAAATGAAGTCTGGTTAAATGTTAGACTTGGTTAACTGCTAGCTAGTCAAACTTTTTTAGACACGGTCTTAATATGGTGGCTATGTTTATGCAATTCGTCCCAGTATTGATGAAAAAAATGACAAGACTATCAATCCAGTACATATCAATCCCCAAATGCGACCCTGGAATCATAAATCCCACCGTGTTCGTTCATTCGGCCAGATGAGACAGAGCCTGGGTGATTACCGCTCTCGCCGTGGGTTTTGTTTAGCTGGGGTTTAAGAGACACTTAATATTCAGTATACTGCATTATTGATTTGACTGCACTGACACTATTGGATGAGAACGAAATTTGAACTAATTTGAGCTGGATGATGACACTATTGTCTTCTGTAGAGCTGCTTACTGAATGACGTATATAATTGATGAACTTTACACAGTTACTGAAGTGAACTGACTTGAACTGAACGATGCGATTTGAATTTCTCATATTGGATGAAGTCTGCATCATTGATTCTGTTATTTTCCTGTATATTACCGTGAAGCTGCTTGGACACAACTTGTATGGTATAAAGCACTATAGAAGCATAGGTGACTTGACTAGACTTGCCAGTAGTTTATTACTTAGGGTTTAATTTAAATATAATTTGAAATAAATCCTAATCCTAACTGTAAGAATCTAATTACACACGCTAGACGCTGAATGATCCATCTCCCATTGAGTCTATTAAAGCAATGTTATCAGTAGGCTTAAATAAAACTGAAGAAGAAGGAATAACTGGATGATTTATTCAGATAGCTTGTAGGGATAAATTTTAATTAGCTTGGCACTAACTGCTGTATGCATCTGATACTGGGATCAGTTTAACCAGTTCAGTCTTGATACATGAGATCGATACAACGTTAGTCACACCATCCAGTGTTACATTCAGAGCACTGGGGCTACTGTGGAATAGTTTCATAGCTCTAGACAATGGTATGGATATATTTATGAGATATTTATTCTGCTCTATTTCAATGTGAGTTATTTTATTTATTTGCCTCAAATGTCCATTGTCCCAGTAAACTGATTTCCAACATAATGTGCTAGTGTCTCTCATATAACTCCACTCGCTCTTTCTTCCCATATAATACATTACCTTCAAATCAGTATTTCATGTCTATTTATTAGTAATTTTGCAGCTATATACAGGTCCTTTTCAAAAAATTAGCATATTGTGATAAAGTTCATTATTTTCTGTAATGTACTGATAAACATTAGACTTTCATATATTTTAGATTCATTACAACACAACTGAAGTAGTTCAAGCCTTTTATTGTTTTAATATTGATGATTTTGGCATACAGCTCATGAAAACCCAAAATTCCTATCTCAAAAAATTAGCATATTTCACCCGACCAATAAAAGAAAAGTGTTTTTAATACAAAAAAAGTCAACCTTCAAATAATTATGTTCAGTTATGCACTCAATACTTGGTCGGGAATCCTTTTGCAGAAATGACTGCTTCAATGCGGCGTGGCATGGAGGCAATCAGCCTGTGGCACTGCTGAGGTGTTATGGAGGCCCAGGATGCTTCGATAGCGGCCTTAAGCTCATCCAGAGTGTTGGGTCTTGCGTCTCTCAACTTTCTCTTCACAATATCCCACAGATTCTCTATGGGGTTCAGGTCAGGAGAGTTGGCAGGCCAATTGAGCACAGTAATACCATGGTCAGTAAACCATTTACCAGTGGTTTTGGCACTGTGAGCAGGTGCCAGGTCGTGCTGAAAAATGAAATCTTCATCTCCATAAAGCTTTTCAGCAGATGGAAGCATGAAGTGCTCCAAAATCTCCTGATAGCTAGCTGCATTGACCCTGCCCTTGATAAAACACAGTGGACCAACACCAGCATCACTGACTGTGGGTACTTGACACTGGACTTCAGGCAATTTGGCATTTTCCTCTCCCCAGTCTTCCTCCAGACTCTGGCACCTTGATTTCCGAATGACATGCAAAATTTGCTTTCATCCGAAAAAAGTACTTTGGACCACTGAGCAACAGTCCAGTGCTGCTTCTCTGTAGCCCAGGTCAGGCGCTTCTGCCGCTGTTTCTGGTTCAAAAGTGGCTTGACCTGGGGAATGCGGCACCTGTAGCCCATTTCCTGCACACGCCTGTACACGGTGGCTCTGGATGTTTCTACTCCAGACTCAGTCCACTGCTTCCGCAGGTCCCCCAAGGTCTGGAATCGGTCCTTCTCCACAATCTTCCTCAGGGTCCGGTCACCTCTTCTCGTTGTGCTGCGTTTTCTGCCACACTTTTTCCTTCCCACAGACTTCCCACTGAGGTGCCTTGATACAGCACTCTGGGAACAGCCTATTCGTTCAGAAATTTCTTTCTGTGTCTTACCCTCTTGCTTGAGGGTGTCAATGATGGCCTTCTGGACAGCAGTCAGGTCGGCAGTCTTACCCATGATTGCGGTTTTGAGTAATGAACCAGGCTGGGAGTTTTTAAAAGCCTCAGGAATCTTTTGCAGGTGTTTAGAGTTAATTAGTTGATTCAGATGATTAAGTTAATAGCTCGTTTAGAGAACCTTTTCATGATATGCTAATTTTTTGAGATAGGAATTTTGGGTTTTCATGAGCTGTATGCCAAAATCATCAATATTAAAACAATAAAAGGCTTGAACTACTTCAGTTGTGTTGTAATGAATCTAAAATATATGAAAGTCTAATGTTTATCAGTACATTACAGAAAATAATGAACTTTATCACAATATGCTAATTGTTTGAAAAGGACCTGTATATCACATGCTATGCAGGAAACCAACTACACCAACTCCACACATGACATTAAAACAAGACATTATTTTTTGACATTTAAAGCTTGGCATTTAAACGCAATGTTTGTCAGAAAGGGGACTTCCTGTGCTGGAGCTGAGTGCCGTGACAGCCTGACAGCAGACAACATGATTGAGATCTATCAGAGGTTGCTAGACATCTGATGGAGGATGTAGGAGGATGGGTGGAACATTCTCTGTGGTCAGTTCCACTAACCATCCATCCACACGCAGAAAATAATCTTCAGAAACACTGTCAATTAGGGAACACATATTCACTATTAACTAAGAGTTTTGCCTCAGTAAACTCCAAATTTGCTGCTTATTGAGTAAGAAAAGTACTTGTAGTTGTTAAGTGTAGGTATGGTGTAGGATTAAGCGATGCAGAATAAGAATAAGCCATAAATACACTCTTAAAAATAAAGGTGCTTCAAAAGATTCTTCAAGCGATGCCATAGAAGAACCATTTTTGGTTCCACACAGAACCATTCAAATGTTCTTAAAAGAACCATCTATTTTATAATCTGAAGAACCTTTTTTTTTCACCACAAAGAACCTTTCGTGAGACATAAAGGTTAAAGGTTCTTCATGGAACCATTTAGACAAAAAGGTTCTTCTATGGCATCGTGAAGCACCTTTATTTTTAAGTGTACGTGTTTCATAAGATTTATCCAAAAGCTATAATGATTTTTTTTTCCCATTAGCTTGCTACATTTTGGAAACATTCTATTCACTGTTGAGGGATATATCACATTGGTTTGGAAACTATTTTATAATGGGTCCCATCTATCAACACCTGTGGCCATATATAAAAGATGTCAAGGACTGCTCTTTGTTGATGGTGTATGGTGGATCAGATGAGGGTGGAGAGGGATTTCTTTGTGTGTGTTTACGCAGGATGGTGCTCAGGTAAACCCAGGACAGCTGTCCTAACAGGCACTGAGACAGGCCTATCATTAGTAATGGGTGCAACCAGATTCCAGCAGGCTTAAAAATCTGCCTCTCCAACACACGCTTTACACTCCTCTCCTCTTACTATCCATCCATAGAATCATAACTCTCTGCTTCCTCGACTATCTGTGCTGCTCCAATCATATTGAGACATGACACTCTTTCCCGGCAGATGAGCTGTGCAGTCAGCACAATCTTTGACATGTGATAACATGAAATGAAAAATAGCACACATGCATGACTGATTAGCCTGAAGAAGGACATGGAAACTTGGGCATTGCTGCAGGGCATGGCTGTAAATTGAGCACTCTTGATTTGACAGCATAATTTATGAATACACAACTGCACAGTCAGTACTACCTAGAAAACAATATCTCTTTCATATACCTTCAACAGATACTATTGAGTCTAGCAAGCCATAAGGAAAAATAAATGTTCCAAATAAAATGCAATGTGGCAAAATCTGCATTGTAGCAACTTAAACATCTATGCTACTGAAAGAAAACCTAGTGGAAAGAACGAACACCATATTATATGATGACAGCCATCCACAATCCTACAAAAACAAATCTTTAATCCTGAAGAAAAATATTTCAACACACTCTCATTGCTAAAAGTAGTGGTTCTATCTATTACACTAAGCATAAGATCTGTGTTCAACAAGTCAAGAGGATTGTTCTGCTTTCTTGAATGCATTTCAAAGTATTGCAACAATAAAAATCCACAATATGAATGATTACTGGTGTCCCAAGCATATTATTTCTACTATTAGAACAAACATTTTTCTTTCATACTTTTTCACATACAGTACAGGCTGGAATACATTACACCACTTTTGCCCAGTTTTTTCCCCAATTTACAGTCTGGACATGTTGATGCTAGAGTCAGTCTGCAGATTTGAGTTGACAGATTTCATAGATTTTGTTTTTCTTTACCTTTAGGCTATGATTCCATCCAGTCATCGGATATCACAACCTGTGTAGGAGAAAGTTACTTTGAAAGTAATGCATTACAATATTGCCCTACTCCATAAAAAAGTAACTAATTGCGTTACTTAGTTACTTTTATGGAAAGTGATGCATTACGTTACTTTTGCATTACTTTTTGTCACCTGGGCTGGGCTTGCCTCCTTTGTTTTTAATATCAGAAAACCCAAAGGTTATATTGTTGGCACCTGTAAAGGCCCTTTCACACTAAAAGTGAAATGAATAAGCCTCAGGCTGAAGGAAATACCTCACTGCCAATTTCTGTCAACCCTGACAATTTTCTGTCTGAAAAAATGGAAAAAACAAAATAACCTGTGTTATTTATTTGAAAAAGTAGTGCATTGCTAATTACTTGAAAAAGTAATCTGATTACATTTCCTGTAATGCATTACTCACACTGATCAAAACATATTTTGATCTGATTTTAGAAAAGATTTGACACATGTTTCTATGTCAGTTTGCTGTTTGAAATTACTTGAAAAGTCTGGTAGTATGTGATCCTCAGTCATCCAGTGTGTGATGTCCAGTTTTTCCTCTGTAATTTTCAAAGTCAGAGTGTATGATGCCAAAATCTGTTTAGATTTTAGAGGTTTGTTTAGTGTATTCCAGCCTTAACTCACCCAACAATGTTTATGCTACAGACTTGAATTATACCTCAAGTCATGCCATTTTGCTTGAAACCACCTAGCAACATCCCACAACAGTTTAGCAACCACATAGAAATGTTCTAAAAACGTACTCTACAAACTCAATGAAACACCCAGGAAACCACACACTACACCCTACGACATTTGCTTGGTTTAAGCATGGGGTAACCATAACCATAACAGCCTACTAATAACCCAATGAGTGTTAATTGACATGTAGATGCAAAGTTACTTAATTTTTAATGTGGATTATCAAAATGAAGTGTAAACACAGATTTCTTCAGCAAATGTAATAATCATTTACAGTTGTGGCTCCAACCTTGGACTTGCTTCACATACTGTGCATCAATTAATTATTGTGTAACGTAGTCTTGCAAAAGTAAGCAATTACTACAGTACTACAGACTGTAAATACTGAGCGTGGGAGGCCTTGCACTTATTTATTAAAATGTATTCCACCTTAAACAAATCTAAGAAGCCTTACACAAACACAAGAACATAGAGTGGACTTTTGTCCCATGAGGGAAACCACAAAAGGGGGAATTCAATGTTGCTATTTGGGACTATTTCCTCTAAATCTTAGTCACACCTCAGAAACAAGCAACCCTCTTTGCTGTCAAATGGGCCTGTCAGAAATCTAGCAAAGAGACAGAAGCAGTATGGGACACAAAATAGACGGCTCAGTTACAGGAAAGCCCCTAACCCCAGAGGAATACACAAAAAGAAAACAGAATTAGTGAGAAGGACAGCGGATCTGACTCCTCTACCCTTATAAACAGTTTCTCGCCCATATTTCTCTGTCTCTTTGTCCTTGGTTTTCATCCTTCGAGCAAGCCCCATCTCCATGGAGGTCTTTATTCCCCGTGCGTATCGGATCACAGGCCTGATGTTTATGTCTGAAGTGTTTGAAGTGGTTAAATGAGGTAAAGAGTGTGAGGGATGAAAGCAAGTGGTGGTAAGCATCACATGTAAAGTTATTTCCCATCAAAAAAACAGATGTAGCAATGTATTAACAAGAGATCTAACAGGCACAAGACAAAAATTGTGAAAGACACCCAGCTTGATCAGCGCAATCAAACAAACTGATTGTTCAAAACGAACAGACAGAAGTGTGCTCAAAATGTTCACCCCCTAGCAAGAACTTGTTAAAGCTTCGAGTTTAACAATCTAACACATGAAGCCAACAGCAACAACAACTAGGCTATTAAAATACCACAGATAGTCTGAGGGCAATGTTGAAATGGGATGAAATGCTTCCTAGCTCCCCTAGCGGCTGCATGAGGGGTTTCAGGGGAACACAAACCTAAGAGAGCATGATTTATCACAAACCAGTTGTTACAGCGTTAGAGAACCTAACATTAATTATCTGAACTGGACATGTTGGCCTGCTTTTCACAGAGCTGAAGAAACAAGACTTGTGATACTTGAATGACACTAATGTTTATATAAATAATATTAAAGATTGACTGTATACTATTCCACTTAATTAAATTGCTACTTACCAAATCAGCATATGTATTACATTTCTATATATGAAGTATACTGTGAAGGGAACTTTAGGAAATTATGTCTCTAAACATGGACACTTCGGAGGACACTTCTTACCTTGCCGGATGACGAACTTGTGCACCTCCTTGCCAAAGTAATCTTCATCTTCAGCCTGCACAGAAACGGGCTTCATCTTCATTTCTTCACTCAGTTCAACAGTGCTGTTGTACAGAGAAAGCATGGTATCTGGGATCTTCTGTCTAACATCATCTACCGCCGATTCGGGCTCTTTGGCCATCCGCAGTTTGCTGAGGATCTGACCACGGATGGCCTCTATCCGTTTCTTCTTCACCACCTCCAGGTCCAGAGTTTTGCACGTGGACATACCTCCCGTTCTAGCCACCATGCACAGGGCTGTCAGTACCAAGCAAACCAACCTCATGGTGCCAAATCTAAGTCCAAACTGTCTTTCGGTAAAAAGAGAGGCTCACCAAGAGTCTGTGATTGATGCAGAGCGTATGGATCAAACAGACACTGCAGTGTTGTTATTATGGAGGTGATGCTACCTGATGATGATTCTGGAAAGCACCTTGAATAATGAAGCTGACAGAACAGCTGATATCTAATAAGGGAAATTCCTGATGCCTCACCTGTTTCAGAGGTCCATCCAGGTGCAGATTGGCCAAATGGAACAACAACTCTCCCACATAAACAACCTGAACGGTGCCGAGCACTGACATGCACTTTTACATGTGCATCAATTTCAGTAAAAAATTCCCACGTTCACATACAAACACAAGCTTTTCTCCTTTCGGCACAACTTTACCGCCGGCTCACTGCTGGCAGTCGCACACAGAAATGCCTGTTCGAGTCCATGCGTCTGGACTGACTCTTTTTCTCTCCTCTGGTCTTGGATAGTTCCCGCTGTGAAAACACGCAGAGGTGCAGATACAATGACACGTCTGTAAGCGTGTTTGCTCACTAACTACTCACAGCTTTCCAACCCTCTTGATGCTTCAGCCGATGTTTTGTCATCTCACAAGAAAACCACTAAAGAAGCCCTGTTAACTATTGGACTAAACCAGACAACCCCATCCAGCTGCATCCTGTATTCGTAACAAGACAAAGGGACGTGTCCAGCTCAGATTTCCTCAAAAGTTTGCTTTTACAACATTAGGTTTCCTCTGCTGGTCAGACTGATTTTCCGGAAGCGTTCAGATAATCAGATAACAGTAACGGTGACTTGCAGAATTTGATAGTTCTTCATTTAACATGCAAACCTTGTGTTAGGGAAAAAAAACTGCTTTTGAATCTCTGTAAACCACCCAAAATGATAATATAGAAGTTCAGTCAAGTTTGAGGAACTCTATTCAGAGCCAAGGCTTCACAAGAGATCAGTCAAAATAAGTACCAGTGTTTTTTTAGATGGCTTTTTAAGGGCTTTTCCCACTACAAAGACAAGTGGAAAGATCCATTGACACGGCTAACCAAACACGCTGGTTCCCCCCCACCCCGACACACACATTTCACTGAGAAAAATTGAAAGGAAAACAGATCCTCTCGGAAAATACCCTGACGTTTTGGCCCCGATGATGTAACGTGTCAGGAAAAATCAAACTAACCACGTCCAACCCACGAGTCTCGAGTGACAGATGGAGTAAACAAAAAGAGCGAAACAAATTAAGTGTCCATGAGTAGCCAGGCTGTAAACGCCAGAACCACAGCAGTGACAGCCAATGTCCTTTTTCCTTCCCGTCTTGCCTTTGTTCTTTTCTGTTTGTCCACTTTTATGCCTTTTGACCCCAGTCTTGAGTAAAAAAAGTCCTTCAGACCCTCCTTCCCTCGTACAGCACTCTTTTTATTAGCTCCCTCTTGCAACACACTCCCTCTCCTCGCTTGTCAGAGCTTGCTGGTGACAAAATGATTTGTGAGAGCTTTAGGTTCCAATAACTACTCTATCCCACTCGAGCTTACTCACTCGTTCTCCTTTAGGGTTGCTGTTGCTTCACTAGTGCTCTCCGCCCAGGAAATGAGGCTAACAGACTCTCTGAAATCTGTTGCTCACACAGCGCTTCTCTTATACTGGCCAGGAAGCCCTTAGCAGCTTCTGGAAGACACACACCCACACACACACAGAGAAAGGACAGACAGGTAAATAACATGGGCATGGCACTAGCGTCTGGCCAAACTAACCACACACCTTTTTAAATGACTGCCAAGGTAAGATGATGAGAGCCACACTGGAATGCTCTCTATTGCATAAACACACTCCCAAACCGAACCTGACGAGCTGCACAACAGAGCACTGTTATCAAGGCCACATTTATGTCATGCGGTGAGTTGATGTACACTTTGCTGTTTATTTTCTGGCGTCTGTATCAAATGTTTTGAAGCAGCTAAATAGATGTGAAGCTGAAATGTTAGACACGTGATCCAAATGCACATTTGGCTGGCATTGGGAGCTTAATGTCATCTCAGTACCTAAAGAGCTAAACAGAATTAACACTATAGCAACCAGTTATTTGCATGCTCTCAGATAACCTCACTGCCCTAGGAAAACACATTGCGTCAAAGGGAATCTACAGTGTAGTGCACTGTGCTGGAAAATAATTCCATCATGCATTTCCATAAAGCAATAAACATTATGCAAAGCACTGTTCACTTTGCAATGTGATTTTCAATTAGATTTGCTTGGTTTGTTTTAAATGTGTGTAGCAAGAAAATGAAATCAATCTCTATAATGAAATATATTGTCTTTTCTATGCTTTGGTAAGGTGTAACTGATATATTGTTCTTAAAATATAGCTGATAAAGCTTCAAAATGTTTTGACAGCATCCATTTTCATGTGTTTCTGACCCCCTCTTGTGGACCAAATGAGAGCAGTGAAATGATCTGCAGGTTTCAAGTCTTAATTCTTGCAGTTTCAAGTAGCTATTATTTAACTACTACTATGCTATTTAACATCACCATTTGCATACATGCATAGAGACAGTTTTTAAGATTAAGTATTTTAACCTCTTTAGAAAGTATTAGATTTAATGCAAAATATTTTCTACTTTTTCTTGGCATATAGGTCTGCATCTTCTTTTCAGAAATTCAGAATAATAAAAAAACAAAACAGTAGCATCTTCCGTTTTCTAAATAATACATCCGTCACTATATGGATGTAATACTTCAATCTTCCCTGAGGTTACTGTGGGACAGGGTCATATTCAGTCCAGCACCATTTGTGTGTTTGTACAGCCAACACTGACCTGCAAACTTTCTCACAAACTATAGTCAAGAGACCAGGCTCTGATCCTGAGCGAGCACACACTTCTAGAGCCCACAAACTCAAACAGCAGTGTGACTCTGAAGACATGCAGTCTCAGAACCGTGTGCCATTATTTTCATACGCACGACAAAGCTAGTGCTTACTGGAAATTTCTTCAACTCTGCTAGACCTCGATTTTTTTTTAAAGACCTTTTAACCTATGATTAACTATTTAATAATTGTAAAAAATGATATATCTAGCAAGTAACTAAATAACACAAATCAGAGATTTAAACTATATTCAGAAATGTCTGAAACAGGGCAAAATTCATAAAAATAAATAGAAAACAACTTGTCTCATATATTTAGTATGTCTTATGTCTCTGTTTAGTGAACAAGATTTCAACAATCACAATTAGAGAGCTCTTTAATTCAATTCTTAGGAAGAATTCACCTGTAGAGCTATCTACTGAAATTAAATAGTTTGTAAATATGCAATTATGAAGAGTAAGTAACACTGGGAGCATTTGAAAGGGATAGTTCACTCAAAAATTTAAATTCTACCATTACTAATTAACATAATGAATGAATAAATGACTAAAAACAACAATTCATTGATTATTAATTTACCCGTAAGACCTTCCTTTCATCTTTGGAACACAAATGAAGATTTATTTTTATGAAATCTGAGAGCTTTCTGACCCTCCAGACAGCAAGGTAACTACCACATTCAAGGTCCAGAAAGGTAGTAGGGACGTGTTAAAATAGCCCATGTGACATCAGTGGTTCAGCCGTAATGTTATGAAGCTATGAGAATACTTTTTGTGCACAAATAAAACAAAAATAATGACTTTATTCAACAATTAAATCAAATATATCCAAGATTGTGGATTTACTATGCAACCACATGCTGTTCTGGAATAGTCCCACATTCTGAGGTATAATTAGGTTTAGGAGCAAGGGCATGGTTAGGGTTAGAATTATCAACCCCTGGCGGCCCACTGGGTTTAAAATGTGAACCCTAGTTGGAAAACTCCAATATAGAGACGACAAGAAATGTAAATAACTGTAATGTAACATTATATCTAACAGAGCCCCAGTGCACACAGATGAGCCTCGCAGAGGTGGAAGGGTTGTGTCACAATGCTCAGCGATCACTTACACCAGCCAGAGCTCAGATCCTGACTCAGCCTGACTATGAGCTGCTGTTCGACAGGTGCTGCCAGTTCTTCTCCTTTACTTCCTCACGCCGTCTGCGCGTAATTACGCTTCTACAACGACTCGCTGGAGTGAATAAATCCACGAATATCCAGTGACGCCTCCATATACCGTTCTACCGGAATGACGGCTTATGGTTACTAGGATGCAGCTTTCTGGAAGACAATGCCTCAGGAAAGTGCAGGCACTCAGCTAAAAGACCTGCGTGTTTGGAGCTCACGAGGAATATTTGCGACTGTAATAAACAGTGAAATAATGTCCACAGCCAAAGAGGAAGTACTGTTGTTCTGTATCATAGAGGAGATGAGAAAAGCTTTGAAACTGTAACTGACACGAGCTGTTCTTCAGGTAAGGTGACCAGGCTTCTGTTGTGCTTCTAATTCACACTCACATTTTAGCCTTTGAATTAGACATAGGCTATATGAAATATTGCGATTTTTATTTTGTATCATGGTAAGTCTTTTAGATGATAAATAGTCCGCATTTTTTTTAATAACCCATCATTCTTATAAATGTTTAGGTATTCATTAATTAGACAAATAAAAAATAATAATAATATATATATATATATATATATATATATATATATATATATATATATATATATGTATTAGTGCTGTCAAAATATTGTGATTAATGTGATTAATCGCATCCAAAATAAAAGTTTTTGTTTACATAATATATGTATACAGTGTATATTTATTATGTATATAAATGCAAACACATGCATGTGTATATTTAAGAAAAATATGTTGTTTATATATTAAATATATTTGTATATAACATAAAATATAAGAAAAACATATATTAATGTATATACATGTAAATATTTGCAAAATATATTCTGTATGTGTGTGTGTGTGTGTGTGTGTGTATATATATACACAATAAATATACACAGTACAAAGACGTATATTATGTAAATATTTACATGTATATACATTAATATATGTTTTATTAACTTTTATTTTGGATGCGATTAATCGTTTGGCAGCACTAATATATTAGTTTAGTTTAGCTTTAGTTTCACTTTAGCTTTAGTTTCACTTAAAGTAACACTTTATTTTGATATTTCGTGACTTTGCAGCTCAGCTAGCAGTCATTAGTGTCTGCTTCATATCTGCTAACACTTTATTTTCATTTTCCCCCAACAGATATTCTACTGACTATCTTTGCAAGTGCATGTGAAATTATTCTACTAACCCTAACCTAACAGTCTACTAATGCTCTAATGAGAGTTAGATGCAAAGTGTTTTACAGTCAACTGAATTTCAGTATGGGGCATCAAAATAAAGTGCTACTGTGAAAATAAATCTACACCATTCAGTGACATTCTAGAAAATGTTGTGCTTCCAAGTTTGTGGCAATAGTTTGGAGAGGCTCCTTTTTTGTTTCAGCATGCCATTGAAAGCCCTTGTGCACAGAGGTTCATATAGAAATACTCTAACAGCAGCATCTGACCTACTGATGCTCTTTTGTCTGAATGAGAGCAAATCAGCCAAGTTCCAACATTAAAATTTTTCTGAAAGAATGGAGCTGTTATTGTAGCAATCTCCCTATTAATGGCTGTGGACTTTTAATTAATAGCATGCGTGGAAGTGGTGTTCAGGGCGCATTTGACCATATGTTTCTTAATTTTTTGACCTTTTAGCTGTTCCACACCATACAGTATAACTTTGTGTGTTTGTTTGTTTGCAGTATGTAACTCTTCATGCTCTCTGTAAGATGGATAAGTATGAGAAACTGGCTAAGATCGGCGAGGGCTCATACGGAGTGGTGTTCAAATGCAGACACAGGGACTCTGGTCAGATAGTGGCCATTAAAAAGTTTGTTGAGTCTGAGGATGACCCGGTCATCAAGAAGATCGCACTGAGAGAAATCCGCATGCTGAAGGTAGATGGTAGATATGGAGATGCTTATTGCAAATCCCTCAAACATTTGCACACTTCTACATAAACATTTTCATTTGTATCCCTGTAGCAGCTGAAGCATGTGAATCTGGTGAACTTGCTCGAGGTCTTCAGGAGAAAGAGACGTCTTCATCTAGTCTTTGAGTTCTGTGAGCAAACTGTTCTAAATGAACTGGACAAACACCCCAGAGGGTCAGTCACGTTTCCTTTTTTTTTTTAAATATACTTTTAAGATAAATAATGGGACTTGACTCACAAATGCAGCCCCTAGAAATATCCACAGTAGACTATTTTTTTTATACAAATCAAAATATTAAAAATGACAGGAAACTTCAATTCAGTAGGTTTTTGTTTTAAGATATTTCGAGCTTTTCTTGATTTTTCCCCTTCCCTTGAACTTTACTTTTCTTTTCTTTTTTTCCATTTTCCTATTAAATTGTATATATTTGTTGTAGTATTTATGCAGTAGTGAATTAAAATATAAATATTTCTAAAGCTCCTTTTTGTAGTGTCTATTCAGTGTTTTTTTTTTTTTAAATATCTTTCGGAGGTAATTTCTCAGCCAAAACATATGTGCAATTAATTTGTGATTCATTAGATCAATCAACACATGTAATTAGAAAAAATAAATAAAAATTAATCACTCAACAGCCCTAACTATATTATGTTTATACTGTTATCTCTAAAATCACCATGAAATTAAAACTGACCATATTTATTTGCTTTCTACTCTTCTTGCAAAAATGTCCCATAATGCAATAACTTGTCTCACCCTAGAAACAACTTTCGTTTCAGCTGACTTCACCAGTCGCTCTTTCTTTTCAACCCCTCCTCTCCTACCACCTGCAATGCCCACTTTTCACAATGCAATCTCTTTGATGGATTTCTTGATGCTCGAATGTTATTTCATGCTGACTTCTATAGACTGTATCTAGCTGTTGTTTTTTCAAGCTCCTAAACTGGTCTGACCACAAAGGCTGTGGCTGCCCAGCATTCTCTCTCTTTCCCAGAAGGCCTTTCAGCCGTAACCTTAGCTGCTTCTCAAAACAAAGGAACTGGTTGCCAGTGACTACAGGCCCATGGTTACTGCAGATATATAGGAGCTGCATTGATATTTAGAGAACTGTTGGTATGACAGAAATGTTAGATCCTGCTGAAGTTAGCAGAATCTATCATTTGTCCTTTTTTCTCTTTAGGGTTCCTGAGGCACAACTCAAGAGTATTGTGTGGCAAACTCTACAGGCCGTGAACTTCTGTCACAAACACAATGTCAGTATGTCCAGCTTCTCTTTTCCTGTCTAGTGTCACTTATGAAAAAGTCACACTACTGAAGAACCTCATTTTTGGAATGAGAATGAGACAACTAAGAATAAAAAAAGTCTTGGAATAAGTTTGTTAAATTCTCACGACCTACAGCAGACTCTCAGGTTATATTACAGGTGAGGATTTTTCAGTGGTCCTGCAAGTGTGACATGGCAGGGACATGGGACATGGGACATGGCAGTTGTGAGTGTCTAGTTCATTTTCAATGGGAGATATGCAACACGGGCAGTTTCGCTGGCAGCGTGGAGGCAGTAAGCAAATGGTGCTCGTGCACCCAAAATCCTGCTTCTTCCACGAGCATGGCGCCAAATATATAAATATTTTTACACCTTAATATTAAACACCTTAATCGCATTCTACTCTGACCAAAGTGCACATATGCTCATACTTCCTAAATTAACTTCATTAAAAATCTCTCCAATTGGATCACTGCACTGTCAACAACTTGCTGCTACCAGCCTATGCTACATATCCTCATCCAGAGACGGTGTGAAGAACACGATGGAAGCATAAGCAACCCTAGTTGAAGCACATTTTGATATCCCTTACAGTACCAAATGACCTTCCTGTAGGTCTACAGAAATGAGTTTTGCATTTGACACAAGTAGATTAAAACAGCGACCAGTAATGTACACTGGGATTTGTGGATAATGGTGGTAAAAATAAGCACAATTCTTAGCGAATAATTCGAATAACGAAAGAGTTTTTTTGTTGTGTCATAAAAATCTTTTGATTAAGTATTGGAAATAATTGCATTTTTTCAACAGATTTTGCCAAAAACATTGATTCATAAAGAAATAATTGGCAAAATTGTATGTAAAATGTAAGTTACTGAATATTACCTTTTTGAGCTGTTATTATGATCTTGCTCAAGGGAATATGACTAGCTGTGAAACGTAAACATCTCATTTAAAACAAAGTAAAATGGCATGCATGTTCAGTGCCTAGTCAATGTGTCTGAAACTGTCAGAGTATGTATTAAGGGCGATTCACACAAAATATTTTTGCTTTTTCGGGCAGTGGAACGGGAAAAAATACAAGGTCTAGAGATTTGTTTTTTAAAAGTAGAACTTCTTTTAACTTGAGCATTATGTTTTAGAATGCTGTATCATGAGGGAGACGCTGCAAAATACATTTGATCATAAGCTTACTAAGGGTAGATATATTATATAGTTTAATATTAATATTAATGCAATCTAAACAAACTACAACTGTCATCTTGGCAATGTAAGTCGTGCTACTTCTGTGCATTTACAAATCCTCTCCTGTTGCCTCATGGGAAAGTAAAGCATCCACTGAATGCAAACTACAGAATTTTTGTGGAAATAGTAGGTCATCTGGGTATTTTATTGCCTACTATTTTATGAATACTGCAAATTTGGACACGAGGAATGACTCTTATTGAGCTCTTTTGGTGCTGTTGCCTGTGTATCTCTGACAGTGTCTGTCTTTGTGTGTGTATACCAGTGTATCCACCGGGACGTCAAACCGGAGAACATTCTTCTGACCAAGACCGGTGTGATCAAACTATGTGATTTTGGCTTTGCTCGCATCCTCAGTAAGTGCCTATGCCCCGCTCACTCACTCTCTAGCCATTTATGTGCATTTAGCATCTTAACTTCATTAATGACTTATTTATATCACTTCCTACCTATATCAGCTGTCATGTGTCCTGAGCTCACTTTCAGGGCAGCGTGAAGCCTCACAGGTGCAGTCAGCCAGTCAGGATCTGCTTACGTGCATCATCCTTGGGTTTCAGCGTATTGTTACTATAGGCTAACACAAGGTCTATCCATCAGCATGTTGTAATCCTTTCTGCACGATGTACATGTAATTCTGAATCTATGTGTGTGTGTGTGTGTAGCTACTTATCCATGTTTTGGGGTCACATTTGTACCCAGGCATGAGCTCTTCCAAAACCCTCTTTTTGAGGATGTCCTCATTTGTAAAAATGGTATAAAGTAAACAGATGTAAACATGTTTTCTGTTAGGGTTAGTGAGTTAGGGTTGTGTTATTGTATAACTAGCTGCATATAAAAACAATAGAAGTCTATGGAAGAAATTCTGTGGAAGTAAAAAAAAAAAAAGTCTATATTTGTGTATGTGTTTTTGTGTGTGTGTGTGTGTGCTTGAAACAGCTGGTCCAAGTGATGATTATACTGATTATGTGGCAACACGATGGTACCGGGCCCCAGAGCTCTTGGTCGGAGATACTCAGTACGGTCCCCCAGTGGATGTGTGGGCCCTTGGTTGTGTCTTTGCTGAGCTGCTTTCTGGAAATCCTCTTTGGCCGGGACGTTCTGACGTGGATCAGCTGCACCTCATTCGTCAAACACTGGGTACTAAAAGAGAAAAAAAGGAGGAAGTTTGAATGTTGAAGGTTATATACAAAAGGTTCCAAAAGTCTGAGACCACTTAAAATGTAGAATTTAATATCCAATTTAATCCTGGAAATTAACAAACATTTTGAAACATTTTAATTATTGCTTTCAAACTAAATTAAAATCGTGATTAATTGCATCCAAAATAAAAGTTTTTGTTGACATAATATATGCATGTGTACTGTGTATATTTATTATATATGAATACACACACATACAGTATATATATTGAAAATATTTACACGCATACATTTATATTCATATAATTTATATTATACATCGTTAATCCTTTTTGATCTATTATTTTAAAAAAATCACAAAAATCTAACATTTCATTGGAGAATAGGAATTTAAAATGGGGGGGGGGGGTATCATTATGAATTAAATGTTTTTCTCTAATACACATTGGACACAATTGACAGTACCCATTTATTCAATACTTTTTGAAACCTTCATTTGCCAAAATAGTATAGTTTTCTCCTATAATGCCTGATGAGGTTAGAGAACACCTGACACTCTTCAGTTCACCTCACTCATTTTCTACAGGGTTCAGGTCAGAGGACTGGAATGGCCAGCAGAAGCTTGGTTTTGTGCCCAGTGACCCATTTTTGTGTTGTTTTTGAGGTTTGTTTTTGGATTATTGTCTGGTTGGAAGATCCAAACATGGCCCATTATAAGATTTCGAACAGAGTCAGCCATGTGTCTAAACAAGATATCCAGGACCTTCAGCAGAAATATAGGCCCACAACATCAGAAATACAGCAGTATATTTCATTGTACACATGAGGAACCTTTTATCTCTGTGTTCACCAAACCCATCTTGAGTGTTTGCTGCTAAAAAGCCAAATTTTTAGTTTCATCTGACCATAGAAGCCAGTCCCATTTGAAGTTCCAGTCGTGTCTGATAACTGAATATGCTGGAGATTGTTTTCTGGTGAAAGCATTTTCTTTTCTTGATTTTTTTTTCTTGAAACCCTCCAAAATAACATGTGGTGATGTACGTGCTGTTTGATAATTATTTTAAAGGATTTCTGACCCCGCAACTATTTTGTGCAATTCTCCAGCTGTGGTCCTGTGAAGAGTCTTTAGGCACTCAAACTCTCCTCCTCACCGTGCATTAGGACGATATAGACACACGTCATCTTTCATAACATTTTCTGTTGATTGGAAATTCTTAATTATTGCCCTGATGGTGGAAATGGGGATTTTCACTGCTCTAGCTCTTTTCTTAAAGCCACTTCACTAATTTGTGAAGCTCAGTTATCTTTTGCTGCACATCAGAAATATATTCTTTGGTTTTTTTACATTGTGATGGGTGATTAATTTGGAATGTGGCCTTTTTTCCCCTCCTATTTATATTTCCCCCCATTTTAAATTCTTATTCTCCAATGAAAATTTAGATTTTTGTGATTTTTTTAAAGGTGCTGTGTATGTAGGATTGCAGTCCAAATTCAAAATATCGGAGAGGGTTTTTTTCACCCGGCCCCTCCTCCTCAGAATTGACGCACACGCAGGTTGCCAAACTGACGACACCAACAGGAACGAACGAACATTACGATGAAATATGCTGTGTTTTCTGCCAACTGGCAACCCGGCGTGCCATAATACAATTGGGTAAACTGGCAGTGGGCGGGTTTCACAAACCAAAACACAGACTGACATTCCAGGCCGGAACGCACAATTTCAAAGGAGAATTACTGACTGTAGCATTGTTTTTCAGATAAACAAGTATGTCAACTTAGCATGTTTCTTAAATATCTGCAAACATATTATGGTATTTGTATGCTTTAGTAGAGACAAAAACTTAAATACAGCACCTTTAAAATAAAAGATCAAAAGGATTAACAATGCACGTTTTTTTTCACAGCCTTCTTTGATCATATTTACCAAGGGTACCAACAATTCTGACCACGTGTGTATACACATAATAAAAATACTCAATACACACATGTGCGATTAATCATTTGACAGCACTAGTTTTAATCATTAGAAGCTGTCCTGTTTACATGTTATGGAAGCCTGTTTCCGCCACTGAATTAAAAATAAAAAAAGGTAATTGCAACTTTGTATCTGAGGACAAAGACCGACTGTTTTCTTACAATTGCAAGTTTATACCTCAGAATTATGACAGAATTTATAACACACAGTTGTGACTTTATATCATAGAAAAAAATATATAAAATATAATTTATATCACAAAATTCTTAGAAAAAAGTCAGTGATGGAAACAAGTGATTCAGTGATGGAAACAAGCTTCCAAAGTTATCAGTTGTAATCACTGATAATAATTTTACTGTAAAATTGCAAAATGCAGGGAATAATAATAATTATTATTACTTTCACCACTTTAAGAGCATATTTCAAGTCTAAATCTCATTAAACAGCCAGCCTGTGAACTTTGACCCTGATAGGTGACTTGATCCCTCGGCATCAGCAGGTGTTCCGCTCCAATGTCTTCTTTAGTGGAGTCAGCATCCCTGAGCCTGATACCATGGTAGCACAAATATTCACACAAATACACAAATACTTGTAAAGAAATCATTGTGGAATGTAGCTAAATTTGATTTTGTTGTTGTTGTTGTAGGAGCCACTAGAAAAGAGGTTCCATGGTGTTTCTCCTCATGCTATTACTGTGATGAAGGTGAGTGAGATGTCAGTACAGGCTTATTATATAAATCTCACATGCCACTTTTCTATGGAAGCATATGTGTAGCAAAATTCTATTTGCAATGTAATATGCAAAATGGCAATGCAATATGTAAAATGGCAATGTATTTCTGTATTTAAATTTACATTTGGTAACACTTTATTTCGATAGTCCACTTTAGACATTCTACTAACAGTAAGTAACTTTGCAACTACGTCAACAAGCAGTCATTAGAGTATTAGTAGACTGTCTGATTCATATCTTCTAACACTTTATTTTGATGGATCCACAACATACAACATACTGACTATTAGAAACTTTGCAAGTATATGTCAACTTATTCTACTAACCCCAAACCTACCCTACTGAGAGTTAGTAAACATGTAGTTGCAAATTAATGAGAATTAGTTGACATGTAGTTGATATATAGTTAAAAAGTTACTTATAGTTAGTCGAATGTTTAAAGTGGACTATCAAAATAAAGTGTAACCTTGTAATTTGTAGGCTACTTGTGTAATAATACAGGTGGATGTCGTACATAAGGTCTGAAGAAATTTATATGTTTGCATTTGTGTGTATGTCTTTGTAGTCCTGCCTAGTAATGGATCCAGCTGGCAGGTTGTCATGTGAAGAGCTTTTAGAGCTGCCATACTTCCAAGAGGATGGGGGAACAGGATGGGGCAGAGAAACTGATCGTCTCCCGAGACGCTATGAGAAAGGCACGAGACGCAGAGCTCCCGCGGTATGAATCTACATTGAACAAAAATAAGGTTAATAGCAAGAAATGGAAAATCAATTCTGAGACTCAAGTTTAAGACACTCAGTTAAGTCACACAAATCGACTTGTATTACAAAATAGGGACTTGTGAAAAAGTCTTCAGGTTTAGAAGGAGAAACACTTCCTCACATATCATAAACACTAAAAATCTAACATTTTCTATGAGAATGTGTGGTCATTTTCTCTTGCAACACTTGATCACAAAAACTGGTTTAATGTTCTGGTTAAAGCTTTAAAGAGGTTGATGATCGGACGAGAACAGCACACAACTAATTGGAACTTACATTTGACACATTAAGGGGCCAGATTTAATAAAAGCTTGCACAGCACAAACCCTCATTTAACATTTAAAAACATCTGTCAGGACTAATAAAGACACGCAGTGAAAAATTAGCAACGAAAAGGCATAGACAGTTATTTATGCGGCTGGCTTTTTTGCATATGCATTTGTACAAGTTTCCCTATCAGATACAACATTTATGGGAGGAAAATATTAAAAAAGGACAGGTGTGCAGTGGTCAAATGTTAGTAAATCATGCTTTTATGGGATTACGGTCTCATGCTAATTTACCCTGTGTTGCAAACGGTTGCAAAGTAAAGGTTAGAAAGGATCTAAGCGTAGCAATGTAGATATTTATTCAACAAAACTCAGATCACTGAAGAACAGAACAACCACTAAGTACATGACAATAAGTCGCCAGTGAACTGAAGAAAATACAGGGCTTAAATACACAGGGAAACATTAAACAATAATTAACAAGACACAGGTGTAACACATGAGGGCAACTCAAAAAACCATGGCAACCAATAAATAAGGATTGAAGGGCAGCCCAATCAAGAGTCGTAAATATCAAACGTTTTATATTTACGATTTGAGATCGGGGATGCTTCGAATCGATGGGGAGCAGTTAAAAAACTGTAATGACACCACACACTTGAGGATTTTTTGAATCAGGCCACGCTCCCCAGATCGCTAAAATCGGGGTTTAAAATCTTCCAGTGTGTGGCCCATAATATGCATGAAATAGGGAAACATTTATTGATGTTAAGTTATAAAAACAGTCACCACACAAGTTAAAAGTGTGTATTAAGATTTTAGAACTGCAGCACAGAAACTGAATTTGAAATTGGGTTTCTAACCTTGTTATACATGTTGCTCACTTAACATTAGTTGGTTATTAATTGGCTATTCATTGAGATAAATGTTGTTTTCCAGCCTCAATACTTTCCCCAGCTGACCAATAGTAACATCTCACCAGCACCTGAAATGAAGAATAAAAGCCGACACAAACATGACCATCATCTACCCAACATCTGACCTCGGGACTGGTGCAAGTGTGTTTGGTCGAGAAAACATGTTTTCTGTGGAATGAGTTGATGCATTTATTGCAAACAACAGATTGACACTGTAATTTTTAATATTTTAACACAATATATTCAATCTATTAAAAGTTGATAGTCCTGGAATCTGATATTCTGCGTATACAATGGCGCAAAAAGTTATCTATTATATATACACATTTATAAATTTAATAGTGTAAAGATTGGTTAGTGTATTTTTAGTATTAAAAATTTGTGAAAAAAAAATCATGTATGTCTGTTGAGGAAAGTGGTAGTATGCTTTACACCAGTTGTTTAAAAGCCATTAAACAACGTCTGAGGCAATATCTACCAACTTGTGTTTGCAGATTCTAGTAGTGCAGCTAATGCAGTGACATTGAGATGTGAAGTTTGATTTGAGGGTCTAAATGTCTTTTTGCAGCCACTGTATACATGCAAGAGTTGGAAGGTAAAATTAGGCACACATTGGACAGAAAGAGCTACAGGTATGATACACTTGACAGTAGGAATGAATAATTGTCCATGTGCTTTGATGTATCAGATAGTATCAGTTCTGTGTGCCATTAAGAAAATAATATATCTGCACTGTTATAGTGTTATGGATAAATAAATGTTTTTTTGTTTTTCTTGTCAGTTTCCTGTTGATTTTCCCTCTAGAAAATGAAAAATTCCTAAAAAAGGGAGGTGACAACACTACACTCCTTATGTCTTTGGTTGTTGATAAGCATTAGTGTATCCCGTCAAATTTAGTATTTTGGTGTAAATTTCTCTATTATGCTATCAGGCTATTATGGATATTAATAGGTTATATGGCAGGCCTTCATGTTCAAAAATCACTAACTGAATTATGAAAGTTAAAAGTAAATGCGACTTACAATACATTTAATATGGGTTAAGTTGCAGCATTTACATTTATGCATTTAGCAGACGCTTTTATCCAAAGCGACTTACATTGCATTCAAGTTACAGTTTTTACATTTTACCAGCTCTTGCTTTCCCTGGAAAAGCAGTGGTTGTCTGAAAATCAAATATTCAGTCCCTTCATAAATTATTAATACATTAAAGTGATTAATTTGAGCTACATCTTTGTTTTTTTGGTAGCACAACAAGTTCAGAACCACTGACAAAGATAACAGAAACTTCAAGGACAGGTCTCAGATGCTTAGCTTACAGTAACATATAATTAAAATTAAAGTTAAAATATTCACAACTGTAGATAATTTAAGCAAAATATATGACACAGAGGAAAACAAGACTGTTTCAGCCTCATATGCATACAGGTTTCCAGTCATTGATATTCCGGATGAGACAGTGATCCGTAGCTCTCCTGACACTTGGCTTGACTGATCATCTCCAGCTCTTTTATCAGATTACCGATTTGAGTCACATATAGTCCACTGTGTACTGGCATTGCACTGACCGAAACTCATCAGAGACATTCCTACTGATCCACACTGTATCTCTCCAGCACCTGCACTCACACACGTCATTGACATAGCTGGAGTAACCACCCCCTGCTCACTGCTCCAGAAAAGCCAGAGCTGCCCCTCGCTGAAAACCTTTGGCCAACCAGACCAGCCGCTAATAGACTGGACTGTTGGCCAGCCTTCGGTCCAGCACAGTTTCACCTCTGCAGTAAAAATTAAATAAAATAGGTTAGCTAAGAACAGAAAACGGAGGCTACAATTCGCACAGGATCATCAAAATTGGACAATAGAAGATTGGAAAAACGTTGCCTGGTCTGATGAGTCTCGATTTTTGCTGTGACATTCAGATGGTAGGGTCAGAATTTGGTGTAAAGGACATGAAAGTACGGATCCATCCTGCCTTGTCTCAACGGTTCAGACTGGTGGTGGGGGTGTAATGGTGTGGGGATATTTTCTTGGCACACAATCGTTGCGTTGCTGATCGTGGTTTCGAGTATCGATACATCTGCCCTTTTAAGGGAACACGAGAACGCGCAGTAATCATAGACAACTTAATCCAGATATTTTAATCAAATATGCAAATTTGTTTGAAGAACCAAATTAGCCAGAGATCAGTTATCAGGATTAGAAGATCTGGCATCTTTCAGATCATCTCAGATGTAATAAGCGAGGTACGAAGAACGCGCCCCAGAAAGACTCAGCTAGCTTCTTTACTTTACGACATCCATAAGGAAATGACAAATGAGGGGACAGGAGCGATTTATATGGGACGGTTATGTTCTGTATTTGACAGGACCCATGCTCATGATCTCCTCTAGGGAGGGACTTTATTTACTTAACTTACAGTAAATATTTTGTGGCTGTGTAGTGTCTTGGACTGAGTGGTGGAGACTTCCATGAGGACTAGTGTGTTTTGGTGCTCAGTCCGATCCACTTTTCAAACAGCATTTTCCAAAATCACTTACTGCACCTTTAAATAGTCCAGTAAGGAGAAACAGGTGAGTCAGTAATTAGTTCCAGGTACGGGGCTTATGGGAAATTGTCAGTACTCGTGGTGAGCAGTAGTAAGATTTGTGACTAAAGGGCTTTCAATAAATCAATAAAGACTTTACCAATACTATCAGCAGATCAGATGGGGCCAGTAACCTCAAACCACAAGCAGCGAGGCCAAAATCAAAATCATTTTGTCCTGTTTTTCTCAACAGGTGATTTAGACAGATGCTTTACGTTATTTACTAGTTTAAAGAATAGTCAAACTGTATGAACAACTGATTTTTTTTTCTTCTATTTTTTCAGTAATTACTCATTGTTGTACACAAAATGTAAAGTGACCAGATTTCTGAAATTAAAACTGGACCAGCTGCCATATATGATTTAAATAAAAACACAACCTATTACAATCAAGTTAACTCTTCTAACAGCCGACAGCTTGAATACGTGTTACCTAATGAGTAACAGGTAGCCTACTGAATGTAAAAATTATTGTCAAGTCAACTAAATATTGTTTGGAGTTAAGCAATGAAAGTAGCTATATAAACTTTGTTCTTTCATGTTTACATTTGATTTTATAGTCTGTTACGGCCATTATTTGCCTCCTAAAACTACAGCCAAACATATCAACCTGATTGACAAATATCTACATTTAATCCAACCGTTTCAATGAGATATGCCTCAACACACAAATCTCACATACAGTGAGATCAAAAAATATTAATTCAGTGAAAATATCAACTAAAAAACTACCACACATTTATACAGGGAAGAGTAGGAACACCTTATAACAGCAGTCTGTATGTTATAGGGGCCTTATAGGGGCAGTCGTGGCCTAATGGATAGAGAGTTGGACTTGTAACCTGAAGGTCGTGGGTTCGAGTCTCAGGTTCAGCAGGGATTGTAGGTGGGGGAGTGAATAACCAACAGTCTCGCCCCACCTGCTCCACATTGGCTGCCCACTGCTCCGGGTGTATGTTCACTACTGTGTGTACACTTGGATGGGTTAAATACAGAGCATGGGTCTGGGTCTGGGTTTGGGTCACCATACTTGGTCACACACCACTTCCTTTTCAGCTATGCTGAATTTAGATATCATACTTCAGGTACACATGACCCCTCTAGTGGTCACAACAAATATCACACTTTCATGCTCATTTTTCTTGCCACATTATGTGTATTACCGGATTGGGTTGGAGATCTCACCAATATCACACTGTGCTCAGACATTTCTCACTCTGAAAAAAAAAGGTGCAAAGCTGTCACTGGGACAGAACCGTTTCAATAAATTAGGATCGAGATTCAAGATGTCTTCTAAGAATATAAAGGAGACCGTTGTGAAATGGTTAGAGTTTTTGTCTCGGGAGACAAGTGTGAGAAGCAGGAGACTCAAGCAAAAGGCTCCATTTGATGTTCAAGTAACCAAATTTCTATCTAGCAGAAACATTTGAGATGTTAAAGAGATCTCATCTGCATTTTTTCATCTCTCCAATCTCATTCATCACCACCATTTCAACCCAACACAATATATGCATTGTCAAATTTGAAGCTGTTTAGTGTAGGCAGTGTTTTGATGCACAGTGATTTAACAGAGAAAATCATCTATATTTACATGCATTCAAAATGAGCTATAGAGGTGCATTTAAAAAAATTAGAATATCGTGAAAAAGTTATTTTATTTTTGTAACTTATTTCAAAAAGTGAGACTTTCATATATTCTAGATTCATTACATGTAAGGCAAAACATTTTTTTATTTTTTATTTTGATGATTAGAGCTTACAGCTAAGGTTTAAACATTTTCGATAGCGATACCTTGAGTTCGATACCGGTTCCTAAACGATACTTTTTTCGTTCTATATATAATATGTATATATATTTTAAATGTTTTACTTTACATGTAATGAATCTAGAATATATGAAAGTTTCACTTTTTGAAATAAAAGTTACCAAAAAAATAAACCTTTTCATGATATTCTAATTTTTGGAGATGCACCTGCACAAGACAAATTTTTCAATGCTAAACAAAGAAAAAATTATGCAACAACCATGAAACACTGGTTCACACACTATAGTGTTATATTTGTTAAAAGAAAGTATTGATCTTATACTAGACATCTTACACTTTTATAATTCAATTCTATTGCGTTTGGAAAATGTCCTGCATATACCATGCTGGGCATTTAAGATACATTTAAACTACTAACCCTTGATATTCTAAAATGTATAATACTATTTAAATTATAGTTTCAACATTAGTAAAATTTTAAAATCTAATGTTTCTCCAAAAATAAGAGCCCCATTGTTCCCTGTCTCTCCTTCTACATTCCTAACCACTGAAGATGAAAATCCCCAAAATAACCAAAACAATAAAAGAACATTTATTTATGTGTTTATTTATTTATAGTGTCTTGCAAGACAATAAAGAGACGTCCCATGTTTCTCACAGCCCATTATCATTTTGGTCTCCTTTCTCTCAAAAATTGCTCATGTCTCAGTCGTGTCTACTTTTATTTATTTATAAGGAATTTTAGAAGAAACATCTGAAACGCTGTTGATACTAAAATGAGAGATGAAAACCACAGCTAATTCTCCTGAGCTAACAGACAGCAACCACTGAGCGATACAGTTACTTATTAAAATCATAATGTTAATTTAATTGTGCTGATTACAAATATTAAACGTTACTAAAACTTTAAAAATAAAAAATATTAATATAAACTTTAATAGTATCTGAATGATGCTATAATACTGGATCAGTTAAAAAATTAAACTGGATTCTTCAGAAAAATGATAAAAAGAGTTGTTATTCTATATAATTAGATTACCCAACTATGCAAATGGCAGTTTAAAGGGACAGTTCACCCAAAAAAAGAAAGGTCAGTTGGGATCATCAACTGTTTGGTTACACACACCCTTCTAAATATCTTCTTTTGTGTTCAGCAGAAGAAAGAAACTCATACAGTTCTGGAACAGCCTGAGGTTGAGTGATTGATGACAATCACATTTTTGTATGAACTATACCTTTAGGATCTTATAAAGCAGGCATATTCAATAACACAAAGTATTTCCTGAATTTTGATTTGTAGTTAAATTCATGTAGTGGATGTGGCGTGCAACGTGGTGTTGGTTGGAACAGTGTTAAAAACTTACATTTAAGAAGAAAGAAAATGATTATTAAATTATCTAAATCCACTAAAATGATGTGTGATTCTTGTTGATGATATATGATTATTGTTCTTTTGCAGTAGCCTATTAATGCTTTCACTTAGGCCTAATCACTGTAATCCTTTAGGACTCAATGTGTTGTTTTAAAAATTTGAAAATGTATATTTTCAGACTGGTCTGCAATAGCAGTCTAACAGTGTCAACATGTTTGAGATGAATTCAAAGTAGCATGTGCACATCCAAAAATCACTTCAACAGGTGCTCGATCAATAGAAAGCTGGCTGAAATGAGAAAAGGCCAGCACAATGTTTTGACCACAAGCGGTATTCATCAGGCAAAAATTCAGCAAATATCAACAGCTTTTAGATCAACAAATGAACCAATCATAAACCAATGAATTATACATGAAACAAATACAATCATACAAAGATATTTAAATTAAATTTATGTTATTGCATGCTGATCTGCTTGTTAATGTGTGGGCCTACATGACAGCATAATTCTTATAATATTTATTTGCATGTTTGTAAGCCTTATTTGTATATTTGTATAATTGGATTTCATTAGAGTATCTATAATACTCTATATCATATCATTATTACTGGAAAGAAAAGAGTGCCGGCTAGCCGGTCTATTAAAGTATGTAACATTCAACATAACCAAATGAACAAGCCTGCCTCCTGCACTCATGGTCCAGCTGTGTCTCGCATTCAATCCCCGTATGTTGTCCAGTCGAGTTGCTCTCATGTAGTTCGCAGCAGAAACCACTAGAGCCCGCAAAATGACTCCAATCTCAGGACCGCTTTCGAGCATGAGGCAACTTCTCATACAATGAGAGTCTGTAGTCAGCCTGCGGTAAACCAGCCTCTCCGGACTAACCCCGTACGCGCTCGGACTGCTGACAATCCACCGCGCGGAGAGCGCCAGTCCAGGCGCGCTGCAACGACACTTTTGTGTTTTACTTTGTTTGGGAATCACCGCAAGGAACCGTAAACAGCCTCTTAAATGACAAGGATGGGAAGTGCTCGTACACAGTCTGAACTCTCTGGAAGTTTGCGGATTTCTGCCTTCAAGTAAATGGATTATAATTGCGTGTATTATTTGTCAGCTGACGGGAACACTTGGTTCAGGGTATGAGCGACTAATAACCGCATGCATTAGCGAGATTGCGTTTATTCCTTGCTGCAGGACTGTGTTCAGCCTTCTGATAGCACACTGTGGATTTGTTACACCTTGCATGGAGTTGAATGAGCGCACGCTGCGATTTTGGCAACCTGGCAAGCTGCAAGACACCCCACTGCACTGGAAAGTAATAATGCATAGTGTTTTAATAATGTTGCGATCCGGAAAGCACATTTTAATCTCATCATAGGTGCTATTGAGCATACCTTTTGAGCACAGGCTGTATAAGGAATAGCAACATTGGTAATTTTGCGTTCTTCCATTGAGTTTGTGTACCCAGCTAACAAGTGATTGTTTAAAACGCTTCCCAAACATTATATTTTGCTATATTATGTAATGTAAAAAGAGCCATTTACCACACAGTTCCCAAAATCGTTTTATCAGCATGCACTATTTAACACTGACATTTTTTTTTTTTTTGCTTCACTAAACTTAATTTGTAACTACTTTTAAAAATCGTTTCTTTTTTGACGTTTAGCAGGACGCACTTTAAGCAACATTCTAGGACTTTGTTACAACATCTGTTGTTTAAATAATGTTTAAGTAACAATTGAAACAACGTCGCACTAGGAACGTTTTCTCTTGTGCTAACTTTAATCAAACCCAAGCATTACATAGGGATGTTATATAAAAACCGCGTGGTCTTAACATTGCGCCTTGCTAACGTTTTTGGATATAATCATCTGGGAGATATATATCCTTTATCAAGATTTTGTCAAGGCAAGCATGTAATATTGCTTTAGATGGTTTGCTGAGTATGCTTACAAAAGTTTAGTGAAAGGATAATCATTTTTAGAAAGCATACTCAGCCAAATGCTTTATATGTCCAAATGCTTGAAATATGCTATAATGTCTATAGTAATATTGCAGAATCTGCAGTTTTCATGGTAAATTTGTGAGCAAATTTGATTTATTCCGCATTAAAATAAATGAAAAATTTAGTTTTGTTAAAAAAAAAAAAAAAATATTGGCCAAATAAATTGAATGAATTATTAATTGTCCCTTGTTTTTCTGGGTGTGACCATTAAAGGGTTAACGAAGAGGGGAACTGAAGGTCATGGGAGAGGCGGCTCCGACCCAGGCCACCCCAAGTGGTTTTGCACCCATGTTGGGCGTCGGGATGGGAGGATCAGTCACACCAATCGCCACTTCAAGAGGATCAGCCGTTCCTCCGCTCCACAGTGCCATAGTGGAACGCTTGCGTGCCAGAATAGAGTTGTGCCGGCGCCATCACTCCACCTGCGAGGACCGCTATGTGCGCGGTCAGGCGGAAAGTTCGGACCGGGAGCACGAGAGCACACTCCATCTGTTAAACATCGTCCATCAGGGCCCCGGGACCAAGAAGGGCAAGGGCTCAAGATCGGCCTCTCAGCAGCCTCCTGAATACAGCAGAGTGAATGGTGAACATAAAGCCCACAGTTCATCGGAGGCGGAATCCAAAATTTCTTCGCAAATAGCAGTAAGTTTTATGGGTTGTATTAACTAGGCCCACATAATAAATCTTATAATCTGTCTAATGCACATGGGGACACATGTCAGACCAATTCCCCAGAGAATGACATCAACACACTGATATGATGTGATTACTGTGGGTGTGTGAGGGAGAGATGGGGCGTCTGTTTAATTAAAAAGGGCCCTGCAGGCAGGCACGTGATTCTTTAAAGGTCTTTTAAAAAATATAACAAAACAAAATATAACTTTAAAAGAGGTGGTGATACAGCAACTTTTTTAAACAGTGCGGATGTCCATTATACAATACAGCCCCTCCATTTTCACGCATAATTCACAGTGGAAAATTATAGAAAACCACTGCATTTGATAAAATATCAAACCACATGGGATTTAATTTAAAGAAAGATCGAATACACACGTTTCAAGCAAAACATTTCACAAAGTTTGCATGGCTTTGCACAGGAATTAGTGTGATATTTTGCTATCTATTGATATTGATATTTATTTTTAAAGGAATAATTCATCCATAAATGACACTTTGTTTAAAATTTTGGAATGAGTTTGTTTCTTCATCGGAACAGGGTTGGAGAAATGTAGCGTTACATCATTTGCTCACCAATGGTGAATGGGTGCCGTCAGAATGAGAGCTGTTAAAAACATCACAATAATCCACAAGTAGGCCTAATCCACACAAGTCCGTTCAATTAATTAAATTAATTATCAAGCAATTAACATCTGAAGACAAAAGCTGCATGTTTGTAATAAACAAATACATCAATCTGACAATTTTAACTTCAATCCATTGCTGACGGCTAAAATTTGTCCTTTATCCATAATATTGCTTTCTCCAGTGAAAAAGTATTTTTACCTAAATCAGAAGAGAAATCAGATCAATCAGGATGACAGATCAAGCACTGTTAACAAGCAATAATAGTACAAAACGGCTCTAAACAAATATGTGGGTGGAACAGGGGATGACTTGATGACGCTGGAGGAAGCGTTTCATGGATTATGGACTCTGTCGCTTCTAGTCAAAATTTGATGATGGACTAGTTACTTACAAACACACAGCTTTTTGGCGAGACATTAATTGATGGACTGGATTGCTTGTGGATTATTGTGATATTTTTGTCAGCTGTTTGGACTCTCATTCTGACGGCACCCATTCACTGCAGAGCATCCATTGGTGAGGAAGTAATGCAATGCAAAATTTCTCCAAATCTGATGAAGAAACAAACTCATGTACTTCTTGGATGGCCTGAGCGCGAGTACATTTTCAGCAAATTTTCAGTTTTGGGTGAACAATTCCTTTAATTGTTGCTTGCGTTTCCAAATATTTTGTAGCACCATTTTATAATTTTTTTTATATATTTACATTTTCATAATTATTGAAGAGATTTCTCAGTATAGAAAAAAAAAAAAACATGTTTTGTACTGTAGCCTCAGCTTTTGTAACAGAGGAAACACTTGTGGTCAACAGGTCAGTTGTGGTTCTTTGTTCTCCACCCTTATATTTGCCTCTTGGGACTTCACTCTTTGACACCACTTGAGGTCGATGCATCTATTTAGTATCTCTGTTCATATATAGACACCGATGAGTACTTTAGTGTAATTCTGAAACCCACTTTTAAAATAACACATTTTGTAGGCATTTAGGTAAAAAACATGTTAGACATAGAATAAAACAGACCTAGTTTGTGTCTTGTTTATTATAGAGATATTCTTGCAAAATGCAGAATCATAAGGTAAGGCATCAGGTTTTCCTTTCAGCTTTGCCGATTTTGGAAGTGTACACCAATACCTATCCAACAAAACAAACGCACAAGCAGAAATTGCTGGATGATGAAATCTCGCAAACACTGCGTGAATGGCCTTGTGTTTTGTTCCATACCATGCATTGTCTTGCTCTATTATCAAAGGTTTGATAAATTGCTCTCAAAGCACCTTCTTGAATGATGGCTTTCCCATAAAGTCATTTGAAGCATGCAATAAATGTTTAGAGCTATTCAATACATGTCCTGGTTTTGCTTACTCAAAGTCAAACAGGCCTTGAAAACACGATTGCCAGTGGACTGCCCAGTAATTAAGTGTTATGGGGTTATGGATGAAATAGTTTTTTCCTAATTTCAGAGTTATGCCAACTTGGGAACATGGCGGGATTGTGGAATATCCTCTCACGGAAGAGAAAGTGGGCTATTATGAATGCTATGTTTGCTTATCTAAAGAGATCAGCTTTTATGTCAACTCAGCATAACTGACTCAGTCACTCTTCATTCAGTTCTTCACAGTTAAAGGAATACTCCAACCCAAAATGAACATTTTGTCATTAATCACTTACCCCCATGTCGTTCCAAACCCGTAAAAGCTTCGTTCGTCCTCGGAACACAATTTAAGATATTTTGGATGAAAGCCGAGAGGCTTGCGACTGTGCCATTGACCATAGACTCCAAGCACTTTTTTTAGACACACCCCAAAAATTAAATTTTCCAGCTGTTATAATATCTTAATATCTTGTAAAAAGGGGCATAATAGGTGCCCTTTAAAGAATTACACTTATTTTGATGTGTTAACTAACATACTAATGGCACTAAAGCACTTAATTTCAACTGTAGTGTTTTATTCAATATTACATTTAAAGTTAATATATTTTTCTAAATGCAACTAACTGCAACTTTATCATTGCAAATGTGCAGTGGTGGCTCGTGGGTTTTAAAATAGAGGAGGCACACTAATACCCCCTTTCCACCAGCAGGAACCAGGTGCTGGTTCAGAGCCAGTGCTATTGTTGGTTCTTAGTTGGTTCAACTGGCGAGCCCGGTTGCTTTTCTACAGGTTAGAGAGTCAATACAGAGCCAGATCTTACGTCACTGAATACGTTTCATGTTTCGGTTCACTAGCGCAGCACAACAGGCTTGTTCGAGGTGCATCATGCCACGCAGACCAATCGATCAATCGATCGCCACACAACACACTAAAGCACCGCGAGAGCGATCCAGAAGCATAAAGAGCCTTCTGCTTTTCATTCACTCCCGCAGCACCCCGATGCCTCGCACTGACCGGTCCGCGCAGCGCCGATCCATCCCGAAAAAGCCTAAACAAACTATCAACAATGGTGGATTTTGCATTGCTATTGATGTTCATGGCTTCGTGAACCTACTTCGGCATCCAAACACGGCGAATCCAATGTGTTCGTGTTTAGCTGCTATTTCAAATATGGCGGTTCAAAGTTTCTGTCGTCTTGTTGGTCACGGTAACCCCGCCCCCAGCCCCTGACGCAAGCGGTTCTTCCTTCTAGCCCAGCAATGTTTTGGTGCTACTTACAAAGCACTTTCCCTGGTTTGGAGCTGGTGCTTTGGGTGTCGTAAGACAAAGAACCGGTTTGAAACTTGGCTCTAGCTCCGAACTAGCACTGGAACTGACTTGGTGGAAAAGTCTGGAGATCCCTGCAGATTAATATTATTAACGTATTTGCTTAACCACTTTAAAATGACTTATGCTTTAAGTCAGAAAACGTAAAGAAAAGCACTCGTACAGCAAGACAATATAATTTCACTTACCTGGCCTATCACTTGAAGCAAATATCCATCCCTTCTTAAAAGTCTGTGTTAAAAGAGAGCTGACTGTTGTGCCATTTAATTAAGCCGACTGCTGCAAACAATATCCAGCTTAGGCGTGTTCTCCCTTTATTTTTAATTTGAATGACAGCTTGGTAAATATGTTGATCAAATATTCAATATCGCTATTCATCATAACTTACTTCGTACATTATCAACGTAGCGGGAGACGTTCAAACTTATATCATGTAATCTACGTGTCTGTAATGATTGGTTGATATACCTGAAAGCGCTGAAAGTGAACGCTCGATGCCGATTGGCTATTTTATTTTATTTTTTACCAACGGAGGCACGAGAGCTCAGCTCTCCCCCGGCCTCCCCCTCCCCTTCTCTATCACTTAGCGGTTGTAATTACATCAACAGATTCGACACATTCGCGTTTCACGATAGAAAAGTGGCGCTTTCCAACTTCAATAGCATGTTATATTACATCTGTGAAATTACAAACAAAAAATACACATTTTGAGACATGAACTGAAGTGAATTGTGAATAGTAGTTGTTTTTGTTGTTATTATTATTATTTTTATGAACGTGAATATTAACATTAAATCGTCCTCCTCCTTACATTTTCACCTGATAATTTTGGGGAGGCTGTGAATCCCTTGCCTCCCCCGATGAGCCGCCACTGCAAATGTGACAAAAAAATACAATTATTTACAATCATAATAATTTTTTGTTCACCATAAATGCCTGTCAGTACATTTGGCAGTACACTTTCTTTATTACATAATGTTTAAAGATGTACTTGCATCCTACTTGAATAAAAAGCACTCACTTTAGCTAATTGGATTTAATATGAATATTTTATTCTTTTATTTTCTCTACTTTTCTTTTTCTTAATATTTGTATACTTTATAATTGCACTGCCCTTGGAGCGGACCTGACCTACATTTCACTGCTGGTTATACTCTGTATAATTGTGTTTGTGACGAATAAAAATCTTGATCTTGAAACAATAATGCATATGAAATTTAAATGCAGTTAAGTGTCTGTAAACATTCAATACTATTTGCACTAAAGTGTATTATTTCCATACTAAGTACCCTTTTTAAAAATATACTAAAGAGTATGTACTTTTAACAAGATAAACTATAAAAATGTAAAGTAACCGTTCACCCAGAAGTGAAAATTCTGTCGTCATTTGCTGAAATCCATGTCGTTCCAAACCTGATTAACTTTCTTTCTTTTGTGGAAGTTTGGAAAAATAGAGGTGCTTCACAGTGATCCCATAGAAGAACCATTTTTGGTTCCACAAAGAACCATTCACTCAAAGGTTCTTTAAAGAACCATCTCTTTCTTACCTTTTTATAATCTGAAGAACCTTCTTTTGCCACAAAGAACCTTTTGTGAAACAGAAAGGTTCTTCAGATGTTAAAGGTTCTTTATGGAACCATTTAGACAAAAAGGTTCTTCTATGGCATCGTGAAGCACCTTTTAATTTTAAGAGTGTATGGTGATTAAATAAAGACAGAATTTTTATTTTTTAGTGAACTGTCCCTTAATTCCTTACAGGAAAGATTAAGCAGCTAAACCGGTGTTTAAGGATGTAGCTACATAATTGGATATAATTAAGCATGACAGACAGGCATTACAAATATTAGGTGGAAAAAGGAAATGTCGAAGTGTTTCTTGTCTATAGTGCTTTAGGAGTGGAAGCTGAAGGTGGCCCAGGCTTGGGCTCACTCCACCTGAATGTGGAACAATCAGTCCGGCTCCTTGGAGGCCACTACTTGGGGAATATGAATGGGTCCCTGGACAGTTTGTCCCATGGTTAACGTTCATGTTGACATGCAAATGAATTAGTCCTACATGAGCATACTCACAATCTGGCAGAAAGCCTAAGCAACTGTTAGAAAGTATGCAGTTTATAATGGCCAAAAACCACTTTGACAGGACGTGTTTTCTGACTGACATGTAAAATCATCAACCGAAGATTGTTTTGTGTTTGGGTTGATTTTGTGAAACTCTTTAATGCCACTAATCTGCCAATCTTCAGCCAAGCCAATGGGTTAATTCTCAACAGCATTCATTTTATCAACCAGATACTTCATAAAGATGACATTGTTTCCAGACGGACTGGTGCATTCCGTATTATGGAAGTGGATTGTCAGATTGCCATTTTTTGTGTGCACTATGCCTCCGACAGCCAGCAGACAGATTGCGGGTAATCTGTTGGTGCGGATAAGTCGGAGGATTTTGCAGGATAGGGTGCTTGTTGATCATTTTAATCTGAGTTATGTGCAGCAACAAATGCATTATACACATTAAATGTGACCTATAAAACAAGATAAAAATGTACAAGTGGAAGGTTGAGGCATAAATAGAAGAGAACTTTAGGAAACTCAAGTAGGATTGCTCATGCTGCTTAAATCAAAAGCATTCCCTCCTCATCTGCGCTGGCTCTCCTAGTGGTTTCTTTGTGAGGTGCGCCTTGTGTATACCTCATGTTTTATTCACCGCCTGAGACATGACTGGGGCTTTGAAGAGTGCTGAAACCATTCGGCACATACATCCCTACCTCCATTTGCACAACATAATGGCTGCAGGCAGAAATCGCCCCCTCAGCGTCTAGTAGCAGCCTCTGTTTCCCAAATTCTGAGTTGTATTTTATTAGTTAACCAAGGGAAATGATGAAACTGAAAGCACTTTCTAGGCCATTCCGTACAAGTTGAAAACATGCTGTGAAATGCACACCTGTGTCACAAAGCTCAAGGAAAGTTTTAATAGGCTGTATTAATAGTGTGGTATAGCAGTTATTAATCTGGAATGTGTGCTGATTGTTGTCTCAAACGTTTTCAATTTCTTGTTTATCTTGTCGTTGAACAGGCAGCAAAGATGAAGATATGGAGTGATTACTTTTGAACTCTGTACATTGACATTGCTACATTACTTTCCCTCTTCATGCATGTGGAACACTTTACCAAAATATTGTTATTTGTAAATTTTTATTGTAATTGTCTTTGTTTCGCTCTTTGGAGTTGTCATTTTATTTATATATATATATATATATATATATATATATATATATACAAAATGGAAAATACCATGTGTGACAAAGTTAGGACACCCTATGATTCAGTTGCCTGTAGATCCACTTTTAGCAGCAATAATTTGTAATCATTTTCTGTATGACTTAATCAGTCTCTCACATCATTCTGGAGGAACTGCGTCCCACTCTTCTTTACAACGTTGCTTCAGTTTATTGTGGGTATTTGTTTATGCATTGCTCTCACCACAGCATTCAGTGAGGATGAGCTCTGGACTTTGACTGGCTATTGTAATCCCTTGATTCTTTTATTTTCAGCCGTTCTGTTGTAGATTTTCTGCTTTTCTTGAGATCATTGTGCTGTTGTATCACCCAATCTTAGCCAAGCTTTAGCTGTCGAACGGATGGCCTCAAATTTGGTTCTAGAATACTTTGGAATACAGAGGAGTTCATGGTTGGTTCATTGACTGTGAGGTGCCCAGGTCCTGTGGTTACAAACCAAGCCTAAAATCATCAGCCCTCCACCAACATGTGTGACTTTTGGGATGAGGTGTTTGTGTTGATATGCTCTTTTAGGTTTTCACCAAACATGGCATTGTGCATTATAGCCAAACTTCTCTACTTTGGTCTCATCTGTTCAAAGGACATTGTTCTAGTCTTATGGTTTGTTTAGATGCAACTTTGCAAACCTAAACTGTGCTGCCATGCTTTTTTAAATAGAAGAGGCTTTTTTCTGGCAAGCCTTCCAAACATGCCATATTTGTCCCATATTTTCTAATTGTACTGTCGTGAATTCTATCATTTCACATGTTAAGTGAGGCCTGTAGAGTCTGCAGTGAAGTTCTTGGGTTGTCTGCCATTACTCTGAGTGTTACACGGTCTGATCTTGGGGTGAATTTGCTGAGACGTCCACTCCTGGCAGGATTGGTGTCTGTTTTGAACATCTTCCACTTGTGAATAATCTTCCTCATTGTAGAATGATGGACTTCAAATTGTTTGGAAATGGCCGTGTCACTCTTTGCAGATTGATGGCAGCAACAATTGCTTCCTTAAAATTATTGCTATGTCTTACCTCCTTGGCATTGTGTTAACACACATCTGACGGCTCCAGACCAGCAAACAAAACCAGATTTTTATTTAGTTTTTTTTATTTATTATGTCCTGATACAGAAAACCATGGAATTCAAGAGGGTGTCCTAACTTTTTCACATGATCTTTTTACAAAATTCTATCAATTATTATTAATAATAAAATTTATTGTAGTTGCTACATACTTGTATTCCTCCAGGAATGCAGGGTGGGGAAGAGCTGTGTTTCTTTGCACCAGCCAGTGGTTGTGAATTGTGAGACACATTCAGGCTTAGTGTGATTTTTCCCTAGCACAGAGAAAGCACACGGGGCACTCTGATGTCTGTCATGTTTTTCCTGACTAAATAGAACAGAGCAGAATAAGGAGGTGAAGCGTTAGAGGGGGTGGTTCACTATATCTTTCCACAAGTCTTGTGCTCTGTTGAACTCACCTGAAATCCAACCCTTGTGGGAAACTGCATCCTCAGGTGTGTATGCAAGGGCCCTGAGTGGATGATAAAAATCTGTGACGCTTTCCTGCAAAAACAACAATCCACAAACCCATCCCACAATATATGCCTTTGTTAATGTTCAGTTCCACACACAGTATGTGGGAGTTGCATAAATGAACGATATGACTCAAATATCCACACTCCCTTGTGTTATCAGTTAACCTTTTCACTTTCTGTTATTACACAATTTAACTGTAAACAACATTAGATTAGCCACAATATGAAGGTTTTTATCATACTCTAACCATTAGCATCTGCCTTTAATGAAACCCTCACAAACTGGTAAAAAGGCTTGTTCTCCCTGAGAGCTTTAGATAAATTTTTGCTTCACAGATATAGTTAGTGATTTTAATTGGTTTTCACACACAACCTCTGTAAAAATGACAAGGCAAATTACATTCTGTTACCTCCATCTCCAAGTTTTGAGATAAAAAGATTAATTAACATGGTGTTATCAGTGTTAAATTTATCATTAGGGATGCATTGACCAGTACCAATAAGCTGATAATTATTTTCACGTGGTAAAATGATAAATGACCAATATAAAAATTGTATGTAATTTTATCATGTCAATTTTATCAGGATTTTAGCATGGTAATGGATATGACAGTGATAATGTGTTTGGTCTTGGCAGAATGGATCTGCTATGCTGCTGCTGTTGGTTATTGCTGTAGTTGTAGATTACTACTGCTACTGCAAGGAAGTACAGGATCTTGCTACTGCCAATGCATATGGCGATACGGTGCTGTGAGTATTAAGACATACTGCTGCTGCACAAATAGCATATAAAATAACCTGTAGCAGATCTATACAGGTGGAGCTGGGGAAGGTGGAGGGATTCAGAAGAACTCTGAAAGCGCACTGCAAAATGCTCAAGTGGATGCTAACCAGCCATTTAAATGTAAAGCAGTAAGCTAATTGGCCGTGTATGCAACATGAACCAATCAGCTTGTGCCAAGTCATTTAACACTGAGCAGGTTATGTTCAGAGAATAAGTTGCTATGGCTACTTGCATAACCTGAAAGTTTATCTGCTTCCTTACCCTTAACCATACCTGGGTATGTCACATAACCTGCTTTCTGGAATACCCCCTGCTGTTCTGCATGTCCTGCAGATACCTAATAATTTCAGTCAGTTTGTGTCGCACATTTCAGTGCAAAATTGTTTTGTAAAGGTTTGGCATAGAGGCTTTTATTGAAGAATGGAGCAGTTAAAAACTACACTGGACCCTCAGTGTTATGTGTTGCTGAAGTAGGAGGCAGGAAGATGAGGAATTCAGGAAAAACAGGTTCTTTAATCGAGTAAACGTATTAACCACAAAACTGAATGCTTATAAAAGGAATGGGAACAAAGGAGTAAACTAGATAATTAACACAAGACAGGTGAATAGGATGAATCATTAATTAAACAAGGACAGGAACTACCAAATAAGGGCAAAACAGAACTGAAAGGAAACCGACACATGACAGATATCACCCCCCTCCCGGAAGATGCGTCCCACACCATAACATACAAATAGGGGCGGGCGCCCTGGAGGCTGGAGCAGAGCCAGGACAGGGAGGAGACACGGGAAGCTGGCGGATCAGAGGACTCGGGGAGCCATGGCCTTATTTTTTCGGGCGGCCAAGGCGGATCAAGGGGCTCTGTGGCCTTGGCTCTAGGCCCGGCCACACAGGCAGAGGGTATATGCCCCCCCCCCCCCCCCCCCCTCCCCCAAAACAATTTCTTGGGGAAGTTCCCTTCTGGGAACCATTGAGGAAGAGCAGGCTCTATGGGGCACTTGGGAGGAGCGGGCACTAGAGGGCGCTCTGGAAGCGCGGACTCTTGGGGGTGCTTGGGCAGCGCGGAGCTGGACAGGACCAGCGGAGATATAGGAGTGCGCTCTAGAAGCGCGGACACTTGAGGGCACTCTGGAGGTGTGGACACTTGATGGCGCTCTGGAGGCGCGAAGCTGGACGGGACCAGCGGAGACATAGGAGACGCAGGAGGGCTGGACGGGACCAGCGGGGAGACAGGAGGGCTGGACGGGACCAGCGGAGACGCAGGAGGACTGGACGGGACCAGCGGAGACGCAGGAGGACTGGACGGGACCAGCGGAGACGTAGGAGGGCTGGACGGGACCAGCGGAGACTCAGGAGAGCACTTGCGAGGAGCGGGCATTGGAGGGCACTTGCGTGGAGCAGGCACTGGAGGGCACTTGCGAGGCGCTAATTCCTGGGGCGCTCTGAATCATTAATTAAACAAGGACAGGAACTACCAAATAAGGGCAAAACAGAACTGAAAGGAAACCGACATGTGACACTCAGCTGGTGTGTGAAGAGGCATTTCTTAAAGAGCACCTATTAGGCTTTTTTTACAAGATGTAATATAAACCTCAGATATCCCCAGAATGTGCCTGTGAAGTTTCAGCTCAAAATACATTTACCATTTAGAAAATGCCCATTTTGAGTGGAAGTAAAAACATGCTGTTTTCATATATTTAAATGCAAATAAGCTGCGGCTCCCTGCCCCCTTTTCCAGAATAGGGCTGTTCCTTTACAGCTCGTTCCTCTGATGCCAAAAAACATTTGTTTGGTTTTGATTGTCATGTCTATTGTGCTTACGTGGCGTAGCAGTTGTTAATCATGAAAGCTTATTATTTTCATGCATTTTAAAGCTGTGTCAGTTTAAACTTCTGATACATGGTTTTCTGAGCACACACATCCGACACATGCGCACAGAAAGCGGCTGTCACACGGCATGTGAGTACTAAACTAAGTTTTTTCATGGCTTATTGCTCTTGAACTGTCATGCACACAAGGATACGTAAAAAAACAAAACATAAACAGTCATTTATGACTGTGAAGATAGTCAGCTGGGAAAGAAATAGCATGTTTATATTAGTAAAGTATTAGTCTATTAGTTATATCTGTGTATTAAGTGGCAGCAGCGTAATATAATATAATAAAATAAAATAAAACCAGAAAATCACTCACTGCTCTTGAATGAATAACTTCAGTAGAGGACAGCTTGCATGCCAGGATCACTTCATTGTCGATGTGTGGCCAGTGCTTGCTAAAGCTTTGCTAGCGGTGTACAAACAGGTGGGAAGGAGGCACTCTATAGACATATAAGGAGGCTCTGTATATGGCTCGGAGGTGGGCTTATTCAAATAGCTAGTTATCTATTTTGAAACCGGCTGCTAATTGAAATAGCTCACTCGATGACTCTGGCAGCCCATAACAAACTGGCTGTGTTTTCTTTTCATACCTGCCAGAAAAAAGTGAAGTTAAAAAGTGAAAAGTTAAGCCAGTTTTTTAAAAAAAAGAGGTTTTTAATTCCAAGGTCAAGGAGGACAGGACAGTCATAAATAAACTAAAATATGATTAACATTATGTTCTGGAATAAACAAATACAGTACTTACAGAGAGACAGTTTAACCAGCTCATCTGAAATTTCCCAAATTATAAGTGACAGTAGGAGTGTCTTGGGCATAGGAGCATGATTTGATTGGAAACACTTCAATCACAGCCCACTTTCCTGAGGGGTCAGCGTCCGGCCCAGGAAATGAGAAAGTGGGCTCCTGATGTCAGCGCTGAACCCCTGAGTGGGATGCCGGGTCAGATCTGGGGCTCTCCGGGTAGATCAGAGATCAGGCCTGTTTACATTTTAACTCAGGATATTTCTATCAGGCTGGCCAAACTGATCCACGTTCCCAGGCTCCTCGCTCACAGCCCTCAAAAGGAGCACAAGCCCTCTCTATGTCTCCTTTCCCTCCGTGCTCTTGTCCCTCCCTCCTGCTTCTCTCTCTCTCTCTCCCCCCTTCACTGCCTCCAGGGTCAAGTCAAAGTACAGCTTCAGCAGAGAGTGGGACGTGAAAAAAACGTATTCCTTACTTTGAGTATATTGTAGTTAACGCAGTGAGGACAAAACCAGAAGAGGAAGAATGTTGGGAGCAGTTTTTTTTTTTCACAATATTTGAGATTTTCAACAAGTAAGAGTAAAAATTATGTAAATGAATAAAAATAAATAAATAATACAATACTATTTTTTTACACACAGTTTACCCCAAAATAGTAATTTCCTCACCCTCTTGTCGTTTCAAACCTGTATGATTAGTCTAATGTTAAGCAGACATTGCAGTATTCACAATTTTGTTTCATTTTCAATTAATTGTGAATACAGTTAAACATCAAGTGGCCCTAATTAGTAGGATATGTTGAGTCACTTGTCACTATGATTGAATAGTTAGTTATTGTTAGATAACGTTTGGTATAAAACTATACACTCTGCAACCGGATTTCTGAGTTCAACTTTCATTTCTTGTAAAGTAACCCAACACCACACGCTTACACTTTAGTTGCTTCTGGTTTTTGTATGATGTTGCATCTATCATGAAACATGACCTGCCTGTCATTCACTGAACAAAATCTCTGTAGCTTCATTAACTGAATCAAACAATGTAACCTTTTGACCTCTGCTAGCTTCTGCTGTTTTTTGCTTGTAGTAAAATATCTATGGAGATGCTAATCTGTTTGTGTAAACTAAAAGCCTTCACTGGTTAAAGGTATAGTTCATCCTTTTTTATTTTTTTTATTTGCTTGCCTGTACCTGGAATGAATGTGGAACAAAAAAGATGTTTGGCAAAAAGTTTGAGCTGCTCCTTTCTGTAGAATGAAAGTGGGTGAGAGCAGGGACTGTCAAGCTCCAAAAAGCAGCACAAAGGTCATGTAATGTACAAAAATGTGCAGACCTGAGATTGTTTAGAAAGGTACATTTAAGGTCATGTTTGTTGTCTCTGAATTTTATGCACAGTGACCTTAGAATAACCTTTTGACAAAGATGCAACGTTGGTTTTGCATAAAGTTCTTATCTGTTGACTCGCTGCCAAATATATTTGGGATTTCAAAAGATTTGTTTATTTGATCTGTTGATTGCATCTAGTTAGCTTTATATATATATTGCCCTCCAAAAGTTTGGGAACACCCCTGGCAAAGTGTGGTTTTGAACGATATCAGCATAAATCCTTATCATTTTATGGTGCAAATACATTAAAGTAACTAGACATTAACATTGAAGACCAGCAATAAAACATAAGAATGGCAATATATACATGTCAAAGTCAGACATGCCCCTTTCCAGCTGAGATGCCTGGTTACTGGTTTAAACTTGGCCCAGGTTTTTCAAAGATTTTTGTATATATATATATATATATATTTATTTATTAGTGGATGATATATAAAGTGAAATAAAGCAACAAAATGAAATGTATATTTCACTTTTTTGCCCCTATCTAACTCAGGTTTTTGCTTGCCAGAAGTGTGCAGTGCAAAACATTTTTGCATCTCCACATCGTATCTCATATTCACAGAAGTCTTAAAATATGAAATGTGACACTGACAGCATTTTCTATGTCTCTTGAGAATGACATGCTGACTAAAGAATGCTCGCTGTAGCCTTTCTGACACTGCTTTGGCACTCATCTCTGCTGATACTTTGTGAGAATAAATTAGAGAATTAATTTCAGTCATTTACAAGAAAATTGTGGTCACATGGAGACAAACCATTGTGCGACTTCCCAAAATTGCCATGTTTAGAAAAATCTGCTGTGAACCATGTAACTTTCCATTTTGCAAAGTATACAGCTGAGTACGGAAGTTCTAAGCGGCCATGCATTATTATAATTTTTCTGTGTTGTTTTCTCGTGATCACGACTTAATTTTCTCGTGATCTCGACATAACGAAAGTTGTTTTGTCGTTATCACGACTTAATTTTCTCGTGATCTCGACATAACGAAAGTTGTTTTCTCGTGATCACGACTTAATTTTCTCGTGATCTCGACATAACGAAAGTTGTTTTGTCGTTATCACGACTTAATTTTCTCGTGATCTCGACATAACGAAAGTTGTTTTGTCGTTATCACGACTTAATTTTCTCGTGATCTCGACATAACGAAATTTGTTTTGTGGTTATCTGGACATAACGAAAGTTGTTGATCTCAACCTAAAAACCGTTTTCTCACGACGTAATTGTAGCTATAGTGAGAAAATCAGGGTCGCTATATTGTCTTCGACGATAAAGTTGCAGACCCGACAGCCTCCTTCTCAAGTGTCGAACACTTATGTGTAAGTCGTCAATCACTGACAGACACAGAGCTAAAATGTCCGAGTATGAATATGCATGACAAGTATTCTATCATGGATCAATGTAGTCGGTCACACACACAACACCTTCAATATTTGGGATGGTACTTATACCATATTTTTATTTTTATTATTTCAGTTTGAGTGAGTCCCTGATCAAAGTAAAAGCGAATACGATCATCCATGATGCTGCGATGATGCTGCTTCTATAGCATTTTCTCATGCCGAATACACAGAGAAAATTAAGTCGTGATAACGACAAAACAACTTTCGTTATGTCGAGATCACGAGAAAATTAAGTCGTGATCACGAGAAAACAAGACAGAAAAATTATAATAATGCATGGCCGCTTAGAACTTCCGTAGCTGAGCACTAACATGACATGTATTTCATGTTTGTGAGCTCTGTATGGTTTCGTTAGTGCTGTTTACTAAGCCAGGCATCTCTACTACTACTGCTCATGATTAGGGTTTGGGATTTAAGCAAACTACTAACCCCAAATTCATTTTCTCACTTTTTATCACCCACCCTGTCCTGTTTGGGGTACGAACATGAATGACGCCTCAAATTGTGTATCTTGTTCAGGAAATGTGTGATGTCACTTTTCTAAGAAATGCGAGCCAGAAAACCCTAGCAACTGCATAACACTGCACTTTAAATCACTCAGAACATCTATAACAGCAACACCCTGGCAAACACCCCAAACACTTTAGATTATTATTGTTATTTTTTAAAATAGACAAGCAGCACTCACATTTGATTAAATTCAAGACGTAATTGTCAAATTTTTACATGAGACATCTCATGTGTTACTGCTAAATTCAACATTTTTTTTCATATTAAAATGTGCATGATTCACTGGCCATGTATACAGTTTGATATTTGAACTTATTTCAAATAAAGATCAGATGACTAGATAATGTAAAAGTTATTGGAGTTGCACAACCTATTTCCTGTTTTTGACAGGATGTTCAAACCACATTAATTTAACCACCGCTTGCCATATTGCCAATAAGAATGTCTTCAATTTAAAATTTATATTAAATATGTGAACTCAGGCACATGGTGATGGATATCTAAGTCACATTTCACCCTATGAAATATAAAAAAAGATATGCTTTCATTTTTTTAAAATAAAATGTTGCATAAGGTTTGCATAAAGCCATTTATTTGTCATTATTTTCAGTGAATGCTCTCATTAAATTCTTATTAATTTAATACAGTATTTTTACAGTAAAATTGCTGTAGAACAATTTTTGTTTATTTAAATATAAATATATTATTTTTGAGTGTCATTAATTGGAATGAGATTTTAAAAATGTGTTTAATTCTAATAAAAATAATATCAAAATGCAAAAAAAAAAAAAAAAAAAAAAAGATAGCGAGGAAGATAAATGTGGAGTGTGTGTGTCGACTCAGGACTGGTGTTTGTGTTGAGAGGTGACAGTTTTGGCTCCTGTCAGATCTGATCCCTGGCGCCTGGTGCCCTCAGTCTCCCTCACACAGACACAGTCCACCGCTGTTTTACTGCAGGTCAGCCGAGGAAAACACCTGACTGCTGTTCCAGTGCTCTTCTCTACCTCTTCAGACCAAACTAAAATCTCTGTCTGTATGTCACAAGCTCCCGTTATTCACATCTAAGCTGTATGTTTTCTTTACAGAATAAATTATGGCAGTACTATAGTTGAGTGATAATATAAATATGAAGGGTACCAGTGTACTACTGATTATCATATATTCATATATAATGTTCCTCTTCAGGAACTCTAGCTGCGTCCAGAGACGCTTTGGAGAAGGCCTTCAGCGTAACTGGCTCTGAATACTAATGAAATCTGTCCAATGGATGGGAGGGACGTCACGGGTGACGTAATGACCAGCTGGTATAAAAGCACGTGCGGTGAAACCGGCATCAGCTTTCTGTCTTTCGGCTAGCACTCTGTGTCTCTGTCAGGCTTATTGTCTGTCTGTTACAATGTCAATGAAGAGCCAGTTTAAGGCAAAGCATGGGAGAGAAGCGCAATATAAGCTGTGTTTTCCTCCCTACAAACGTTTTTTGTGTGCGGGGGATACACACAGCTTGTGTGTGCTTTGCTTGGGAGCAGGACACGCGGAGGCGGCTCTCAAGGGGGCTGATTGGCCGCACTGCGGGGGCCTTCCTCTGCGTGTGCTTCGCTCCCGAAAGGCCCTCTTCTCCGGGGATGGCTCTTTCATTGGCGTTCCCCGCGGCACTGGCCCCGCTTCCGCTGAGGCAGCGCTCGTGGGGTTCACAACGGGATCTGATGGAGGGATCGGAGACGGGCGAGTCTCTATCTCCATCCTTACCTGTCAGATCTCATGACCACTCCCCAAGATCGGAAGCCCGCCTGGCGGATACTTCCCCTCGGGCAGCGGCCTCTGTGTTTCTCGTGTCTTCCTCCGAGGAGGTTGACATGGGAAACGTTGAGCATGTTGCACCCCCTCTGTCACCACAATACGAGGAGCTTGTGGAGGTGATCACTCGTGCTGCAGCCAAGTTGAGTCTCGACTGGCCGGCCGAGTGTCCGGTCGAACCTCAGAGAGGGATTTTGTGCGGAGGACATTTGTGAACTCCGAAAAACCGCTGATTTGTCTCTCCGCGCCACCAAGGAGATGGCAGCCCTGGTGGTGGCGCAGAGGAATCTTTGGTTGACCCTGTCGGATATTAAAGACCTCGACAGGGTCTTCCTTCTGGACGCCCCGCTGTCGCCTTCCGGCCTTTTCGGTGACGCTGTTGACTCCGTTTTCAACAGGCACCAGGAGACCGGGAGGCAGGCGGCAGCGTTCCAGCGGTTTCTCCCTCGCGCGCTCTCTAGCTCACGGGGTTGCTGGGCGAGAGCAGCCCCTGCCGCGTGCTGGCTCCTCACATAGGGAGTCGCAGAAAGAGAGCGTTGCCGCCCATGCGCTACCGCAGCGTACGGTGATCGTCGCCCCCCAGCGCCCTCAGGAGATCGATCTGCTAACTCTGCCACATATGGTGTTCCAGGGTGCAGCGGACTCCAGCGAGCACACATCTCAGTTTCTTCCGCCCGGAACGGTAGCGGAGCTGAGATACTCGCCACCCCTTCGGGGGTCTCTGGAGCAGCTATTACACCAGAGGCCAGTCTCGAGAGACTGGTTCCCTTAGTTGACTATTTTACAGCGTGGAAGCTACTGCCAAATGTGTCTCGATGGGTCCTGCGCACTGTAGAGAGAGACTACAGAATCCAGTTCGGTTCTCATCCGCCTCAATTCAACAGGGGTGAATTCCACGTTAGTGGGCCCCGAGCAGGCTCTGGTAATGGAACAAGTGGTAGATATTCTCTTAAGGAAGGAGGCCATCGAGGTGGTTCCTCCTCATGAAAGAGAGTCCGGGTTCTACAGCCGGTACTTCATAGTTCCAAAGAAGGATGGAGGGTTGCCTCCCATTTTAGATCTGCTGCAGTTGAACCGCTCAGTCAGCAGACTGAAGTTCAAGATGCTTACTCTCAAGCAGGTCGTGTTTCAAATCAGGTCTGAGGACTGGTTTGTCGCGATCAATCTAAAAGGCGCATATTTCCACGTCTCCATCCTTCCCTCTCACAGGAAGTTCCTGAGGTTTGCTTTCGGGGGCAAAGCTTACCAATATCGGGTACTTCCCTTTGGCCTAGCACTCTCACCCCGCACTTTTACGAAGTGTGTGGACGCCGCGTTAGCTCCGCTGCGGCTACAGAGCGTCCGCATACTCAATTACATCGACGATTGGTTGATTCTCGCTCAATCAGAGCGGAGGGCGACTCAACATCTAGATGTTGTTCTCGCTCACATAAAAGTGTTGGGGTTAAGACTGAACCCCAAGAAAAGTGTGCTTTCTCCATTACAGAGGACCACTTATCTGGGGGTGGTGTGGGATTCAACCACGATGCAGGCACGTATGTCTCCTGCTCGGATCGAGTCAATCCTCACGAAAGTAAAGAGGGTGAAAGAAGGCCAGTCACTCACTGTCAAGCAGTTTCAGAGCCTGCTGGGTCTGATGGCAGCTGCTCCCAACGTGATACCTATTGGCCTGCTCTACATGAGACCCCTACAGTGGTGGCTCAAGACCAAGGGGTTCTCCCCGATATATAGATATATGTGATATATAGTTTGTAAAGATTAACTTTGTCCCGTTTCATTTATTTGATTAGAAAACAATGACACTTGCAAACAAAGAGCGTTCAGTGCACCGTCGCTCTGGCAAAGGTTAACAGGTTAACCCACTCCACCTTGAAGGTTTATGTGGCGCCGATTTCGGCCTACCACACCTCTCTTGGTGGACAGTCAGTGGGCAGCCATCCCCTAGTTACGCATTTCCTCCATGGTGCACTGAGGCTAAGGCCTCCACTATGGTCCCGTGTCCCCCCTTGGGACTTGGCTGTGGTGTTGAATGCTCTCTGTAGGCCTCCATTTGAGCCTATTGAGGAGATCTCAGATCGCCACCTTACCCTGAAGACCGTGTTTCTTCTGGCGATCTCATCTCTGAAGAGAGTTGGGGATCTGCAGGCCCTGTCAGTGGCCCCTACCCACTTTGCGCCTGGTATGGCCAAACCCTTTTTATACCCTCGTGTAGGGTATGTCCCCAAAGTTCCTTCGGTTACGCCACAGCCTGTCGTACTGCAGGCCTTTAGTCCTCCTCCCTTTCGGGAGCCTGACCAGCAAAAACTTAACCGTATGTGTCCAGTGCGAGTCACTCCAGGCCCTCCGTTCTCTCGCCCTAGTTGTGCTCCGTACGGATACATACAGGGCAGGGATTGGGAAGTATGGTGCCGTGGCTATCTCGCTCCCCAAAGCGTCTCTGGACGCAGCTCGAGTTCCTGAAGAGGAACGTCTTAGGTTACGTATGTAACCCCAGTTCCTCGAAGGAACGAGACGCTGCGTCGCGAGGCCACACTTCAGGCATCCCTGCCAGCGCTTGCTTCATTTTAGAAGCTGACGCCGGTTTCACTGCATGTGATTTTATATCAGCTGGTCATTACGTCACCTCGCCCGTGACGTCCCTCACATCCATTGGACAGATTTCATTAGTATTCAGAGCCGGTCATGCTGAAGGCATTCCCCAAAGCGTCTCTGGACGCAGCGTCTCATTCCTTCGAGGAACTGGGGCTACATACGTAACCGAAGACATTTTTAAATGTCAGTAGGATCTTCAATGAATACTATGCTATTACCCCTGAAAGTACTACGATGGTACCATGGTACAGCAGTGGTAGCACATGGTAAAACTGTGATACTTTGAGAAAAGCCATGTTACTAAAATTAATTTGCCATTTTATTAACATGATACCATGTCCAAAACATAAAATAAAAAACGACTTCTTTGTGTCTAAAATACCATGAAATTGCACAATTTTTAAAACCATAGAATTGTAAGGGGATGTATGAGTATTTTTTAAAACGCAAACAAAAAAGTACCATGGTCTAATGATGCTAAAAATTCATCTTTGCATCGGAGGATTAAATGGCATTTTACAATATATTCATATAGAAAACGCTCATTTGAAATATTTCACAATATTAATGTTTTTACTATATTTTTAATCAAATAAATGCCGCCTTGGTGAGCATGAAAGGCTCATTTTTGAACGATAATGTATGTTTAAAAATACCATTGCACTTTTTATATATACTTTGTTACGGTTTAATTATGATAATTATGATCTAATGCATTTCAGTCTCCAAAAACTATGAAATACTATGAGATACAAAACTATGTTTCTTCCCATGGAAAATATTTTCATAATAATACAACAGTTCATTTTTTGTGTGCGTATGTACTTGCTCACAAAAAGTAGCATGGTCTTACCATAATATATTTTGAGATATAGCACTGCTTATACCAATAAGGTACTACTACAAGGTATTAAATAGTACCAGCAGTAACAATATCCCATGGTATATTATTTGGTATGAACCTATTTTATATAAAAGCTGAAAACTACCATGGTAATACCATAGTGTTTGGATAAGATGATAATTCTTTGAGGAACCTTGGTAAATACCTTGGTATTGGCATGTGATATCACTTACCACAGTACCACCAGTTTAAAGCATTGTAAGGGTGTAGTCTTGCTCCACACTTTCCCATCCAGCACTAATGACTCCGTATTTATAACCTGTCCAGGTACATTGTGTTTGAGTCTGTATTGGTGCTGTTCTGAGATCAGCAGCAGAAGTGTGTATACACTGTGATAAACGAGTGTGTTCTGCCCTGGGCTTCTTCGGCTGGAGCGCCGTGTCAGTTTGACTTGTTGACTCATCAAAAAGAAGAACTTGTTCTATCTAGTATCTGTCAGGCCTCTTAAATGTCTGAGGAGGAGGCTGTGCGAAGAGTCTGTCTGTGAGGCTCAGCCATGGCTAAATTAATCATAAAGCTTGTTAAAGTTTCCAACTCCTGTATCCGCTGCTCGTACGGTAAATAACTGCAATGCTACATTCCACTCATAGTGATTGTACAGACTCGTGTGTGTGTGTGTGTGTGTGAGAGAGAGAGAGAGAGAGAATGTAGTGAAAAGGGAACATTCCTCTCTCACTCCCACTCTCTCTCTCTCGTCCTCCCCCGCTGCCACTCCACCCCCTTCTTCCTTCCTGTTCTTATTTTAGCATCTATTGGATGTTTTTCCCACATCCGGCAACAAAGAGAAGCTTGTGCCATATACCAACAGCATGTTCACACATGGCAAGCATTCAAGTGCACAAACAAATATTTTCATAAAATTGCTGAAGGTTTCTTTAGTCTGTCTGTAGGTCTCTCTCTCTCTCTCTCTCTCTCTCTCTCTCTCTCTCGCTCTCTGCATGTGATTGGATTTCTGCTTACAGAAGCTAGGAAGGGAAAATGATTTTCCTATAAAATAATAATTTTATAGTAATATCTTTTTGACTAATTTAACATCTTAAATTCAGTGACTAGTGAACTGAATTATTCTCTCTTCTCATGCTCCCTCACCTAAATACATAACGTTAGCTACGCCTGTCTGTAGTTGGTGATACCGCTGAATAGATTTGATTAGACAACAGTACCTTAGCTACAAGTTTCTATAGTCTTTGGTTAGCTAGCTGTTGTGTGTGTGTGTGTGTGTGTGTGTGTGTATAGAGAGAATAATTCAGTTCACTAGTCACTGAATTTAAGATGTTACATTAGTTAATTTACCCAGTAACGGAGCGGTTGTTGGCCATTGCTGCTAGAAGCGCGCTCTTCTGTCAGACTGGCGTCCGTGGCGGGAAAGCGTAGTGGGCGTGGTCAACCTGTCACTTCAATCGAGAGTGGCCAATAGAAAAGGGCCTTTCATCCTGGTGCGTAGAGACCGCCCACTGACACACAGCTTCACTCGCAAGCAAAAGTTTTAGACCCGCAAAAAAAGAAGTCAGGAAAGAGAGCAACATTTGTGGATTATTGATGAAAAGTTTTTGAAGTGCACAAAGAAAAATATATATTTTTTAAAGATTTACACGCACTGCAAATTATTTTGTTTTCAATTACTTTCATTTTGAACCTTAAAAATAATTTTTTGCTAACTTTTTTTATTTTTTAATTACAAAATAGTTTTGCTCTCAAATACAGAATTTTTGTTTGAATAACAAAGACACAAATAATTACATATATTTCATAGCCCTGGTGAATAGGGGTGTAAGAAAATATCGAGCAATATTTTGTTTGGCGATACTGTATCAATTCTCTAAAACGGAATATCGATATTTAAAAAAAAAAAAACATACAAGATTCATGGCAGTTGTTTCGTTTTGAGTTCATATCCCGACCGCTAGTCTTCATCTCTGAACCTAAACAGTGACAGGAAATACTAGCATCAGGGCACTCCACTAATGTTAGCGTTAATATAGTTCGCTGCCAGTAATGGAGGATGAAAGAATTGTTCCAGTTCTCGTTTCGATGTACAAAGTTGAAGTGTGGTGCCATTTGGGTTTTTGTGGTAATGTCCGCTCCGGGTCATTCCACGGCGCGAGCGCAACCTCAGTTCTGCCGTCCCGTGTTGAAGAGCCTTTGCGCGGGCCGCGGCGGGCGGTAGAGTCGCCGTGCAGCTGCAGCTTTTGATATTAAGCAGATGTCATTTTTTGTTCAGCTCAATTATGATATTGCATGTCACAAGTGTAAACTTAAACTGTGAAACTTAGTCTATAAATATATATTTTTATATTTTTATAAAATACATTTTATACATACATTTAACTAAATAATCATGCAAGCACTTGAATATTTCCCCCTTTACTCGTCCTGCACAAAAAGTGGTTCAATAATGTTGAATGTTATAGGGACTGATTATTGCAAATGCAGATCCCAGTGTGTTCTGGTTAAACTATTTTTATTTATTTATTTATTGCTAAGGTTTGCATATGGTGGGGTGTTCTTAATGACAGCTTTCCTAAAAAATATATATCCTATTCCTAAAATAAGAAATATATCGCCTTGCTTACTGTATCGCAATATATTGTATCGCAACCCCTGTATCGTGATGCGTATCGTATCACCAGATTCTTGCCAATACACAGCCCTATTGGTGAACAGAGGAAACTTCAGTCAAAACCATTGTTTTCTAAATATAATTTTTTTTTTTTTTTTTTTTTTACATACGCATTTATGTCCAACTTTAGAGATATTATAAAGGTTTTTGAATCTTTGTAAATTCAAGGGTTGGTTTGATTATTTTTTTAATAAATACGATTACTTGAATGTTTAACACCAGCATATTTATATGACTCAGTTAGCAAATTTATTTTGGTTTCCATGGTGTTTCACTTATATTTCCTGCTTCTATTTCATGCTGATTAAGTTCAGCCATACAGAGAGTGCAAATGACTTTATTTTTATTAGTCCCATGTGGATTTCATTTCTAAATACATTTGTTTTTTCTTATGAAAAAGTGGTTCTTGGACAAAGTGTCCATTTATTGATAAATGAGAGTCTCGCTGTGGGTTTGCGTGTGAAACTCGGTCACCTCCGTTGGTGCTTTAGTTCCAAATCCAGTTCTGTCTTCAGAGGATTCACAAACAAACAAACGCACAAAATATATGTGCATACTGTGTGCATATATATCTATATTTGTATGCAAATACAAATGAGATCAGCCTGGTAAAGAAGATTAGCAAAGGAAACTGTGTTCTCAAATAACAGATTGCCAGTAAATGTGGAGGATCATTACCAGGTTTCCATGATTTCAGAGCATTTAAGTGTTCACAACTAATAACAACACTAAGGTTAGGCAAAAGTCATTTAGACTTTATCAATATTTAATTTTCTGCTATTGAAGTGGAATTTTTCAGCAGAATTTGTAAATATTTAATGTTCCAGTTGCAATTACTGTATGATGTTGATTATAAATCCCTGTCTTTTTACTCATTGTAACTGTTGCCTTCAGAATTAGATTCTTGTTTACATAAAAACAAACAACACAACTGCTCCGATATTCATTTTAAGAATATTCAATGATTTTAATAATAATAAGACAGCTTTATATGTTTAAAAAAGGAACATTTTGTATTCTGCAATTATTCCACATCATATCCAGTGTGCTGAAACAGAGAGAAACTACAGATAGGAGATCTAGGTAATAGTGGAACTACTAGTTACTTACTACTTAGAACAAAATACTAAAATGAGTTGATGGCATATAGTTCTTTAAATGTCTGCAATTCTGCATTACATGACTTTATAAATAATAAATTCAACAATCTGAATATGAATCATCCATAAAACTTAATGCTTTAGAGGATCCGAAGTTGAATGGCTGCTACAAGTTTGTTGTATGATGTGCTACATAACTGATACAAATAACTGAATCTAATTATCTTGAATGTTACTTATTAACACAACTAAATTGTAAAAAATTTAAATGTATTGCAAAGAAATGACTGATTTTAGGATCACCAGTCATTTTTACCCCGGGCTCCATAATAGCTATAAGGAAGCCATCCTGACACACTGCTAATAGACTGTTCGTGACAATTCCCTGCGCTTCTGTCAAGGTTGTGGCCTTGTGGGATATATTCTAACCAGTGTGATTAAATAGGAAGTACCTTAAGTGGTTGGGTCTTTGCTGCAAAACACATGCATACTTCCCTCAGGCCTCTAATCCAGAGATGAATGTGTCATACTGTATGAGCGCTCGCTTCTGAATGTGCATGCTTACATTAACGTGCTTGTCATGAAGTTTACACGATTATGTCTCAAAAAGTCCAAGGCCTTATTTTAATCACATTCAAGCTGGTCCACGCTGATTATAGTGTGCATGTTCAGGTTTCAGAAGAAAAAATCCTGTGCATTTTCTCCAATGATCAAACCTCTGGCTGATATGTTCATGCCTTTGAGCTTTTTTAATGTATTAATGGCTATATGGACAAAATGAAGGGAAAAGCTGCTTTACAAAATGGGCAGTGACTGTTACAGTGGAGATTGATTTCAGCAGGATCACATGACTTCTTCCCCACTCCCTGTCTCGCTTGCCTTGCTTTCTCTCTCTCTCTCTCTGCCTTTCTTTCAGCTGTACAGTGTAAAGCCACTTTGGAAAGCTGCTTCACACACAGCTCACACGCAACCAGCCTCGCATGTACAAACATGCGCTGATATGGAGACTTGCTGCAACCTTGAACTCTCCGTGCAGCTATCAGTAAAGAGACAGCAGCTGTGCAGCGATTAAACTTCAGTACGCATGCTAACAGCGCTGGAGAAGTTACTTGGAAACTTAAGCTGTGAAATGAAGTGAACTGAATGTGCACTCATAGAGTATTTCAAATCTGAAATGCATATTTAAAAAAAAAAAATAAAAAAAAGTGTACTTGCAGATAATATTACATTATGTTAATATAGATGTATATCTTATTAATATAGATAATATAACATTTCCGTTTTAGTCTTTTATGCTTTAAAGAAGTAACGTTATTTTGATGTGTTCACTAACATACTAAAGCACATACAAAGTACTTGATTATAATTTTGACTGTAGCATATTATTTTCATATTATTCTTAGTAAATGTATAGAATTACATGTACTGCACTGCAGCTTCAATATTACAAAATGTGTAATTACAAATGTTTAAATGCATCTCAAAAAATCGAATATTGTAACAAAGTTCATTTTTTATGTAACATTTCAAAAAGTGAAACTGTCATATATTCTAGTAAAGTAAAACATTTCAAAACTTTTTTTTGTTTTAATTTTGATGATTAGAGCTCGCAGCTCATGAAAGTCAAAAGTCCAGTATCTCAAAATATGCTTAATTTCAAGGGGTGTCGCAGAAATGGAAGTAAAGCACCCATTGCTGTGATTGGCTAACTTGGCACAATCATATCAATGGCCTCCTTTACATCTTTAGCAGGACTACACAAAGTTTTTGAAGGTGTGGTATCCTTAGATCCACTGAGTTTGACAGATTTATTGACATCTTTATGCAACAGCAATATTGTTCTTGTGTTTGATGACAGAAATGAGTCGTCATATTTAATTTAATTTGACGATAAGGCATGTTAAGGGCATCAAGGTCGAGGTCTTCACGGGTCCAAAAATTCATAACCAAACCCCAAGAGACCCGTAAATCTGCTGCACGGAACTTACCCGGACCCGTATTTTATTTGAAAGTGGGACTCGAACCCGTGCAGACCCGAGAAATGCTTTTAATGTACTACCCGGACCCGACGCGGACCTGACCATTACTCGAAAGTCTACTTGCTGTCACGGTCGGTGACTGATGACTAATGCAACTTCGCATTTTTTTTTTTTTTTCTCGAGTCAACTTCGACTGTTGCGTTTAACCTACATAACTTTTTGTTGGTTGTAGAATCGGAGCAATTATTTTTTTGCACAAAAAAACCCGCACAGAACAAGAAGTGCTTTACACTACTGCGTGCGGTTTCGATAACATCTTCAGTTTTGTTTCAGCTTTTTTTTTTCTCACATCACTCATGAAGGAATCTATGATCGCTGTCCGCTTGCAGTACTACATTAACTCTGCCCGCGCTCTGCTTCTGGCGGCTGAGGTAACACGTGTTTTTTTTTTTTTTTCCTTTTCACCTTATTTCCCGCTCACATTTTTCTCATCCTAATTTTACAAACTTTAAGTTACGCATGCTGACTGACCCTGATCACTGGCGGGTGCGGTATTCTCCGATCGACTCGGGTATTACATACAATGTTAAACAGACCCAGGACCCGAAGTAATAGATTGGGACCCGACCCGGACCCGGCTGACCATTTAAAATAGACACGAACCCTTACGGGTCTCGGGTCCTCCATGAAGACCTCTAAAAGTACCTGTTTTGAAAACAACTGAAATACTTTAATGCTACTGAAAACGTACTGAAGTTATTCCTCAGCCGCATGCTATTTCCACTGATTTAGTCTCCCTGATTTGTGTGAACATTTGCCAATGTGTTGCACTTTTGCACAAGCTTCAATGGTAAACACATGGAGTTTAGGACTCATAAATCCCTATATTTTCTGGTGTCATCCAATCCGTCCTCTGCTAAATTCTCACACTTGCTGTCAAAAAAGAGAGGTTTTGGCTGCGTGACAGCACCAGAAACCCAACAATTTGCTAGCCACAACAATGGCGGGTCACAACCACTGAATCACTCCAAACACACTATCACTCCGAGCGCAGCGCAGTAAATGGCCGCTTGTTGATAGATGGTGAGGTTAGAAATTGTTTTGTATGCGTGCCTATATTTTCCCATGTTCTTGGCTGTGGGACCTCAGCCTGGATTTGTGCATGCCGTTGCCAATATTGGTCTACAGGCCTTAGTCGGAATGTCAGAAGTGTGTGGGAGTTGAGTAGAGTTCAGTTTCTACTGCATTCCCTCTCTCTCGCATTGTGAAATCATCTCATAATGTGCTCCTTTGTTGGGGTTCTTAGCCCATATGTGGTGCATAGAAGGAATTGTTGTGCGGTCCTAAAGTCAGTCACCTGCTTGAATGTTGTTTAAAATGGTTGGGAGTGAAGCCACACCATACGGTGAGCTGAGTCCACTGTAAGCTTCAGCAACAGTGGACTTTTGTGTTTCATGACAGTAAGCATTTTTAGTTGCGAAGGCAAGAAAAGCACAGGAGAGGATTTTACGGCTGAGATCCGCACTGAGGTGACTCAGGAGAGGAGTGTATTCCAAAAATAGCTTGCACAGTGTTTCTCAATTTTCAGGCTTTTTGCATTGAGCGCACAAACTTGTCTATCGTTCTCCTGTTGGATATGAAAAGATGTTTTGTTGAACAAGCGATCTTGTTCGATTTAGAGAAATAAACAATAGTGTCTGAGCCCAGAATTAACCCCTGCGTCCCATGTTCCCACGGGAGATTAACTGCATACTGATTTGAATGAAGCGTTCAGGGATGCATTTCAGGCACTTTGAGCAGAATCATAATAAACATTGATTACAAGCTTTTGGAACTATTTGAAATTGGAACTATTAGGATTTTTTAAGTGATTGCCTAATAAATGTATATATATTGATATATTTTTTTTTTCAATGTATATTATGCATATTTAAAAATCAGGTTTGCTTAATGAGATTTAGTTAAGTGCATCTCTTTATACTGCACTTTGTACAGCTTTTTGTGGCTCGTTTGAGATCAGCAATGCAGCGTTTTTTCTTTTTTTTCTTGTTTCTGACTGCATTCACATGGGGGAAGCTGGTCCTGGATCAGCACAACAGGACAAAAAAAAAAAACCTCAATCAGGATTTTCCCCACACAATCCTGCTGGGCCAAGCTATATGCCTGAAATCATTTAGTGGTCAATAGCATGGCTTATCTGAGCCATATGAGGCAGCTGTACTGTTGAGGGAGAGCCAGATGTTGAGAGAGAGAGAGATAGAGAGAGAGAGCAGGAAACAGCTCTGCATGCCACAGGAGTCGTCTTTGAAAACAGGAAGGCAACTTGTTCCCTGCTTATGGGCTGTTTCCTGTGGCAAGGGACTGGGGTGGGGGGGACTGTGGGCTTTGACATTTTACTGAGAAGGTGCATAACTGGAAATGACCATTTATGGATAGAGGAAGGTGGACTGGCCACTTGGCCACTGACGTTTTGGGAAAGTCGATACAAAATAGTTTCTGCACCATTTTTTTGTTTTGTTTGTTTTTAATCATTAATTGACAGTGACATGGCTCCTTTATAGTATGTTAATGCTTATGTCACCCTTGAAATGCCATTGCACTTGATAGAAAAATACCACATCAAGCATTTAAAAAGATGCATGAGCACACTTTTTAACAAAACATTAAGATGCAAAATATAATAAAGGGGTGGAAGAATTCAGCAACAACAGAAATAGTGTTTAGAATGAAGACAAACACAAAAAATACATCACTTTTTTTAGTTGATGTTCTTGCATCATTTGTTTGCAGATGCCATTTAATTTGATATTGTGTTAGTTTAGTAGTATTGTGTTAAAGTTTCCACTTTTTAAGACCACTGTGTTTCAGGGCAAGAGATCTGGGATGAATAACAGCACCTCTATTGTGCTTGTAATTTACAGTTCTGTGGTGCAATTTAGAGCCTGGTCAGCAGTAGATTTGGTTTATCGTCAAGTTCTCACTATTGAAAGACTGAACACAGCTGTTCCTGCAGCTTAACAGACTGACCTCTGCTGGCATGGCATGAGCCGTCGGTTGGAGCTTTAGTAGAGTAATCTGTTATACTTCCTATCAGGGTGCAGCTTAAAATATGATTTTCATTTCCCCTCCTACACGCTCAGACTGTCTCATCTAGCAGATTCTTTCTCCTCCTGTCTCCCATCTCTACTCTTCTGTACACGACTCAGTTACCAGAAGACTTCCCTAAGCCTAGCATCACCACTAATATCGCTCATATTTAGGGTTGGGGATTCAGGCAGACACTTCACTCTGAGAAAAAAGGGACAAAATCAGTCACTGAGATTGTGCCCTTTCAAAAGGTACACCTTTGTACCTTATTTACCACTAAAGGGTGCATTTTAATATATTAAATGTATATATTTGAACCTAAAGTGTATCATCCCTGTTTTTGATAGTGTTAATATTAGTCATTGTGCTCCTGACATGATTGATACCTTCAATCAACAGCTTAAGTGTGGTATTATTAGATTTTTGTATATTGGATGATAAAGCAGGTAAAGAAATCCTATGAACATACATTAAATATTTAGGGTCCATAAAAATGATGGACCAATTTATCCTTTATACTGTACAGTTAATCATCTGATATTTGGCCACTCTGAAATTGTCAGCATAAACCAATGCTTATATTTTATGTTTTCAGAATTTTTTAGAAAACAAGTATTAAATTCAGCAGATTTCTGTGTTGCTCATTTATTGTTATTAAATGCGATAATAATGCTAATTATATTATACATTGCATTGATATAACTCCCTTTACACGCATAATGCAGCTCAAATTGATAATATTGTTATTTTTTTATTATTATTAGGTAGGACATAATAACAATTAGTAATTCAATAGAATAACTAAAGAAATGTAAAATATATGACTCAAAATATGTGACTTTAAGCATAAGTAGCTCAAGCTGGGTTGCGTTTCCCAAAAGCATCATTAGCTTAAGTACATCGTAGACCCATTGAAACCAATGGAGCTACAATCAATCGTATAGGCTTCTCTCAAAATTTGATGATTTGATGATAAATTAGTATATGATAGATTGCTCTGAACTCTGTCTATATTAGAGGTTAAACGGAGCACAGTTGATCTGTGATTCGTACAGACCAGACCCCACTGTTCGGCACGCATGTTATTTCGAGATTAATTTGCCAATTTACACTATCAAGCAATTTTAAAGCACAAGACACGAAAGAGAACTCAATTCGTTAACCATGCACTGTTCTCACACACAGCCAAAGCGCGCACAAGTATAGAGACGTGTTTCAGACAGCGTGGAAATACTGAGGTGATTCCTCTTTCCCGTTTCCAGCATTTAAGATACATAGGCTACACATTAAATTGTCAAAAACCCTTCACGGTTCTTTAAAAAAAAAAAGAAATCTTGTTTCTTGCCCCCCCCCTGCAAGAATATTTCCAAAACATAACTGGTCCATGGTGTAAAAAAGGTTGAAGACCCCTGGGTTAAGTCATTCAGACCTTCAAAAACTAAAATAAATCTTAATATATTGTACTTATTGGACAACCAATGCAAATTAGTTAAGACGGATGTAATGTGGTGTATAATAAACAGAATGTAATCTGCATTGATCTCTAGATGCGTGTCGGCATGAGTCATTGAACAACTCATAGGGTATTGTTTGACTAACCATAGACTTACAATAGGACTCTTTTGACTTGTGCCAGTAAATAACCACCTAGCAACCACCCAGAACACCTTAGCAACTTATTATCAATATCCTAGTGACCTTAGTATAATTTCAGGAACTTTTGAAATGGGCAAATCGTGACTAAACGCACACAGCAGTACTGTATCTGCACTTCCTAGTAGGTAGGCCCACGTTTGATGTGGTTTTCACACATTTGTCAGAACCATCTCTGCGCTGGATAATGAGAGCGAAACAAGACTGCAGACGAGATTAAACTCTGTTCTCAAGCCTGCTGAGGTGCATTCAGGCAAATGAGCGTCAGTGTCGGATCTGCCACTAAATTAAACCTTTTCAGCCCGAGTGGAAGGATCCCGTGCTTGCCTGACAGATCACTGCAAGAGCATCAGTCGAGAAGAGCTCTGAGAGCTAGTGGGAGGTCTTTCTCTCGACCGCTCCTTCCTAATCTGGTTCGCAAAGCGAGCGAGAAAGAAGATGGTGGCTGTTGTGTGTTATAGAAACAATGAAATTAAACACCCAACTAGCACTCAAGGGCAGGAAATGCCCACTGAACCTGGAGAACAGAGGTCTTTTGTAGCAGCCATTGTGAAGGAGATACCATAGGGTTTTTGTTCAGCACAGCTCAGTCAAGCAGCCTGTACCACCCCCACCTCCCCAGCAGCATTTTCCAGCCAGTGGAGCAGCACATCGCCTATATTTCACATCAGTGCATCTCTTTTACCAAAGATACAAATCCATCATTAGGAGATTCAAGCGTTTATTGCTTTTGCACTTGCTTGATTTGGGTTACCTAGCTGAAATAATAATGATACTCAATTTCAAAGCTGTAGTAGTTATTGTATTCCAGCATTTTTATATATTCCCAAATCTCTCTGTCTTAATGCTTAAAGGTTCATAATGAAGAAAAAAACTAAATTCTTGAAAAAAAAACAAATCACTATGAAAAATATCACTATGATAAATATGATCAAAGAAGGCTCGGAAAATAAGCCTGCATTATTAATCCTTTTAATCTTTTATTTTAAAAAAATCACAAAAATCTAACCTTTCATTGAACTAAAACAATGGAAAATGAGGGAAAATCTCATTATGAAATAAATGTTTTTCTCAAATACAGATTGGACACAATTATTGGTACCCCTAGAAATTCTTATGAGTAAAATATCTCTGAAGTATATTCCCATTCATATTCACAACTTTGAGCACTCCAGGGTGATTATGAACATGAAATATACCAACCATAGCTTCCTGTTTCACAGAAATATAAATAGGAGGGACAACAAAGCCCAAGTTCCCTTAATCATCCATCACAATGTGAAAATACAAAGAATATATTACAAATGTGCAGCAAAAGATAATTGAGCTTCACAAACTAGTGAAGTGGCTTTAAGAAAAGAGCTAGAGCATTTCCACCATCAGGACAATAATTAAGAATTTCCAATCAACATAAAATGTTATGAAACTGCCTACAGACGTCTGTCTATATCGTCCTAATGCACGGTGAGGAGGAGAGTTTGAGTGGCTGGAGACCACAGCTGGAGAATTGCAGAAAATAGTTGAGTCTCGGGGTCAGAAAACCTTAAAAAAATTTTGTCAAACAGCCCCTACATCACCACATGTTGTTTGGGAGGGTTTCAAGAAAAATTATCTCCAAAAACAAATTCCAGCATATTCAGTTATCAGACATGACTGGAACTTCAAATGGGACTGGCTTCTATGCTCAGATGAAACTAAAAAATGAGCTTTTTAGCAGCAAACACTCAAGATGGGTTTGGTGCACACTGGGATAAAAAGTACCCCATGTGTACAATGAAATATACTGCTGTATTTGTGATGTTGTGGGCCTATATTTTCTGCTGGAGGTCCTGGACATCTTGTTTAGACACATGGCATCATGGATTCTATCAAATACCAACAGATAAAAAATCAATAAGTGACTGACTCTGTTAGAAATCTTATAATGGACCATGTTTGGATCTTCCAACCAGACAATAATCCAAACAAAAATCTTAAAAAAAATAAAATAAAAATGGGTCACTGAGCACAAAACCAAGCTTCTGCTGGCCATTCCAGTCCTCTGACCTGAACCCTGTAGAAAATGAGTGAGGTGAACTGAAGAGAAGAAGCACCGTCATGGAGCTGTGAATCTGGAGTGATTCTGGATGAAGGAATGGTCTCTGATCTCTTGTCAGGTGTTCTCTAACCTCATCAGGCATTATAGGAGAAAATTTAGAGCTGTTAAACTGGCAAATGGAGGTTTCAAAAGGAATTGAATAAAAGGGTGCCGTTAATTGTGGCCAGTGTTTATTAGAGAAAAACATTTATTTCATGATATTTTCCCCCATTGTAAATTCTTATTATCCAATGAAAGGTTAGATTTTTGTGGGGTTATTTTTAAAAAAATAAATGATCAAAAGGATTAACAATGCAGATTAATTTTCACAGCCTTCTTTTCAGAGCCTTCATATTTACCAAGGGTGCCAATAATTTTGGTCATGACTGTAGTTGTTTATATCTAGTTCAAATTCTATTCAGTAACTATATTCAGCAACTGCCCACTAAATTAAAGGCATGTGGTATGAAGAACAAAGTCAAGTGATGCAGTTAAAAAAAAGCCTTAACAGGAAGTGATATCATAAAGGACCTCTGCACACCCTCATGACTGTGTATCAAGGTCAACAAGTCTTTTAAAATATCAAGTCTTTTTATGACAATGAAAGGTTAGCGCAATATGTATATATGTACTGTATATACACTGAACAAAATTATAAACTCAACAATTTTGTTTTTGCCCCCATTTTTCATGAGCTGAACTCAAAGATCTAAGACTTTTTATATGTACACAAAAGGCCTATTTCTCTCAAATATTGTTAACAAATCTGTCTAAATCTGTGTTAGTGAGCACTTCTCCTTTGACGAGATAATCCATCCACCTCACAGGTGTGGCATATCGAGATGCTGATTAGACAGCATGATTATTGCACAGGTGTGCCTTAGGCTGGCCACAATAAAACGTCACTCTAAAATGTGCAATTTTATCACACAGCACAATGTCACAGATGTCGCAAGTTTTGAGGGAGCGTGCAATTGGCATGCTGACTGCAGGAATGTCCACCAGAGCTGTTGCCCGTGAATTGAATGTTCATTTCTCTACCATAAGCCGAGATCTCATCACATCCCTGTTACACACGCCCTAAAATGAACACTCGCCAAGCGCCAAATGCGAGTAAAAATCGGCGTTGGCGAGTAGATGTTACAGTGACAGTCGCCATTTGGCGGGTAAAACTTTTACGAAATATAACAATGCAATGTAGTGAGAACAACAGCCAGTTTTTAAAGAGATTCGCTGTTTCTGACACAAGCGAATAAAATAATATTTTCTGAAGACAAGATCGTCGTGATAATAGCTGTTCATAAGCGACAAGAGCGAATCAAATAAGATACAAACGGACTGATAAGGTCAGCGCAGTGTGATGGCCCGCTTGTCGGTTTTAATAACTTTTTCCTGAGAAGATATTACTGCTTCATTTCGGAAGATTACCTTTTTTCTTCTTTATTCTTCATAACCCGAGAATATGGCGACACATACCAAGTAGGCTATATTTTGAAAGGTTGCTTGCCTCATTTGGCTGTACACAGACGCAGCCGCTTTAGCGCACCAACAGACGAAAAGGAACACACAATTGCCAAAATACGCGGTTTTGGCAAGTTACCTCGTAAACGTAGTCTTTAATGACCGAAAAGAGTTTGGAAAAAATAGGATACGTGTCAGATCCGCGTCATGCGCATCAGGTTTAAAAGAGACAGTGCTGATTTTAAAGTAAAACCTGCTGAAGTCTGTCATTGATGTAAATCGATCAAAGAACAAAAGAAGTATAGAAATCACTAGACTGCTCTAGTCGCTGATTAACTTTTGTAGCTTAAATCTTTTTTTTTTTTTATAAAGATTAATCTGTATAGTTTATGCATATACAAATTATAGTTTATGTGAAGATTGTTTTAAAATCACGTCATATTTCAGAGCCTATTAAATGTTAAAAATAATGGCTTTCAGTTATATTGTAATGTTGAATGGCTATAATTAATAGGTAAAATTGATGGAAAATGCATTTAATAGAGACACCAGTAGCAGTATTTGTATTAATGCTTCATTAATAATAGGCTACTTTGTAAAAAAAAAGATGCCATTAAAAACCTATTTAAAGTATACTATCTTTGTTGTTTCTCCATTAATTTGGAGGTTCAATGTGAAATTACGACAATATAAATATGCGATTAATCATGATTAATTACAGAGAAAAATGTGATAATTTTTTTTTTAATTGATTGACAGACAGCACTGTTAACCTTTTTATAGATTTTAAATTTAATTTCTAATTTTATAGGTCCCCCAGAAAGAGATCAGGACGGCCCCGACCCCCTTCAAATTTTCAATTCGATAATCCTGCCCTCAAATGAAGCTAATTGAATTGCCCTGCTCTTCATTTGTTAACATGGGTGTGGAAAAAAAATATGCACCACATACACACTGCAAACGGAGTATGTGTGAAACAGGTGTAACACGATGGACTGCTCCGTTTGCTGAAAACATACAAAGGACAAGAATCTCAACGTTTTTAGTACAAAAAAAGATCAATCAATAAATATGTTTGTTGTTTTTTCTTGTATGTGTACATATATATATGTATATGTATATATGTTTGGTTCAATATGACACAGTGGAGTCACAGTTCGGTACGTTTTCGATATGGGGGCGGGGTAATTACGTCACAATCTTGGAAATATTTCAGTTTTAAACCATGAACGTGCAAAAGTTGTGCAAGATTTATGCCAGTGAATGTCTTAATCTCAGTCAATTCACTATGCAGAAACAGCTGCTTTTGCAACGCTTGCCCTGTGTGCCCGTCCGCTACACCACTGGTGCAACACGTTGCCTGCTATGTCGTTTAGGCTGTCTTGTGGAGCGCAGTGGCACTGAGAAAACTATATTTCACACACTTTAAGCTCTTATATTTTCCAAATGTAATAGGATTAGTCCAACCGAAAGCCTCGTACCGTATGGATCAATACGTGTATCGTTATACCCCTTATATATATATATATATATATATATATATATATATACATATATATATGCACACACACAATTTATTTTAATTTTTTTCAGAAATAGTGAAGTGACTGTTGTTTTGTACATGTTTCATCAAGTCACAATGGTGACCTGATGCTTGGATATGTGGTTCAGTGCTGGAGGGATTTTTCATTGACTGTCCTTAGAGTTGAAGGTGAAGTAAAGATCGAGGGTGACAACAGTGTCATATCCAGGGCATGCAAAAAAAAATAAAAAATAATAATAATAAAAAAGCAGTACAGATATGGTCATTGAATGTGACGGCCTGTCATGTTTGATGGACTCCTTAGTGACTATAGTGTGTGTGTGAGTGTGGTTTTTGGGAGGCTGGTGCCATGACATTGTCTTGCTGTGGGGTCTTGGCATGTTAATGTTGTGTGCTTCTCTTGGTGGCTCTTAGAGAGCACCTCAGGTCACACACACTGCCTTTGTGTACCACAATTTTACATGATAACTTTACTTTCAGTAATTGGTATGGATTAAACTCAGATCTCAGCTTGCTGTGCTCTGTGAATGAACTAGTATTATAATGCATGCATGGATATGTTTCATACAAGTAAATAAAAATGATGTTAAGTATGGATTTATGGGAATACACATTTTCAGTATTATATTTTTAGTATTGATTACAGTAAATTGCGACTGTATTTCTCACAACTGTTTCATTTCTTATATTTACAAAGGTCATTTCTTGTTTTTGTTTCTTGTTTCGCAATCAAGACCCAGTTTAAGTTGCAGTTGTGAAATGTTAAGCCACAAATTGAAGATATAAGAAAGTAGCCTTGATGGACCATAATCCATCATTTTTCATAATTTTGTGAAATACTGCGTGCGGCATCAAAATCAGTCATTCAGAAAACATTTGATGGTTAATATATACAGTTATGTGGAGCATACAGTTATATGATTTCACTGTGGGTGGAGCTAGCCAGTTTAATTCAACAAAAATTGAAATAAAATAAAAATTACAACAGTACTTGGATACACCTGGATATATTTAAAAAGAGCACAATTTCATTAATGTTTCTAAACGCACTATAACAGGAGTATACTTTCAAAATACGCTATGTAATAATGTCAAATTAAAAGTTTTACTTGAAAAAACATTTTAAATCACAGTTTTAATGCTATTTTATCATTCATTTGAAATCCCATTCAATCCCATGCACAAAATGCAGACACTGAAGACAAGATGACAGCAAAAATGTTAAACTTTTCCTGAAATCATTGCCGTATTCCCAGAGCAGGCTAGTGCTGGGAACCCCAATGAGCCCTGCACACATTATTTGACAATTTCTTCTTTTCCACACTACGAATCTGTCAGGTGCAGAAAAAAAGAGATGCTGTGGACACACACATTGCTTTGTTGACTTGTAAATGCAGTCAGCTCAGCTCTGGATCTCTGGGTTCTTGCCGCAGAGGGTCTGCTGAAGTGGGCCGCCGTGCATTTGTGCGATTCAGCACAGCCGTCGACAGACAGGGGAAATGAGATGCTGTGAGTTACTGTTTAATAACACATGGCCCATAGTAAACATAATGGATACTTGACTTCTTCGAAGAGCCGTATGATCGTCCCTCTCCTTCTGTCTCTCTTGCTCTCCGTTTTTTCCTCCGAGGCTTCTGTGATGGAGCTGCATGCCTCTCATCTCTCTCCTCCTCTCCCTTTTTCATATGCTGCTGATCTTTCTATTCTTTTCCTCCCTTTTACTCTCCAGGGAACTGCCTCAATCTCTGAGAGAGAACGTTCTGCTCTTTTTGTGTGCCGCTGCAGGCATCTCTCTTATTTAGTATGCACACGTACATACATCAAATCGTTTTATCGTAGACATGAAATCACGTACACATACACAGACACCCACAAAGCAAAGCAGTGCTAGATCTGTATCATCCGCGCTTGTATCCGACAGTCTGTTAAAGGAATATTTGGCTCAAAAAAAGAAAATTCTGTCATTTTACTCACCCTCAACATGCTATGTTCTCTTTTTCCACAGAACTCAAAAGGAGAACATTTGTTTCCATGCAATTATAATGAACCTTGAAAAATATAAAATCATTTAATTTATGTGCTGTATCCCATATTTTATGATTTTTGAGAGGAATGGAGCAAAATGCTAATTACTTGACAACCATTCTAGCTTTTCTAAGTTCATGTGAAAAGAAGCAATGTCTTATTGGTGAAGTGGTTCACAAATATGGTGTGAACGATTCCTTCCCATTCCCAAATTTTATTTACACTCTTAAAGTAACAACTCCCCAATTTACAACTCCCCTAGAGTTAAACAGTTGAGTTTTACCGTTTTTTAATCCATTCAGCCGATCTCCGGGTCTGGCGGTAGCACTTTTAGCTTATCTTAGCATAGATCATTGAATTTAATTAGACCATTAGCATTTTTAGCATATTTAAAGCTTGACTCTTCTGTTATATCGTGCACTAAGACTGACGGAAAATGAAAAGTTGTGATTTTCTAGGCTGATATGACTAGGAACTATACTCTCGTTCTGGCGTAATAATCAAGGAACTTTGCTGCCGTACCATGAGTGCAGCAGGCGCAATGATATTACGTAGCACCTGAAAGTAGTCCTCAGCTATATCATAACTAGTTACCTACCTGGGGACTACTTTCAGGCGCTGCGGAATATCACTGCGCCTGCTGCACCCATAGTATGGCAGGAAAGTTCCTTGATTATTACGCTGGAGTAGTAATCAAGCTTTAAATAGGAAAATTATTGAAACTCTTTGGTCATTTTTGATGACTAAATGCTAATGGTCTAATCAGATTCAATGATATATGCTAAGCTAAAAGTGCCTCCGCCAGACCCGGAGATCGGCTGAATGGATTCAAAAATGGTAAAACTCAACTGTTTAACTCTCGGGGAGTTGTAAAATGAGCTTATTTCCAAAAAAAGTGGTGTTCCTTCAAAATAAAGGTTCTTTTTTTGGCATCTACGGTTCCATGAAAAACATTCATGGGACCTTTCTATCGCACAAAATGTTCTTTGTAGTGGATAAAACTTCTTTAGATTTTTCAAATGTTCTTTTTTTGGAACCTTATTTTTAAGAGTGTGGCCCTTTAAAATCAACAGTGGACATACAATCCCAGATGATTTGGAGTTCATATTGAACTCTTTGACTTTGGTATCTTGGCAAATCTGAGCACACCTCTCCAGAAATTCTGAAGAAGACGCATTACTTTTTCTCAAGAGAAAAACTGGACTTCATCAGAAATCTGAATTTGCTCTGTTTACTGTAGTTTCTACGATGCTGACTGAGATCATTTGATATATTAAAGAATTCTCATTTGTGATATTTCTTTTCTACAGGTTACAAGTAGGATAGTAATGATTGATGATGTTTCAACATAGTTTGGAGGACATGTTTGGTTCAAGACAATCTGTCAGAGCCATAAAATGATGGCAAGAACAGTGAGCTCCACTAGTAATTTCCACCATGGCAACTCAAACAGCATACAGACTTTAATAACAACAAAGACTGTGAATAAATGTTCTCTGTTCTCCTCCCTCATCACTCCTTCATCCTCATTCCCAGTGGAATGAAAACTTTTTTTTTCTTTCATATCTCTCTCTTAAAATGGGTTGTTGAGACTGTAGAGACAATGAAAGAACATTGAAAGTGATGCTAAAAAGACATACCTGTACGACGTCTGCACTATATTCCAAATCTTCTGAAGCCATACAAAAGCGTTTTACAAGGAACAGATCAGAAATATAAGTTGTTTGTCACTGAAACTCAATTTTGCCATTATCTATTTCATCAATGCGCATTTTAACACTTGCGTTTAATGCCAAACATGATTGGTTCTTACTTGTTTTGTAATTGAAGGTCAGTCATCTGTATATCATAAAGGGAATGATGTGTTTCATTAAGGTCATTTAAACACATTATAGAGGATGTAAAACAGACATCTGTTGAGATATTAATCAAAAACAAAGTGCAAACGATTGAGGAATTCCCATTGGACGCTGGTTATAAACTGCTTCCTTCTGGTCTGGTGGATTGTCTGAGATATTAAGCGGTGAGAATGCTGGCTAAAACACCCACTGATCTGATTACTTTAATTTTATTGGATTTCATGAGAACCATTTTTCTGTCCATTTGTGGACATGCCTGATTCTTTTTATCTAAATGCATTTAGTGTGGCATCAATGACACTGGTAGGAAATGTGAGCAGAACTAACATTTTTTTGCAATATCTGTCTGTAGTTTAATGAATCTGCATGCATTCCTGGTGTCGTGAAATTGCTTTAAAGTTTAATTAGGCCTAGACAATAACACAAAGTGTACTGCATGGTACTAGCAACGTCATAATGTCTTCAATTCCCTGAAAATGGATGAACTGATAAAGCATATTATCTAAAACATACTTCATTCTATATATACTTTAAATACAATGTGTATTGCTTTAGACTAAGCATCTGCCAAATGTGTAATGATTAACTAACGTTGGCATTGTTAGCACCATAATCTACAGCATGGTGTCTGTTACAGCATTCCATGTTTGGTCTTCTGTTGCGTCATTGTGTTTATTTATTTATTTGTATGAATCGCTTCTGCTAAGCAATGCATCTTCAAAATCAACATTTTTGTCATCTAATTTGTCATAAAAGAATATTTCACCCAAAAACGAAAATTTGTTAACTTATTCTCAGGCCATCCAAGCTGTAGGTGACTTTTTCTTTTTTTTTTTTTTTTTTTTTTTTTTTTTTTTTTTTTTTTAGTCGAACAGTAAAGAACATGTTTATCTGAAGCTGTGCTCCCTGGTGATTCATAAATGCAAGTCAGCAGCTGCCCATTTTTAAAAATAAGAAAAACGCATATCAAGGAACACAAATTGAAAGGGATAGTTCAACCAATAATGAAAATTCTGTCATTAATTACTCACCCTCATGTCGTTCCAAACCCGTGAGACCTCCGTTCATCTTCGGAGCTTCGGAGATATTTGTGATGGAATCTGAGAGCTCACAGACCCTCCCATAGACAGCAAGGGTCCTTACACGATCAAGGTCCAGAAAAGTACCAAGATGATCGACAAAGTAGTGTAATAAAATTGAAATCGAAAATGTGGAATAAAATCATCATTTTTGTTTTCTTTGCGCAAAAAGTATTCTCGTGCCTTCGTAAAACTACAGACTGGTCACATGGACTACTTTGTCGATCATCTTGGTACTTTTCTGGACCTTGATCGTGTAAGGACCCTTGCTGTCTATGGAGGATCAGAGAGCTCTCAGATTCCATCGAAAATATCTTAATTTGTGCTCCGAAGATGAACAGAGGTCTCACGAGTTTGGAACGACATGAGGGTGAGTAATTAATGACAGAATTTTCAATTTTGAGTGAACTATCCCTTTAATACCTGTGGCTCCTGACAATATATTGAGGTCTTATGAAGCAAAACGATCAGTCTCTGCAATAAACCAAATATTATTTACAGCTTTATTACCTGTAATCCAGAGCCTCAGGCAAACGGTCTGGAGTGATGTCTGGTTCTCAAACGAATCATTCTTTTGATCCAGTTATTTTTGGTGAACTAGATGAACCAGTTTTTCTAATCGGACTGAACTGTCTGAAACCGTTTGTGTCTCGAGCAGCACTGCAAGTTACTCTGATTCGAAATGAGCCCAAATAGCGGTGTATCTGATCCTATGAGAGAATCATTCAGCGCTGGAATGAATGAAGACTTTGAAGAGAAATAAAAATCAAATGAAAAATAACATCTAAAACAATTTTCACTAATCTTTTTTGTGATCCAACACTAATCAGAATTAATCATCTTAATATCAACAGTTATGAGCCATTGTCATCTGGCATTTGAATGTCACCGTGCTTGAATCATTGTGTGTAGGCTCACTAACTGAGGGAGCGATTAGCACACACAGGGACAAAAGCTGCTGGTCTAATAGGTTTTATCGTGTTTATCTCTGTGATAAGTGCTCTCTGCCTCTTTTCTTTTTTTATTTCCTCTCTCCCATCAGAGGCTGAATGTAATTAGTTCTCATGCACAGGTAGCAGGCAGTTGGGTCTATGAAACACGGGTTTCAAGGATTCAAATTCTCGCTTCTCTGCGATTGAAATTCCACCTCTCTGTGCTCTGCATCCCGTGTAACCGTATAAATATTATGTCTCCCTAGGAACACAATAGTGGTGTTTATTTTTATTTTATTTTTTTAATTTGGGCATGTTTTTTGCCTGGTTGGATTTGAGAGGGTTTCATATTCTCACAGGAGTGGATTACAATATGCCTGAAGGGTCTGTAGAATAGATTAAAGAGCAGAAGAGCGTAGACACTCTTACACAAAGATATTGAGTCTGTTTGTCAAACGGGCCGCAGCCGTCTCTTTAAATACAATCGATGGTCTAGTAGCAGTGAACACTTACAGATGTAAAATAATAAAGAAATGTTTCACATTCTGCACTTTTTCTAGGTCACTAGTAGTCTCAGCCTCAGACGTCACGCCCATGGAACATTGGCTAAACGTCTGATGCATATGGCACACTTTTCTGGAAACACTTCAAGAATGTCGAAGTCGTCATCTGACTGGTTAAATTAAACCGAATTTCCGGGAGACGCGAGTGTCGTGTTTATTTTTGGTCCGCCGGGAAACAAAGATGCCGAGGCGCCAAACCCCCTCACGAAAGAAGAAAGCCGTCGTGTTTATAAATGTGACGACGAACGCTTATCGGAACGCTGGATTTTCGAAAGTATGTGAAATATTTAAAGTTGGCGGCATAGAATCTTTAAAATATATCCGGGAGTTTCACTAGTTGTAGGAGTTGTTATTGTGGTGACATTTCCATGCCCCGAAACGTGACGTCAAACAACCAATCATAGTTCGTTTCATTTAGCATGTCGGTCAAACGGCCTCATGGGCGGGCCTTGGCCAATGAAAGCGGACATCTATTCCAGACCTTCAGCCGTCAGTCTAAAGGTCTGGCTACGCGAGACTAGGTCACTAGTAATTAAATTTGTGACATCCCTTTGAAAAAGTAGTACACTTTAGCATTTTTAAAAAAAAGAGTATTATTAGAAACTTATGGAAATAATACAATTGAAAAGAATGCACTTACGTTTGATCTACATGCAGTGTTTTCAGACATTTAAATCCATTTTATTTATAATTAAATTAAAATGTATTCTAGTTTGCTAAGTGGTTGTTTGGAGGTTCTGGGTGGTTTTTAGCAGATTGATGTGTGCTTCTGTGGTGTTTTGGGTGGTTCCTATAGTGTTTGATGTGTGGTTGGGTTAGGTTTAGGGCTCTGAAAGATTTTTAATGTATTGCTAAAGGGTGTTTTACCCTTGTTTTGTTTTAGAGTTAACTGAAATGTCCAATGCCTAATGGGTTTTTATTGTTTTAATCACATTACATGCTTGCTTTGCCTTTTGTCTACGGAAGTGATGCGTAATTAAATTGAGTGGAGTAAATTATTTTTTGAATTTAGTTTGTTTGTGAGAAAATGTAACAAAAATAACTAATGAAAGTGATGTGATATTAGTTGTTTTGCAAGAGGTCAGAACACGCTGAGCCTCAGTGTAATGCAGTATATTCAGTGACTCTTTCATATGTGTTCTTTGATGTATACACAGGCAGGCAGACACAAAGACAAATACACACAGAGCCGGGCCTGTAGGATGTGCCACAGGTCTGACAGCTGCTTCCAGGACTGTCACATCCTCTCGTTTTGATCACCCTTACTCTCTATCAATCGCGCTGAAAATCAGTGCTGCTCCTCTTGCTAGCAGCGCATGTGGCTAAGACCACACACACACACTGTCACCTCACAGGACAAGATTCCTGTATTTGGTCAGCAGCATCAGTGACAGCCGCACTCTGAGGCAGATAATAACAGATGTGCTTTACACCAATGCTTCTCAAGTGATGGGTCGTGGCCCAAAAATGGGTCAGGTCTGTTACGGCCGCAGACAGAGGGGAAAACAATGCTAAATGCTATTAATAAAATACAGCTAACCATTTAATCACACACACACACATGTAAGTGTGTGTGTGTTCATACTGGTCATACAGGTTTGGATCAACTTTATGGTTGAAGAATTTTAATTTTTTAATTTTGCAAAAATTTTAATGTTTCGCATTTTTTATTACATTTAAGGTAAGCAATTTTGGTGTGTTTGGTTCAGCATCGATGCTTATTGTAAATCTTAATCCTGAAGTGAACCAGAACCTCTGCGGCATACTATAATTCAGTGAGGATGGTGGCAACAGGGCAAAACCTTTGAAGAGCTGTCATAAAACATTTAAATTAATGGTCACGCTGGATTACTAACGCTTTATCAGCAGACATGCACATGGTGCTCGTTGCATGAAAGGTTTCTAGACTCCAGTTTGTAGCCATATACTGTACACTGTGATTATGTTTGAAAGCCCACATCTTTACAACAGAATCTGGTTGCTATTACTGAAGAGAATTCACTATAATACATTTTATTTTATCCACTTGCCTTTATAAAGACATGTAAAAGCTTTAAAGAAATCACAAGTGAAGTATTACTGATGTATTTTATTTTATTTTAATAAAACATGGAAATATTCTGAGCTTGGGTTAACCAGACCTTATTTCAGGTTCTTAACCAACCTTTTCTGTCCAATTGCGCTATTAATCTGATTATTAATGGGTTATTATTTTGCATTTGGGAGATATAAAATCGCAATTGTGTTTACTCTGAAACGGAAATGAGAAAAATATCGAAAAGCTTTAGCACTTAAGCTTTAAACCAACAGCTCATGATTTTTAGTGGCCTACTGTGAAATGGTTTATAGTCACTAATTTCCATTGTTCTTAAGATAGAGGATTCTTGTCTAATATGAGCGTGGCCAACAGCACACTTCCTTGTGCGCCCCAATGGAGTGATGTTACTTTACAATATTAATCTGCCATTGTGTTCGTTTGTCAGCAAGAGCAATGTCACGCGTGTGATGCCTTTAAGCCTTCGCACAGTTTGTGCTGAGAGCCGTTTCTTCTCCTCCCTCCAGGAGTCACTTTCAAAGTGATCCAGAGCTTCTGAGCTCATTAAAGCTTAATCAGAAAATCTATTTTCAGGTCACTTGTAGCTCTGTCAGGAGGATTTCCAATGAATAGAGGGCACTGTTTCTTTGCAGCCCCTCGCCAAAATGAACACGCTAGTATTATCAGACCGTCTCAAATGTGGTTGGCATACTGACAAGAAACATCAGGTTCCTCTCTGCCTTAATATGCTGCATCTGGTTGGTGGCAGTTATCTGTGTCACCATGTGAATATTTTATAAAAAATGTCTTATTTAATCTAGCGTGGGACTGTAAAAGGTAGTGATGCACATGGCTGTTACTGGGGTCTTCTTTTAAAACGGGACACAGTTCTTCACTGGCTAATGTTTGGCTTTGCCTTTGGGGTATTGAGAGATGCACAGAGAACATTGTTCCATTGTGTTTTATTTATAATTGTACAACACTCTTTCTTTATGAAATTTCAGCTTGGGAAATAATCGCCTGTTTACATGAAGAAAGGGACATGAAGAAAGATTCTGGAGTGTTGCAATACTGTTTCATCCACTAATATAAATAATGTTGGAGGAGGTGGCAAAGATTTTGTAAAAGCATAGAAAGATTCACTGATGTTGCATAAAATCCTGGCTGATTGTGAAGTGCTGTTCTGTGTTGTATCATTTTAGCAAGCATCAGTATTGCTCCTACTTATGGTTGAGTATTACATTTGCATGTAATCTATCCTGCACTGTGTGTGAATGATGAATGATAGCTCAGACTGTGTAGAGAAGTGTGCTATTACTTTGCTAAGCACTAGCCAACAAATAAAACAAGTGGAAAAAATATAGTGGTCCACCAGTATTGGTTATTCAATGGCTGACAACCCAATTTTGCATTACTATAAAAGCCTGCCTCTACCTACATTTTTGCAAAACTCCAATTCACTGCAGTTTCTAGCTGGAATAATAATACAACTCCAGCAACTTTTATTCCTTTTTACACAAATTATGATTACAAGGAGACATGATTCATTAATGAAGACTTATTTTCACATGGTTCCTTGCACAATACTATGTAATGACCTCAAAAAATTTTTACTATAGTGCATCACATAACCAGCTCGATAAATAAGACATATTGACATTGTAAACTTGCTATGTATCTCACCTGGTGCAGAAATGCACTTGCGATAAACTGGGAGATGCAAGTCACAACATACAGTAAAAGAGCAAATGTATTTTTTACCTCACGTTTGCTTTTGCTGTTGGTTAGGTTTAGTGTATGTGGTACATTATTTTCAAATGCAATAGAGCATTAATCTTTTTTGATGCCAGACATTTAGTTTCCGAACTGCCACAATACATACAACAACTAATGTTAATTCACATTCATCTGTTTTGGGGAAAATTTTATATGCTTTTAGCGCCACTCAATTTGAAAGTGATGTGAAATGTGCAAGAGACAACATTTATTTAGCAGTAAGCATAGTTTCATGTCATTATGACATGTGAACTTACATAGATTGTTATTATGCACAGTAAGCAAGATAACATGCAGTATAATCTATCATTCATTCCATTTAAATATATATCTCACTCTCTATATTTTTGCATGTCAACAATTAGCTGTGTTTTTGACGAGTGTGCACTTCGCATATGTGTAAATGTGAGGAAAACAACATGGTTCAATCAATGGGAGGTGAGACCATCTTAACCATAACTGTTTTTGAGGGGTCTTGGGGTGCACATAACGGCTTAAAAACCTAATAGGAACCACATAACAACACACAAGCGCTGACATACACACACACACACCCATTGATGTCCAGCCTAATTCATATCTCGCTCTATCCCTGTTAACTTGTTTGAACATACACAAGTGCATGTTATATGTTATCTGTAACCTGGTTGAGTCAGACAGTGGAAAAGCTATTTGATACTGATGTCAGCATGCCATTTATTGCTAATTTAAATATGATACTGGTTACTGAGACACAGAGATGGGAGTGGAGTGTGGAGAACTGTGATCACTCCCAGTCCCGAAGGCATAAAACATCCCAGCCCAGTAATATTTCCAGTTAATGGAAATGCCTCTGATTTGCCGCTACAGCGAAAACTGCACCACAGTCACCCGTCCCTGCGCTGATAATGAAGTCACTTCTCTCTCTCTGTAGGCAATAATGTCAGATGGTGTTTAAATAACTATGCATAACCATGTGCAGGCAATGCTGCTGCTACTTCATGATTATTCTGTCTGTTAAATTACATTAATCATGCTTCATCGTAAAACTGAAAATGTGCAGATGTTGGAGCAGTTTCTACCTGAACTGAAATTACTTTGTTGGTGTAACACAATGTAGTCCGGTTTATTTTTATATATGTGGATATTCCTTGTTACATTAGGCTACACCGGCATACTGTACAGTCAATTATTTTAGGGAGGTACATTTTAAAGTTACCTGATAAAACATTTTTAACACTAATATTGTATCTTTAAAATAAAAGTTCTATATACATGTATTGGTCTACATTCGCCTCTATACAGCTTTTTAAATGTTATTTATGAGTCATTGTTCAAGCACAATTTACATAAATTAAGACTTGAGGAACAAAGGGAACAGTTTTACACAAGGAAAATGTTGCTATCTTTACAGCAAGCCAACAGTGGGAAATGTAATTCATGCAAATGAGGGACACAGATAAAGCCTTCTTTTGTCTAACAACATCAATCTAATGGCTAAATTTATCCACACAGTTAATACCAGGTTTTGAGACAACAGTTTTTAGAAAAAAAATATGTTGTTAGGGAGCACAGGCCTGCTGCTAGTAAAACAGGTGGATTAGTGAAGATGGGGGGATATGCATGATATGATTAAGACTGGGTCTCATTAACTGTAGCAGTGTATGTGTGCATAAAACCTATGTGTGAAAGTTTCCACAGAAATTGATTTATCAGCAAGTTTGCAGATTGTAAAATTAGGTTAAGAAAAGAACCAACCAAGAAAGACAAATGTAGAAATCACTCGTGGTGGAATTAGAAACATGCATATACATTTTTTCTTAACACAACCCATAATTAACAGAATAACTAAGCGACCCCAAAATAAGTCTTTCCAAATAACAAAAAAGATCATAGCTGTGACAGGTGCTGCATAAAAATATAGCTGATCACACGTAGTCTAGGCTTCTATAAAAGTGGTTTATTGTGTTTCAGCTGGTTTTAAGATTGGCAGTCTTCGCTTTTCTCAGAGATCTTGCCATGCATGCTGTCAGGCCAAAAGCACATCTTTAGAGAGCAATGTGCCTGCAGGGAATGATGAATGGCTGTACAGAAGATGGTTTGTGCATGTTTTATGCAAATTACTATTACTAACTGTGGGCATGAGCTCCTTAATTTAAAATGAACTTAGATTTCAACAAATGTATGCATGTTAGCACCTGTTGTGAATCTGGCAACAAAAAAAAAAAAAATCCATGAGAACGCTCTATGTGCACAACTTGCATGGAATTATTAGAAAATTAAACCAAATGTCTAGCACATGCATTCTTAATAAGTTTGACCTATATGTGCAGACATTCCCCTATTAGGGCCATGTGGGAAATCATAAACTTTCTATATTAAATCTAATGTCTCGTTTTAAATTCAAAAATGGACATCTGAACAAAGCTAAAGAGTATATTCCAAAACTCTATCAATTTTCATAGAGATAAATCACCCACAGAACACATTTTTATACACTAATATTTAGAACTCCCATCATAGTTTTAATTGGTTTGAAACATCAAAGAGTATTTTAATAACAGTTCATTAATTAGATGGCGATGGTCTTGTTACATTATGTGCCCTTGTCTCCCAGTTGGGCAGAACATTAGTTAATTTTGTCTGTAGAAAGCTAGCGTAAGGCTTTTGAAGAATTCTTTTGATCAAATCTGTAGAGCAGTATCCCTTTAATTGTCAATCAAACAGTCTGCTTAGAATTTTTTTTCACCTGACTTGTAAAACAAGTTGAGATCAATAAAATGCCTCACTAACTTTACATTCTTTGCATTTTCAGCAGGGACTGCGGAGAAAGATTGAAGCACAGTCTCCTGGATATACATCCAAGCAGAATGGCCTCTCCTGTGGGGCGTCAGGGTCCGACTTTAAGCGCCTCCGCATGGATCCCAGCTCTTTTCGATCTGGTTCCTGTGCTTTGGCTTCAGGGCAGACTCAAAGATTGGTTGGTGATGCCACCCAAGGTAACATCCTTCGAAGAAAGGACACCTTCATGATGCCTCACGGAATCAGCAGTGATTTATTCAACATAACTCTAAGGGATATGAAGAAGGAACCAACTGAAATTCAGACCTGTGGCCAGTCGTCCACAGATCCTGCCATGTTGATGTTTGAATTCAAAGATGAAGTAAGTGGACAGATTGACCCAGAGCTCCAGGATTTGTTCGATGAGCTCACCAAGACCGTGCCATCACTCAATGATCTAGAGCTGGAGAAGATGCTAAAGCAAGATGATGACTTCGGCCTGGATCTTGGTCGACCCAGTTCAGCTGGGGCGGCTCCTCCTTGTATTCACCTGGATAAGCCGATCAAGACAGAGTACTCACCAGATTTTAGCCAGGCCACTGGAAGCTCTCCACAACTAAGATCAGCCTCTGCTGGACCTTCCTTCTCCATGGCCAACACAAGTTTATCCACCTCACCCATCACTTCAGGACACCATGTTCAGGTACCAACTGGCGGTCCCTCTCGAGGTCTTCCAGCATGGCCTGAGATGTCACATGCTGAGCAGCTAAAGCAAATGGCCGCGAACCAACAACAGCCCAACTCTATGCTCCACAACCACCAGCAGAGTCAAGCAGGAGGGGTTAGGAACTGGTCTACCGCCTTAGGTGTCCACCAAACTCCTGGCTCTTTCAGTCAGGAGACTCTTCCAGGTAATGCTTCCCTTTCTCAGCAGAGACTCAACGCTCAGAGTACTGGTCAGGCCAAAGGCATGTCAAACTGCTTTCTCAAACCCAATGAATTCAACCCAACCCATCACAGGGACACGAAGGTTCTCAGCACTAAGCCCCTGCTGCATTTCAGCCCTAAAGCACCACCTTCCACCATGAGCCAACAAATACCAATCATGGCTGCTCCACCAAACAAAACAACCATGCAACAGCAGCCATCTACAGCAGGCCAGGGCATGCGCTTTCAGAACTGCCAGCTGCAGCCACCCGCTTGCCTACAAACAAAGCCTCTAAGTCAAAGGCCTCCACTCATTCAACATGGTGCTGGAATCAGTTTCAAAATGGCACAGCAGAGACGGGTAAGACGATGTGTTTATGGTCCTTTTAACAGTTGCTGCTTGTCAAACTGTATGATGTGATCTTGGTTCAAAGCCGAAAGACACTAGGTCGCATTCCCTAATCATTAGGGGTGTAATAATTCACTTGTTTCCTTGTTGCATTGATTTACAATCTGCCGATGCATGCATTTTTCTTGAAACATGGATTGTTGAATTGCAAATCATTTGTTTCAGTCAAGAATCAATGTAAAATTCTAATAGTCGTATGAGTCTATACGCTTCAGTGAAGAATTGTTGAATATTTTAAAATATATAAACATAACGATCACTGACTATCACATGAGCAAATGTCAGCCCTTTCACAATAGCTTTATAGTCTTGAGTCAAATGCAGACAAACCATTGATGATTCATTGCATGGCCGTTTCCATTGAGATAAAACACTTGCATTGTGTGAACACCTCACTGCAGTAAACAGCTGTAAAGGGTTAGTTCACGCAAAAATGAAAATTCTGTCATTAATTACATACATGTTGTTCCAAACATGTAAGACCTCCATTCATCTTCGGAGCACAAACAAATATATATTTATGAAATCTGACAGATGTCTGTCCCTCCATAGACAGCAAGGGTACTACTACGGTCAAGGCATGCACAGAAACGTAGTAAGGAGGACATCATTAAAGTAATCCATGTGACATCAGTGGTTAAACAGCAATTTTAAGATGTTACAAAAATACTTTTTGTGCACAAAGAAAACAAAAATAATGACTTTATTCAATTATTTCTTCTCTTCTTTGACCTTTTGTTTTTCTTTTTCTAAGACAAATCAGAAGCTTTTACATAATTCTACAAAATGCACTTAAAAATACAAAATCAAATCAATATTGTGATTCAAAAATCTCATTGTGATTCAGATTGAATTCTAAATTTACAAAAATCATTCCTGAATTGAATCAAAAACCTGTGAACCGTGCATCAAATCTGTTCGTCTGCCTAAAGATTCACACCCCTACTGTGTGTATACACAGATTTCTGCATAAAATGTGTACGGACATTTTCACATTTTCTTGATTCACCAATAAATCTGCATTTCATTCTGAATTTGGTCATCCAAATAAAACCACAAATAAAAAAATCTAATATTCTCAGTGGACTCTCAGGCCAAAGCACATCTTTATGGATGTCATCAGGTGGAGCATCTGGTTGTGTTTCTGTTTTAAATTTAAAAATAAAATTGTGAGAAGTTTGGTGCCGTTGTGAGTGAAAGAGACCCACTGTGTGACATTAACTGTCTTTTGTGTTAGACTGCATGATATGTCAAGTATTGAGTCCAATAATTAGCTTTGCTACATTTTCCATTTAACACTCTGTCACATTTCTGCTGAGCAGAGCAGGTTGTTCTCGACACAATGGAGTCGTAGTGTCAAAACCACACACCCTGCTTTCTTTCCATCTGTCAGCCTGTTGTGTTAGCCGTTAGCAGTCTGCCAACTACTTTAAACTCAACGGCGCTGCACTTTGCTGTAGGCCTGTTTTTCCTTTTGTTTTTCACGATTGTTTTTTGTGTCTAGGCGGGGGTGAGGTGCCTTGAATTTGTATATCCCCTCAAAGCAGTTCGACGGTAGCCCCGACTTGCTAGAGCATGGTGGATTAACATGCAAAACTTCTAATTTCTCCGCCTGTCACAGTCGCTCGCCGTCAGGGCATAGATGCGCACAGCGGGATTTGCTAATTGGAGGTTGTTAGCTGCAAGGGACAAGTTGTGGAAAAATGACAGTAATCTGCTTAGCCCAGTGCCGGAGGTTGAACCACTGATTTGTTATGATTTGGGAGCTTTAGAACATCCCCCATCTGGGTTTCATACAAACAGTATCTCTTGACTCTCTTTGTGGGAAACGATAACGAGAACCGCACAAGAGTCGTCGTCTTTAGGCTCTCTGGAAGAGGGAGGGGAGCATGGAAACACGTGCTTGATTTTGACACAAAGATGTAGTTCAATTACATGAACATAGCTCTTTTTGCAGCCATTGATGGGAAAGTTGTTAGGGTTGTTTAGGTCTTTTTTTTCAGTGGACCTTGCTCAGTGGACCTACACAATAGTTTAAAACTGTTTGCATGTTTGTTTTACAATTAGTTCAATATTATTATAATAATAATAATAATAATAATAATTTGTTACATTTTATATAGCGCTTTTCAAGGCACTCAAAGTGCTTTTCATACAAGGGGGGAATCTCCTCAACCACCAACAGTGTGCAGCATCCACCTGGATGATGCTACGGCAGCCATAGTGTGCCAGAATGCCCACCACACACCAGCTTACTGGTGGAGAGGAGACAGAGTGATGAAGCCAATCAGTGTATGGGGATGATTAGGAGGCCATGACGGTCAGAGGCCAGTGGGCGAATTTGGCCAGGATGCCGGGGTAACACCCCTACTCTTTTTCGAAGGACAACCTAGTTTTCCCAGGAGGTCTCCCATCCAGGTACTGACCAGGCTCAACCCTGCTTAGCTTCAGTGGGCGCAACCATATATATTCTGCTATCTCAGATAGATATTCATAGATATTCTCAGCTCATCTTTTGCATATCAGAACTATGACGCCAGACACCTTCACATTGTTGGGGAAGCTATTCAAAAAGTGTAGCTAACTTAGCTAACAACTAGTCTAACAACTGATAGCTACTGTATCATTGAGTAGCTCATTGTGAAAAAGTGCACTTAATTGTGTTTAGTGTACTTCAAATCTTAAAAAGTGTGTATATATATATATATATATATATATATATATATATATATATATATATATATATATATATATATTAAAAAGGTGCTTGCAGTTGATGTAATATTAATGAACTAAATGGTCACTTAAGTGTATTTAAAGAGTCAAATTTAAGTACAATTTTAAAAGTACACTTTGTGGTGTTGAATTAAATGCTTCACTTTTAAAGTTTGTTTGTTGTTGTTTTTTTAAGATTTATTTTGGCATTTTCACCTTTGTTATGATAGGACTAGGGATGCAACGATTAACCGCGAGCCGGTTGAAAATCGATTCAAATATGTGACGATTCAAATCGGTTGTGATGCTAAACAAATCGCGATCCATTAGGGGGTAGGAGTTTATATGAATGTATGTCTGAGGGGAAATTACTATCTTAAGAAAAGTTTATATGGTATGTTTTCTTTTCTTTTCATCTTACCTCTGTATAATGCAAACGCTTAAAGGAAACGCTTAAAGCGCCACCTGCTGGCAGAGAGTGAATCTGCGTCGCATTCAGCTTGTCTGCTGTTTCTGTTTCATGCAGATATTTGTGTATAGTTTGAAGTCAGACCATTCTGTTTTTGCTTCAAATTTCGAAATTATACAATCTAATTTAGATTAAAAACTGCTCATGTTGCATGTATGCAGCATCTTTGTTTGGATGATGATTAAAATGCAGTGGTTACCTCGAATTTTAAATGGAAAGAGCACACAAAAAAAGAGATTTATTTTTGTTACTTATTTATTTGATTTGGGCCTTGTTTTAAAATTTCAGTTTATTTTTGTTATTTACATTTACATTATATTTACATTTTGTTATTTAGCAGACACTTTTATCCAAAGCGACTTGAGGACAATAGAAGCAATCAAAACCAACAAAAGAGCAATGATATGCAAGTGCTATATCAAGTGCTATATTAGTATATTATTATAGTGTTATATTTCAATTTCACAACGAAACATGCAGCATTTTGTCCAAGCAATAATAAAAGGACACATTTAATTTATAATTTGTCTTAAATTTAATTTTGTAAAAAAAAAAAAAAAAAAAATCGCGAATCAAAGTTGAGTGAATCGTTACATCCCTAGATAGGACAGATCAGAGCTGACAGGGAGCAAAGTGGGAGAGAGATAGGGGGCGGGATCGGGAAAGGTCCTCGAGTCAGGATTCGAACTCAGGACGCCTGTAGCACAACAGCAGTGTATATCTGCGCGCTGCCCACAAGGCTATCCGTGCCGACTACTTTAAAGTGTAAATTAGATTTTTCTTATTTATTTTATTTATTATTCGTTATCAAAGTATTTTAATTCATTGGTATCGTGCTGGTGAGATTAGTTCGTGTCGCACTGTCCATTCAGTAGCGCTAGCAAACAAGTCCTCCCTGAGCTGTCGAGTCTGTCACACAGCTCGGTCCAATGAGCCGCGCCTATGACGGGTCTGTAACATCGCACTGTTTTGTCCCATTTTTGGTGTGTTTGGCTTCCCATATGTTTGGCTGAACACCGGTTCTCATGCTCTCATTTATGTTGCTTCTATCGGCTATTATTATATATGCTACAGCCTCTTCTAAAGACAGGGTAGGAATATGCAGCTCATTTACATTTAAAGGGATACACACCAAAACAGCTCTTTTTTTAGACACGCCCCAAAAATGACATTTTCAAGATATTTTGAGCTGAAACTTCACAGGCACATTCTGGGGACACCAAAGACCAATATTACGTCTTGTAAAAAGAGGCATAATAGGTTCCCTTCAATACATTTTAAATATACTAATAATGAAGTAATTGTAACTTTTCATTAAAAATGTGTAGTTACAAATATATTTAAATATGTGACATACAGGTTTCATTTTTTTTTAAATTCTGTAATAATTACTCCTTTTAATAATATGCTAAAGTATACTCCTTCTAATTACAAGCTACAGAGCAGAATTAGCACACTACATGTAAGCTACTTCATATTTTATGGTCACGCTTTAAGGTCCAATTCTCGGTATTAACAAACCCTTAACTACAACCTTTGCCTAAATATATTCCTAATTTGCTGCTTATTAATAGAACGGTAGTTGTTAAGTTTAGGTATTGGGTAGAATTAGGGATATGTAGAATATGGTCATGCAGAATATGTGCATTATAAGCACTAATAAACAGCAAGTATGTTAATAATAGGCATGCTAATAAGCAACTAGTTAATAGTGAAAACTGGTCCCTATTCTAAAGTGTTACCTATATATACACCACCTTGCAACTAAGAAAAAGTTCTAAAAGAAAAGTTTTACAACTATGAGTTGTGCAGGTACTGACCACCACTGCATTCTACAGTAAATTGGTTTCATAATTAATATATTCAAATAAAAACTTGACATGTGGTAGAGCGGTTTGGGATTGTAGAGATAATTCAGCATTGATGGGGTTAAATATGCTGCACTAGTGGAAATGAAGCCAGAATGTCTGTTCCAACAGGGAGAAAAATAGGCAATGGACAGTCTTCCCACAGTGAACTGAATTAGTAATGCAATGGAAATAAAGGTTCCGAAATGGTGCCGTGATCCCACCGGAGCCCTCGAGAACTTTTGTTCAAGCTAAATGTTCTCCCACTGGGTGCAATGCACACAATGCATGTAAAGAGACCAGATTGTGGAGTCTGTTTCTTGTTTTCTTGTTCTCACAGCCTGCTGATCAGTTGTCAGCCTAAGTATGGCAAACCGGGTATCTGCGATATCACAGACTGTCGAGTGGAAATCTATTTTATTGCATGTGGAGAAAAAAAAAATGTACTGCATGCACTACTTGAGACAAAAACAAAACCCTCAGACAAGTGTAATATCACATTGAGAGACCCGCGTGCCCCAAAAACTTCAAGCAGCGTCTGATACTTTCTGATTAAAGTGCTGTTACACAGACTAGTCAGTATCTGGAGAAGCAATTCAAGTATTTCTGGCTCTGAAGTGAGACTGTAGCTGTGCTCCAAAACCTAGCGAACTGCCTAGATACTCACTGCCTACATAGCAACAACTATAAATGCATTAGGCAGTAATGGAAGCACTTAAGTGCCTGAACTAAAACACTCCTTACATAGGCAGCAATGCTGTGCATCTCACAAAGAGCGCTCCCTACAGGAGACTCTACTCACAGCTGATTTAAATGAAGGGAACAGTGCATACACTGTAAAAAAAAAAAAAAAAAAATATATATATATATATCTCAGGTTGATTTGTCAGTTCAGTGTAATTTAAGTTGAAATGACTTATACAAATCAAGTTTTAAGGCAGCAGCTCAGCTGATTTTTTTTTATATTTTTTTGAAATTTCCTTTTCCAAGATTGAATTTTATGTTGTGTTCATTTTCATCATGTTCATTTTCAACAGATATAATTTTTTGGAAAGTGCTGGTGTTATAGCACTGGACTAAAACAGACTATGCTCACAAAGGGTATGACAAAAAAAAATAAATACTTTTTGTACTTTTTATCCCCCCATTTTGTTACTTGTGTGTTTTTCTGGTCAAAAATGTCTGGCCTACAAAAATGTCTTATTGTCTTATGCTATATTATTACCAAATATTGAGTATGAAATATTCAAGTTGCTTTATTTCAAATTTTTTTCTACTCAAAAAAAAAAATCAATATTAGAATAACTTCTGTATTATTAATAATATTTCAAGATGAAAATTTAATTTGAAGATAAACATTTTAGTATACATCAAAATTTGAGCATTAAATGATCCATCAATTTTGTATTACATTGCATTATATGTTTTGAAACTACAGAGATCACAAAAATAAGCATTTAAATATCATCTTACCAAGACGCATTATTGGGAGATATAGACCAACAGCTGTATGCATTTTATGTACATATTCTGATATACTGTTATAAGAATTGAATCAGTTTGCATTAAAAGATTTACAAATAATTTTTTTTTTTCATTTTCGAGTATCAGCCCAATATTCTCTTATATCACGCTATATGAGCCATACAATCCTGATGTATGAAATATGATACTCAAACTTTTTTTTTAATTTTGTTTGTTTAGTAAACTGTTCTGTTCAAAAAAAAGATGTAATTTATTTATTATATATTTTCTATATTTTTATGTCAGGTATTAAAGTGTTCATTTTTATCATTTTTATTAATATATATATATATATATATATATATATATATATATATATATATATATATATATATATATATATATATATATATATATATAATATGGAAGGAAAATGAGAGTATGAGGCTCAGGTTTGTGTTCTGTGGTGCTCGTAGCTTCTCGTAGCCTCTTCATTACTGTGAGTGGGAATGAGTTGGTTTGTGGGGGTTGCTGTAGAGTGCCAGGCTGTTGTAGCCATGCTACGAAGAGTGCATGTTTCCTGGGAAAACGATATGGGGCCAAGTCCAGATGCCGGGCTGCTCCCTGGGGAGGGCGCCTTGCCTCCAGTCGGCAGGAAGTGCTGTGAGAGAGCAGCGGGGCCCGGGCCTGGATTCCTGTCAACTGCTTGTAATGCTGGTGGAATGGGAGCCTAAATCACATCTCTCCTTTATGGACTCGGCGGACACATGTGGTATTCATTTAACGATGCACTGGTGAAGAACGAGGAGGGAAAGAGAGATGGAAAACAGCTTTATGACACATCAGGATCACAAAGAGTGGATTACAGAGACGGCCACACTAACGAGGCTTTAGCTCCCCCACATAACAAAGGGTTTGACTGAGGCAGCCGATTTCACTCAAATGTGAACACAATCTGGCTTTGTGGTCACAACTTATGAGAATGGTCTGAATTTCTCACGGTATCGCCTAGTGGAGCGACTTCAGACGTAATGAATAGACCTGAACAGAAGTGAATAACCTCTTTTTTCCGTACTTTCATCATCACCAGAGAATTTTACAACAGTGTGACCCAAACTTTAACCATGATAGCATGTGTGGAATGTGATGAGGCTTTACGTTATTCAAATATGTGGCATTTTTTCTTTAAGAGCCTTAGCGAGCACCACTCATGCGTAATGGGACAATAATGTGATGCTATTTTTTGGCCTATCAGTAAATTTGAACAACAAAGTAAATACACAATTCATACACACATTGACCTGAGAGCCTCTTCTATTACTCGTATGTTTAAAATTAATTTTTGGGGGTATAGAGTCAAAAATGTCAGGTTGGTACGACTGTATGATATCATAATGAAGAAAACAAATCATGATTAATGATAACCTTAAGCAGTTTGTCATAATCATTATTTCTTTCTTCACAGTTTATTAGAACAACTTTTGCCTGCCAAAGGTCATGTGGTGTGACCAACATGAAAAAAGGGAAATTATATCATATAGAGCTTGACTGTGTGTCAAGTTCAGTGCAGTATGTCTCTTAAAACATCATGTTATTTGACCTTTTATGAAAAAGCAAGGTTAGTTCAGACTGTAAAATTGTGCAATTCTCTCAAAAAAAAAAAAAGGGGATTTAAAGTATTTATACAATTGGAAAAAGAAATGTTTTTATACATGTAAACTTATTATATAGTATCATTGAAGAACTATTATAGTTTTAATTATTTTTTGAATTGATGGATATTTTTATAGTTTCAGTGTTCATTTGAATTATCACTTTTGTTGGTGTTTTTGTCATTTCTACACATGTCTTTATTTATTTTTTTATTAAAATGTTTTTTTTTTTAATACTTCAACATTTATTTTATTTCAAATGACAACAAAAATGTCCGTAGTTTAAGTTTTAATTGACTAATAATAACAACCCTGATACTAACAGGCATAGAAAGAGAACATTTCTTAGAATATGTACAGTATTACTAGGTTTTTAATTTTTTTTTTTTTTTAAATTAATTTATTTTCTTTATAATGTTCACTTTAATTGGTCACTGCTCACCCTTATACTGTACATAAGGATTATATTTTATTTAGATGCATAACTCATCCGGTATCTATTGTGCAATGTGCAATTTTTTATAAGGAGTTTGACTTTCTGATATTCACGTTGAAAAAACAAACTATAGAGCACATTAGCAACTGAATATCAACACCTTGTCAACCATTTACAATGCCACATTTCTAACCACCTTCCTGTCCTCTTCAAAAGTGTTTTCTTACTGTCACATTCCTTTTTTTAAATAGTAATAGTCTCAGGAAGAGATTGATCTTTGCATGGTGAAAAGAGCTTATCAGCGGTCCAGACAGAGCTCACTCGCCCTCTCATTAATTATCAGACGTCCCAGAGCTGATCCATCAGGGAATGAGGCATCTAGAGCTCCACTAAGAGAACACTTTCTTGAGATACGGTTTCAGTGTTACATGCTCTCGTATGGCTGCTTCTCTGTGGTTGGCTGTGGAATTCCTCCCATGACAGAGCAGTTCTTTTGAGTGTTTTCCTTTCTGGACCTCTCGAGTGGGGCTTTAGAAGGAGTTTCTCTCCTAAAGACATCTGTTCTCAAATTAATAGCCTCGCGTAACACAGTGGGGTTTCAGTCAAATCCTTTCTGCCCTGGGAAATGTTTCGTGTCAACACTGTGATTGACAATGTATACACAGTGTGTGTTTGGCCATCCAGGTTGACATGTTCTCAAACAGAGTTTGCTGAGGACAGAAGCCTACATCCTCTGCTGTTTTGCAAGATTTGACGCTCATGCGAGATCAGGGCGCGTGAGCCGTTTCTCAGGTTCAGGCTTGTTTAGCAGTACTTCACTTTACTGAAGCTATGTGAGTTATTACTATAATTCTTGTAATAGTCTTGCATTCCTACCAAAGCAAATTGGAACATATTTGCATTATATGTGAGCATAAATGAGACCTATGGTGGGTTCTCAGCTAAAAATTACTAACTTTTCAGTCTGTGCTTCACTCAAAGATACTGCAGGGCTATGAGAGGCATGTAGTTTGGTCTGATGTGATACTTCTATCATGTTTTTTGGATTTGAATTAAGCATCTCGTTTTGCTTTTCATGGAACAGTGGCATACAGGTTTGGAGTTTATTTTTGACATTTTACATTTCATCTAAAGCAACTTGCTATGCATTTAAGATATACATTTTATCAGTTAATGTATTATATAATGTATGCTCTACTGTTTGAGCTGCAGGAATGCAATTAAGGAATGTCATGACGAGAAATAAATTCTGAGGTGAACTATTGTTTAATGGTTACAGAAAATTGGCAAAATTAAGAAGTTTAAAGGACGTCTGGATAACACCACCTCACAAATATGAGTTTTTGACATGCATTTTGTTTGGAACTTACCTGCGCTCTCTGTTTTGGAGAATACTCAGCCGTTTCAAGTAAACAACTCAGGCAGATATGGACAATTTTATCCGTATAATAGACCAAAAAGACTTAGTAGGCATTGGATTTTTAGTATGTCTAATTAGGTATTTTATTTTGCATTTTAGGCTCATTTTGGGCATGAAGTAAATGCTTTCTCCAAATGAATTTGTTGCAAGTATAATTGCTCTTTTGATTATTTTTTTTATTTCTTCATATCAGTGTATACAGGAGTGCATGTGTGTAACTGCGTTGTGGTTTAGTTTAATTAATGCAATTTCAAATTGTGCACCAAAAAAATTCTGCACTCTGTTCAGACCTCGTTATATAGTAATGCAAACAGTATAACTTTGGGTAATACACTTTATTTTTAGGTGTCCTTATTGTATGTACTTATTGTAATAACAATAAATTATGCATAATTACATGCAATTAACCCTAAGACAAACATTAATCCTAACCTTAAAGTACATGTAATTAATTAATATTACTCCGTACTCAAATGTATATTTAAACTGTAACAAGGACACCTTAAAATAAAGTGTAACCATACTTTGATTTAAAGTGAATAGTTAGTACGTGACTAACTTGAAACTGATAACTGTGTCTTTTTTAATAATTGATGATAATTATGTCCGGCTGTCATGCAAGTTAAGTTCTTTATGGCGAAAATAGCAGCGCACAGCCATGTAATCAGTGTTTTAAAGGAGCAACTAACATGAAATATCACAGCCTGAATAAGAGTGCATTTCAGGAAAAGTGCAAAAAATGGGATAAATAGGCCTATGAGATTCTGTTATTGCGTGCCTCTGCCCTGTGGCTGAATAAATCTGTCCTTTGCTGGCAGCAATTGGGTTGCGCCCCATAGGATCAGTCTCATAAGAGTGTAGCAGGGCTTGAGCGCGGCTATCGGTCACACAGTAAAACCCGTGCTACTGTATGCAAAAAAAAAAAAAAGAGAGCCTCATTGACTAGGGTTTCTAATAAATGCATGTAAAGCTAAAGTGATTGGGAGCGTTTAAACAGCAGTCTGTAAGACAGTGCTTTCTAAATAATATTAGAGCAAGCATTTATTTACAGTGTCACTGCAGGCATATTAAAATGGCAGGATGTTTTGAGAATTTTGGACTAATTTGTTCTCCCTTAGGTACCATTACATCCCCATTATGGATATAGCCATGGATGTGTTTTCTCTAAGTGATAGAACAGTGTGGGAAAGGCTATGGAAAATCCCTATCACCACGCACAGGAAGTCACATGTGAATAGGGACTGTGTAACATCAGATTCACTGTAAACAAAGCTTGCCCTCTAGTGGACTGATCGTTCAATCACAGCAGGATGTAATGCAGTAGCTGGTCTGACAATTATTGATGTGCCATTTAAATGCGAGTTATAATAATAACACACTTTGCATTTGTAGGGAATGTCGCCAGGACCTCGTTTACCAGCGAATGGGCGTCCTGTAGATGTAACAGGCCAGACCCAACAGCAGAGGCCTTCGGTTCTCAGTTCTCAGCAGAAGAACCCCGGCCAAGACCAGAACCTTCAAAGACCACTGGGTCAACCGCAGCTCATCATCCCTGATACAGTGAGTGCTGCCGTTTCTTCATGCCTAAATATGGTGGTTTTATAAATGTTTTCTGAGAGGTAAATGAATTTTATTGCTCACAGAAAGAGAATTATCTTTAATCTACTTAAGTGTCACACATTTTACTCAGGGTAAGTTTATTTTTCAATAAAGTAAATTTCTGCATGGGCACATACCTTAAAGTCATGGCCACAAAACTCTATTGAATCTCTTCCACTGTTCATTTAGCATTGCGTTACAAGATACCCTACATGTATGTCAGATTATACAAAGTAGGTTACCACTGGACCCTGCTTTTATTGATTGATTGATTGATAGCATAGCATAGCGGCACCCCTGTGATTGACCACTCACATTTTGGCCAGTTGTAATCTATGGAACTTTTATTCCAAAACTACTAAACAATGTGCTTTTGCTGTACATGTTTCAGGAGAAACTGAGCACACAGGATCAGTTCAGTCGTCATCTAACACGGCCTCCACCAGACTACAAACAACCACGCAATGGAGTTGGAGCTCAACAGCCAAGCTTATATGCAGGTGTGGAATGTATTTTCAGTGTCCTATAATATGGGAATGTAATATCTAGTTCAGTCATGAAACTCTAAATGGCACGTTTTAATAGGACCTTCACATGCTATCTGTTCAATCACATCATTTACTACACATGCTGATTGGCCTCTACTGATTCTGCAGCCAATGAGATTTCTTGCACAACATTTAAATTTAAAATATAATGTAAAATATAAAATGTTGAGTGTTCACCATAAGCTCTTCCTGCAGCACACTATCAGAATTCCTCTAAAACCCTCCGGAACCACCTGTCTACAGCAAGTCCATACTGGCTTAGCAGCAGCAGGATGCGTAGTAGATCTAGTCTGCTAAGACAAAATAGATCAGGTGTTCTCAACTCTGGCCCTCAGTGTTCACTTTCCTGCAGAGTTTAGCTCCAACCTTGATCAAACTGGCCTGCCAGTAACTTTCTAGTAATACTGAAGGCCCCGATTAGCTTGTTCATGTGTGATCGATTAGGGCTGGCACTAAACTCTGCAGGAAAATGGACCTAGAGGACCAGAGCTGAGAACCCCTGAAATACATTAACGTTGTTAAATCCATCAACATGCTAAAACTATTCAGAGTTGTCATGATTGAACTATATTTAATGAAGTGAATGAATTATACTCGCACTGATGTTATGGTACGGTTAATTGAACCTAGGTTTGGATTAAAGGGGTCATATGATGTTGCTAAAAAGAACATTATTTTGTGTATTTGGTTTAATGCAATGTGTTCACGTGGTTTAAGCTTCAAAAAACATTATTTTCCATATATTGGTGCTCCTCTCTGCCCCACCTATCTGAAACGCATCAATTTTTACAAAACTCATTATTCTGAAAAGTGAGGTGAGCTCTGATTGGCCAGCTGTCCAGTGCGTTGTGATTGGCCGAATACCTCAAGTGCGTGACGGAAATGTTACGCCCCTTACCATATTTGGAAAGACACGGCATCTCCACGACATGGCAACAGCGGCATCTATACTACAGCGAGAATAAAAATGATGCCGCCTTACTTTGCGTATACATTAGCGCGGTGTTATGCAAATCGTCGCACATAGTGATGTAGATTTGTGGGGGCGTGTTTGAATGAGGCATTTTAGGAAGGTGTGGATGAGTCGTAACTTTTAGAAAGAATATCTCTTTGGGTTTGAGACTTTAATCTTTCGACTTTACGGATCTTATATATGCACGAACGGTTTGTAACATTCGAAAGGCAAAGCAAACATGAAATCGCATCATATGACTCCTTTAAGAAACCACACCAAATCTTGACTTAGATATTAGTCATTATCAGTACGCTACTGCTTGGTAAATCAGTATTTTACATCACAGATCATTTTTATGCATATGCAACAGGCAATGGGTCAGATCAAAGTGACATCCAACCCTTGTCATGCCACCTGCCTAATGGACAGGGTACCAAGATGGTGCCCACCTCAGGAGAGAGAAGGTTTCCTCTTGGACAAGACCGTAATTCAGGACCCACAGGTGCTCAAGTTTGCGCAAACCAGCTCCGACAGCAACCCAGTAGCCTGATCCGAATGGGGCTTCAGCAAAATAAGCCTCAGTTCCATGGGACAAACAATCAGAGTGCCACTTTTCAATTGAGCACTCAGCATGTGAGGACGAGCATCAGTCAAGATTCCCTACTGGGGCAAAGATTGGGTGACATGAGCACCAATACCAGCAGGATGGACACTGCTTTGAACTGGGCAAACAGCGCCAAACAGAGCGGAGCTCCAACAGGACTAGATGTCAAAAGGCTCCCCAATACAGTGATGCCCCAAAGTCATTTTCCTCCGAGGTCTATTTGTCCACCTAACCAGGTGGCACCTCATTCTAGTCTGCTACCCATAAACCCTGCAATCAGAAGCTCTGCTCCCAGAGCCAGTCAGCCTAGGATACCCCCTCTTCCTGGGGTGACTTGCCTGACACAGTCATCCCCCGAACAGCAGGGTTGTCCGACCACATTTGGAGAGATGAGCCAAAGCCCAGCAACTTATCAGAACAACCGGGCAGGCCGGCTGACCTTTGATTTCTTACCAGAGGATGACAACACGGTACCAGGAATAAATGCAGACTCAGATTTCATCGACTCCTTGCTTAAATCAGGTTCAGGCAATGATGACTGGATGAAAGACATCAACCTGGAGGAAATTCTAGGTGGACATTCATAAAATAGACTCAAAGCATGAGATATTTAGTTTGAACTGACTGTATTAGGAGCCTGACGTGAAAGGTCTGTTAATTTTATTATTGTATTATCCCTCTATTTGTGTGGAAAACAAATGTATAATATGTTCCATTATATTGTTCGGTTGATTCTTCATACCATCTACTAACATGTTGTACAGTTTAATGTTCATGGCTTCAGTGTTTTAATTCCACCACACACTGCCCCCAAATCCATACCAGTTATCATTCAAATGCTGTGAGATTTCAGTTAGAGCTTTTGTTACTAATCCGTTAGCACAGAGATTAATGTAAAAGAAACTGTGATTCGACTGCCATGATAGAGCCACTGAGCATGACATCGGCACTTAAGAAGCAGGTTTTTTTTTTTTTAATACTTTGTTTGTTCTGGCTCTTATAGGTCAAGGTTTTACATCTTGAATATTATAATATTGAAATGCTGTTGCCTAACATAAGTACAGATCTGTTTTGACTATCCATTCTGAAATTACATATCAACGGGTATTGAAAAAGAGCCTTTTATGTATCATTTTATTGCACATCCAAAAGAGAAAATCTGTAAAGGGACTACACATATGTTCAGAATGTTAGATGCTATTGTTAACTGATAAGGTCGACCTTCTTTAGAAAGACACGTTAAGTTTATAAGTTCTTATTGGTAATATTGTATTTATACACCTGTATCTCAGTATATAAAATAATATTTTTTGCTATTTCTTTTCTATAATGCGCTATAATTCTGTCATAAAAGTGTATATCCTATTATGTCAATTTAGCCTTTGATAATAAACAACATAAAATAACCTTTACAGCACATTTTGACTATTTGTTTTCTTATATTTCAGGTCAAATGGAAGTGAAGCACCACAAGGCTCTGTCTTAGGCCCTCTGTTGTTTTATCAGATTCAGAAAATCTGATCAAATCAGCAGTAATCCATTTTTTCTACACTGAACACCTGTTAGATTCCTCAACAATTATACAATACTGATACTTATAAAGTTCTTAATATTGGATTATCCTTAATATCTATGCAGTCTTCATTCTGCTTTACTCTGTAATTATTCTGTAGTCCATAACTCACTAAATTCACAAGATGATTTTTAATTCTGAACTATAAAAATAAGTTTACCATCTTTTGTTTTCCCATTCTCACAAACACCAAATATCACAGTCATGAGACCAGTCTATAAACATTCAAAAATACATTTTGTTTTTTATTAGATAGTTATTTAGCTGACACTTTACATCATGGCTCTGTTAACATTAGTTAATGAAAAGTAACAATGAAATAACCATGAACAATTTTATTTAATTATTGGTTAATTTACATTTTTACATACTTATGTTTGTGATGCTTCACAGTTAATTACGATTTCAGTTATTTACGATGATATAACAAATTCAGAATGAATAATATCACTTATTTATTAACATAAATCGAGACAATAAATGCTGTAAAAAGGTTAACCTACAGAACCTTATTGTAACGTATTGCCTTTCTTTAGTTAATAATACTGGCATGCAGCAGTAATTAAAATAAAATATAAAGATAAAATACTACATACATGATTTATACCAGATAGGAATCAAAGACTGCAAGGCTTTGAATAACGATCTTGACTTAAATTGATTAAACCCTGTAACTTGAGACATCAGGTTTTTCCATCATGACTTGAGACTTAAGCGATTAAGTCTTGAGACTTGATACTAGCAATCTGAACCCGTATCGGATCTAAATAGAAAGACAAAAACAGTATAGAGGCTAAATTATATAGCACTAGAATAGACTTAAACATCTGCAGGACATGTGTAAACCAGGTTTGATTATATTTCTAACTGTCAAAAAAAGACTTTGGCTTTTTTTGCCATGTTACATATTTTAGGTTTTCACTTTTGTTCAATGCTCAGATGCTGAAATGGTCAAATGGGCAGGTTGTGAAAGGTAATGTCATTAAGGTTTGCCAGCCAAAATGAAAGTCAAAAATTAAGCACAAATCAAAACCAATATATGTCTATAACATATTCTTTATTGCAGGCCAGGAGAGGTATGCTACAAATCAGGTGACCTGCTTTAAACCTCTTCAGAAAAAAGGCACTGTCCCATTCCAGTCAATAACAGAACCCTCCCACTTGGTCCTAATGGTCATCTCTACAGACGGAAACTTTTTTTCTGGGTCTCCTTGAATATCATTATTTTCAGCCTCCCAGTGATGGGAATGTGTATCTGAAATACAAAAGAGCAATACAATATATACATTTGAAATGTGAAAGTCGTGAAAGTCGTGACGTATTGTCAAGTATGGTGACCCATACTCGAAATTGGTGCTCTGCGTTTAACCCATCCAAGTGCACACACACAGCAGTGAGTAGTGAACAAATGCACACACACACACACACACACACCGTGAACACACACCCGGAGCAGTGGGCAGCCATGCTGCGGCGCCCGGGGAGCAATTGGGGGTTCGGTGCCTTGCTCAAGGGCACCTCAGTCGTGGTATTGAGGGTGGAGAGAGCGCTGGACATTCACTCCCCCCATCTACAATCCCTGCCGGCCGGGGACTCGAACCCACAACCTTTCGATTACGAGTCCGACTCTCTAGCCATTAGGCCACGACTTCCCCAATTATTGTAAAATGTCTGGTTCACACGATTATACCAGGCAGGCGGCAACAGGCATAGGCAGAAGCTAATGTCTGTACCTATGGTGAGCGTTGTTGTGTTGAGCTGAGTTGGTTGGCCATTGTAGAAGTAAAGCTGGAAAAGATGCTCCATCTTCCAGTCAGAGAGCAGCGAACGGTTTGGGCTGAACAAAACACTGTAGGTGCCATTGATATTGCACACCCAGATAGGCAGCTTGGGGGTTTTCAGCATACTGCCCACCTTAGGAAAAAAGGATCAACTCAACATGGATGTGTTCAAAATATAATAGACTAGAGTGTTGTAATACAGAAGCTAAGAAGCTGACGAAGTGGGAGTAGATACAGCAGCACACTTTAAGGAAAGACTTACAAAATGAAAAGCATTAATTCACTCTGGGTATTAGCCATTAGACCAGCAGCCATATCACCCTGTAGCTCAAGACCGGTTGCCCACTGAAGCTAAGCAGGGTTGAGCCTGGTCAGTACCTGGATGGGAGACCTCCTGGAAAAAACTAGGTTGCTGCTGGAAGAGGTGTTAGGGAGGCCAGCAGGGGGTGCTCACCCTGTGGTCTATGTGGGTCCTAACACCCCAGTATAGTGACGGGGACACTATACTGTAAAAAGCACCATCCTTCGGCTGAGATGTTAAACCGAGATCCTGACTCTCTGTGGTCATTAAAAATCCCAGGATGTCCTTCGAAAAAGAGTAGGGGTGTTACCCCGCATCCTGGCCAAATTTGCCCATTGGCCTCTGACCATCATGGACTCCTAATCATCCCCATACATCCCCATTGGCTTCATCACTCTTTCTCCTCTCCACCAGTAAGCTGGTGTGTGGTGGGCGTTCATGGCTGCCGTCGCATCATCCAGGTGGATGCTGCACATTGGTGGTGGTTGAGGAGATCCCCCTCACATGTAAAGCGCTTTAAGTACCCAGAAAAGCGCTATATAAATGTAACTAATTATTATTCATTATTAGCTTAGAACAAATCACATAAAGCAACAACATGCAGGAAAAAAACATTAAAAAAAGGAAATTACAACAAAGAAAGGACCCCTCATAACGTTGTGTGAAGGTCAATAACGCCGTTTGACGTTTTTATAACAAGGGAAGTATAGTACAGAGTGTAATATATCAGTTATATATCAGGTGTGAAGTGTGAATACATAATTTCAGATATTTGTAAAACGAAAAATACTCTATAGGCCTACCTTTAAAAAATATTTTACAACATTTTTTTAAAATTATGATTAATTTGTGTACAGTCATATATTCAATGAGTGAAAAAATATGTTAAGTTTACTTGCTGGTTACACGACGTGACATTTTTAGAGTCATTTATTGTAATGGTATAAATATATTTCTACAAATTGTATAATTTTCATATAGAATTTTAATATGTTGTGTGAGTGTGTTTCCTTTTTATCATTGACACTTTTGTTTCCTTTGTGAAAAAGAAAAAGCTACTTAAATGGGTCAAAAAGCACTCAACTATATAAATGCATTTAATAAAAATTTTAACTATAATATATTTGCATTTCATTGCAATTTACATTCAATTAAGTGTCTGAAATCATTAGTCATTATATTATTTTCAAAAGTACCCTTCAAAAAATTATCCTAAATTTTTAACAAGGCTTGTCGCTGATCTATTAGCAGAATACTTTGGAGAACCTCTAGGGAACCATTTTAGGGAACAGACACAGATTCGCACGAGGACCAGTCTATAGAACAAATTCAGAAGAATGTGAGGACACAGAACGCATGTTTCTGAGAACTGAAATGTCATAACCTTTTAAAATAAAGTAATATGAAAATAGTCTCTTTCTCTCTCTCTCTCTCTCTCTCTCTCTCTCTCTCTCAGTGCCTAGAGATTCTCCAAATCAGTATAACAATCTCACAAGTGGTGGCTCAAGTATCTTGTTTTTACAGTGTTTACTCATTTGTTGCTTGTTGACCTACTGTACAATTTTCTGAGAAAGTGACACAGAGAAAGACCAAACCCCCAGAAAACACACAGGATGAGTGCAGTACCAGGGGGAGCTGTGCATGGTGGACTTGTTCTCTGTTCCAGAGCAGATATCCGACATGACTGCGAGTCAGGACCCCGTGGAGAGGCTGGGCGAGTGCTTCATCTTGCTCATCGCTCAGTGATGTACCATTGAAGACATGAGGGGTCGCACGGCCGGTCAACAGCAGGTTTAATAAAGCCTAATGAATGTAGAGATAATCTGACACAATCAGACACTAACAAGTCACATGAACAAAAAACCCTCAAACAACCTTCCTTACCTGTCGACAAACAAAGTTCCCCAAGCTGACATGCAAAAGATGAGTGGTGGTACAGTCGAAGTCTGCCCGTATCCTACAAATTTAGAGACTTAATTCAGTAATTCAGTCACTCATTTAATTCATTTACAATACACAAATTATCTTTATTTATTCTTATGGCAGATCCAGTTGGTAACATTTTTAATGTTTGTTTGCATTTTTTGTCCAGAAAAAGTAGTACTATTTAATTACAATTAAATTAAAATTTTAATGAACTTTTTTAATATATTTAAACATGTAGTTTATTCCTGTCATGGCAAAGCAGAATTAGTATATTATACATAATCCCTCAGATTATATATATATATATATATATATATATATATATACACTCACCCTATATTGCCAAAAGTATTGGCACCCCCCTTCTAATGAACATGTTTGACTACTTTAGTCATTTCTATGAGTACAAATATTAATGTTAAAGCATATAATGATATTCTAGGGAATTGTGTGCTTCTAATGTTATAGCAACAGTTTGGACAGAACCCTTTTCTATTCTAACATGACAGTGTCTCTGTGTATAAGACACGGTTCAGAAAGACATGATTGATTGAGTCAGTGTGGAAGAACTTGACTGGTCTGCAGAAAGACAAGTCCTGATCCCAGCTGAACACCTCTGGTGTGACTTTATATGCAGACCTTGAGCCAAAAACTCATCACCAAACACCAATGACTTGTACATAAGAGTACTGTCATTTCAGACACGTCCAAAACTGTTGCAACAGAGATGGAAATACAGTTTTTAAATACATGAACTATGTTTCCATCTTTGTTGCCACAGTAGTGCCCTTTTCTGTTCTAAAGAAGCGGGTGTCCCAAAACGTTTGTCCTTATAGTGTCTATACAAGTCATTGGTGTTTGGTGATGAGTTTTCGGCTCAAGCTCTGCATATAAAGTTACACCAGAGGTGTTCAGCTGGGATCAGGACTTGTCTTTCTGCAGATCAGTCAAGTTCTTCCACATTGACTCAATCAATCATGTCTTTCTGAACCGTGTCTTATACAAAGAGACACTGTCATGTTAGAATAGAAAAGGGTTCTGTCCAAACTGTTGCTATAAAATCAGAAGCACACAATTCCCTAGAATATCATTATATGCTTTAACATTAAGATTTGTACTCATAGAAATTACTAAAGTAGTCAAACATGTTCAATAGAAGGGGGTGCCAATACTTTTGGCAATATAGTGTATATAATTTTTTGGAACAGTGGAAATGTTTTACTGTCACTTTTGCTCAATTTAATGCTTCCATGCAGAATAGAAGTGCTACTTTCTTTCAAGACAACCTGTCACCCTACCTGTCAATAGTCCTGGAGAAGATAAGGCTATACAGAAAAAGTATGATTCCATGGCTTCCTTCTTCCTTAAACTACACACATTCAGGTGAAAGTTAATGCAACACAAATGCAGTTTTATACAGCCAGTATTTCATTCTTACAAACATCTGAGCAAGTAAAAGAAAGTATATTTCAAGTAGAATTATCGTGGTCTTATAATATAATATATGGCACAGATTTTCCTAATAATATATAATTTGTGTTTTTAAATGTACCTACACATTGGATGTGCTCACATATAAATGATCTAACATCGTCTTTCTTTTTAAAAGTGAAAAGCTGCAACTGTGGAATTAAAAAAGAAAGACATTAAACAATTACAACATGTTTTAGCTGCATGTTAACATGTTCTCATAAACTGCATGTACCCTCTCTGTGAAGTTGTCCAGTTTGTAGTCCATGTGGGGGGTGAAACAGCGCTCTGACGTGACCAAACAGACGGAGGCTGTCTGCTCCTCACCAGCTGTCCACAAGATGTCAGTTAGAGCGGCTGCCAGCGCCTTCCTCTGCTCCTTCTCCCCTACCGTCATCATACTGAGAACGAGAGAAAGAAAGAGTCTGTCTGAGCTGTGAAACAGTGGACAACATTCTCATTTCAGTTCAGACCATCCAGTCGAAACCTCAAAAATCTTTCATTTGAATGACACAAGGGATTTCAACTGCAATATACTGTATGTATATTATCATTATACATTATTAATTTTACATTAGATTATAGAAATAGCAATATTTTGGAGCCCTTAACCCCACTCCTACCCCAACCCTAAATGTTCTGATAGAAATGTAAAAGTTAATACTGGCTGAAAATCTTAAATCTTCCACTCTGCCATGGTTATATCCCATACACATATACAAAAATGTATTAATTAATCACCTTTGCATTGTGCACTCTGAGTTCATTGGTCGGTTGAAGAGCAAATATTTAATAATATAAGCCTGAACCACCATCTGAATAGCACAGGCTCCTCCCTGCAAGAGAACAGAAAGAGAAACACTGTTTGAGCTTGCATTTGTCAGGCATTTCTCTCAAAAATTCCACATGACAATATACTTTCACTTTAACTCCCATTTCAGAATTCAGGACTTCCATGTTAATGATGAAACACAACAAATGTGAATATGATTAATCCAAAAGCTATGATTAAAACAATGTGTGCCAGAAGGTTTTGTGTATTTAAAAGGAACCATTCATTAAATCAGAGACTTAAATCGCTGAAGTTTTTTGCTAACTAAAACGGAACGGTTTTTTAAAAATTGTTTATAATAAGAAATACCAAATCAGCATATTAGAATGATTTCTGAAGGAAAATCATGTTCCACTGAAGACACTATAACCAATCGTCTTGGTTATTACTACTGTAACCTCTGTTCTCTGATGGAGTGACACTAGGGACTGCAATTGGGAACCTCAAAAACCTTCAGAAAAGACAGATGAGAACTTGCCAAGTGGTATTTGCATGCCACTCACCCATATATATACAGGTCCTTTTCAAAAAATTAGCATATTGTGATAAAGTTCATTATTTTCTGTAATGTACTGATAAACATTAGACTTTCATATATTTTAGATTCATTACAACACAACTGAAGTAGTTCAAGCCTTTTATTGTTTTAATATTGATGATTTTGTCATACAGCTCATGAAAACCCAAAATTCCTATCTCAAAAAATTAGCATATCATGAAAAGGTTCTCTAAACGAGCTATTAACCTAATCATCTGAATCAACTAATTAACTCTAAACACCTGCAAAAGATTCCTGAGGCTTTTAAAAACTCCCAGCCTGGTTCATTACTCAAAACCGCAATCATGGGTAAGACTGCCGACCTGACTGCTGTCCAGAAGGCCATCATTGACACCCTCAAGCAAGAGGGTAAGACACAGAAAGACATTTCTGAACGAATAGGCTGTTCCCAGAGTGCTGTATCAAGGCACCTCAGTGGGAAGTCTGTGGGAAGGAAAAAGTGTGGCAGAAAACGCAGCACAACGAGAAGAGGTGACCGGACCCTGAGGAAGATTGTGGAGAAGGACCGATTCCAGACCTTGGGGGACCTGCGGAAGCAGTGGACTGAGTCTGGAGTAGAAACATCCAGAGCCACCGTGTACAGGCGTGTGCAGGAAATGGGCTACAGGTGCCGCATTCCCCAGGTCAAGCCACTTTTGAACCAGAAACAGCGGCAGAAGCGCCTGACCTGGGCTACAGAGAAGCAGCACTGGACTGTTGCTCAGTGGTCCAAAGTACTTTTTTCGGATGAAAGCAAATTTTGCATGTCATTCGGAAATCAAGGTGCCAGAGTCTGGAGGAAGACTGGGGAGAGGGAAATGCCAAAATGCCTGAAGTCCAGTGTCAAGTACCCACAGTCAGTGATGCTGGTGTTTTATCAAGGGCAGGGTCAATACAGCTAGCTATCAGGAGATTTTGGAGCACTTCATGCTTCCATCTGCTGAAAAGCTTTATGGAGATGAAGATTTCATTTTTCAGCACGACCTGGCACCTGCTCACAGTGCCAAACCCACTGGTAAATGGTTTACTGATCATGGTATTACTGTGCTCAATTGGCCTGCCAACTCTCCTGACCTGAACCCCATAGAGAATCTGTGGGATATTGTGAAGAGAAAGTTGAGAGACGCAAGACCCAACACTCTGGATGAGCTTAAGGCCGCTATCGAAGCATCCTGGGCCTCCATAACACCTCAGCAGTGCCACAGGCTGATTGCCTCCATGCCACGCCGCATTGAAGCAGTCATTTCTGCAAAAGGATTCCCGACCAAGTATTGAGTGCATAACTGAACATAATTATTTGAAGGTTGACTTTTTTTGTATTAAAAACACTTTTCTTTTATTGGTCGGATGAAATATGCAAATTTTTTGAGATAGGAATTTTGGGTTTTCATGAGCTGTATGCCAAAATCATCAATATTAAAACAATAAAAGGCTTGAACTACTTCAGTTGTGTTGTAATGAATCTAAAATATATGAAAGTCTAATGTTTATCAGTACATTACAGAAAATAATGAACTTTATCACAATATGCTAATTTTTTTAAAAGGACCTGTATATATAAAAGGTGATGCCGTGCTCCAGTCATTTAGGTTTGTGCTGAGGAGCCGAGACGGTGTCCCAGTCATTTCAGTGGGTTGTTCTGTGTTGTGAAAGGAGGGACACCAAGTCTGGTTCCCTCCATCAGGGAACGGAGGTGACAGTAGTAACCAAGATATTCCCTATCTGCTGCTCACTTGACATTGACTAGGGATCCCTATACTAAATGACCCAACCAGCTGAACTGTGTTATGAGGTTTGGTGGAGCAGATGCAGGCAGGCTGCTGTGTGCCCAATATTAGACCACGACATAACTTTCTCAATGACTAAGTAAGCTGCCATAGTCCCCTGTATCATGATGGGGTGGTAAGGACTGTGCTTACAATGGGAATAGGCCACTTCAGCTATTTCTTGATCTTTTCTGAGTTTTTACTGTGGAAAGTGTTCTTTTTTACTATACAGAAAAAAGGACACTGCAGAGAGCACATCCTACCTGAAGATTGACAAGGGGAGAATACGTACATGGACTTACCTAGTGGGACGTGCCACATACAGAAAGCAGTCTCTGTGGCGGGGTCTGCATAAGAAGGGAAAAACTCACACCCACAGTGACTATTGGCAGAGCGAGGCCCTGCCCAAGGGAAGGTTTACCGACAGGGAAACTGAGCAGTGGAAAATAGATTGTATGAGATTTCCAAGAGGGAATCAGCACATACAAAGGCTCACCTGAAAAGGGGCATACAATGAGAAATGAGCCTGGTAGTAAAGAGAGGTGTCAACTGCATCCATAATTACACTGACGAAATTACATCTTTAAAAAGACGATTCTGCGCCTTCCCAATTTTAAACATTATTATTGGGCAGCAAATTCCCTCACTGCTCTCACTTTTTGGTAAAGGGGCATCCTGGATGATATCACATCTGAGACCTCTCCATTATGGCTATGTCAGTGCCAGAGTCCTCCCTTCCAGCGTAAATCTATCAGTAAATTAGGAAGCAGTAATTTTGGGGAGGGGAGGGGGCAGTCGTGGCCTAATGTATAGGACTTGTAATCCAAAGGTTGCGGGTTCGAGTCCCAGGTTGGTCAGGGATTGTCAGTGGGGGGAGTGAATGTGCAGCGCTCTCTCCACCATCATTACCATGACAGAGGTGAGACCCTTGAGCACCCACTTGTGTGAGAGAGTGTGCGATAAATTTGACAAAACAAATTTGAATGAGTGGAGCAAGCCATTTCTTTATACACCCTGTTGCATGTCCAGGGAAATGCAATGGCATGCAAATTCCACTTGCCAATTGTTTGCCTTTTCTAAAGTATCAGAGGTGAAACAAAAATCAAATCAAATCAAATAACAGTTTTAATGGAATCCAGCACAAAGTGTTCAGTTTATGAACTATTCATAATCCATGCATGATAGATTTGACATTAATTTTGTTATTATATGAGTGGAAATCATTTGGTGGAGAAAGTTTACTTTGAATCAGTTTCTGGAGTGCTCTTAATATAATTGTGCTTTCTATCCTAATGCCAGTGTAATTAGCTAATGACATGCCCCACACTTCACTACCTGAAGATAATGGGAAGCATATTCGCTTAGCTGCCTTAGTTTAAGCGTACCAATGATCTGTGGTTAAGAAAACGGCCAACATTTCAAGCTCATTACACAATAATGAGGTGGCGGGAGTGATGCAGTGTTCAGACAATGGTGTCAGGCTAATCAATCTGAAGTCATGGCTTCTACGAAAAAGACGCACGAGAAGTTATCTACTAAAGCTTGTAACACAATCCTTCTTCACTTATATAATTTGCAGTTCTGGCAAAGGGGAAGTAACTTTATTAACGTGATCAAACATAAGGTCAACTGTCTCAAGTTTGTGCTTCACTAGAAGGATTTTTCCAATTCCTCTAAAAGCAGGCATTTTCAGAACTGTTAAATCTGTTAAAGTGTTAAGAATGCAATAACAAATCAAATTGATTCAAGGATACGGTAATTAAGGTAATTCACCCCCAAAAAAGTTATGATATGCCAGTTTTGAATTCAAGATGAGAATGTCAACTAGTTTGTCCTTTTATGCTTCATGGGACATAAGGTGGTTTTGAAATGACAAGGGTGAGTGAATAATAAAATGTTCATTTTTGAGTGAGCTATGCCCTCAGTTTCAGAATGACAAGGATTCTGACCTTCAAAGAACTAAGTACAGAATTGACCAACTCAGAAAAACAGCATCCCTAAATCATTATGTGGTTGTTACTTTGTTGTCAGTGTTTCTGGCCTGTTCTTTGTTAGCAGTTCAAACAACAAGTAACTCACAACCACCACAGTTTCTGTACAATGAAGCTTAAGCACATAATTAATTTCAAATATGATTTTTGCATTTTTTTTTTATAATATATTAGTATGGAGCCCTGTACATGTCACGATTGCCAATGATTTACCAATTAAAAGGAGGGGGGAAAAATTACTACAATGAGGCCACAATTTTTAAACTAATTTCAACACATTAATAAGTCACCGGGGAATTAATTTAACTAATTCGTAGCAACAACAATATATATATTTTTTTCTTCCTCACGTTGTGCAGGGCCCTGTATATTAGTGCAAACGTATCACCACATATTCTTTTTACCATTTCCGTTATAAGATCTCCAATTTCATTTCATGATGTATTGCATTTATTTTACATTTGTCATTTCTTAAGATATACACATTCCCTTCACTTATGCATAAACAAGAAAGTTGCACATTTGTCTCAGTAATTTAAATGATTTTTTTTCATGTTTAATGTTTTAGAAAATGTCACAAAATCCAATTTTCAAGGGTTTATACCCAAAACTATGACAATAAACGATGGCTGTTAATGAGAAGTTTTCTTATACTCACCACCCTCTCGGTCTCCAGAGCATATGCCATGTCAGAGAAAGGCTCCCGAAACTTGAAGAATGATTTCTTCCACTCATAGTTGAATATATGGAACGTGTTCCCAAATAAAATATTTCTTAAACTCTGTATGAGTGACAAAGCAAAATACAATATGTCAAAATAATAATAAATGTGGGAAATCATGGGGGGGGGGTATTTTTTATTTGTTTACAATAAAAATCAACACCCAGATCCAGCTAACAACACTGAAATGTAGGTTTGCAATCTTATTATTGTATCATTATATTTAACTTTTTTCCCTATGACATTCTGGTGGATTTTTTCACCCATTTAGTGGATTTAACAGTAGTTATGACTATATGGGACTAACCTGATCTATTGCTTAAAGTTCTAATAAATAAATGATGAGTCCATATGCTGTCTTTTGTCTCCGGGGCACACATATACACACACAGATCAAGTCTGTTATGAGACACATGGGAGGCAAGCGAGAGAGGGTCAAGTGACAGGGTCATGTTCCACGACTCACCACCGCCAGCTCTGGTGACAGCGGTTGCCCACCCAGACTCGGAGACACTGTGAGGGTTTGAGGAACGGAGTAGGGTGCTGTGAACCGGTCAATCTGTGCTCCGACGTGATGGGCCGAGGTGGCAGGTCTAGAAGAGTCATCACTGTCCTCTTCAGATTTGATCTTCTCACTAGGTCTCTATACAAGTGATAAAGTGAAAATGTTACAGTTGTTACAGTATACCTTTTACCTAAAAGAACTCATTTCTGTTTTAATATATTTGAAAATGTTGCATTTAAAATCGGTTTTAAAAAAATTATAAATTACTGTCTGTTTTAATCAATTTTATATGTTTGTGCTGAAAAAAGTTTTCATTTCATTTTAATAACTCAATCAAGCTTACCCTAAACTTGCCAGTTTCCACAAAAATATTAATGCAGCAAAAAATGTTTGCAGCACCAAGATTAAAAATATTTCAAGCATAAAGATTGCTGCTGAAAATTCTGCTTTTCCATCACAGGAATAAATTGTGTTTTAAAATATATTGGACAGAAATTGGTTCTTTTAAATTGTGATAATATTTTGCAATATTGCTGTTTTTACTGTATTTTTGATCAAATAAATGTAACTTAAGTGAGCATTAAAAACTCATTTCAAAAGAATAAAATAAAATAAAAACTTAATTGCTCTTAATTATTCCAAACTTTTGACTGGAAGTGTACACTATGTAGAGGTTATATCCAAATTTGATATTTTATATTTACACATTTGAAGGGGAGGCCTACACAGATGTGAAGTAACAAGGTTTTTTCCGTAAACTGCTTAAAATCTCACTTTTATCCGATGATAATCAACTTTTACTTTTGATTATCAAAATAGCCCTAGATCTAATATTTTTGTTATATTTTCTAACATAACGTATACATATTACTTAGACAACATGAGTAAAGATATAAATGTTTATTTCTAACCTCTCCTTATAACTCTTCGAGCAACAGAAATCCCAAATAATCTTATGAAGATGCCAGGTTTGAGATGAATGAGCCATCAGTAGATAACTCACATTTTGGTTTCTCTTCACCTCCTCTTGAAGAAGCTCTATGTAGCTCAGTCTGGAGTGCTGCAAACTTTTGATGGTTTGCAGAAGGTCCTGATAATCCGTCATGATGGCCTTTACATGCACTCTACTACTGCCTGTAAATTCAGTTTTTACACATGGCATTGTGTGTATATGCCTAGTAAAGTAACGTGGTAGCAAACATACACCTCCCCTCCAGTCTGTGATACTGAGTTTGTTGAGAGGATTGCAGCCACGCAGGCACACGCATACTCTCGTCTGATTGGCTGACTGCATGCCATGGGAGAAATGACATACAGCCACCTGAGAGCACAGGGTCTGAAGTATCAATTATCGAAATAACCACATAAGCATGGCCTAAGCGCATGGGACGTTATATTTCCATTCGCAAGATTTAGGAGGTGTTCACATAGATGCGTTATTGCATTAAAAACCAGCTGCAAGCACAATAGACTGCATCAGAAAACAAATTAGGAGATGTGTTTTTAAATATTTAGCAGAAACATTTCACCCCAAAATTAAAGTTCTGTCATCATTTACTCACACTTGAGCCATTTCAAATGGTTGTCACATTAGGATATCAGCCTATGCACACTTTACAAAATATTGACTATAAGCCTCCAAAAGTATTCCAATGTAATATAAATTCATTCACAAAACAGACTTAAGTATCAGCACATCGGGATATAGCACAGAGTTTGTATATTACTTTTATGAAACTTTTATTTCGTTTTTCATTTTGAGTCTTGAGTAACCATTAATTAACCTTCTGGAATCGTTAGGTCATTTTTGACTGAAAAAAATTACTTTTTTAGAATTGTTTTTTTTTTTCTGCATCGGAACGGTACGAAACTCGGTAAGGGTTCTGGCATTTGGTATGTGAAAAAATAAAAATAAAAAAAAATAAAAATCATGCTTGTGAATTTAGTGAATTTCATTTAGTAGAAATGTTTACTGCACTCAAACTAATTTTTGAGATACCAACCTCAAATTTGGAACGCAACTTATTTTTGTATTTATGTCGGATTTTCTCAGAGTTTTAGAGTAAACCACGTTTATAATGCAATAATCTGGAAAGTGTCTTTTTCAAGAGACCATAAAATATCATAGAATACCCCTAAAACTGCAACATATTAAAAATAACATTAACAAACTAAAATATAGATTCATGTTTGGAATCATACCTGTTGGGAACAACGTGAATGGGAATAAATGGTGACAATTTTGTCATTTTGAGCTAAACTAGTCCAGTTTTGCTTTCTCTAGAAAACACAGCACTTGTGAACGCATCCCTGCTATATGTCTACATTAGAAATAGAAGCATTTAGCAATCCATAAATAAATAAATACTACTAAGACTTACTTTAACATAGCCCTGTGGTAATTCCAACCTGAAAGGTAAAAACAGGTGAATAAACATGGGGGGGGGTCGCTGGGCAGCAGAAGACAGAGTGCGTGCGTGCGTGCGTACCCGCGGGAGTTAAATATCTCTCTCCATTTGTCCAATTCTGCGATCTGCTGGAGGATTTCATCTACTTCACTGCTGGCCTCCACATCAGTGTCCATCTGCAGGTGACAGGAAACATCACACCAGAGTTTAGCAATTTCCTGCCTCGTGTTTCGCAGGTTTCCAGGTGAAAGAGTCTCACAGCTCCCCCAGGAGCACAAAACAAAAGAACATACAAGTGAGTCTTGTTTCTTAGGCTGCGCAGACAGGGCGCGTTCACGCGTGTTTCTTTGAGCCTTGCGTGCGTCTTTTGAACAGGAGAACGCGTCCTTTGTGAGCGCGTTATTGTGCACATTAGTGGACAATAATACAGTAAGCCAACATTTATGGGCATGGAATATGGTAGTAGGTAACATTGTTATTTAACGTGTGAATCTGCTTAAAAAAGTTCAGTAGTTTTTATACATTTAACATTTAATAGTCTCTTACACACTATTCTCAATGAGTACAGTATTGTAAACAACTGTACTACTGCAACAAATAATTTGACATAAGAGGATTTTTTTCTTAATGTATGTATGTATTTAGTTAATTGGTTGATGTTGACTGCATTTTAATGATGATTAGTGAAATCCAAACGATGAAGATGTACAAGCTTCATTTAGTCATATAATATTAATTTGTCAAGCGTTATAAAATGCCATAAAATTAACAATTGTTACTTCTTTAGTATTCAATAACAAAGTAATTAAATTATTAGCAATTTAATTTAATAGTTTGGACTCTGTTGTTAATTGTAACTTTAAGTAATGTGCCAGTAATAGGATTCCCTATATAATTACTGGCATTAACAGAACTATCATTTTTATCCTTAAGAAATATTTTATTAGAAGCAACTTGATTTTTTGATTTTGATTTTTTTCCTCCTGCTTTCCCAAAAATGTATATATAGAGCAAGTGTATAAAATGTAGAAATTCACAAAGCTTAGTCTTTACAAAATCATCCGCTTGCTCTTTGGTTACAGCTCCATCTATTTGTGCATTGTTGACACTGACGCTATAGCGGCTTCTGCTTGGCAAGATGCATTTCAGATTAAAATAGCAAAAGCAAAAGCACATGAATTTGCATTTGGAATGCATATCAAATATGAAAAAAATGCAAATGCTGACATATGATGAACACACTTTCAGGCTAACCAACAATCGAGAAAAATATGACTGTATTTCTCTATTTGGTTCTGTGCACCGGAAATAAAGTGATGATGTGTGCAAAGATTGAGGGGTCATGTTTTAGCTTTCTCACGGAAGAAAATAGAACAACAACAACTAAAGGACAATAGTGATGCTGATACTGAAAACTTGGAATATTTGCAAGGCAACAGATTATATCCATAAAAAACTAAAAACTCTCAATGTACTGTTCAGCCAATTCATCTGAATTCAATAACTCTGATGTTAATTCTGTACTTCTTTAATTCAAATATATTCAATTTATCGTATTTATTTTTTACAGACTCTGAATCACTTTTGAATTGAGTCAACCTCAATATGTGTCACACAACTTGAAAAAGAAAAGCCATACCTTATCACCTTATCTCTTCTTCAGAGATGCATATCAGACTGCGGTTCAGGAAAGAATCCTTTAAACTCTGACAAAAGTTCAAACCTCAGTGTAAACCAGGCCACCGAGACATTGCTTATATACCAGACACTTTCTATTCAGGAGGCAGACAGACAGAGAGCCTCCTTTCATTTTACAGTTTCCTGGCAGCAGGTGGAGTACTTTGTTTCTGTTCTGTTGCTCTGAATTCTGTGCTAACAAAGCGGTGCTCTTTCATGATGTCTTGAGTGATGAGAGCTGCTTTTCTCTTCTTTCACATCATTGTTTCAGGATGCATAAAACCTCCAAAATACATTTAAAAGTGTACATAAAATGTAAAAACTTTGTACTGTACTATTTTGTCTTTTCATAAAAGCAATGCATTATAAAGAAATCATATCATTTTATTCTGAGTAAAGGCACTGAATTAATAGTGACCAGAAAAGCTGCAGACCAATAACAATCATGAAAAATAGTGTCAGAATGGATACGGCACATCTATGTAATACATAATTGTGTATTTTTGTATATATTTTCTTGCATTTTTGGCCCCTTTCATTCTTATTACTTTTTACACTAATTTTTCATTATTATAATTAATCCACGTTCTCAGTTTGAAAATAGCATTTGAGAACATTTCAGTGTTTAAATACCAAAAAACTGATCACATTATGCAATTATGAATAAATGCACATTGGCACAATGTGAGTGTCTAAACACACAGGAGACAAATAAGAAGAATATATGAAATATGCAAATACAATAAAATTATACAATATCTGTTAAACATGGAAAAGTTAATGAGAACATTAAATCCATATTGATCATCAACTAAGTGAAAAAAATCAGTTGTTGCATCTGTCTGGTATTCTAAAGCCATGGTTGTAGTTGGATGAATAATGAAATTATATACAACATCATCATCATCCATTTAAATATCTAGGCATATATGAAAATAACTATACAGTGGCCCTGAAAAGCCAAGAAAACATAAAATGGATGCATTAGATAAGAAAATATCAAACCACATGGCATCCATAAATCAAGTTATTTTACTATCAATAATATACTATTATAGGCCTGTTAATATTTTAATTCGTTTTTTTCTGTATTCATTTTAATTTTAGTAAATTTGTTGTGTTTTTGTCATTTATTATTATTATTTACTTATATATGTATATAGTTTCAGTTTTTAATTTTAGTTTAATTTAGTGTATTTTAGTACAAAATGAGATTTTTTATTCCATCTCAGTTAATGATTTCACTTTAAGTAATGAAAACGTGTTTTTTTTTTGCTAATACTCTTAACTGTCTGGTGAGTTGTAGTGAATTAATAGTCAAACAAACTTATTTTGGTGCAATGTTGCATTTAAAAAGTGTGCCTGTACTATTTTAAAAACAAATGGCACTTGGTTTGACATTTTGTTATGTAATGCAAAGCCATTCATACATATTTACGTGTGGCTTAAGTGTCAAAACAGTTTCTGGGGTCATTGTAGAATTGTCAATCGCATCCTTTTGTGATTATAAAAGATCAGCAACCAAAGCAAACTGTCATGTCCCCAGCTAGACTGGAAACTACAGGGTGTTTTCATCAGCCGTTTGCAATCGTGAGTGTTAATTGTCTGAGTGACTGACAGAATGAATGCCTCCCCGCTGCGAGATAAGACACGCGGGCATCTCCAAGTTCATCCCCACACATGGTCTCAATGGCTTAAGAGGCTCAGATGTGTTCAGCTGTAGACAAAACGGATGCCACTATTAGGAAGACTCGTGTTGAGAAGTGCCAGTCGCTGCGGTGGGATGTCGTGTGCAGGGGAGGAAGCAGAACAAAAGGGCTGGTTAGTACATGAGATCCGCCGCTCCTGTGTTCGCATCCGACTCTTTGGCCTCCTGAAAGGGGAACTGGATCCCGGCCAGGCGGATGAGCAAGATGTTAAGGCCGTGCGTGAGGAAGGTGAGGAAGACGAGCCAGAAGGATCTGTCGTACCTCTCATTTTGCGTCTTGTAGATGAAGCTGGCCTCGTTGAAGCTGACGATGATCTCGGTCAGGCGGTGCAGCTTCACCTCCGAGGAGAACAGGATGAGCACCATGCAGGCGCAGAAACCTGACGGGAAACAGAATAATAGATAAAAGGCATAATAAACAAAAACTGTGATGAATTCTGTCATTATTTTCATGTTTTCGGTCACTCCTAGTGACCTCCAAGTCAATGGTCTCCTAAAGAACACTGGGGCCTTATTGACTTCCTCACAGAAGAAAGAACTTCATACAGGTTTCGCTTGAACTATTGAACTATTAACTCCCTTTAAAAAAGAAAAGCCTCAGAGCAACCATTGTTAGAGTTTAGCTGTATTCTTGACGCTTAGGTGTTTACCACATCCCTTCACTATAAATGAACTTTGATTATCTTGCCATTTAAAAGTGCATTTTATCTTGGGAAGTATAAGGGACTCTTTAAATCCATTTAGGTTTTTAGGGCCTTCAAATACAGCCCTAAATAAAAGTCTGTCTGCCCTTTTTGTATGCAGTCTCCAAAAGGGCAAAAAAGTCCCATAAAAAGGGCAGTGAGCAATAGTACAGAAGTCATTACTCACTGACTGAAAGTCTTGCCCTTTGGTGTAGCTGTCAAATTCTGTTCAAGTCACCATGATCAGACATGAGACGCAGAAGCATTTTCAGAGACTTGTGAGGTTTTCACTATGAAAATGACAAACTGTTCCTCACAAACAGCTAATGCATGACTCCATGAGACGTACGGGCTGTTATTAAGGTGTAGTCACATGTACTGCTGTTTAGAGAATTTGTGAGTGAAATACATCGATTTCAAGAGGAATCCATGCGATCAGAAAATATTTGCATGAAGCTGAAGGATTTCTCCACAATGGCTTCAAGCTGACCATCAGACAGCTGCTTGGGTTGAAAGAGACTTGTCAATTTACCTTTATGGTATATTATTGCCCTTTAAGAGCTTTGAAAAAGAAATCACCATGCACTTTCATTGAATGGAAAAGAGCATCAGAGGTGTTTTACCAAACATCTCTTTTTATGCTCCATGGATGTAACCAAATCAGGTTTGCAAAACACAAGGTGAGTAAAAAATAATCTTTTAATTCATTCATATTTGACATAATTCTGGCCAATGGCAAAAAAGAGAGATCTTCTCTGTCATTAAAAGAGGTAGTCAAAAGGCTATTGAACTTTGACAAGAAAATACCCTACCATTCAGGAGTTTGAGGCTCATTTTTTAAGACTCAAATGAATACTTTTATTCAGTAAGAATTCATTAAATTGATCAAAAGTGACAGTAAAGTATTACATTATTACAAAAAAATTTTGAATAAATGTTGTTCTTTTGAACTTTCTATTCATGTCTTTGATCCTTAAATAATAAGTATCAAGGTTTCCAAGAAAAAAAAGCACATCTGTTTTCAACAACATGATAATGGCCCGGCTTCACAGACAGAGCTTAGTTTAAGCCAGGACTAGGTGTTAGTTAAATTAGGATATGTAAGCAGCTTTTATAAAAATGCCTCAGAAATGAATATTACTAGTGTGCGTCTTGAGACAACAATGGCACTGACATAATTTAAGATATGTCAGTGCAAGTTATTTTCAGTTGAGATTGCTAAAACATGCATTTTAGTCTGAGACTAGCCTTAAACCTTGTTTGTGAAACTGGAGGATGTTTCTTGAATAACAAATTGGCATATTGGAATGATGCTGAAAATTCAGCATTGATTACATGAATAAATGACATTTTAAAATATATTCAAAAACAGGTATTTTTAATTGATAATATTTCACAATATTACAATTTTCACTGTATTTTTAATCACACAAATGCAGTCATGAGAAAGAAAAAAAAAAACAATCCTACCAACCTCAAACTTCTGAACAGCAAAAAAAATATTTTAAGGGCAAATGTAAGCATATTCAAAATGTAAAATTTATTGTTTTTTTGTTTCCACCCTGCATAATCAGTGACAGGACACATGAAAAACCATTTAGGGTTCCCCTGATATGCTTTTGCTTTAAAAAATAAAAATTTAAAGTTATGTATGTATTTATTTAGTTTTTTTAACACAATGTTACAAAAAAACAACAAATGTACTTTCACTTATAACGTACTGGCTGCTGTTATTAATTATACTTACTTTTAATTTCTAAAGTTGACCACACTTTTCTTACTTCCCATTATCTGCAAGCGATTCTGCTTTATTGTTTAGTTACTGGTGTTCAGTTGTGTGGACAGGTCAAATGGCCTATTAGAGTGCCATCAGTACACACACAACAGAGGCACCTGACACTAGAGATGCAGTGGAAATCTGGCCAGTTCCACCAAGCGCATTCATTTCCATCACTTTATTTATTTATCATTCAATTCTCTCTGCTCAGGATAGCTGAGTTCACTTTCTCACTACTAACAGAGAGATATTAACAATTGCAGAGGCTGTTTTAACCGTGCTTCAGTAAAGAGCCTGTCTAAATGGATGTATGCATGAAATATTTATAACATACTGTCTTCAAGATCTGGATTTTCTCTCAAGATTCAAGAATTCAAGCTGCCATTGACCTGGTAAAAGCTTTACTTTGACATAACATTAACAGTGATTCTTTGTATTTGTTACAATGTAAAATTGTTTATTGTTTATTTTACAATGTAAAAAGTATTTTTCAAAGTAGTAATAAGGACAATGACACAATTTAAGGTAACTTCTATTATATCTAAAATGTACTACACATTTCTGAGTGAAAAAAAAAAAGTTTAGTGTTTATTGATCATTGTACTATAGGTACAGCAGGTGTGACCGTGTCCAAACTTGTGTGTGTGTGTGTGTGTGTTTGCATGTGAGCAAGTCTTACAGCTTATCATGTTCCAGAGGTAAAGGCCCTGGGGTCCATGCAGTGTCTCATATGGGCTTCCGAAAGCATTGTAAAAGAAGAAGCCACAGGACACTGAGGAGAAGACGATGAGCACCGCGCAGAAGAAGATCACGCTCACATGGAGACTGGCCAGGCCCACGCCCATCAGGTCAGGGAAAACTACACAGAGTGAAGAGATTTCTAACATGAGCTCCATCGAATGAGGCCTAATTTAGGATTGGTGAGGATATGAATTATCATCATCCATATGTGAGGAAAATGTACTGGGAATCAGTTTTTACATTTTTCATCAATGTCTTCAAGCTATTGTGAGTGACTGTTTCATTTAGATTCTGGCCATGAAATTTCAGTACAATATGTATGAAAATTGATTTGAATCATTAAACGTAATCTCTGATCATATCTGTCCGCAATTTGCATGCATCTCCCTGTGAGTAAAAACAAATTTACCATGACAATATTCTTTTGTTCTGCTAAATGTCTGGCTCTCGAATCTGGGGCTTTTCCAGATCTCATTAGGAAAGAATGAATCATTGTACATGAAGCTGTCATAAAAGATCAATCTGAGCCCCATTCAAAACCCCAAAAATGAGACAAGTCCTTCCCAAAACTAGAGAAAAACAACTGAAAAACTCAAATCTGATAAACTGAACAATGAATTAGATGTCTCGTGAAACTCTTGGACTCTTTTAAGTCTGTTATATCTATAGTCAGAAGGGGATTTACTTTGATGATGACTAAAAATGAGATGTGTTTGTGAAGGTCATTTTGAAATACAGTAGGTTTGTTACACGTCAGTGGCCTCAAAAAACTTTAAAGGGAATTAATTAGAAAATTCTGTCATAGTTTACTCACCCTCATGTCATTCCAAACCTGTCTATCTTTCTTTCTTTCACGGAACACAAAGAATAAACATATTTATATTTCTGGTGTGTGTGTTTTTTTTTCTTCAAAAACTTATACTGAATTTTTTTTTCTTAAAGGCATAATTCACCCACAAATGAAGATTCTCTCATTGTTTTTTATTCACCCTCAGGTTATTCCAAACCCTTGAGTTTCTTTCTTCACTGACAGAAAAATAATAATAAAAAAGTATAGAAATGGTACCTTTAGGGGTGCAACATTTTGTCCCTAAAAAGGGACACCTTTTGTTGTAAAAAAAAAAAAAATGGGTAAAAAAAAATAAAAAATACAGAAAGAAGGAGAAGAATAATGTTGGTAACCAAACAGTTGCTGGTAGCCACTGCCTTCCATAGCAGGGGAAAAAAATAGCATGGACGTCAATGCTAGCCTATAAGTGTTTGGTTCCCAACATTCTTCTAAATATCTTGTTTTATGTTCAGCAGAAGAAAAAACTCCTACAGGTTTGGAACAGCATGAGGTTGAGTGAATAATGACAAAGTTTACATATTTGGGTGGACTCTGTCTTAATATGATTAAGTTACTCACAAGAGAAATAAAAGGGTCTGTCTCCCAGACCACACTGTTTCATGCCCTGGCCGTGGAAAAGTCCGTAGTTCGTCCTTCCGATGAATTTCTCCAGCTCTGCTCCGGACGCGTTGACGATCTGCGCGCCCGTCTTGCACAGAACCGTCGCTTGAACCCAGAACTGCGTCCCCATCGCAGCCGCCACGACCAGAACACAACCAAAGCAAAGCACGCCAGCGACAGAGAAAAGCACTTTCTTTTGACGGCTAGGCATTATGTTTGACACGGCGAAGAGCGCAGCCACAGAAATCAATGGATACCCACACGATTACGCGCAACGGCGATCTTCCTATAACCCAACATGGAAAAGGACATTGTGCCGTTGTCGATTTCACCTTTAAGTCTAAAAACACGAATGCTATGAAACGATCTCTAATGCTAGATAGCACATGTTGGCCGAGTAAAGTTGGATCCCAATGTCTTCTCTGGATAGAATTACGCAAAGCGCGTTCACCTTCCTCCGTCTCCAAGCAACCGGGTTGAATGTTGAATGATCAACATCTCTGGCTGCATTTAATAAGGTTACAGTTTATTATGTGAGGTGTAATAGCGGGCTAGCTAAATATATGAATATTAAATAATATCCCAAGTAAATAATAGTCATGCCCGTTTTGACTTACTGAGCCTTCACTAGACTTTTCTGACACACAGCATGTCATCAGAGGCATGACTCACGTCTTTCTTTCAATCATTTCTTTTATCAAAAATAAAAATGTAACCTTCAATGCAAAAGGTCATTAATCAAAAAGAGATAGACTCGGGAGAGAAATAAGACATTATTAAATGTGGTAACAATGATTTATTAAAAAATAAAATAGTTAAAAGAGTAGGCTACAATACAAACATTTCATAATCTCTTATCATTTGAGCACCACTGAAACGTGTGAAAGCGGTCTATTAAACATGACTGTATCTGAAATCACCCCTATACCCTTAAATAAGACACTATTTGAGGGGACCGCCATTGTTAGCGTCCAAACCCATAGTGGAAATTTTTGAGTGCACTCATTCAATCCCACAATGCACCGCAAAATCGAGAGGACAACTGATCTCAATGGCTAGAGTACCCATAATGCACTATAAGAGTCGCGCACCTCGTCAGATGAAGGTGTCTGCTGCTGAATCATCCATCTATTCATTTTAGGAACTCATTCACAGCATAATACAGCATAATACAACACAGGTATACATTCATTGTATTAAATTGTTTCACTAGGGCTTATACATAATTTCCATGACAGAGTTCAAGATAAATCCTCCTATTGGAGCTCCCAGTTTGCCAGTTTCAAGTGATTATTAAACTGCAAACACAAACTTTACAAAAGCAGCATTCCTTCCACTATTTTTTTTAAATGTATGTACATATACAACACTGTATTATATCACCACTGCATAAAAAAAAAAAAAAAAATATATATATATATATATATATATATATATATAAACAAATAGTTAACACTAACATGTGGGTAATGCAGCATTTACAGGATATATATTTTTTGTTGTACTCTTCCATTCACTCCTCTGGAAGTTTACCCAACCCGGAAATGTGAAAAAGGTCTATTTATTGATTTGTATTATGTATTTGGGATATGAAATACAATTTATACAAACATTTCCGCACTGATTGAAAAATAAATAAACTAAAAACATATTAAATTTCATGCTTGAGGTGCAGTTGTCCTTGGGATAATGGTCCAGGTCCTGGTCCTCTTGGTCCTTTTTTTTTTATATGTGACCCTGGAGCACAAAACCAGTCTTAAGTGTCAATTTTTCAAAATTGAGATTTCTGCATCATCTAAAAGCTGAATAAATAAGCTTTCCGTTGATGTATGGTGTGTTAGGATAGGACAATATTTGGCTGAGATACTTTAAAGTTGTCCAAATGAAGTTCTTAGCAATGCATATTACTAATCAAAAATTAAGTTTTGATATATTTATGGTAGGAAATTTACAAAATATCTTCATGGAATATGATCTTTAATTAATATCCTAATGATTTTTGACATAAAAGAAAAATGGATAATTTTGACTCATACAATGTATTGTTGGCTATTGATACAAATATACCCCAGCAACTTAAGACTGCTTTTGTGCTCCAGGGTCACATACAAATACAGTTAAAGAACTCTGAGCATCATTGCGCAGTAGATCTTCTGTAGATTTAGTTATATTTACATATTTTGCCCCCAAATTCTCATCAACTATTATTGCCAAAACTTTTTAAACAGACATTGTTTTGGCCAAATGTCTTTGTGCATTCTTTTTCCACAGGCTTCTGCTTTGTTTTTGTTTGTTTTTTTGCTTTTTGTACATTGCTAATCCACAGTTCCTTTAGAAACTCTTTCTTTACACTACATTTACATTCAGCAAATGATTTTGCACTAATACTTGGTCCATAACTCTCCTCCGGTTGAATTTTCACTCTGTGTCTGTGGTCGGAACGCTGCCTCTCCTTGAGAAGGCCTTTGTGATCTGAAGCCTGAATGCACGGCAGATGACAAAGTACAGCATTGGATCGAAGCACAGGTGCAGGATGGCGAGAAGCAGAGTCGACTCTTTAGCCAGGAACAGATTCTTTCTTAAAGTGCAATCAGTGATGACCTTTATCTGCGTAAATGTGTATGGCATACGCACAGCATGGTACGGCACAAAGCACACCACGTATGCCAAGGTCACCAATGCAATGTTTATGAAGGCATGTTGGGCACTAGCCTGTTCCTCAGGGTCAGATTCACGCCGACCCCAGAGCCGCTTCAGGACCAGGCCATTGGACAACAGCACCGCTACCGAGGAGTTGAAAAAGATGGCCATGCCCAGAAACACAGACAATGCGTGCCAGTGCTTGGCCATATCATTTTTTAAGTCTGAACACGTTAGGCCAACTTTCTCTTCAACGTTTTCTTTGATAGGGAAGGCCATGTTGGGCACGTTGATGAAGAGCACGAGGAACCAGACCACCGAAGACATCAGCACCGCAAAGCCCACTTCCTGCAGTCGCAGCAGTTTAGAGCTGCGGGTGATCTGGAGGTAGCGCTGCACGCTGACGAAAGCTAGGAAGATGATAGACGCGTACATGTTGATGTAGATGAGCGGCGCACTCACTCGGCAGAGAAAGATGGTCAAACTCAGAGAATCGTTGCCCAGATCTTTGGCAATCTTGACAGGTAATGCCAACATGAGGAGGAAGTCGGACGTCAGAAGATTGATGAGGTAAACATTAATGCACTTTTTAGCACTTCGGCTGGTTATGAAGGCCCACAGCGCCACCAGGCTGGTAGCCATTCCAATCAGGAAGATGAGGATGTAGACTGTGGCGAAGGGCACCATGTTGTCGTTGACCACACAGATACTGGCGTTCGAACTCCCCATTTTGGATCTGGACTGTGTGAACTCTAATAAATAAGTAAAATCAAGGATATCGAATAAGTATGTTTTACTTCTCTTTTCTTCACGTGACTGTACCTTTTAGGTCTTGTTAGACCACCGAGAATAACTGAAGCTGATCTGAACACAGTTCTGTCTTTCACTTCACCAGAAAGTAAAAGGTATCAGTAGAGGAAGTGGTAAATCCCCTGTATAAGCACGCAAAAACATTTTCCTGTTTACTTGAACAAGGATATGATGTCACGTATCAGCATCAAATAGAACATGTTATGTAGCAATCCTGGAAAGAGAAAGAGAGAAAAAATATGAAATACTTTTCCTGTTTTAGTTATGTTTCACAATGCTGTTTATAGGAATGTATGCACATGCTGAAGCTGGTTTAGATGTGATGATAACAATGTGCATCAATGCAACTGCAATCAAAGCAGTTTCTTGATCAGTACTATTAATGTTTAGTTGGAAAGACGTTGTCCTTTAATATTAAAGACAGTTTCTTCCATGCTAGATAAGCTAGTAAGACTTTAAAATAAGGTTATAATTATTAACATTAGTAATTACATAGAACGACATTATTACAAATTACATAGAACTAAAGCATGTTTTTATCTTAATTTTGATTAAATGCATTATTATTATTATTATTATTTACAAATACATTATTAAAATCAAAAGTTCTGTTAATGTTATTTAATGGCCTTTAGCTTACATGAACTGAAAATGAATAGGTGTATTTTCATTAACTGAAGTTTAATGAATATAGGCCTAACTGATGTATTACAAATTCTTATCTAATGTTAGTAAATGCATTAACTAATAGGACCTTAGTGTAAAGTGTTACTAATACGTTTAGACCACCTGACAGTCAAGCTGCTGTTTAGTAAGTGTCCATAAAAGCAGTGTTTAAATTGGGTTACCATTTTGTTTCATTAAATAAAGTTAAAATAAAATTTAAATAAATTAACAAATAAATAATCAATCTGCAACTGTGACTTCACATAAGGTATCTTACAAATATTCAAAGTTGCAAGCAGGTATGTTACGGTAAATTACATTTTCTAGTATCAAATAAAACAGTAGCAAATGAAATTGTGCTCTTGTCATGTCTGCTTCCGCACTAATAATGCAGACAGTAAGTGAGAGTTCTTAAAGTGTATATTTTGTAATAGTTTAGCAGGGTTTTGTGGTAATAAAGCCATTTTGTATAAATATGACATAACTATCAGCTACAGTTTATTTGAATTTGTTGTGCATTTTTCAACACCTGATTCACTAACAAAAAGACCCCTCAAGAGCCAATAATTTATGCTTTGAATGCCTAAAAGCCCATAGCTGACAGTCAAAGTGCTTAGTTTGTCTTCTTCTTAAAGTCACTAACTGCAACATTATGATTTCAGGACAAAAATGTAAATTAAAAGCATAACTTTGTATCTTTCTCAAAGTAATCCACAACTGCAATACAATCTGTTTGGATTGTTCTCATCATTTATGACTTTATACTGGATTACGAAGGGCAGATAATTGTATGTACTGTTTTGACCAAACTTTGTTAGCATATTCTGCATATGTTGGTCAGGAAAACATTGAATATGAGCTTTAGAGAAGTGAGTCAGATTGTGGTAATCTAATGGGCTGAAAAAGGAAACTCATTTACATGGACAATAAAATACAGGCGGAACTTTGGAAGATGTTATATTGTTATAGTTCACTTTTTAATAAATTCAAATTGCTCATTAATATAATGCACATTGTTTCTCATTTCCCACACTTGTCTCTCCAGGAAGTAAATACACATCGAGGACATCAAGTCAGTCTGAATCAGTTTAGAAACTTAGACTAATTATCAGATGCATAAAATCTCATGAAGAAACAGACGCATGGTGCCTCGTATCAGAATTAGATTTTGATAACTTACCGCATGACCAGACTGGCTTCTCCAGCAGACATCAGATCAGACGCTGGAGTAATGCGATCCTGCTCTCTAGCTGTATATTGTTCTTGTTGAATGATCTATACAGCTTCTGAGATACTTGTTTGGAGAGTTTCTTCATTGGTTCAACTACATTACAAATCCAGTTTCCGTTTTACTTGGGGTTTGGTCTCAAGTATATCAACCAATGAAGGAAAGCGTTTACCACACCTACAATGAAGTGAAATGACGCAGCGGAAACGTGAACTTTCCAGATTCTGTGTCTGTAGACAACCACAAACCACAAGTCTATGGCTCTCATTAGCATGCGCTCTCTGTGCTGTAAGTTCCTGGTTGAAAGACAACAGGATGGTTTTGACTTTCAACTCGATGTGTTAAACATAAGTTGCACTGTTAGTGTCAGTTAACAGCGTCTGTGCTTTCCACGTCATCGAATCGAGTTTCTGTAACCCAGTCAAATCATTAAAAAACAAATCAATGCATATCCACCAAATGTTTAATGTTAATGTTTTGCAGCTGCAGTTTGGCACAGTATTACCTGGGAAAATCCTTTGGCCTGCAGATATATTGTCATAAGTTATACCAAATCATTATAAATAAGGCGTACCATTTTCAGATAAAATATCTCAAAATTCAATACTTTCATTTAAAAGGGCAAGACATTTAAATACGAAACAGAGAAGTAATTTCAAAGTGTTTTTACACAATTATTACCAGCAATGCTTCATTGTTTACAAAATTAATGCATGACTCCTTTTCAAAATAAAATAGCAATAAAGCATTAAATTAAACAACAATAAAACATACTTTTAAGCTAAAAAGACAACTTTAATATTTTATTTTGCCATTTTTTATTTTTTCATAGCAAGCTAAAAATATGTCCAAAAACACAATTCTTTCATATCACTTTATATATATATATATATATATATAATATCACATGATCCTTCAGAAATCATTCTAATATGCTGATTTGCTGCTCAAGAAACATTTGTTTTACTATTATCTGGTTTGAAACCGTGTGGAAACCGTGACACATTATTTTCAGGATTCTTTGTTGAATAGAAAGTTCAAATGAATGGCATTTATTTGAAATATTATAAATGTCTTTACTCTCTCTTTCGAACAATTGAATGCATCTTTGCTGAACAAAAGTATAGCTTTCTTTCAAAAATTCTAACAGTATATACACAGTAGTAGATTATAGATTGATTCTGCATTTGCCTATACGCAGACAATTAAATATACACATTAACATATATTTTTATATTCTGTCCATTCGTATATTAATTATATTGCACTATAATTTGAAAAACAAGCACATCCCCAATTCCACTTTCTGGTTGGGTGGTCAGGTAGAAGAGGTCACATTTACAGTCCCAGTTCAAGATAAAATATTAATTAATTACAGCAAATTCACTATATCATCTTCACGCTGTAATCAATCAAAAAATGCTGCATGTAGAAAAGGAAGCTAATAAATTGATGTAGTAAACTGCATTAGATTTATTGAGCCTTCATCTGCATTGCATAGTTTGTTTCATTGTTAGTAGGAGAGTGTTAAATGACACTTTCACGTCGTAATGTGGATATCTTTGTTTCAATGTAGCTCAACATGTTGCTCATTCGTCTGTGCTGGCTTTTATCGTCGCTGTCTCTCATGGAATCTGACATCCTCCTGAGGCCCAGCTGGGCTCTGAAAGCCTTGCAGAAGATAAAGTATATAAGTGGATCCAGACAAGCATTGAGCACCGATAGCAGGACAGTCAGCTCCTTCAGGACGTAGAACGCCTGCGCCGTGCAGAGTTTCGTCTGAGGTTTGATGAATGCGTAAGGCAGCCTAACCAAATGGTAGGGCACAAAGCACACACAAAAAACCACCACGAGCACCAGCATATTACGCTTAGATTTCCTGAATGTTTGGCTTCTGGATGTGGTCTGTGTGGACAACTGAGCTTGTTTGACCTTTTGCAAAGTCCCCCAGTACAAAGCAATCAGAGACACCAGCACAAACGTGAAGAGCACCATAGACACACTGTGAGTGATTTTGTAGACCAGACTGAGCTGGGGACTGTGTAAGGCCTCGCAGCCGCTTTTCTCAGGCTTGTGAACGTGACCCCAAGAGGTCAGGAGAAAGAGGATCAAGTAGACGGAAGACATGGCTAACAGGGAAAGCCACGTTCCTATGGAAATGTGTCGAGCGGTACGAACCGTCTGCAGAGCATGAGTCTCCAATGGCCGGACAATCTTCAGGTACCTGAGGAAAGAGTAAAAGAGCAATATATACATAAATTACTTAATAAAAAATAACAATGTTCCATGCTTGAAATGATATATGTTTATTTCTAAATAAAGCTGTAATGTCATGCCTTGGAAAAGAGAATGGGTTTAACACAGCTCTCTAAAATGCTTGATTTTGATTTGACATTTGTGGCAATCTGACATTATTCCTTAATAATGACAATAGCTGTGCTGTATAATGGCTGCTCATCCAGGTATTTTAGGTCAGAGCTTTTCTCGTATAACACCACAGACTTGCTCTCTCTTGTTTCAAATGAAGCTGCGGCAATCTTGGCCAAAACCCAGAAGACTGATTCGCCATGGGTTCTCTAGAGATTTTTCTATGGGTTTTCATAATGTATATTTTTTTCTTCAATTCATTAGTAATATAATCTAAATAATATACAATCCTCAAACATTTTATAGTACAGCATAAACTGTACACACTCACAACCCAAACGTTCTTATGAAGTTACTTACAGGTATTGCATACATATATTCTGAAACACAACTTTTTCTGTATCCTATGGGTGTGTGTAATGGTTTAGATGTGTGTCAGTTCATGTATTTCTTTCTTCAGTCGAAAAGAAATTAAGGTTTTTGATGAAAACATTCCAGGAATATTCTGCATATAGTTAGCTTCAATGGACTCCAAACGGTTGAAGGTCAAAATTACAGTTTCAGTGCAGCTTCAAAGGGCTATAAACGATACCAGACGATGAATAAGGGTCTTATCTAGTGAAATGATCGGCCATTAAAAAAAAAAAAAAAAAAAAAATGTATATGCTTTATAAACACAAATTCACAGTTTCTGCAATGTGCATTCGTGACGTAATGACGTTGAATAGGTCACTCTTGACCTTAAGAAACCTTAATTTATTTTCGACTGAAGAAAGAAATACATAAACATCTTGGATGACATGGGGGTAAATTATCAGGAAATTTTTATTTGAAAGTGAACTAATCCTTTAAGTAGGTGCTTGAATGAGTTGCATACCTGTTTGCAGCAATGAAGTCCATAAAGAGAATGCTTGCATACATGTTTAGATAGAATGCTGATGCTCCAAAGCTGCAGTAAATGTTGCGTATTATATCTGAACTGTTGGTGTAGTTAGCAATGCGCAAAGGCAAACAAAGACAAAGGAAGAAGTCAGCTGCGGCCAGGTTCTTCATGTAGACTGTGACGCTGGACTGGACACGCTGATTGGAAAAAAAATAAACCCGCATCGTGATGCAATTAAGCACCAGACTGACAAGAAACACTAGTGAGTATGCAAATATGAAAGCAGGGTGAGAGGGGATCTTTGAAAATTCACAGGAAGCATTTGTTCCTGTGACAGACGTATTTGTTTCTGTGATGTCATCCAGGACAGTGGTGAAGCTGGTAAGCGGGGCTGCAGTTCTAAGAATCTGTGAAACTGCTGACTCCATCTATTAATGCACAAGAGAGATAGAGTCGTTAATGTCACCATAGGTTGTATAGGGGATTTTCTTGATCCTCAAAGCTCAAAAAGTCAAATATGGTGTAAATCCATCATTCATAGAATGGAGAATCTTTATAGGCTATGTGTAAGATTATGACTATAAAGTGTGTGTAAAGTTTTACTATTGAATGTCTTGCTAATAGACGACTAATGATTCTAAAACATTAAACATATTAAACCATTAATCACACTTCAGTGCAATATTTTGAAGTTTATGGTTGAATGCAGGCAATGCTCTGTATACTTTCTCATTAAACCTTGCTATACAAATGAAACCTAAAAATAACCCTTAGAGAACGGTGTCTGTGTCTGAAATCACATACTCTCTGGGCAGGCACTTCTTTTAAAGGGGTTATTGGATGCCCATTTTCCAGAAGTTGATATTATTCTTTAGGGTCTTCATGAAAAGTCTCTAACATACTTTGGTTAACATTTCTCAATGATAGTGTAAAAAACACCCTTTTTACCCTGTCAAAATCAGCTCTGTTTTCAGCAAGCCGTTTTAGTGCATGTTCCTTTAAATGCTAATGAGCTCTGCTGACCCCGCCCCTCTCTTCCGTGGGGTGACGATCCATTCTCATGAGACTGTTTACTTTAGCCGCGGAACTTGCTAACGAGCACGTAATTAGGAAAGGCAAAGATTCATAAAATAACCTTATAGTCACTTCTTCTGTAGATGAAGCTGGATCACGAATGATTCGCGCGAACACAAACACAGTTAGGTAGATCGGAGGATGCATTCCCTTTAAAAACAAAGGTAATCCACTGTGTCTTCAGCAGCTCAGATGTCAGGAGTAATTGACTACTGCTATGTTCATTATTACATCCAACACCTCAATTTGCTTAGGAGCCATTCTTGTCTATACCTGCTCCGGCGTAGAAACAATGGCGGACTGTCTACAGATCACTCAGGGAGGGTCTAAGTTAAAACTCCAGTGTCAATCAACAATCATGGGATGGGCCTGGGTCTGTGTGATGTCATACAGACAGGCATCTGAGAATGGCTTGATATGAGAAAGGGGAAATGTCTTAACGAGATAAAAAAAACCCCTTTATCATTATAGGGTGGTTGTGGCCACACACTGCCAACACGCATTTCAGTTCAAACAACTTGTAAAAGTGCATGTCGCATCCGATGACCCAATGATGATAGTGTTCCATCAATGGAGCTACAATCAGCTTAGGTTTACGATGCTTTTACGCAGCCCAGAAAAGTAGTAGGTGATCTGAGAACTTTTTGTCTACTGTTTTTATATGAATACTGTGAATTGGGCATACTACTCTTTTCACATTCTGTTTTTTATCCGTTATATACGGTAGAAGGGGAAGTATGTGGTTTCAAATGCAGCCATTCTGTCTAGGTTATTATCAGATCGTTGTGCAAAAACCTCCTTGCAACGTTCTGACAATGTTAGTTTATGGTTACAAAAATGTAAGCAATTCCTAGAATGTTAGAATGGTTCTCAAAAAAATAATCAAAAGGGAAGCATACGCTAAAAACTACAAAGCTCTAGTCATACAGGATGTGTTCTTCAGGGCTGAATACAATGTCACAGAATTAAACTGAACACCAGATTCTTGAGGTGCTCTGGGCTTCTTTTATCTTGATACTATCTCATCACTGTGCAACAGAAGAGCTAAATACAGCTGTCAGTCAGCATGTGCAGCCAACTATTTTAAAAATAGAACATGCGATGCATGTATCCTGTGCAAGCAAGTCAAACTTAGCACAGAGTGATTTAATTTGACAATTCAAAACGGATGTTCTCAAAAGTAAAAAACAGCTATTTACATCTGATTGCTTCTTTCCTACTTTCTGTGCTCACATATTGCACTTTAATACAGACAAATGTACCAGTTTTTCATTTAAAATACTTTTTTATAATATGACAAAATCATCACACCTTTAATATGTTGTGATTTCCGTTACTGTTTATTTATGTGTAAAATTCTCACAGAAAGCAATGGAATGTCACAGCGCACATCCTCATTCTGGGTAACAAACCACAAGAAAGATATTCCCTTTTCAGTCAGGGATAATTAGGTCTAAACTGACCCCATTCACCTGTTTATGACAGCTACTGCATGGATTGTTAATCAGCAAAACACGTCAAATATTTTGAGAGATGAAGCCAAAAAATTTAAATTTTCGACCTAAAATGACGAATCAACACCACAGGTTTATATCATTATATCATAACATATTGTTGCAGAATCAGATCTCTGTCGTTCTCTTGCAGTGCTGAGAGCTGCGTAATGTGACATCTATCAAGTTCAATGATTGATAAAAAGCGTCTCTTTAATAAAGGTCAGGTCTGTTCACAGGGGCCACTTTAAGGTGCTCTTTTCTGCACCACAAATGTTACGGACATCATACTGACACACTGTGACTGTGTTGATACTGACATTAATATTTTTATATATAATGCCAAGCATTGAAAAAAGGTTGTTCATTAGCAACTAGTACATATCAGAAAAAAACAAAAAAACAATCTATTACTCAGCTAATTGGCCATTTAGAACAAAATAACCACAAAGCACTCTATAAAGCACAAGTCATTTCTTGGTAATTACACATATTGCATTAAAACTTTAGTACGTTCATTAGCACTGAGAGGTAAATAGCTTAGAAATATCAAAAAAGTCCTGACTTAAAAATGAATGCATGATATAAACAAGATGCAAATAACAAATGACAAAATCTTCTCTCAAACTGACCCTAACGTTTATAGTAGAACCTTAATTGCAATTAACAAAAAAGCTAATTAGCTGATCACGTTTAACTTACTTGAAATCCTCACTTGTAGCCAAGCTGTCCACTGAGCTTTGATCTAGAGTTGGTCTTTTTCATCCACTTCCTTCATAACTTCCTTCTGTAACATGTAAAGAGGAAATTGGGTTTTGTATGAATCTCTCTCTCCCTCTCTCTCTCTCTCTCTCTCTGTGTGTGTCAGTGTATGTAACATAAGTCAAAGTATGTGATAAAAATGCAAACACTGGTGGTCGGAGGATCGGGGAGGGGGGTGGTTGGGTGATTTTGTGGTGGCACATGATAGACACTGATGTTATAGAGTACATGAACAGTTGCAGGACTACACTATGAGCTGTAATAATATTTTTATTTTTTAGTGATTTGCAAGTCAAAATTGTTTGCCTCCCATTTTGTTTTCTCAGACATGAAGCAAAATTCAGGCTAAGTGTTGTACTTTAAAAATATTGACTGAAAAATAAGAAACTGCTGGAGGGGATTGCTTTTTGAGAAAACTGTGGTTTATGTTATGCTGTTGTGAGTTTTATTTCCAAAGAATCAATGATTCACTTTTAGAGTAATCAGTTTAGTTGATGCCTGTGTAACACTATGTTCTGATCATGCAAATACCTTGCTATAGCTGTGGGCCATCCTGAATAATTAGCTGTGTCGATATATCAGCCTAACAAAGCCTCTTTCACTGAATAATGTTCAGTAAAATGGTAAGAACCCGCAAAGTTCCTGTCACGTCCAAGCTCTTTGCAACCTGAGACTACTCACTTGTGAGATTAGTATCAGTGAAGCTGCATAAGGTTAGAAAACTGCTGATATAGTTTTGCAGATTTGCTGCTTTCTAGTGGAGTCTCTATGAAATGACATTCTTTCAACTGCATTACAACAGGCTGGAGTTACTTGTGACCATTGTCTAACATTAAAATTAGCCTAGAATTAAAGTATCCCCTTAAAATTGTCATTTTAAGGAGTCTCGACCTCAAGGTCAAGGACAACTTTATTATCCGCATGAGGGCACTTTGTTTCACAGCCAGCAGTAAGTAAGTAAGTGAGTAAGTAAGTGAGTAAGTGAAGTGACATTCAGCCAAGTATGGTGAACCATACTCGGAATTCGTGCTCTGCATTTAACCCATCCAACGTGCACACACACAGCAGTGAACACACACACCGTGAGCACACACCCGGAGTAAACCATACAATAACAAAACAAGCACCCACCACCTTAACTGTATCCAAAATTTGCACCCACATTTTTTTGCTAATTAAAAATGTTTTCACATAAATGAATGAAAATTAACCAGGAAATGTATGTATTACCTCTCTGAAGTGCCAACCGGAATCCTTGCCAGTAGTTGTCTGTTAAAAACACGGAGCCCATTGGTGCTATCGGGACAAATAACAAAAGCCAGCTGGACATAAATAAAAGCTTTTCCCGAGGCTGCTTCTGATACTGTAAGAGTTGGTACTTCTTTTAAATTACTGTGTAGTATGAATGTAAACTGGATGTACTACATTCCTCATGTTGTTATCACGTGACCTACCTATTACTTCACTGCCATTCATTGGATTCCATTGGATAGGGGTGGACGATACTGCACATTTTGTAATTCAAGTAAATACAGGGTCAGTATCACTGGTACCGATACCAATACTTTTTCCTTTTAAAAACATTCATTTAACTGACCAATTACACTTCGAAAATTAACACTAACTAATGTTGATATGACTAAAATATTATATTCACCTTAAAGCTATGAGGATATTATTTCATGAGTTCACCCTTACATCTAATTTGATAGTAAATAGTAAGCATATTTTGGCGTGCTGTCCTGGGGGAAGGCTCCGAGCCCGGAATATGGCCCGAACCCAGAGAACTCCTCCTATCCCTAATATGAGATAAAAATATGGGTGGGGTGAGCATAATTATAGGGATAATAGGGGTGAGGAGTTGGGGTGGAAGAGGTCATTGAACAGAGGTAGGCAGGCTGAATATATATATATATATATATATATATATATATATATATATATATATATATATATATATATATATATATATATATATATATATATATATATATATATATATATATATATATATATATATATATATATATGTATTGTGCTAGTTAGGATGGTTAGCTAAACGAGTTGCACCTGTACCAGATTAGTTAATAATAATAATAATTCATTACATTTATATAGCGCTTTTCTGCTTTTCTAAGCACTCAAAGCGCTCTACATTGTAAGGGGTGGTGTCTCCTCGTCCACCACCAGTTGATTATCTGACTGTGCTCCTCCCGAATCTTGTTAATAAAACATAATTTGCCTTTCTGAAAGGAGTTTGCAAGCAGATGTGCCCAGAATTTGAAAGCAATGTGTAAAGTTTCATGTTAAGCATTTTCCTCCGATAGAAAATAGTTATAAAGAAAAAAAAAAAAAAAAACTTAACATGGCTTACGGACCTATTATTCAAAAATCACTTTTATAAGGTGTTTGAACCGTGTTTGTGGCCGCAGTGTAATGGATACATGTTTTTGTGTCATGTGTCACTTTGGGTGGTCTTGTTCTTGGTTTGGTGTCAGGATCCTGACACTCATATGTATTGTCTTGTCCAGGGGTGTACAAACCTGTTTTTGAAGGGCAAACATCCTGGAAATTTTAGCTCCAACCAGCTCCAACACACTTGCCTAGAAGTTTTTTAGTGAGTCTAAAGACAATGATCAGATGTTTCATGTATGTTTAACCAGGGTTGAACCTAAACTCCACAGGACAGTGGTCCTCCAGGAACAGGTTTGGACACCCCTGGACTTGTCCTGGGCTGCATTCGAAAACTTAGGTAACTGACTTGTTGCCTCACTGCCATCCTATCAGGCAATGACTTGAAGGCAGCATTTGCGCACAAAGGCACTTCACGAAACTGATTTCGGACATACTTCTGAGGCAGCGTAATGGTTTAATGGTCTACAGCAAAATATAGAGAGCTTTAGTGATAACTAAGTGAATATTTAACTACTCGCTAGAAATGACATCAAAAGTGGAAAAACATACATTTACACACAAACTGACCACCGACTGCAACTCGCCATCTTTAATTTTTATTTGAACTGTCACAGAATGGAATGCACAGGATTGGGGGATATCAAAGGCAGTGAAGGAGGCATCTCAGGAGGCAGGAAGTGAAGCTAACATTGAATTCGGACATGCCATAATGCCTTCCTACCTTGAAATGTGTAACATTTTTCAGTTTTTGGATACAGCCCTTGTGTGAGTATCCAGTTTCTGGGATTGTTCTCTAGGCCACTGGTTCTCAATTCCAGTCCTAAGTCACCTTTATTTATATAACGCTTTTAACAATACAGATTGTGTCAAAGCACTTAACAGTATCAAATTGGAGGATAGAGTGTCAGTAATGTATAATAATAAGATTAAACACTCAATTTTCAGTTAAAGGCATTTCATTATTGAATTCAGAGATGTCATTGTCTAGCTTAGTTTAGTTTAAATAGTATCTGTGAAATCAAATTTATGATAATCGCTAGAAATTAAGTGTCCCCAACTGAGCAAGCCAGAGGCAACAGCGGCAAGGAACCAAAACGTCCTCTGTGACAGAATGGAGAAAAAAAAACCTTGGGAGAAACCAGGCTCAGTCAGGGGGCCAGTTCTCCTCTGGCCAGGATATTATTGTTTATTTATTGTTTACTTATTGTTTTAATTAAAATTTTAAATGTATAAATTTATTATATTTCTATTTTTATATTGTTGCAATTTCTAACAATTCTAACAATTTCTACTTCGGTATTTTATTATATTTTTAGTTATTTGTTTTATTTGAAGTTTTATTGTATTTTAAGTTGAGGTCTTCACTGGGGATATGTCCCCGGGGCTCATCCAGGTGTCCGGCCTCCGCCGATGATCAGGGCCACATAAATCATCTCCTGGCGCCGATCCCCCATCTGATCTGGACACGGACTGAGAAACAGAATAAGAAAGAAACAGACAAATATTAGCGTAGATACCATTCTTCTTATGATGTAACGAGTACATCATGTGTTATGGGGAGTGTCCCCGGTTCCGGTTGATTTAATTAATGCAGCCTAACAATCCTTTAACAGATTTGAATAATAGAAGTGTATTAGTGTGTTATGTGTAAGCCAGGTTAAATAAATGTGTCTTTAGTCTAGATTTAACCTGACAGAATGTGTCTGCCTCCTGAACAGTATTAGGTAGATTGTTCCAGAGTTTGGGTGCTAAATAGGAAAAGGATCTGCCGCCCGCAGTCGATTTTGATATTCTAGGTATTATCAAATGGCCAGAGATTTGAGAATGCAGCGGACGTAGAGGACTATAATGTGATAAGAGCTCGCTCAAGTACTGAGGAGCTAAGCCATTCAGGGCTTTATAAGTAATTAACAAGATTTTCAAATCTATACGATGTTTGATAGGGAGCCAATGCAGTGTTGACAGAACCGGGCTAATATGGTCGTACTTCCTGGTTCTAGTAAGGACTCTAGCTGCTGCATTTTGGACCAACTGTAATTTGTTGATCAAGTGTGCAGAACAACCACCCAATAAAGCATTACAATAGTCTAACCTTGAGGTCATAACCGCATGAATTAGTATTTCTGCATTTGACGTTGAGAGCATAGGTCGCAATTTAGATATGTTTTTGAGATGGAAAAACGCAGTTTTACAGATGCTAGAAACATGGCTTTCAAATGAAAGATTGCTACCAAACAGCACACCTAGGTTCCTAACTGATGAAGAAGAATTGACAGAGCAGCCATCAAGTGTTAGATAGTGTTCTAGGTTATTACATGTGGGGTTTTTATGTCTGATAATTAACACCTCTGTTTTTTCAGAATTTAGAAGTTACTCGTCATCCAGTTTTTTATATCGACTATGCATTCCGTTAGTTTCTCAATTTGGTGTGTTTCACTGGGCCGCAAAGAAATATAGAGCTGAGTATCATCAGCATAACAGTGATAGCTAACACCATGTCTCCTGATAATATTTCCAAAGGGTAACATGTAAAGCGTGAAAAGTAACGGCCCTAGTACTGAGCCTTGAGGTACTCCATACTGCACTTGTGATCGATATGATACCTCTTCATTCACTGCTACGCACTGATGGCATTCAGATAAGTACGATTTGAACCATGCTAATGCACTTCCACTAATGCCAACAAAGTGTTCTAGTCTATTTAAAAGAATGTTGTGGTCGATAGTTTCGAACGCAGCACTAAGATCCAGTAGAACTAATAAAGAGATACAACCACGATCAGATGATAGAAGCAGGTAATTTGTAACTCTAATGAGAGCAGTCTCAGTACTATGATACAGTCTAAATCCTGACTGGAATTCCTCACAAATACTATTTTTCTCTAAGAAGGAATATAATTACGAGGATACTACCTTTTCTAGTATCTTTTACAGAAAAGGGAGATTTGAGATCGGTCTGTAATTAACTAGATCTTTGGGGTCAAGCTGTGGTTTTTTAATGAGAGGCTTGATAAAAGCCAATTTGAAGGTGTTGGGGACATATCCTAATGACAGTGATGAATTAATAATAGCTAAAAGGGGATCTATGACTTCTGGAAGCAGCTCTTTTAGTAGATTAGATGGAATAGGGTCTAACATACATGTTGTTGGTTTAGATGATTTAACAAATTTACACAATTCTTCCTCTCCTATAGTAGAGAATGAGTGGAATTTTTCCTCAGGGGATCTACAGCGCACTATCCGATGCGATACTGTAGCTAACGGCTGCATGGTTGCTATTTTATCTCTGATAGAATCGATTTTGGAAGTAAAGTAGTTCATAAAGTCATTACTGCTGTGCTCTTGGGAAATGCCAACACCTGTTGATGCTTTATTTTTCGTTAATTTAGTGACTGTATTGAATAAATACCGGGGGTTATGTTTGTTTTCTTCTAGAAGAGACGAAAAGTAATCAGATCTAGCAGTTTTTAATGCTTTTCTGTAGGATAGGGTACTTTCCCACCAGGCTATACGAAATACCTCTAGTTTTGTTTTCCTCCAGCAGCGCTCTATTTTCCGGGCTGCTCTCTTTAAGGTGTGATTGTGCTCATTATACCACGTATTCGGACTGTTTTCTTTGATCTTCCTTAAGTGTAAAGGAGCAACTGTATCTACAGTGCTAGAAAAGAGAGAGTACATAGTTTCTGTTACATCATCAAGTTTTTCTGCGCTGTTGGATATGCCGAGAAATTGAGATAAATCAGGAATATTACTTACAAAGCAGTCTTTTGTGGTAGAGGTGATGGTTCTACCATACTTGTAACAAGGAGTAGAATTTACAGTTTTAGCTATATGGAGTTTACACAAGATTAGATAATGATCTGAGATATCATCGCTTTGCTGCAGAATTTTAACACCACTAACATTAATTCCATGTGACAATATTAAATCTAGTGTATGATTTCGACAATGAGTAGGTCCGGAAACGTGTTGTCTAACCCCAATAGAGTTTAGAATGTCTATGAATGCTGATCCTAATGCATCTTTTTCATTATCGACATGGATATTAAAATCTCCAACAATTAAGACTTTATCTGCAGCCAGTACTAATTCAGATATAAAATGAGCAAATTCTTTAATAAAGTCTGTGTGGTGCCCTGGTGGCCTGTATACAGTAGCCAGTACAAACATCACAGGGGATTTATCACTAACACGTGTTTCTCTAGATAATGTTATACGCAGCACCATAAATTCAAACGAGTTATACTTAAAGCCTGCCCTCTGGGAAATACTGAGAATATTGCTATAAATTGTAGCAACACATCCCCCTTTACCTTTTGGAGTGGCTCATTTTTATAGCAGTAATCTTGGGGGGTGGACTCATTTAAAGTAATGTATTCATCTGGTTTTAGCCATGTTTCTGTCAAACAGAGCAAATCTAGATTATTATCATTGATCAAATCATTTACAAAAAGTGCTTTTGTAGAAAGGGACCTGATATTCAGTAAGCCAAGCTTTATCAAGTGTTTCTCTGTATTGTAAACATTTTTTATTTGTTGAACATTAATTCAATTGTTACTCTTAATTTGGTTTGGACGTTTTCTGTATTTTCTAGTTCGGGGAACAGACACAGTCTCTATAGTGGGATATCTAGGTGAAGGAGTCTCTATGTGCTGAGAATAAACTGACTTCTTTGACAAGAGGCGGCTAGCAGACGGTCGGTTTAGCCAGTCTGTCTGCTTCCTGACGAGGGCCCCAGTTAGTCAAGTACGAACTCTAAGACTATGTGCCATATTTCTAGAGAGAAGAGCGGCACCACACCAGGAGGGATGAACACCATCTCTTTTCAACAGGTCAGGTCTGCCCCAAAAACTCGTCCAATTGTCTATAAAGTCTATGTTATTCTGCGGGCACCACTTAGACATCCAGCCATTGAGTGACGACAGTCTGCTATGAATCTCATCGCCACGGTAAGCAGGGAGCGGGCCAGAGCATATTACAGTGTCTGACATCGTACTTATTTTTAGTGATCTCCGACTGGCGAAGTCGAACATCATTAGCGCTGACGTGAATATCAATCTTACTGAATTTACGTTTAGCATTAGCCAGCACTTTTAAATTTGCCAAGATGTCAGGCGCTCTGGCTCCCGGTAAACATTGGACTATATTGGCTGTCTCTATTTTCATGTTCCGTACAATAGAATCACCAACGACTAGAGCACCTTACAGTCACCCAGCTGCCCTGCTGCACGGGCTCAACCGTGAGATTGAGCCCGTGCAGATATATATCGCGCATAATTATATACAACTATAGGGCGTATTTTCCTATTTTTAAACAGGAGATTTAAATAATCAAATAATAAATAGGATTATACATTATAAAATATGCTTGGAATAAAAATAATATATTTTACATAATAATAAGTATTTTTAAATACATTTTACACAATAAGAATAATACATTTGTAAATAAAATTCATTTTATTTACAGCACACAATCATGTGACTGGCCACGTGAGCAGTGCATTCTCGGGTTTGCAGGATCTCAGAACTCGCTCCTCCACTGTGAATAAATCGCCGTCCGAATCCATGAGTCTTATCACTGAGGTGATATGTAAATTCATTTTTACAGACGTCCATATGAGAAACAATTACCGTCTGAATCGGGCTTTAGGCACACCTGTGCAATAATCATGCTGTCTAATCAGCATCTTGATATGCCACACCTGTGAGGTGGATGGATTATCTTGGCAAAGGAGAAGTGCTCACTAACACAGATTTAGACAGATTTGTGAACAATATTTGAGAGAAATAGGCCTTTTGTTTACATAGAAAAAGATCTTTTGAGTTCAGCTCATGAAAAATGGGGGCAAAAACAAAGGTGTTTATTAGCGTTTTTAATATATATATATATATAAATGGATAGATAAGCCGAATAATGTACAGGTATTATGCCATGTCTAGCATTACTTCTTCTTCCCCACTAGAGGGCGCTGATTGACATAGGTTGAGTTAAAATCCAGTTGACAATTTCATGGCATTTGACCATTTCGCCATTTCGAAATTTCGCAGCAGAGAGATTGCATGTTCCTTTCATCTTCCAATCTGTTGTGTAAAACCCTTAAGAAGCTTTGCTTGTAAGTTTATCGTTTATATTAGTTATCTTTTATACTTTGTGTTTGTATTTTGTTAAGAGTTATATATGTAGGAAGCATGCTAGCATTTCACGGGCATTATATTCGCATTCAAAAGATCGGCATAACTAACGTTACTGCAGTTTACCAATATAAATGTTGTATAACGAGTTAGTGTATTTTGTTTATTTTATTTAAGTAAGCATTTATTTTTATTTTGCAGTTTCACAAAAGAATGTAACAGAGATTGAACTGTACATGATTGCACTCAAGCAAAATTAAAGAGACAAATACTCTGTCTTCTCTGACCTTCTCTGTCAGAGAACTATTTCCTTGCATTTATCACATGTGAATCCCTCGTCACTGACAGAGAGAGACAAACTATACATGTGATATGAAGTGCAAACAACAATTGCAGGAGAAGAAGCCTCACCGTGACTGATGAATGATATCAACTTAACTTACCACTTACCACTGTTGTTTGATGAATTGTGAAAAACGGAGCTAGAAAAAAGAAAACAACAATATGCGCGAATAGAAATGCGAATGGAATAAGCGAATAAGTTTTAATAAGCGAACGATCAAATTAGTTAGATTAGTTTGATAGATAATACCAGAAATATGGTGGAAATTAAGGTATATATTATCACTTTAAACAACAGAGAGTGAAAGTAAGGTAAAGATTCAATAAAAAAGCGAAGCTACAAATGCAAACCTCTCAGCAGCACAACAGACAGGAACCGCTACTCTAAGGACTAAGGACTCGCTACTCTGCATATTTTGCATGTAACCTTTATTTAACATGATTCAGATCATCAGCTTGTTAGGAGAGCGCTACATGAACTAACCTGAATGTGTCAGATAAAAGAGAGATAAAAAATGTGCAGAGCAGTGGATCCCAAGTTCAGAACCACTGATCTAGGCTGAGTGCTGTTCTGAACTGTGCGTTCAGTAGTGATGTTTCTTTTCGAAGCACTGCTTCATGAAGTTTCAAAACTTTTGCAAATCATTTGTTTCAAACCAGTGGTTCAATGCGTGCATCAAACATCCAAAGTCATGTGATCTCAGTAAACGAGGCTTTGTTCATAGTTGGCAGTTGTGGGGCGATTTCTGTAACTCATTGTCATAACCCGGCTCAAAGATTATGACAAAAAAACGAGGAAAGCGGGAATTTAACCAACAAAATAACAGATTTATTTAACAAACCAAATAATAGTTGAACACAAGTTCCGGAAAACAAATAACACAAAAGGGTGACGCGTGCGAGAGAGATAAACTCCCCACACACACCACCAAAACAGGGGAAAGGTGAGAAGCATAATGAGGAAAGACTCCGGGCCCAGGTGTCCTCCATCTGCTTTCGGACTGCAACCCCGCCCCACTGAAACACACAAATAAACAAAACCACACAGCAGCCAGGTATGCAGGCCGTCACACTCATCAATTACTGAGATCAATCCCAGCAGTGAACCATTGAACCAGTCTCTATGGTTTTTACCTGATCTTAGATCCCCAGTAAAAGACCCTACAAATGAACACTTTAAACAACTAAAGAACACATATTATATAGACTTATTATTATACACACTTCATATTTAATTTATTTGATGATTTGTTAGTTGCATTTAATATACATAACAATTAAACATTTGCATTGGGTTGTAAAGGCTTCTCTAGTGTGCAGGGCTTAGGATCTGAGCCTATAACAGTCCGGTCTAGTTTGGTTTCACTGTCGGGATCCTAAAAGGCATAAGGAGGCAAAAAAGGCCAGCATAATACTATAGTGATGAAAAGGAGAACAAAAAAGCAAATGTAAGATTATGAAAAAAAAAAAACAAAAAAAAAAAAACAAGGGGAACTGAGGAACAACAAACATTTCAGTCAAACCACACAAATCTTTATGTAAACTATAAAGAGTACATGTGTAAAACATAAGTACAACCAAGCTACTGAATAAAAATTGACATTCTGACAAAGATACACAGGTGTACACTATGCGGAAGTCTTTTTCGGCAAAAAATCTGATGCACATATAAATTCTCCTGCCCCTTCACATCTGTCATAATAATTTGAATTTACATTTACAGTTTAAATGAACCATAAATGTCATATATTTCAACAGGGAATCTTAACATTTATTATGAATGTCTTAAATAACAAACTTTAAAAACACGAGGGCAGATCCATTTAGAGCAGCTGATGATGCTTTGAAGTGACTCTTCAGAGTGGTCAAGAATATTCCAATGTACAAATAACCGTTCCTTTGATTCCTCTGTCCTCATTTTCTTTCCTTGCATCCTTCCCTCATATCCTAATGAGAGTGGAGCTAAGATGCAAGGAAAAGAAACAAGGTTGCACAAGTAAGAAATGAGAAGCACCCCAGGAAGGAGTGGATGGAGGAAGCAGTCAATTGGACTTTTCCACTGTCTGGTACGACTCGGCTCGGCATGGTTCAAAACGGCACGGCACGGCTCAGTTCGGCTTGGTTTGCATTTCTACTGCAGTTTAGTACCGCTTTAGAGTGGGCGGGATGATTCACATGTCGTTATAGTTGCGCCGCCTCTACTGCCGTGAATCCTGACAAACTTTTTAATTCTGCGTCGCCAGAGGTGGAAAGTCCAGAGATCAGTGCTGTACACTGAGAAAATAGTCACTATGAGTTTGTTTGATTACATGCGAGATAACTTTTGTTTCCTTGTTTCATTGATGTTTAGCATAATTAACCCTGTGATTTTACAGCATACAAGCAAAGTATTTCTTTAATAGTAATAGCGAACTAATTTTTAACCTATATAACCTATGTAACGCATATATAAAAACTTGAACTCCAGTGCTTTTTAGACACACACAGACATCAAGAACCAGTATATGAATCTCAACAATGGTGACAATGATCAAAATGCTTCATGCTACAATGCATGAAAAACTCCCATCATGCAATGCAGTATGAATAATTATTGTCACTACTATTGAGGATCATATGATAAATATCCATGTCTAAAAGCCTAATCATAAATAGGATTTTTTTTTCTCAATATAGAAGCATTATGGTGCATTTTAGGAGTTTTTTAAAAGGCAGATGTAGTTAAACCAAAGAGAGAAACACTAAAATCAGAGAGATTTAAACAAAGAACTTTAAAACGCCAAAAGCATAAACTAATCTGCTACTTCAAGGTTTGATTCATCATTGCACAAACATTTGCTGTGAAAAAATATTGCAATTGACAAAAGGCTCACGAGCCCAACTAAAGCAAACACTGACCACAATTATGGTGGCAATGTTTTTTTTTTGCTTTTTGCTTTTTGCTTCCAGTTCATTTCATCCAAGGCTGTGGCTGAAGTCAGTTGTAGTTCTTGTGTCTCTCTTTTCTTCAGTGATGTTGATTGTTAACAGCAGCTGTTCATCACTAATGCACAATCAGCACTTAATTAATCACTTAATTATATCATTAACTTTAACTCTTTGAGGACTTGGGTTATGACTTGAAGACTTGTTTCTGACTTAAAAGGAATGTCTTGGTTCCTCCTCTGGTGAAATCAGCTGCTGAGTTCATGGATGGAACAAAAATATGGCAGGACTCTTACGCTTTGGCCCCTGGACTTTCCACCTCTGCGCGTCGCTCCATCACGCTCTCACTGGATCCACTCCTCAGCAGGGCCGATTTTTTGTCCCAGTCCAGCCATGCCTGATCTCTCAGCCTTTATTTGCTACTGTAAATGTGTTTGATGAACACACCATTTCAACAGCCAGCAATGATAATTTAATTGTAATAAGAGATATGAGCCCAATTAATGGAAACACCAGTCACCATTATGGTGACTTCAAATGAAACAAACATTAGATTTAGACCTCTAACAGATATAAAATCAGTCTGGTTAGTAATAAGTGAAGATGATAATGCTATTTGAGGAGTTGTTTAATCCTCCTCTGCTGAGATCTTCAGAGATTTAATATATTTTATCTTCAGCTGAATTCATCTAAGGCTGTGGCTTAAGTCAGTTGCATTTTTTGTTTCTATTTGCCTCTTTTTTTCTGTTCTCTTCTTTCCTTCAGTGATTTTGCTTTTTAACATGCTTAGACAAGCTGAGAGGACTTTATAAATAATCTATGAATATTTTGTGGCTCAGATAAGGTCCAGTGTGGTTTATTTCTTTGCTCTTGGCTGACATGTGGCATTGCTATGGCCTGCTTTTGGCCCAGATCTGGCAAACAGTAGTGGTCTGCCCAAATGCCATCGTTTCACACTACATGTGGGCCAGAACATCATTCCAAATGTGCCAGATGTGGGATGGATCTGGGCCAACAATATGTTGCTATCTGGGAAAGTGGATATTTTTTGGCCACTGAAAATTTTTACAAATGTATCCGTTTTCTCATTATCCAAATATTTTTAAACCGAAAATGAAGAAATCAAAAGAAAGGTTTATCATAAACCAAAATCCAAAAGGATATTAAGACATCTTTAAGACCTCTTGAGTTATAATCATGCAAAGTTTGGGAAAACACACACTTTCTCACAAGATTGAAATTTGCAACTTGCAAATTGCCCCTTTCTACACAAGTTTTCTTTTTAATAAATGTACTTGTCCTCTAGCAATTGCAAAATGATAGAGAAGCACACCACAAAGCACAATAACACAAAAAACATCTAGTCCTCATTCACGGACAGGTTGTCGTCTCCTTGTAGTTACAGTAAATTGTGCTCTGAAGGTCTTGCAAAAGAAAAAGTACATAAGTGGATCCAAGGAGGCATTTAGTGCTGCAAGGACGATGGTGAGCTCTGTCAGGATGTAGAATGGCTGGGCTGCTGTACAATCAAGCAGCAGGGGTTTGATGAATACATAAGGTAATTTCACCAGGTGATAGGGAACAAAGCACACACAGAAAATGACCACTAGCACTAGCATGTTGTGCTTAGACCTTTTGAATGTTTGGCTTCTGAAACTGACCTGTGAAGAGAGCTGAACTTGTCTGAGCTTTTGATGAGTCTTCCAGTATAGGAGAATCAGAGATACCAGAACAACAATGAAGCCCACAAAGGTCACACAGTGGATGATTTTGTAGGTCACACTGAGCTGGGAACTGTGCCGGGATTCACAGGTAAACGCATCAGGCATTTGACCCCAGAAGTTCTGTAGAAAGAGGGTCAAGTAGATGGAAGCCATGGCTAACAAGGAGAGCCAAATTGCTGCAGAAATGTAGTAGGCGGTATGGACTGTCTGCAGAGCATGAGCCTCCACCGGCTGGACAATCTTCAGGTACCTGGAAAAAAATAAAATAAAATAAAAATAATATATATATATTTAATCGTGTACACAAGAGTATATAGTATAATATAATATAATATAAAATAATAGTATATTATAGTGTATACAATAGTATAATATAGAGGTCAATGATGACCACACTGGCTGGTGACCAATTAATCAACCAATAGTTTTTAAAATGAATAATTAATGAAAACTAAAATAGTGCTGAACCTTATATATAAAAAAAAAACATCCTTTTAAAGTAAAATAAAAATATTAGTATTAATATGTGCAATTTTGAATGTGCACTTTTTTGGAGTGAGAGACTGAAGGTGATTTATTATGAGGCGCCACGTAGGATTTAAATCAAACTTCGCTTATCAATACATACATAAAACACGTGCAAATACACCTATAAATTACTCGCATATACATGTATACTGTTGGATGTTCAAAATATATATATATGAATTACACATGCACACTAATATGAAATCCATACCAATACATATTATGTTAGTAATGAATGCATATACACTTGTGAATAACTTGCATATACATATAAACTTAACGCATGCATACACCTATAGACACTCACACATACATACAAAATAAAATTCACAAACGTATTCAATTCTGATGAGAAACACGCATGCTTTAGTTGTGTATATATGTATATGCAAGTGATTTCATATGTGGATGTGCATGAACTTTTCAGTGTAAACGGAAGACATTTCCCAAAAGCATCAGAAGCATAAGTAGATCCTAAGAAACCATTGCCACATTATTACATTGCATAACATATCATTATTACTATATATAATATTAAATCTGAAAAATGCATCACGATTTATACACAAATATGAAGCAGCAATAATAATCAGAAATGTTTCCTGAGCAGCAAATGATATTAGATTTATTTGGCATCATTTTAACCAATAAAACATCAACATCTGATCCTCTGTAAATCTCAGTAACAGCAGGTGTTCATCACTAACGCACAATCATCATTTAATTAGACACTTAATTATCTAACTTTAAGTCTTTGAAGACTTGGGATTTCAAATTCAAATTCAAATTTTATTTGTCACATACATATACATACGTAGTACGACATGTAGTGAAATGTATTGTACGACTGTCCAACAAATTGTCCAACAAAATTAAGAAAAACCTCAAGTTTACAAAAATACAAATAGAAAAAGTACAGTAAACATATATACAGAAATAAACTAGCAATAAAATAAAATAACAAATAGATATGAGAATAAAAATAGATATGAGGAATAAAAAATAGAATATGATTCTATATAGATTCTATAAAAAGTAAAGTGTATGTCAGTGATAAAGTGTCCGTGTGCTGTGCTGTGCAGTAAAGTGTATAAGTGAGTAAAGGAATACTAAAGACAAAGACAAATGGTATGTAAGTCCCACTCATTTATCCTTACGTAACCTTTTACAAATTAGTGCAGATTGTACTTGAAAAATGTGCAAAGTGGAAGTGTGGGGTGATGTGATTAGAGTGGAGAGTGGTTAAGACTCCGAATGGCCTGCGGGAAGAAGCTCCTCCTCATTCTCTCTGTGTTCGCCTTCATGGAGCGGAAGCGTCTCCCTGAACGCAGCAGAGAAAAGAGTCCATTGTTGGGATGGCTGAGGTCCTTCACTATCTTCCTGGCCCTGGTCAGGCACCGCTTGCTGTAGATGTCCTGCAGGTCAGGGAGCTCGGTGTGAATGGTACGTTCCGCTGAACGCACCACCCTCTGGAGGGCTCGTCTGTCCTGCATAGTGCAGTTCCCGAACCAGGAAGTGATGCTGCCCGTCAGGACGCTCTCGATGGTGCAGGTGTAAAAAGTCTTAAGCACCCGAGAGGGAAGTCTAAAGTCCTTTAAGCGTCTCAGATGGTACAGACGCTGCCTGGCCTTCTTCACCAGGGTGCTGGTATGACAGGACCAAGTCAAGTACTGCGTGATGTGAACACCCAGGTATCTGAAGCTGTCCACTCTCTCCACTGGAGTCCCGTTGATCGTGATCGGCTGGTATGACCGCTCCTGCTTCGTACTGAAGTCCACTATCAGCTCCTTAGTTTTGCTGATGTTCAGGTGTAGACTATTCACCTGGCACCAACTCTCCAGGTTCTTAATCTCCTGTATGTAGGCCGTCTCGTCGTTGTCTGAGATCAGGCCCAACACAACAGTGTCATCAGCAAACTTGATGATGGTGGTGGAGTTGGAAGTGGCCACGCAGTCATAAGTGTACAGTGAGTACAGCAGGGGGCTCAGAACACAACCTTGAGGGGCTCCAGTGCTTAGGGTGATGGAGGATGAGGTGTGTTTACCCATCCGTACGGCTTGCTGTCTGTCCTTCAGGAAGCTGGAGATCCATTGGCACAAGGATGTGCTGAGACCAAGGACCTCCAACTTGGAGGTGAGTGTGGAGGGAATTATGGTGTTAAACGCTGAACTGTAGTCCACAAACAGCATTTTTACATAATTCCCTTTTCTGCAGTCCAGGTGACTTGTTGTGGTGTGGAGGAGGTGTGAGATGGCATCCTCCGTAGAGCGGTTATGTCTGTATGCAAACTGTAGTGGATTCAGTGTGTCTGGTAGTGATGCAATGATGAAGTCTCTGACCAGTCTCTCAAAGCACTTCATCACCACTGATGTGAGGGCTACAGGGCGATAGTCGTTTAGGCAGGTGGGCTGCGGTTTCTTGGGGACAGGAACAATGGTGGACTGCTTAAAGCATGAGAGGACTATGGACTGTTCCAGGGAGAGGTTGAAGATCTCGGTGAACACCGGTGCTAGCTGGTCAGCGCAGGCCTTCAGAACCCGACCTGTGATGCCATCTGGTCCTGTTGCCTTCCTGATGTTCACTCTCTTGAATGCCCTCCTCACGTCATGCTCCGTGATGGTGAATACGTTGTCCTCACCGGCTTCCTCAGCGTGCATGTAGTTAGCACTGCTAGCGCCGTTAGCGTGATTAGCTGCAGCCTCGAAGCGAGCATAAAAAGTGTTCAGCTCGTCAGCCAGAGAAGCGTCCGCATTCCCCGATCTGGAGGGTGGTGTTTTATAGTCCGTGATGGTTCTAAGTCCCTGCCACAGACTCCTAGAGCCGCCATGTTGGAATTGCGACTCTAGTTTCCTCCCGTAGCGCTGCTTCGCCTCCTTCACCGATCTGCGCACGCTGTAAGATGCAGCCTTGTAATCATCCGTGTTCCCGGTGATGAGCCCTGTGTTGTAGGCAGCGGAGCGGGATCTCAGGGCGTCGCGGATGGTTTTATCCACCCACGGCTTCTGGTTGGGAAACGTCCTGATGATGGTTTTCTGCACCGTATCATCCATTAGTTTCTCTATAAATCCCACAACCGCTTCCGTAAACAAGCTGACGTCATCAGACCTGCGCCGGAACATGTCCCAGTCTGCGTCATCTAGTGCGTCCTGCAGAGCGGCCACCGATTGGTCCGTCCAGCGTTGGACCTCCCTCTGCACCGGGGCTTCCTGTTTCAGCCTCTGTTTGTAAACAGGCATGAGGAAGATGGCGGCGTGGTCCGATTTCCCAAACGGTGGTTGTGACTGTGCCTTGTAGCTGTTCTTGTATGGGGTGTAACAGTGATCTAATGTCCTTTCGCCCCTGATGGGGCAGCTGATGTGCTGATGGAAGTTCGGCAGTGCACGCTTGAGGTTGGCACTGTTGAAATCTCCCAAAACAATGAATGCGGCGTCCCGGTGCTGTGTCTGGTGAAGGTGTAGTGTTTCATGTAAATCCCATATCGCAGTGTCCGTGTCCGCTTGATTTGACTTGAGACTTGTTTGTGAATTGAAAGGAATGTCTTGGTTCCTCCTCTGGTGAAATCAGCTGCTGAGTTCATGGGTGGAATAAACTTATGGCAGAACTTTTACTCTTTTACTCACAAAAAAGGTTTGCATTGATTGTCACCATTGTTGAGATTAATGCACTGATTCTTGATCTTTGTGTGAGTCAAAAAGACACAACTCAAAACACTTCCTATATAACAGAAGAGAAGAATGATAATACCTGACTGTAATAGTATCATGAAGCTAACGTTCTCACAAAACATTTTATCTTACAGTTAAGACTTCTGCTAAATAACAATAGACGTTATTAGCTAAGAGCCCTGTCTTAAAACCTATTCACCAACTGGTTAATGAAAAGGATATAATCAAAGGAAAATTTGAAGTTGGCATAATCTCCAAACCCTGAAGGCGATACCTTTTTGAAAGCTGATTGTTGTCAAATGTTTCTAAAATGTTTATATTCCAAGGCAGATTGCCAGCAACAGCCATTTTAGGATAGTTGTGAGTTGGTCTTAGTGACTTAGGACTCCTCTTCACTACCCCTAATGTTTCACAGATTTAGGAGCTAGTTTTAGTCCTAAAACGCTTTGTGAAATATTCTTGGAGTAAAAATTTACGAGTCCTAAATTTAGAACTGACACGCCCACTATTTTCAAGATTTTCTCTTAAATTGGCAAGTTAGGAGCGACTTTTAGCCTTAAAATGTTTTGCAAATACGGACCCTGATCTAATCAAGATCATCTGATCAGTTTCTCTTACAACAAATGTGCTTCAAAAACACACAGTTGTAACAGTCAGAGAAAAATTAATTTGAAATATTCAAGGATCAAGAGTCCATTCGAAGTCAAAACACTTATCTCCACAACAGTGACTTCTTTATTTTCAATAAAACATTAACATCTAAACCTCAGTTAATTCTCAATAAGAAATTGAGTATGAAATAAAGTAAGACTGGATTGTAATAAGTGTGAGAGAAATTTATTAGTGTTTAAAGTTTTGTAGCTGCAAGTCATGTGACATTTTATTTATATTTGTAAGTTATTGTTTCTGTTTTTGTGGTTACCATTGTGCTAAAGAGTAGAGCTGTCAATTGTAATTTTCACGTTGCTGCAACTTAAAATATATAACTTCAAATCATAATTTCTCTTTGAATCAAAATTCACTAATCAGCATGGAGAAGGTGTGCATGTTTTGAATGTGTTTTTTTCTGAGTTTTACTAGAAGTTGTATGTTGGGTCAATATAACGGATTTAAGTTTAAATAATATCCTCTTGTTTTGTGTTACATAATCTTGATTGAACTAGATTACAGCGACAAAATTACAATTGTATGTAGTATCAGATAGAAATACCTTCTTAAAGCAACATCTGCATAGTTTCAATTTTTACAGTGTAGTGCTTTGGTTTTAAGATAAGCGCATTATAATTAAAATGTATTATTATTATTATTAATGAATGTTAAATTGAAAAACACTCTAACACAGAACAATAATTCTACAGCTTTTATTAACCTTACTCTCTAAAAAGTGCTGGGTTAAAAAAGGCTGGGTTAACCCAATGTTTAAAATATTTAACCCAACTTTCTGGGTGGTAACCCAATCGCTGGGTCAAAACAACCCAATAGTTGGATTTGTCTTTTTTAACCCAGCGCTGGGTTATATTTAATTTTTAGAGTGTAGTTAATAACAAATGCGCTGTTACTGTAAAGTGTTACCATTTCACATAAATCCAAACAGTCACGCTTAACGATGGCCAGGGTGTCAATGCCTGGCAAAAGTTCACTTAGAAATGAACAAAATAGCGTTGATGAGTTTGAAGTTTGGTGTTTGGAAAAAGGAAAACGGAAAGAGCATGATGTATATTACAGCTCTCTATATGAAGCATAGAGACATTATTAGAGTCAGAGAAAGACATACGTTTAGCTGAAAAATGCATAATTTTCAATATTCCATCCTACTGTGAAGTCAGTATGCAGATTAACAATGACAAACAACATTGACAAACAAAGCCTGACTCAAGTCTTCATGCTGATTATTTGTCAAAACTGATTGGTCAACCTCTATTTTCAACTACCTTTAATCATTAGGCTACATTTAGGGCAGGGCTTGAATTCGTAACAATAATGATGATCTCCAATCTGATTCATTCTCAGGAACCAAATACATTTGTGCCACCTGTTACTTAACAAATTCTGATAAAATGGAGAAAATGTTAGTTTTTCAGTAGGCTGTGTCTCTGTTCATCACCATTAACGGGTTTTATTTATGTATCTGCAAAAACATGCTCATTGATTAATGGTAAGTCCCCTTTCTATCCACCTCTTTAAAAGAACATGGCCTAATGGATAGAGAGTTGGACTTGTAACCCAAAGGTCGTGGGTTCGATTCTCAGGTCTGGCAGGGATTGTAGGTGGGGGAGTGAGTAACCAACACTCTCTCCACCCTTAATATCACAACTGAGGTGAGACCCTTGAGCAAGGCACCGAATCCCCAACGGCTCCCCGGGTGCCATAGCAATGGCTGGCCACTGCTCTGGGTTCATTACTGTGTGTACGCTTGGATGGGTTAAATGCAGAAAACAAATTTTGAGCATGGGTCACCATACTTGGCCACACACCACTTCCCTTAATGTTAAATCTATGAAAATGGTTTAGCACATGACCCTATAGTTCCACTTTACAGTGTCACAATGACTGTCTTGTCATTGCCTCACCCATTCAAGTTAATGAGTGGGTAAATGACATGAAGCAGTGCTCATTTTCTACATGCAACTAGTGATGGCCATATGAAGCCTCATGAAGCTTTTCAGCCAAGTGGTTCACAAAAGGGTTAATTTTTGGTGGCTTCATTTGCTCACAATACCACATGGTTGCCAAAGAGTGTAGTAAAACAAGCAGATATATTACAGACTGATGTGGATAGTCCAGAGGTCAGAAAGTAAAAGTCCTGCCATATATTTATTCCACCAATGATCTCAGCAGCTGATTTCACTAGAGGAACCAAGTCATTTTTTTTGCTTGTGACCTTTCAAGTCACAAGCAAGTCTCAAGTCAAATTCATAGTCCTCAAAGAGTTAAAGTTAATGAGATAATTAAGTGACTAATTAAATGATGATTGTGCGTTAGTGATGAACACCTGCTGTTATTGAGAATTACAGAGGATCAGATGATGATGTTTTATTGGTTAAAATGATGCCACCATCATGGAGATCAGTGTTTGCTTTAGATGAGCTCTTGACCCTTTTAATATTTTGAAGTAATTTGCTTTTAAGCAATTGCAATTGCAATAGTGTTTCACAGCAAACAAATGTGCATTGTTATAAACATGAGGTAGCCGATTAGCTTACACTTTCTGCTTATAAATCATTTAAATGAACATCACGAAGGTGCCTCTCTTTGGTTTGTTGACTGACATTCAGCTATGACTGAACTGTGACAAAAAACATCCTGTTAAACAAATGCAACTGTAATGCTTAAATATTGAAAAAAAAAAAAGAATTGTTTCAGCTCAGGCTTTTAGACATGAACACTTGTTATACGATCCTAAACAGTGGTGACAATAATTATCCATTCTGCAGTGCATGATGGGAGTTTTTACTATGGTGTTAACCAGCATGCATTGCAGCATGTAGCATTTTGTTGAGATTCATATGCTGGTTTGTGATGTTTGTGTCTGTCTAAGTAGTAGCTTTCAAGTGTTTATATGCATTACATATAGTAGATTTTAAATGAATTCGTTATAACTGTTAGAGCACTATTATCGCTGTATGCTGTAGTTTCACAGAATTGATTATACAAAACCTAAACCTATAAATGCAATAAAAATAAATTTTGGATGTAAACAGGTCAGCAATTGATGATTACTACATCATCTAAAACCAGCTGACAGCTGCTCACTGTAGAGCACTGATCTCTCTGCTTTATAACACCACATGCATTGCTACAGAGAGAGATCTAACACAGGAGTCAAGAGCCCAACTAAAGCAAACACTGATCTCCATGATATCCTTTTAACCAACAAAACATCAACATCTGATCCTCTGCAATTCTCAATAACCGCAGGTGTTCATCACTAATGCACCATCATCATTTAATTAGTCACTTTATCTCATTAACTTTAACTCTTTGAGGACTTGACTTGCTTATGACTTGAAAGGAATGTCTTGGTTCCTCATCTGGTGAAATCAGCTGCTGAGTTCATGGGTGGAACAAAAATACGGCAGGACTTTTACTCTTTGGCCCTTCGACTTTCCACCCGTGCTGCTGCCTAACTGTTGTGAACAAATTACCTGGGTTTTAATTGCCACGTGACTAATAACTCTTTTGTAGCAGGAACATTACTTACTTACAATCGATAATGTTTCTGGAAAAGAAAAATGCACATTTTTGTGCTTCTGAGAAATTAAATAATTGACATGCATTAGGTGTATACCTGTTTGCAGCAATAAAGTCCATGAAGAGAATGCTTGCATACATGTTTAGATAGAATGCTGTTGCTCCAAAGCTGCAGTAAATATTGCTCATTATCTCTGAATTATTGGCGTAGGCAGCAATGCGCAAAGGTAAACAAAGGCACAGGAAGAAGTCAGCTGCGACCAGGTTCTTCATGTAGACTGTGACGCTGGACTGAACGTTCTGATTGGAACAGAAATACACCCGTATCGCGACGCAGTTCAGCACCAGACTGACAAGAAACAGTAGTGCATATGCAAATATGAAAACCTCGTTAGCTGGAAGTTTACAAAGAGCTTGTGTTGTATTAGTCGTGTTTGGTTTCATGGTGAATTTGGTGAAAGTTGTGAAGTTGGTTGCAGGCACTGGAGACTCCATCTATATAAGAAAAAAAACAAAAAAACTTTTTTTCATTTATTTATTCGAACTCTGGTCTCACTCATTATGACTTTGAAAAGAATACAAAAAAACCCACTTAAATTGTCTCGGTTACATATGGTTACCCTTTTTCTCTGATGGAGAGAACAGAGACATTGTATCAAAAGTCATATACTAGGGTCGCTATTGCACAGCAAATTCCCTGGTGTTAAATCAACACCGCTCAGTGTTCATATGAGAACCACCAGTAGGGTGTTAAAAGTAACACAGAAGCAGTGTTAGAGTTAATTAGATACTTAAGAAAACAAACAGCAAAAACCATAGAATTAAAGTAAAATCTTCTTATTTAAACAAGCTGAAAACACTGTTATTTTACAAGTGTTTCCTGAATTATTATGATCGAACACTTTCAATGCAGCAAAAACGGTCAAATGACTAGGAGCAAAGGATGCCAAATAAAAACCTTCAAATAAAAGTAAAATAGTTTTAACTGACGGCAAGTACAATACTTCAACTGCTCAGAATTTTACTGTAACAAATATGCTTTAAAAACACACAATTACAAAATAAAAACTAATGTAAAAAACACAGATCTCCACAACGGTGACATCAAACTTTATAATTGTCAATAAAACATCAACATCTATACCTATAAGAAGTTTTGTATGAAATAATTAACGTCAGACAAGTTTGTAATAAGTGAAGATGAATTGATTACAGATACATCAACATCAAACAAAGTATTCAGATTATAGTTACATTTGTAAAAAGTGGGAATACTATCAGGATTACAGTTTCATTTAAAATTAAATAACTATTTGACATAATAAAGCTATATTTAGTGCTGCTTCATCACCCTGGTTCTGTTGACACTCATGTTGACTCATATGAGCCATCTGCTGGTGCGTGCAAAAATAACACCCGTCTACAATTCTCCTCAAACGCGGGATGAGACGCTTAAATGAGATGCTTAAATTAATCATGATGCTTCCAGCTGGGAAAAATGTTTTCTTGTCTGGAAATTCCACAGTTATTTTGTTTTCAAAGAGGATAAAGGAAATAACATAGTTTTACAGCGTAATGCAGCATAATATATGCATGAAAACTCTGATTTTAAAGGTGCAGTAGGAGATCTTGAAAAATGCTAACTTTAGCCTGATAGCACTGAAAGCGCTATAAAACTATACAATTTTATAGTACAGTTAGTAACAGTACTACAATACCAGGAAGGAAGGTCAGGTTGTTGAAGTTTGCCTGCCATTTTCGTGTATTCTGACGTATACAAACTGGGTGCGCAGAGGTATATGCAAATACATATGTTGACAGGCAGGTAGGAAAATAAATAAAGTGTTTTGATTGGACAAACATTTCTTGGACCAATGCCAGGGGTGTCAAACTCAGTTCCTGGAGACCCACAGCCCTAGAGAGTTTAGTTCCAACACTGCTCCACCACCCACACCATGTAGTTTTCAAATAAGCCTGAAGGATGTGATTAGCTGGATCAGGTGTGTTTAATTAGGGTTGGAACTAAACACTGCAGAGCTGTGGCCCTCCAGGAACTTAGTTTGACTCTCCCGACCTACGCCTCCCACAGAATATATAAATAAATTTAGACCACTTAACTTAATAATTGCTATCGGGATGTGAAGTCTCAAGACTTTCAACCAGAATAACAAAACAATTTTTTGAGGACAATCACTTATTGCACCTTTAACAAATTAAGCTACTCAACCAACTTAAACATTTGCAGGTATGACTAGCATGGAAGTCATGTTAGCTGAAATGTAGTGGTTGTAAGTGATTTAAAATTCCATGGTGTGCATGACTGCAGTTGCGTGTAAGTTTTCTAGCAGAAAATGAGCTGGAAAATGTAGAAATTAGCACACGAGTCCCCACACCCAGGATCAGTCAATGAAATAAAGAAAGATCACAGCATTTCACGTAGGTTTCAACATGTAAGCTTATTTTAAAATAGACTAATATGTACAGTCCCCTCCATAAGTATTGGAACAGTAAAGACAAAATTGCTCTGTTGGCTGTGGAGTCAAGACATTTGCAAATATGATTAAAAAATGAATATGAGACAAAACTACAGAATGTCACATTTTATTATTAGCCGTTTCAACACACACATGTTTTACCAAATAAAAAGAACAGCACTTTTAGAGTTCATCCCACTCATTGATGTGAGCATAAGTATTGGGACAGTTGAACATAAGGCAGATGTAAAAGATTAAAAGCTATTATTTAGTTGCAGATCCCTTGAGCACAATCACAGCAGTGAGTCTGTGACCCATAGACATCACCAGACTCTTGGTCTCATCCTTTGAAATACTTTTCCCAGCCTTTAATGAAGCCAATTCCAATTGTTGCTTGTTTTGGGGAGTTTCTGCTTTTACTCTCCTCTTCAGCTGGTGAAATTCATGTTCAATCAGATTTAAATCTGGAGGTTGACTTGGGCAATCTAAGACTTTCCATTTATTTGCTCTTATAAATTCCTTGACTGAACTGGCAGGGTGTTTTGGGTCATTGTCGTGATGCAATATGAAGCACTTCCCAATGAATCTGGTGGCATTTTCTTGAATATTGGTAGGCAAGATGGATTTGTGCCCTTCCAAATTCATTCTGCTACTGTCATCATACATTAAGTTATCAGTAAAGTTGAGAGGGCCTGTTCCAGAGGCAGCCATGCATGCCCATGCCATGACACCACCTCCATCATGCTTTACAGATGAGGCTGGATGCTTGGGATCATTGCAGTTCCTTTTTTTTCTCCACATTTGTGCATTCCCATCACTTAGATAAAGGTTCATCTTTGTCTCATCGGTCCATAAACACAGTTCCAAAACTCTTCTGGCTCACCTTTGTGCTTTTTTTCAAACTCGAATCTTGCCTTTCTATTTTTGGTGCTGGTCAGAGGTTTGCATCTTGCTGTGTAGCATCTGTAATTCTGTGTCAAAGTCTCCTGAGGACAGTAGATTGTCAGAGCACCACCCCAGCTTTCTGGAAGTTGTTGGTGATTTTACAGACACGTCTTTTAGGGTTCATTTTCACAGCTTTTATGATTTGTCTGTCATCAACTACTGTTGTTTTCTCAGCTGATCAGGTCGTTGTTGGTTGCTGGTGTCGCTGGTGGTTTCCAAACTCTTGATTTCTCCATGCCCTTTGTTTTTGCTAGAGCTCTAACTGACTTCCTCTTTTCTTTTAGCATCCAAATTGCTTGCTTTTCTCTCAAAGTCAGCTCCCTCATCTTCATCCTGGTTTGTGTGTGTCATCATCGAATGCAAGATTCAGAATGCAGAAGTAATGGATATAACTGATACGACACATTCCCTGCTTTTAATATCTGAAGAATTAATGCAACAGGACACAGCTGATCACTTAGAAAGACCTGTGAGGCAGCTGTTCCAATACTTATGCTCACATCAGATAGAGGGATGAAACTCTAAAAGTGCTGAACTTCTTAGCTGGTAAAACATCTATGTGTTGAATCACCCAATAATAAAATGTGACATTGTGTATTCTTGTCTCATATTCATCTTTTAATCATATTTGTAAATATCTTGACTCTACAGCCAACAGAGCAATTTTGTCTTTACTGTTCCAATACGGAGGGCACTGTATATGGTGTAAATTTTTAATGTTATGTATGAATTATATTTATTATTTCCTTAAATAAAGAAATAATAATAATAATAATAAAACTACTAAACTGTATTGCCACTAGATGTCTGCATAACATTTTATATAAATACATACATAACTGTCACGAATCTGGTCCATGCTCTCCCTGTCAACCACCACTAGAGGTCACCCGTTCACCACAGTGACTTTTACACTCACAGCACATTGGACTCCATTTCCCACAATCCATTGCACAGATCACAGCTGTCACCATTCACACATCACACACACCTGATCACCATTTTCCAATCACCACCACACACCATATAAGCCTGGGACTTGCTCTTGCACACCGCCGAGTATTGTTAGCCCGTCTACCTTACAAAGCGTTTCCCTGTTTTCTGAGTTAGTCTGCCTGTGTCTTGTTTCCTGCCCGTGTTCCTGGATTATTCTCTCTGCCTTGCCCTGTCTGGATATTGTACGCTGATCGTCGACCACGCCTGTTTACTGACCACTCTTCTGTCTTGCCCTCAACATACCTGTTTGCTGGTTATTCGACCCTGCCTGTCTTGACCATGTTTCATAATAAAGCTTTGCATATGGATCCGCACGTCTCACGTCTCGTCAGCCCCGTAACAGAATACTCGGCCACACAAGGATCCAGCGGCTTTTCCAGAGAACATTGGCCAGGTATGGACTGTGCACGACTGTTATTAACCCTCGAGCAGGGCTCGCGACCGCTCGAGGATTATATTCAGGAGTACTTAGACCTCGCCTATTTTTCTGATCTGCCGGACTACGCACTTATTGACTTTTTTTGTGAAGGCATTAACCAACCACTCAAATCACGTTTAATCCGTGAGGGTCCCCGTGCATCACTCGCTCAGTATATGGATTATGCCTTGCTGTGTGTGGGCTCTCCGTTCACTGTGGGTGTCGCGGAGGAACCCAACACCGCACTCACTCGCAAAATGGTGGCAACAACAACACCCCTTCAAGTCTCCGCTGTCAAGCCAGAGTCTGCTCACGTCTCCGCTGTCAAGCCAGAGTCTGCTCACGTCTCCGCTGTCAAGCCAGAGTCTGCTCACGTCTCCGCTGTCAAGCCAGAGTCTGCTCACGTCTCCGCTGTCAAGCCAGAGTCTGCTCACGTCTCCGCTGTCAAGCCAGAGTCTGCTCACGTCTCCGCTGTCAAGCCAGAGTCTGCTCACGTCTCCGCTGTCAAGCCAGAGTCTGCTCACGTCTCCGCTGTCAAGCCAGAGTCTGCTCACGTCTCCGCTGTCAAGCCAGAGTCGGCTCACGTCTCCGCTGTCAAGCCAGAGTCGGCTCACGTCATGCCTGCCCAGCCAGAGTCACACCACGTCTCAGTGCTCCAGCCAGAGTCACGCCACGTCTCAGTGCTCCAGCCAGAGTCACGCCACGTCTCAGTGCTCCAGCCAGAGTCACGCCACGTCTCAGTGCTCCAGCCAGAGTCACGCCACGTCTCAGTGCTCCAGCCAGAGTCACGCCACGTCTCAGTGCTCCAGCCAGAGTCACGCCACGTCTCAGTGCTCCAGCCAGAGTCACGCCACGTCTCAGTGCTCCAGCCAGAGTCACGTCACGCCTCAGCTCCTCAGCCAGAGTCACGTCACGTCTCAGTGCTCCAGCCAGAGTCACGTCACGCCTCAGCTCCTCAGCCAGAGTCACGTCACGCCTCAGCTCCTCAGCCAGAGTCACGTCACGCCTCAGCTCCTCAGCCAGAGTCACGTCACGCCTCAGCTCCTCAGCCAGAGTCACGTCACGCCTCAGCTCCTCAGCCAGAGTCACGTCACGCCTCAGCTCCTCAGCCAGAGTCACGTCACGCCTCAGCTCCTCAGCCAGAGTCTCTTCACGCCTCCGCCGAACTGCCAGAGGCTGTTACCACAGATTCAAGGTCAGTCCTTCGAGTGCTGATATCCAGTGTGATGGACCCACCACTGATGTCAGTGCGAGTAGCTGGCATTCCCAGGGCCCCAACCCTGGCTGTTACAGAGACTGTTCCCCTGACCTCAGTGCTTCCCGTTATGGCGGTTGCCATTTTGAGTGTGTGGGCTGCACACTGTGCTCCTGAGGCCTCTCCTGTCAACGAGTGTGCTGCTGAGGCCTCTACTGTCCACGAGTCTGCTCCAGTGCCTCCAGAGGTGGCGGCTTCCGCTGCAGAACCTCCCGAAGTGGTGGCACCTACTCCTGAACTTCCTGTCTGCCCTGTCACGGCCACGGAGGCTGTTCCTGACCTCATGGTCTGCCCTGTCACGGCCATGGAGGCCGTTTCTGACGTCACTGTCTACCCTGTCACGGCCATGGAGGCCGTCCCTGAACTCGCTGTTTGCCCTGTCATGGCCACGGAGGCCGTTCCTGTACTCGCTGTCTGCCCTGTCACGGCCACAGAGGCTGTTCCTGAACTCACGGTCTACCCTGTCACGGCCACGGAGGTCGTCCCTGAACTCACTGTCTGTCCTGTCACGGCTAAAGAGGCCATCTGTGAGCTCTCACCCTGTCCTGCCACAGCCATAGAGACCGTCCATGAACTCTCGACCTGCTCGGTCACGGCTCCTGTGACCATGGGGACTCTCTCTGTGGTGTCTGTCTCTGTTCTCCCCAGATCCCTGATCCTGTCATGGCTTCCTGACCAGTCCGCTCTGCCGTGGAGATACTCTGCCCTGTCTACGCCACACTGGTGGGCTCCGGCTCCGTCTACTCCGCCGTGGTGGTCAGTTGTCTGGCTCTGGGGGTCTCCTGCTCCGCCCAGGTGGGCTCTGGTCCCGTCCTGCCCTGCAACGAAGACTCTCCCAGTGTTGTCTGTCTCTGCTCTCTCTGTGTTGTCTGTCCTTGTTTTCCCCAGATCCCAGTCTCTGTCATGGGTTCCTGCCCTGTCTGCCTCCCTGTGGTGGTCTTCTGCCCGGGTCTGGTGGTCGTCTGCCCCACCGTGGTGGTCATCTGCTCCGCCGTGGTGGTCCTCTGCTTTGGTCTGGTGGTTATCTGCCCCGCCGTGGTGGTCTTCTGCTCGAGTCTGGTGGTCTTCTGCTCCGCCCTGGTGGGCTCCGGTCCCGTCTGCTCCGCCCTGGTGGGCTCCGGTCCCGTCTGCTCCGCCCTGGTGGGCTCCGGTCCCGTCTACTTCGCCCTGGTGGGCTCCCGTGCTGTCTGCTCCGCCCTGGTGGGCCTCTGCTCTGTCGGTCCTGAACTGGCCTCTGGCTCCGCCCTGGTTTCCTGCTCTGCCGGTTCTGCCTCTGTCCCCGGTCTTCCCACATCCTCAAGGACCTGGCCCTCCGTCCCTCCCCCTGTTCCGCCTCCGCTCCACCGCCCTCCTGGATTGTGTAGGAGCGTCTGGAAGCCGCTCCTTGGGGGGGGGCTATGTCACGAATCTGGTCCATGCTCTCCCTGTCAACCACCACTAGAGGTCACCCGTTCACCACAGTGACTTTTACACTCACAGCACATTGGACTCCATTTCCCACAATCCATTGCACAGATCACAGCTGTCACCATTCACACATCACACACACCTGATCACCATTTTCCAATCACCACCACACACCATATAAGCCTGGGACTTGCTCTTGCACACCGCCGAGTATTGTTAGCCCGTCTACCTTACAAAGCGTTTCCCTGTTTTCTGAGTTAGTCTGCCTGTGTCTTGTTTCCTGCCCGTGTTCCTGGATTATTCTCTCTGCCTTGCCCTGTCTGGATATTGTACGCTGATCGTCGACCACGCCTGTTTACTGACCACTCTTCTGTCTTGCCCTCAACATACCTGTTTGCTGGTTATTCGACCCTGCCTGTCTTGACCATGTTTCATAATAAAGCTTTGCATATGGATCCGCACGTCTCACGTCTCGTCAGCCCCGTAACAATAACGGGCTGAAATATCTAGATGGTGAAATAAGATTAATAAGTTATTTATCCACAATAAATAAATACAACATTCCAAAACTTTTATGCTAAACTTTATTCATCTGATAATAACATAAGACAAGAGGATATTAATTAATTTTTCAATAATATTCAACTACCAAAACTTAACACAGAACAAATCAGCACACTGGACAATTCAATCACAGAAAAAGAACTTTATATCGCCCTGAGCCAAATGCCTAATAATAAAGCACCAGGACCCGATGGCTTCCCTGCTGAGTTCTATAAACACTTTTGGTCCATTTTATCTCCATTATTCATCAGAGCAGTAACAGAAATAAAAGAAAACTCAATATTACCAGTGCACATGAACACAGCCACTATTTCACTCATCCCCAAATCTAATAAAGATCCAACCCTCCTGTCAAACTACCGTCCTATTTCTCTCATCAACGTAGACATTAAAATAATCAGTAAAGTTCTTGCACATAGAATTTAAAAAATTATCCCATGTATAATTCACCCAGACCAGACCGGCTTCATCAAAGGTAGGCAGGCATCCAACAACATACGCAGATTATACGATTTAATCCATTATTCATCACTACAACAGGAAAACACCATTATAGTTACTTTAGATGCAGAAAAAGCTTTCGACAGAGTCAACTGGAACTTTTTATAAATAATTTGGCTTTGGGGAGTCATTTATTCATTGGATCAAGATTTTATACACATTACCTTCTGCCACAGTCACCACCAATGGACTAACATCACAAAGTTTCACACTGCACAGGGGGACCAGGCAAGGATGCCCACTCTCTCCTTCTTTATTTACCATCTTCATTGAACCCTTAGCAGCAGCCATCCGCCAGAACCCACTCATCAGAGGAATCCACACACCCCAAGCACAACATAAGATTAGTTTATATGCTGATAACATTTTACTCTTTTTGCAAAATCCTCAATCATCTATGCAAGAAATAACTAAAACCATTGATTTATACACTACAATCTCAGATTATGCAATAAATTGGAATAAATCCTCAATTCTTCCACTACATCAAACCAAATGGGATGTGGCCGCCCAGATATCACCCATCCCTCTATGCACAGGTCACATCACCTATTTAGGCGTTAAGGTTTCCTCCAGGCTGTCAGAGCTGACTGGACTCAACTTCACTCCTTTACTGAAAACATTAGAGGGCGACCTTCAACGCTGGCTCAATTTACCACTTTCCATCCAGGGAAGAATAGCTATAATTAAAATGACAGTACTCCCAAAAATAAACTACCTATTCTCAATGATCCCAACCCAACCTACTCTCACTTGGTTCAAATCTTTAGACTCCATCATCACCCGATTCTACTGGAAAAATAAACCACCACGGATAAAACTAAGCACTTTACAAAAACCAAAATCTTTAGGAGGCTTAGAAGCCCCACATTTTTACCATTACTCACTAGCAAACCAACTTCAATACATTTATAAATGGACCCACCCCACTCAGTCAGACATCATATGGTTAGATATAGAACAATCACTCTGCGAAAACTTACGCATATCAGATATCCCATTTATCAGTCAGTCCATTAAATACCACCCATGCTTTAAAGCCTTGACAATAGCTTCGGCTCTGACAGCCTGGTGGAAATATCTCCAAATCACAAACACCAATCAGGTTCCATCTAACCTCACCCCGCTCTGGAACAACGCTGACTTTACAAGCAATAAAAAATCACTCAATTTCCATAAATGGGCAGAAAATGGTATCACCATAACTTTACCAACAATCAAATGGGAAAAAGACCTTTCTATTGCTCCCAATGCTGATTTCTGGACTCAAATCTATAAAAATATTTATTACATGACTAAAAATGCCAACCTTCAGCTAATACAGTATAAAACTCTTCACAGAACACACTATACTGGGGAAAGGCTGTCTAAAATGGGATTCACATCAGAAACTTGCTCGCACTGCTCACAAAATTGTCCGGACACATATATCCACGCCACATGGCATTGCACACCCATTAAACACTTTTGAAAAGATATCATTGAATCCCTATCTTGGACACTCCTTGTAGCTTTAGCCATCGCCAAGAAAACTCTCTTCTTGAACTGGAAATCCCGAAACACTATTCACATAGCACATTGGAAAAATTTGCTCACAGAATACATCTCCCTAGAATATTTTTCACCTCCTTACAATACTTCGGAACCACAACACTCCAGATCAGACCTCTTTCAACTTTTACAAATGTGACACGCTGATTCTGATTATTTATTTACCCGCATTTTATTATATATATTTATACAAGGTTTTAGTAATACTACGAGTATTTTCATTACTACTATTATTTTTATTATTATTATTATTATTAATATCTTAGACATATTGAGCTGTTGATGGAATGATGTTTTGTATGAGGACGGTAACGGTTTAATGAAGATCATAACACTAAATATACTTAAAATATATAAATTAGGGCCGGGACTTTAACGCGTTAATTTAGATTAGATTAATTACACAAAAATAACGCGTAACATTTTTTTTAACACATTTTAATCGCACTTATTTTTGCACCGCGGAACGTTTCTCACTGGATGAGTTTCGGCGGACCGATTATACTGGAGCACCTACTAGCGTTCAGACAAAAACAAACCACAGTGAACATATGGACAAAGAAGCTGATGAAACCGCTTTGGTTGGCCCTGTGGATGGGAAATTTAAAAATCCATATGAAAAAACTTACTTCTCACTGTTCTCAGGTCAAATATTTATATGTGATTAAAATGTGATTCATTTCGATTAATTAATTACAAAGCCTCTAATTAATTAGATTATTTTTTTTAATCGAGTCCCGGCCCTAATATAAATCTAACTAAATCAGATTTGCCCCAAACATATACCATACGTTTTTAATGCACCGCATGCTGATTTTAATGCACCACACCCCTTCTTTTAATGCACCACCTCAGCTTAGACATATATACATATAGTTATCTCATCGTGAATGGGAGGAGAGAAGGAAGAAAAAAACAAAACAATATAAAAACAAATAAATAAAAATACACTGACACAGAAGTTAGAATAGGTGTGGTATGTGTTGGGTATACGCCATTATTACATTATTATTACTATTGTTACTATTATTATTACTTTTATCTCTACTGATATTACTGTTGCCGTCATCACAGAATATTATCATCACAATCTTTAGTATTTTCATTATTATTATTATTATTTTTATGCATGTTAATATTACTTAAATATTACTACTATTATTCAGATTGTCATGACTGTTTGCCTTCATCGCTGTTATTGTCATTGCTGGGTTTTTTTTGTTGTTTTTTGTGTGTTTTGTGTTCACCATATGTTGTATGTTTTGCACTCCTACTAATAAATAAAAAAAAATAGATTAATAAGTTATTAATAGTTTCAAATAGGTTTTATTCGTTTTAATTTTAAATTCATAATTAAATAAAAGTACTTTGGTATTGTTTTTTTTTTTTTACTTTATTTACATATGTAACGAAGTAATCCCAAAGTAATCAGATTACTTTACTTTTATATTGTGGTATTAGGATTACATTACTGAATATTTTTTTAATGAAGTAATTTGTAACCAACGGAATACATTTTAAAAGTAACCCTTCCAACCCTGGTTACAATTGTACTAAAGAGTAGAGGTCTTCACGGGTCCAAAAATTCGAACCCGAACCCTAAGAGACCCATAAATGTGCTGCACGGAACCGACCCGGACCCATGTTTTATTTGAAAATGATCGGCACATATTTCACAGCAAACTGCTAAATCAATAACAAGTTGCGAAAAAAAAAAATCTGATTAAAATACTGTTACTAGCTTTCTCATTGACTGCGATGCATACAATCCTCCTAGCTATAATAAATTTCCATCCATGTTAGGCTGTTCCTCTCTCTTGCCGACTGAAAGAGCTGTCTTAATCCACTCATTATTCCAGCTTTAAAAGTCTACTAGCTGTCACGGTTGGAGACGGATGACTAATGCAACTTCGCAGTTTTTTTTTTTCGTTTTTTTTCTCCATCTCGAGTCAACTTCAACTGTTGCGTTTACGCTACAACAACGATACTTATTGTTGGTTGTAATAAAGACTTGGAGCAATTATTTTTTTAGCAAAAAAACGCACAGAACAAGAAATGCGTTTCACTTTACTGCGTGCTTGTTTATTAATAACAGGTGCAGCTCCTCAGTTTTGTTTCAGCTTTGTATTTTCACATTAACTCCACCCACGCTTGGCTGAGGTAACGCGTGTTTTTTTTTCATCTTATTTCCCGCTCACACTTTTCTCATACTAATTTTACAAACTGTAAGTTACAAAACACACGCATGCTGACTGACACTGATCACTGGCGGGTGCGGTGTTCTCCGGTCGACTATTTAACACACAATGTTAAATAGTCCCGGGTCCTCTGGTCCTCCGTGAAGACCTCTACTAAAGAGTAGCGTCTGTGCTTCAGTCCTGGAAAAGACCAAGCATGTTGCATGTGTCTTTATTTACATTACATTAGCTCTCGTGTGTGTGCTGTTGTTAACTAATGTTTAACTGCAAAAGATTTACATTTTACAGAGAATGATTCATAATAATAATAGTAAATACCTGTAAAGCAACAGTGTTCTTTCAAACACATTTAAGAAAAAGTAGGACATAAATTAGGATATCTTACCTAAATTATATAGTTTTTGTTTGACAGCTGCTTCTGCCACATTAAACATTCTTCAGCCATTATTTCCATTAATGGTAAATATTTGGCACCCTGTGCTGTCATGCATTTCAGTTTTTATTTGTTGTTGTTGTTTTTTTACAGTTGTAATTTTTCTCACAGTGTATCATTATCTATTATATCAGTATAAACTTTACTCTATTATTTGAATAAGTGTAAACATTAAATTAGTTGCATCAATTAGCTGCTTTATCATATTAAACTTACTTTATATCCACTTGTAAGCCTTTGATCCAGCAGTTTGTCCAGCTTTCAGTGTGCTTACACAGAATTGAAAGTGAAGAAATAAAGGCAGATGCATCTAGATGTGTAAAGAGATACAGAAAGACATATTGATTTGAATATTTGCTGGTTTGCATTTCATATAACAAATGCAAAAATGTTCTCAGTTACTCAGTTATGTAATGACAGAACATGCACAAAGCTTATATTCTCCTATGCAAAACCACATACCACATATTATACATTTGACCAGTTTTAAAATTCAAATGCACGTCAACGCATGTAAAGCATGTATTGATTTGTCTTAAAACATTAGGCTAGTTCTAGTACATACATGGACAATGAACATGAATAACCCACATCCATTTGATTTAATTTAAAGTTCTGCATTTAACTGCTGCAATAAACTTTTTTCTTTCTTTTTTTAACTTAATTACTAGATCGTAGATTTCCTATTTCCTTATCCACAAAATAGTAGTGCACATAATTTAACCCAAAGGTGGCAGAGATACGTTACCTCCTGTTTGTTGCTGCTTCGTGTTTTAAGTTTGAGCTCCGTCAAGTTAATTATTTATAGTCTATTTTCTATCTTAAAATTACGGAGCCCCTTAGAGCTCATGGTGGTGGAAAGTTTTCGGGGTGGGTAAAAAAAATTTGGGGTGGGAGGAAAAAATATTTTTCAAATCTTTTGCGTTCTCTCGCAAAACTTTTGCGTTCCCTAGCAAAACAAAAGATGTTTGCTTTGCGAGAGAACGCAAAAGATTTGAAAAATATTTTTTCCTCCCACCCCAAATTTTTTTCACCCACCCCGAAATCTTTCCACCACCATGAGCTCTTAGGGTCTCCGTATAAAATAAATTTTATACACTATCCTTTTCGTTTCTACACAGTAAAATACCCAGTGTTAAATCAACACTGATTCAGAGTGTATTTGGTCCCACTCCAAATAGTGTTAAAGTACCACTGAAGCAGAGTTAAAGTTAATGAGATAATTAAGTGATTAATTAAGTGCTGATTGAGCATTAGTGAGGAACAGCTGCTGTTAACAAGCAGAATAACTGAAGAAAAAGAGAAACACAAGAACTACAACTGACTTCAGCCACAGCCTTTGATAAAATCAACTAAAATAAATGACATTAAATCTCTCTCAAGACATTAGATCTCTCCCAAGATCTCAGCAGAGGATTAAACAACTCCACAAACAGAATCACCAGCTTCACTCATGATTTACTTTATTTCTGTCAGATGACTACAGAAGCTCTTATTGAGAATTATCAGAGGTTTAAATGTTGATGCTTTATTGGTTAAAAACAATGCCACCATCATGGAGATCAGTGTTTACTTTGGTTGGGCTCTTGACCCTTGACTTGGTGTGTTAATGTTTTTTTTTTTGCAATAGTACATATATTGCTGTAAAGCAGAGAAGTCAGTGCTTTGCACTGAACACATAGATGCTTCTATGTGATGAGATAACCTTTGTGAACTTGCCAGATTACAATTTTCTTTTTTATAAAATAAGATAAAACTCCCATCATGCTCTGCAGTAAGGATATTATTGTCACCACTGTTGTGGATCGTATGATAAGTGTTGACCTGAACCTCTTCATTATTGAAGTGTTAATAAGTGTTCTTCACTAATGCTCAATCATCACTTAATTAATCATTGAATTATCTCATTAACTTTAATTCTGCTTCAGTGTTACTTTAACACTATTTGGAGTGGGACCAAATACACTCTGAGCAGTGTTGATTTAACACTGGGGATTTTACTGTGTATAATGTGTGAATGCATCCCCCGCATTCCATAACAAAAACAATCAGAGCGCCTTGTTATCACTAGTTTTATTTTGATTTCCAGAGTCCGCTATTAGCTTATAGCCCGTTAGCATCACCAGCGTGGCTGCCACTAATTTAGCTTACACTGCTAATACTCTATTCACACACATTACCATTGTTTCACTGTTACTTGCTTTAATGGTGGATTTGTGTCTGCCTTTGAGTACAGGTGAGGACACATTGCACCGAATGCAGCTCGAGCTGGAGGCCATGGAGAAGCAGATCCACTACCTGGTGGAGAAGCAGCTTGTAGCTGTTGTGATTCATGTGGGGGTTAATGACACCAAACTGCGGCAGACAGAGACACTGAAGAGGGACTTCAGGAGCCTGATCGAGATGGTACGCAGCACATCGCCCATGACGACCATCATCGTGTCAGGACTGCTTCCTACGTATCGACGAGGACATGAAAGGTTCAATAGACTGTTTGCCTTAAAATAATGGTTATTGTCATGGTGTAAAGAACAGAAACAGCTCTTTGTTAATAATTTGAATCTTTTCTGGGAGAGTCCTAAACCTTTTCGTGCTGATGGACTGATCCCCAGCAGAGTAGGAGCGGAACTACGTAACCTTCATCTCCAGGACGCTACACTCCATATGACTAGTAAGCCAATTCTCAAATAACTGCTATGATGACTTTTGTTCCACCCACTTAAATGATATAAGTATTTGTGTTGTCCAATCTATACAGAGTGTGTCTATTTCCCGAATAGTCAGGTCAAAATATAAAGTTAATGCAGGATCTAGAACAGGGGTATTAAATTTGCGGCCTGTGGGCCCAATCCGGCCCATCAATCATCTTCATCCGGCCCGAGGAAGAGTACGCAGGTTGCACATTCACCGAGGAGCGTCTCGCTGCAGCCCACAAGATCCAGGGGGCGTGGTTGGATCCAGATCCAACTCCTCCCACCTTACATATACTTAAACCTACCCCTCTCCACCCATAAACCACACCAATCTCCACCCCTTAGATGTGTATCCAACCACGCCCCCTGGATCTTGTGGGCTGCAGCGAGCCCTACTGAGTAGCTCCAGAGTGCAGTCTGGACGATGGGGCGGGGCGACACATTAAGGAGGGGCGACACGTGTCGCTCCGCCCACCCCCAATTTCTTTGGCTTATGATACAGCGGAGCTTATTGGTGTGTAGAAGTTTGCTCATGAGCATTCTTTTATATACGTTTTTATGAATGATCTACGCCGTTTGGCTGTACTACAGAAATATTAAGTGCTAACAACAGCGATTTTAGTTAGAATCAATTAGCAAATGTGTTTTTTTCTTTTTTTTTTTACTTCTGACGAATTAGTTAGAGTAAGTTCCTATCAAACGCTTGGTGGCGGCATCTCCGAGTATTCGGGCAGAACAGAGCTGTTTAATATGAGCGGCTCACGAAGTCTTCAGAACAAATTCTTAATTCGTGGCCATGATATAGTCCTAATGGCACGTTAAATTACCTCATATATTATTGCACTTTTCACAGTACACGAATCAGACATACTTAAACATTGAGCAGTTTTAGCTGGGCGATGCTGATAAAAATGATCCACTGTTTGAGATTTAGCTGTTTTGTATAATTAATATTTACATGTAGCCTATATTCTTTATTTTAGGATCGATGGATAAACACAAACTTCATTCACTGTAGTTCAGGAAGGCATAGGACAAACCCGCAAATGGTTTTAATTTAAAGAACAACACTGCGGTGACAAATAAGACAATAATACCAAATAGCCCATCAGCGTGAACTGGGGTATGATGTGTGGATAATGGGAATAAAAACCTTGCTGAAACACACACTCATTTATTTATTTATTTGCATATATGCCTAAATTTTTTGTTTACTAAAAGAGCTGTTATTAAATCTGACCTACAGCAAATATTATTATTAATGTGCTTTAGTGCGTATTTAAACATTTTTATTTATACTTTTATATATAGACTATATGCACAAATTAAATTATTGGTTGTGTGGTTCAATCCTTTAAAAAGAACCAATCACTGTACTATATTAGGCCTACAGATGTTAGATTTTTAGTAGCTATATAGTCTTTAATAAATAAATAAAAATATTAATCACAGAGAAGGTCTTTTATTAAAAGTGCTCACGCACCTTTTGCACAGATTCACAGCGCCGAGTTATTTAATATTGGATATTTACGCAGGTCTATATGGCTACAATGATCGAGTGTTAATAACTGAATCTAAATTCATCCCGTACACAGATTAACACGCACACACACACAATGAGGGTGTGGATACAGAAATTATCGGATTTTTAATATTTGATGTCACGGACACTTATTTACTATAAGATAGGAAATTTAAAAAAACTGTAAGAGAATCGATATATGCTCAAATATTTTATTGAGATATAAACAAGGAAACATTGAGATTCTCATGAAAATATTTATTTGCACTTTATAACCTACAAGTTTGTGACGCATTGAGCAACATAGGCTAACTCATCTCTATAAATAACAAAAAACAAAAAAAAAAACAGTTGTGCTTTAAAACATACTTTAAAACATATTCACGTTATATAAGAAATTATATTTGTGTTTGCCCATGTCTAAAATACAGTAAATTATCACCATTTGCGTATAAAATCCCAATTTAGTGCTGATCCGTGGCCTTCCGATCCTCAAGGAAATATGAATGAAGCGCTACAACCTGAAGAACCCGGAGGTGCTCAAGTTTATTTTTAAATAATGAATTCATCTGACTAAAATTACTATGGTTACTAAACAGATAATAATTAAAGCCTATGATTCTAGAGTTAGAACATATTTCTGTAGTATGTCCAAATCAATTTTACAAAATTGTACACAAAGGAATGGCATGCTCAGGTCTACACCAATAAGGCTTGCCGTGTTATAAACCAATGAAATTGGGGGTGGGCGGAGCGACACGTGTCACCCCGCCCCATCGTCCAGACTGCACTCTGGAGTACTTGGACCTACTTGCATTCACCTTGAATTGTTCTTGCACTAATTAGTTTGTCCACAAGGTGGCAACACTGGCCCGGGCCAGCCAAAAAGAAAAAGGAGAGATGCAATAACAACAATCTACTGCACTGCAAAACCCAACAAGTTAGGGTAACTCAAACCGTTTGAGTAAACAAATTCCCCTGGGTTTAAACCATGTAAGTTTTAAAACTTGCAGTTAAGTAATTAAGTGATTAATTAAGTGCTGTTTGAGCATTAGTGATGAACACCTGCTGTTAACAAACAGAATCACTGAAGAAAAGAGAAACACCATCGCCTTAGATTAACTAAATGAAATAAAATGCATTAAATCTCTCAAAATCTGATTAAACCACCCCACAAACCACATCACCAGCTCCATTTATTAATAACCAGACTTAGACATCTACAGAAGATCTTTTTAAGCATTAACTAAGGTTTAGATGTTTTGTTTAATTTGAAGCAACGATGTTTGAGATCAGTGTCTGCTTTAGTTGAGCTCTTGACCCTTGTTTTTGCTTTTTTCTCCTCTGGCTGATGTAACTGTGTGTTCCTCGAACGTTTTTGTTACAACTCAAAAGCCCAGAAAAAATTACTGGTAGTTGGTTGTTATATATTTATAATCACAATTAGTGAACTGATCTCATTTATAGTGAATATAGATTCATTGTGTGTTTAATCTCTGATTAAATGAATGTTGTATAGATTATAGTGAAAGTGATTCGAACAGCCAGTAGTTTTGTGACAGTCAGTTAATATAAATGACGTCTCAAAAATTTGTCCACAAGAAGTTATTTTCTATAGCAGTACCTAAAATCACACACACATCAAGAATCAGCTTATGAACCTCAACAATGGTGACCATTAAAAAAAAAAAAAAAAAACTCTGATGAGTTTTGTCCTATGCTAGTACACAGCATACATTGCAACGTGATTGTTATTTCATTTTTATTTTTAAATGGTCCAAATTACCTTTTCCACGTCATTGCGTATTACGTGACGTCATGAACGCGCATCACAGAACAGAGCAAGGCGAGCATTTGTGCTTATAAAACGTAAACTTTTTAATTTATTTTTGAAATGACCGATCGTTTCGCTAGATAACACCCTTATTCATCATCTGGTATCGTTTAAAGCCCTTTGAAGCTGCACTGAAACTGTCATTTGGACCTTGAACCGTTTGGGTCCCATTGAAGTTCATTATATGGAGAAATGTTTTCATCAAAAACCTTAATTTCTTTTCGACTGAAGAAAGAAAGACATGGACATCTTGGATGACATGGGGGTGAGTAAATTATCAGCAAAAGTTTTTTTAAAAGTGAACTAATCCTTTAATGTATTTTATTTCAGTTGATTTAAGTTAGTTGTTGTTCTTGTGTTTCTCTTTCTGTCAGTGATTCTGGTTGTTAACAGCAGGTGTTCATCACTAATGCTCAATCAGCACTTAATTAATCACTTAATTACTTAGTGAACGCAACTGAAATAAGTTCAGAGTACTCATAATTGTTAGTTTAAAAGAAACTTAAATGGTTTAAGACAATAAGTTTCCTCAAACGGTTTGAGTTAACCTAACTTGGGTTTTTAAGGCAATCAGTTTACTCAAACGGTTAGAGTTACTTTAACTTGGGTTTTACGGTGTAGTGTGCAGAGGCGGACAATCTAGGGGTCAGAAAGTAAAAGTCCTGCCATATGTTTGTTCCACCCATGAACTCCTCTTCTGAGATCTTGAGAGATTTAATGTGTTTTATTTCATTTCAATTAATCTAAGGCTGTGACTGGAAGTCAGTTGTAATTGTTGTGTTTCTCTTTTCTCTGTTCATGGTGTTTCTCTTCAGTGATTGTGCTTGTTAACAGAAGGTGCTCATCACTAATGCTCAATCATCACTTAATTAATAACTTAATCATCTCATTCACTTCAACACTGCTTCAGTGTTACTTTTAACATTCAGTAGTGTGCAGAGACGGACAATCTAGGAGTCAGAAAGTAAAAGTCCTGCCATATTTTTGTTCCACCCATGAACTCAGACAGCTGATTTCACCAGAGGAGGAACCAAGACATTCCTTTCAAGTCACAAGCAAGTCTGAAGTCAAATCCCAAGTCCTCAAAGAGTTAAAGTTAATGAGATAATTAAGAGACTAATTAAATGATGATTGTGCATTAGTGATGAACACCTGCTGTTATTGAGAATTACAGAGGATCAGATGTTGATGTTTTATTGGTTAAAATGAAGCTACCATCATGGAGATCAGTGTTACATTAACAATTAATGTAACTTATATACATTAACTTATTATACATTACTGACACTCTATCCTCCAATTTGATACAGTTAAGCTTTGACACAATCTGTATTGTTAAAAGCGCTATATAAAGAAAGATGACTTGACTTGACTGTTAGATCAACATTTTGTTTGCTGTAGTTTCACATAGCTGGTAATACAAAACCTAAATATACAAATGAAAAAATAAAAATTATTTTGAATATAATCAGGCCAGCTTATGATGACTATCTTATCATACATAAACAGCTAAGAGCCACTCACTGTACAGCACTGATCTCTCTGCTTTACAACACCACATTCATTGCTGCAGAGTGAAATCTAACATAAGAAGTCAAGGGTCAAGAGCCCAACTAAAGGACTTGGGGACTTGGGATTTGACCTCAGACTTGCTTGTGACTTGAAAGGAATGATGTGGTTCCACCTCTGGTGAAATCAGTTCATGGGTGGAATAAACATATGGCAGGACTTTTACTTTCTGACCCCTGGACTTTACACCTTTGCTTTTCACAACAATTACTTTTAGGAGTAAAATATTTGAAATGAGATGAGGGTGAGAAAATGATGTCAGAATTTATATTTATAGGTGAACTCTTCAGTTAAGGGTTGATTTTTCTTCAGTAAATAGTTTTGAGAGCTGTGGCTGACATAGGGTTTTTTATTTGTTTAGGAAAACACCACTTTGTTGTGACCTTCTGCTCCCTCTCTTCATGCTGCATTTTCAAGGAAAGGAAAGGAAGGAAACCACACCTAGGCATGTGGTTTCAAGTTAAAATATCTTTTCAAACTTGCAAATGGCTAATGGTTGTTTTACTTTGTTGCTCCATCTTTACAGATTGCTGATACTGAGCCCAGTGTCTATTTGAAGGCCTCCTGTTTTTCCAGTTTACAAATGATATTTTCTGCAAAAGTGACTCTCTGAATGTCCTGCACATGAAAAAGTAGATGAGAGGATCCAGACACACATTAAGGGCGGACAGGAAGAGTGTAGCTTCTTTGATCTGGAAGAGAATGAAGCGGTTGTAGTCACTAAAATCATCCTTGTATCTTTGGCTAAGTGTGTAGGGCACCCGACAAACGTGGTACGGAACAAAGCAGAAGACAAAGACAGCCAGCAAGCTAAAGATGCTTCGATTTGACCGCCGTCTCGCCTCGCTGCTGTTCTGCTGCATGCGTTTGTAAGAGCGGTAAACATAACAAGCGATGGAGGTGTAACAAAACACCATCAGCAGGAACGCCACCCAGAAGAATCCAATTTTGAAGTGGGCTGAAACTTTGTGCCAGCGCCTTAAATAATCAAATAAATAAAAACAGGCTACAACCAACTGTATTTAATGTACTGTGTTCAAAATGTAGGCTAATGACCTTTTTTAAGGTATATGAAAACATTTTAAGTTTACATTGTTTATATGAAAACATTTTATTGTTTTAGTTGCTACTTGTGCATTCAGGTGATCAGAAGTTTCTAGCCATACAGCCTTTCTCTCGGGTTTTATGACAGCTTTTTGTGGTTATTAGAGCATTAAATCATTACAATCTAAAATTGCTCTTTAAAGAATTAAAACACTAATTACAAGTTAAAATCACTGAATTAAAAATGAAAATAAAAGATAGAAATCAGACTACATTTTAACTGAAAAGAAGAACACACATTTAACTCATTTAACATTTGAGGTAGCATGGCTGTATTAAGCTAACATTTGATTTACAGTTACTGCTATCATAAAATATACTTATATTTAAGATTAAAATTCTATATTCTATAAATATTGTAGCAGAATGCATATTTTATTCAGAATTATTGCGCTATTATTCTATTGTGCTCTGTCTGCACAGCAACATTTTAGGTGTTAAATTAACACTGCTGGGTGTCTATATGGGTCCAGCCTACAGAGTGTTAAAAGTAACACTGAAGCAGTGTTCTTTGCTAATATTCTTTGCTATATGGGTCCATCCTACACGCTGTAGGATGAACCCATATAGACACCCAAGTGTTAATTTAACACCGCAGATTTTGCTGTGTGTGTTGCATGCATGCGTGCAGCAGCGCTCGTTCACTTGCGTATAAGCCTCACCCACTCCTGACAGCAAAATGGATATATTTGCAGGACTTTCTAACATTTACAGATGAAAAATATACCTGTGATGTGTCAGTTATGCACTGAAGAAAACATGACGTCTCAAATTCATTAAATAGCAGAAATATTCGCTGTTTGCCATGGTGGATTGATTTGATCCAAGGGTTGCTTACGAATAAGCTTGCACATCAAATTATCCTGACTTGATAATTGAACCTGGATTGAATTAGTGAGATTGCATGAAATTAAATAGTCATTTTTGAAACCGCTTTAGTCCTGATTTAGTTGTTATTTTATTTCAAGTCAGGTTTTGGACTTTAATCCCCGCTTTTCTTAACGTCTTTTATGAAACAGCCCCCTGGTTTTCTTTGCTCTAATAATGTGTTTTGTAAACACAGGATTACAGCAACCAGAGACAAATTTATATTATAAAGTCAAGGGTGAAGAGCCCAACTAAACTGATCGCAATGATGGTAACCTTTAAATAAAATTCAATAAAATATGAAAATAAACCTCTCTTAATTCTCAATAAGAATTTATGACAGAAATAAAGTCAATCTGGTTAGTAATGAGTGAAGCTGGTAAAGCTGTTTGTGGAGTTGTTTAATCCTCCTCTTCTGAGATCTTGAGAGATTTAATGTGTTTTATTTCATTTCAATTAATCTAAGGCTGTGACTGGAAGTCAGTTGTAATTGTTGTGTTTCTCTTTTCTCTGTTCATGGTGTTTCTCTTCAGTGATTGTGCTTGTTAACAGAAGGTGCTCATCACTAATGCTCAATCATCACTTAATTAATAACTTAATCATCTCATTCACTTCAACACTGCTTCAGTGTTACTTTTAACATTCAGTAGTGTGCAGAGACGGACAATCTAGGGGTCAGAAAGTAAAAGTCCTGCCATATGTTTGTTCCACCCATGAACTCAGACAGCTGATTTCACCAGAGGAGGAACCAAGACATTCCTTTCAAGACGCAAGAAAGTCAGAAGTCAAATCCCAAGTCCTCAAATAGTTAAAGTTAATGAGATAATTAATTAAATGATGATTGTGCATTAGTGATGAACACCTACTGTTATTGAGAATTACAGAGGATCAGATGTTGATGTTTTATTGGTTAAAATGAAGCCACCATCATGGAGATCAGTGTTTGCTTTAGTTGGGCTCGTGACCCTTGACTCTTGTGTTAGATCTCTCTCTGTAGTAATACACGTGGTGGTGTTGTACAGTGAGAAGATAGTCACCATTAGTGGTGGAAATTTTGATTCTTTCCAGAGACTCGTTCATTTTTTGTTCGTTCACCAAAATGATTCGTTCAGATCCGTTCACTAATTCGTTCAGTGACCATTTTTCCATATTACACAAATACGTCAGCATGTGCGGCAAAATGTGTTGTTCAACTAACGTATTTACTTGTTACAAAATAAAAACCGATTTGGCTTCATTAAAAAGTGTGCCCTTCTCATTAAATGAATAAAATAAGTCTAAATAAGTGATCAAAGTCATTACTCTTTTTATCTTTTAAATTACACTCTTTTCGGATGACCAAAGCACAAGTGTTTTTTTATTTGTTTGCATACTAGGCTAGTTAACATTTAATTGTTTAGGCAGAGATTTACACGTTCAAATCTGAGATTATGTTAAACGAGGAGTTATTCTGTATGTAAAATATGAATATAAACAAGCGTGCACAGTACGGATACCTGTGCTTTGCATCCGCTTTCTGCTGATTGATGAACTAGATTGACAGAATGGCCGACCTACCCGGTCAACGAACTGGGTATAGCTACCAGTTCGTTCAATTCGTTCACGAACGGGAGATCTCTCTCTCGTTCAGACTCAAAACAGAGCCATCTCGGTCAATGATGCTATTATATTCGTTCGTTCGATCCAACCAATTACATGCCCCTTCTAAACCCGAGCTGAAATGCTATTTGTTGACGTGAGTCACGTGACGCAAATGAGATGGGATGACGTGACGCAAATAATCAATACTGCCATATTTTTTTATGTTTCAGTTTTTAAACAAACAAAAGTGCATGACATGACTAACATAATGAAATATTTTTTTATTTAAAAGTATGTAACTGTTCAAACATAAAACAACAATAATATAAATAAATAAAACAAAATGATAAATAAAAATAAAATAAAAAATAAAACAAATAAAACAATAATATAAAAAAATAAAGAACCAGTTGTTCGAACGACGAACGTAATAATGAGACGAGATGTATGTATGTAACAGTTCATTTGACTCTTTCAAACTCAAAGCAACTCAATGAAGGGCGTATTCGTTCACTAGATTCAACAAATCACATGCTCCGTCCTCGTATCATACTCGAAGGCTATTGGCTCGAGGTTTAGTCATTCTTTGACAGATGAAACGGTCCAGAGCTACGCATGCGCGCAATAGCGGCGCGCTGCGGTGGAGGGAGGAATTTCAGTGAACGAGAAATATGAGTCAATGGATTACGTGAACGAGAATGATTCGTTCACCTAAAAGATTCGTTCAAAAAGAACGATTCGTTCACGAACGTAACATCACTAGTCCTTGTTTTAAATGTATGTTTATGTTTTGTATAATTAATTCTGTGATGCCACAGCATACAAGCAAAATGTTTATTTAATAGTAATAGCGAGCTAATTTTAAACCTATATACAAATTTGAACTCCAGTGCTTTTTAGACACACACAGACATCAAGAACCAGTATACGAATCTCAACAATTGTGACAATCAACAAAACGCTTCATGCTGCAATGCATGAAAAACTCCCATCATGCAATGTAGTATGAATAATTATTGTCACCACTGTTGAGGATCATATGATAAATGTCCATGTCTAAAAGCCTAATCAGGATTTCTTTTTGCTCTCTATATTAAAGCATTATAGTGCATTTGCTTAATATGAGTTTTTTAAACGTCAAATGTAGTTAAAAAACACAAAAAGAAAAATTCTAAAACCATACAGATTTAAACCAATAATTTTCAATCATCAAAAGCATAAACTAATCTGCTAATTCGATATTTGATTCAGCATTGCACAAATGTTTGCTGTGAAATATTGCAAATGTTTAGAAGCAAATTTCTTCAAATTACGAAAAGGCTCAAGAGCCCAATTAAAGCAAACACTGACCATAATTATGGTGGCAATGTTTTTCAGTTCATTTCATCCAAGGCTGTGGCTGAAGTCAGTTGTAGTTCTTGTGTTTCTCTTAACATCAGGTGTTCATCACTAATACTCAATCATCATTTAATTAGTCACTTAATTATATCATTAACTTTAACTCTTTGAGGATTGGATTATGACTTGAAGACTTGTTTGCGACTTGAAAGGAATGTCTTGGTTCCTCCTCTGGTGAAATCAGCTGCTGAGTTCATGGGTGGAATAAACATATGGCAGGACTTTTACTCTTTGGCCCCTGGACTTTCCACCTCTGCTATCCACCTCTGGTAGTGTGGACACATAGAGACACACCGCAGTGTTAATTTGACACTGGGGATTTTGCTGTGCAGTTCTCATTCATTTTGTAATGTACAGAACAGAATGCCGAGTCAAATCCCAAGTCCTTTAAAAGTTAAACTTAATGAGATAATTAAGTGACTAATTAAATGATGACGGTCAAGTCAAGTCACCTTTATTTATATAGCGCTTTTAACAATACAGATCGTGTCAAAGCATTTAACAGTATCAAATTGGAGGATAGAGTGTCAGTAATGTATAATAATAAGATTAAACACTCAATTTTCAGTTAAAGTGTTCATCACTACTGAAGAAAAGAGAAACAAGAACTACAACTCACTTCAACCACAGCCTTGGATGGAATCAACTAAAAAAAACACACAATTCCACTATAATTGTGCTCAAGGCTGACGTCTCTGAATTAAATAATGAAATGCCTTTAACTGAAAATTGAGTGTTTAATCTTATTATTATTATACATTACTGACACTCTATCCTCCAATTTGATACAGTTAAGCTTTGACACAATCTGTATTGTTAAAAGCGCTATATAAAGAAAGATGACTTGACTTGACTGTTAGAGCAACATTTTGTTTGCTGTAGTTTCACATAGCTGGTAATACAAAACCTAAATATACAAATGAAAAAAGAAAAGTTATTTTGAATATAATCAGGCCAGCTTATGATGACTATCTTATCATACATAAACAGCTAAGAGCCACTCACTGTACAGCACTGATCTCTCTGCTTTACAACACCACATTCATTGCTGCAGAGTGAAATCTAACATAAGAAGTCAAGGGTCAAAAGCCCAACTAAAGGACTGGGAACTTGGGATTTGACCTCAGACTTGCTTGTGACTTGAAAGGAATGATGTGGTTCCACCTCTGGTGAAATCAGTTCATGGGTGGAATAAACATATGGCAGGACTTTTACTTTCTGACCCCTGGACTTTACACCTTTGCTTTTCACAACAATTACTTTTAGGAGTAAAATATTTGAAATGAGATGAGGGTGAGAAAATGATGTCAGAATTTATATTTATAGGTGAACTCTTCAGTTAAGGGTTGATTTTTCTTCAGTAAATAGTTTTGAGAGCTGTGGCTGACATAGGGTTTTTTATTTAAGAAAACACCATTTTGTTGTGACCTTCTTCTGCTCCCTCTCTTCATGCTGCATTTTCAAGGAAAGGAAATATCTTTTCAACCTTGCAAATGGCTAATGGTTGTTTTACTTTGTTGCTCCATCTTTACAGATTGCTGATACTGAGCCCAGTGCCTATTTGAAGGCCTCCTGTTTTTCCAGTTTACAAATGATATTTTCTGCAAAAGTGACTCTCTGAATGTCCTGCACATGAAAAAGTAGATGAGAGGATCCAGACACACATTAAGGGCAGACAGGAAGAGTGTAGCTTCTTTGATCTGTGAGAGAATGAAGCGGTTGTAGTCACTAAAATCATCCTTGTGTCTTTGGCTAAGTGTGTAGGGCACCCGACAAACATGGTAAGGAACAAAGCAGAAGACAAAGACAGCCAGCAAGCTAAAGATGCTTCGATTTGACCGCCGTCTCGCCTCGCTGCTGTTCTGCTGCATGCGTTTGTAAGATCGTTGAACGTGACAAGCGATGGAGGTGTAACAAAACACCATCAGCAGGAACGCCACCCAGAAGATTCCAACGTTGAAGTGGGCTGAAACTTCGTGCCAGCGCTGACCCAGGTCGCTCTTGAGGGCCATGCAGGAGAAATCCTTAGGCATCGGCTGATTGGTTAATATGGTGTTCGGCAGCATGAAGAGCATCATGACACCCCAAGTTAGCAGAGCGAGAGCCTTTGCTACCGAAACACGCTGCAGAAAGGAAGACATGCCAAAGGTGCTGCGTACGATTTTGAAGTAGCGTTCCAAGCTGATGAGGCTCATGAAGGTTATTCCTGTGTACATGCTGAGGTAGAAAAGCACAGCTGTGTAGCGGCAAACTATCAGCTTCAACTGCAAGCCGCCGTAACCGAGGTCGCCCACTACACGCCACGGGTAGCTAAACAAAATCAGAACGTCTGCCACCACCATGTTTTTTAGGTAAACTACTAAGGCTGAGGAGGTGGGAACCCTGAAGAAGATCCAAGCGGCGAGTCCGTTGAGAATGAAGGCACAAGCGCAGATGATGGTGTAGAGCACTGGCAGAACTTGATGTGTGAACACGCTGTTGACGTTTGTGCTGTTTTTTGTCAGTGTAGTATTGATGTCCATATCTAAAACGGAAAATAAAAGAACTTATTTAGCTTTGATGATATCAGGAAATATTGTGACATGATTCAATGTTGTAACTTCTGCTAGACTTTTCTTTGCTGATGTTTTGAAAAATCAAAAGTGCCATTTATGCCACTTTCATGAATATTCTAAATCTGTGTATAAGCCCTGGACTTTTTATGCTTTTGTTTCTATTTTGCTTCTCCTCTTGTACTGTTCTGAAGGGGAGTGACACCTAACAGCTCTTCACAGAATGCTTTCTGGTCTGTGTTGAAAAACCTGACATACACTAACAGCTGAGCATTTGTTGACCCAAAATCCAAGCAAATCTGAGGTAACACTCATGAGCACATTGTTGGGCAGTAAATGTGTGGCTCAGGATCCTGGTGGAATGGTCATATTGGGCTCTGAGACTACTTATTTTCTGTGATCTCACTTCAGATTTGAGTGGGAATGTTTGTTCCTAACCTTGTTTTGTCTCATAATGACGTTTCACATTGACACTTTTAATAAGAGCCACGGTTTCTGAACATATGAGACACACTGAGTTAGTGCTCCCAGTGGGTAGTATGAACATAAATGAGTCTGTCCATTCTGGATTAAATGCTCTATTTTCGCTGTCCACTTTTCTTTTTTGGAGAGCGGCTGTTTCTCAACTTTTTCTGTCTCACTCGCCTGTTTCTCTCTCTATCTCCGTCTCACTCGCCTGTTTCTCTCTCGTTCTCCGTCTCACTCGCCTGTTTCTCTCTCTTTCTCCTGTTCACTCGCCTGTTTCTCTCTCTTTCTCCATCTCACTCGCCTGTTTTTCTCTCGTTTTCCGTCTCACTTGCCTGTTTCTCTCTTTCTCCTGTTCACTCGCCTGTTTCTCTCTCTTTCTCATGTTCACTTGCCTGTTTCTCAACTTTCTCTGTCTCACTCACCTGTTTCTCAACTTTCTCTGTCTCACTCGCCTGTTTCTCTCTCGTTCTCCGTCTCACTCGCCTGTTTCTCTCTCTTTCTCCTGTTCACTCGCCTGTTTCTCTCTCTTTCTCTGTCTCACTCGCCTGTTTCTCTCTCGTTCTCCGTCTCACTCGCCTGTTTCTCTCTCTTTCTCCTGTTCACTCGCCTGTTTCTCTCTCTTTCTCTGTCTCACTCGCCTGTTTTTCTCTCGTTTTCCGTCTCACTCGCCTGTTTCTCTCTTTCTCCTGTTCACTCGCCTGTTTCTCTCTCTTTCTCCGTCTCACTCGCCTGTTTCTCTCTCTTTCTCCTGTTCACTCGCCTGTTTCTCTCTCTTTCTCCATCTCACTCGCCTGTTTTTCTCTCGTTTTCCGTCTCACTTGCCTGTTTCTCTCTTTCTCCTGTTCACTCGCCTGTTTCTCAACTTTCTCTGTCTCACTCGCCTGTTTCTCTCTCTTTCTGCATCTCACTCGCCTGTTTCTCAACTTTCTCCGTCTCACTCACCTGTTTCTAAACTTTCTCTGTCTCACTCGCCTGTTTCTCTCTCGTTCTCCGTCTCACTCGCCTGTTTCTCTCTCTTTCTCCTGTTCACTTGTCTGTTTCTCTCTCGTTCTCCGTCTCACTCGCCTGTTTCTCTCTCTTTCTCCTGTTCACTCGCCTGTTTCTCACTCTTTCTCCTGTTCACTCACCTGTTTCTCTCTCTTTCTCCTGTTCACTCGCCTGTTTCTCTCTCTTTCTCCTGTTCACTCGCCTGTTTCTCACTCTTTCTCCGTCTCACTCGCCTGTTTTTCTCTCGTTTTCCGTCTCACTTGCCTGTTTCTCTCTTTCTCCTGTTCACTCGCCTGTTTCTCTCTCTTTCTCCTGTTCACTCACCTGTTTCTCAACTTTCTCTGTCTCACTCGCCTGTTTCTCTCTCTTTCTGCATCTCACTCGCCTGTTTCTCAACTTTCTCTGTCTCACTCGCCTGTTTCTCTCTCTTTCTGCATCTCACTCACCTGTTTCTAAACTTTCTCTGTCTCATTCGCCTGTTTCTCTCTCTTTCTGCATCTCACTCGCCTGTTTCTCAACTTTCTCTGTCTCACTCGCCTGTTTCTCTCTCTTTCTCCGTCTCACTCACCTGTTTCTCAACTTTCTCTGTCTCACTCGCCTGTTTCTCTCTCTTTCTCCGTCTCACTCACCTGTTTCTCAACTTTCTCTGTCTCACTCGCCTGTTTCTCTCTCTTTCTCCGTCTCACTCACCTGTTTCTAAACTTTCTCTGTCTCATTCGCCTGTTTCTCTCTCTTTCTGCATCTCACTCGCCTGTTTCTCAACTTTCTCTGTCTCACTCGCCTGTTTCTCTCTCTTTCTGCATCTCACTCACCTGTTTCTAAACTTTCTCTGTCTCACTCACCTGTTTCTCTCTCTTTCTCCGTCTCACTCACCTGTTTCTCAACTTTCTCTGTCTCACTCGCCTGTTTCTCTCTCTTTCTCCGTCTCACTCGCCTGTTTCTCAACTTTCTCTGTCTCACTCGCCTGTTTCTCTCTCTTTCTCTGTCTCACTCACCTGTTTCTAAACTTTCTCTGTCTCACTCACCTGTTTCTCTCTCTTTCTCCGTCTCACTCGCCTGTTTCTCAACTTTCTCTGTCTCACTCGCCTGTTTCTCTCTCTTTCTCTGTCTCACTCACCTGTTTCTAAACTTTCTCTGTCTCACTCACCTGTTTCTCTCTCTTTCTTCGTCTCACTCACCTGTTTCTCAACTTTCTCTGTCTCACTCGCCTGTTTCTCTCTCTTTCTCCGTCTCACTCGCCTGTTTCTCAACTTTCTCTGTCTCACTCACCTGTTTCTCAACTTTCTCTGTCTCACTCGCCTGTTTCTCTCTCTTTCTCTTTCTCACTTGCCTGTTTCTCTCAACTTTCTCCGTCCCACTCTGTTTCTCAACTTTCTCTTTCTCACTTGCCTGTTTCTGTCAACTTTCTCCGTCTCACTCGCCTGTTTCTCAACTTTCTCTTTCTCACTCGCCTGTTTTTCTCTCTTTCTCCATCTCACTCGCCTGTTTCTCAATTTTCTCTCTCACTCGCCTGTTTCTCTCTCTTTCTCCATTCCACTCGCCTGTTTCTCTCAACTTTCTCCGTCTCACTCGCCTGTTTCTCAACTTTCTCTTTCTCACTCGCCTGTTTTTCTCTCTTTCTCCATCTCACTCGCCTGTTTCTCAATTTTCTCTCTCACTCGCCTGTTTCTCTCTCTTTCTCCATTCCACTCGCCTGTTTCTCTCTCTTTCTCTGTCTCACTCGCCTGTTTCTCTCTTTCTCCCTCTCAATTCAATTCAATTCAATTCAATTCAATTCAATTCAAATGAGCTTTATTGGCATGACTGTGTAACATATCACAATGTTGCCAAAGCAACAAGTGTATTATACAAACATACAGATTAATAAAAAAGGGAAAAAAATAAACACACATACATGTCCAACTTATCACAATGAAAAGAATACAGAGAGTAATTGTAAATGGTAAAGAGGGTTCAGCCTTTGTCCCTCATATAATGGCACGAGTATATATACTACACTGCCAGTTGGATGCCCTTTTTCTTCTCTCCCAATATATGGTGTTAGAGTGTTAATTAAATATAAGTTGAGTTACAGTTACTTCATATATTCTAATAATGAGTTCTGTATTGTCCAATTAGATGCTGTTACGTCACTACATGGGGACTAGTTCACTGGTTGTTTATGTTTAGCGTCAGTATGCTCGCAGGCTCCGGTCTGGATGGTTGTAGTCAAACCCATCAGCACTGGGAAAAAGCATAAACCCTGCTGTTGTAAAGTTATGCTTTACTAAGTAAAGTTTGGCCAATGCATTATCTTTGTTGTGTGCCTCTCTCCACGCCTACAAGGACACTGATAAACAAATGTTACAGATGAGAGCACAACAATATATAAGAGTTATAAGAATTTCTCCGTATTGCTCATTTGCTGTAATTCAGGTGACACTAGCGCTATTTGTTTGCAGAGGTGGAAAGTCCAGGGGCCAAAGAGTAAATGTCCTGGCATATTTTTGTTCCACCCATGAACTCAGCAGCTGATTTCAGTTGATGTTTTATTGGTTAAAATGATGCCACTATCATGGAGATCAGTGTTTGCTTTAGTTGGGCTTTTGACCCTTGACTTCCTGTGATAGATCTTTGTCTGTAGCAATGCATGTGGTGTTGTATAGCAGAGAGATCAGTGCTGTACGATGAAAAGATAGTCACCTAGAGTTTGCTTGATTACATCTGAAATAAGTTTTGTTTTCTTGTTTCATTTCTATGTTTATGCCTTGTATTACCATCCCTGTAATACTACAGAATACAAGTAAATTGTTTCATTGATAGTAATAAGTAAAGCATATACATATTTGAACTCCATTATTTTTAGACACACACAGACATCAAGAACCAGTATATGATTCTCAACAATGGTTACAATCAACAAAATGCTTCATGCTGCAATGCATGAAAAACTCCTATCATGCAATGCAGTATGAATAATTATTGTCACCACTGTTGAGGATCATATGATAAATGTTCATTTCTAAACCCTAATGCTAAACAGGACATGAGTTTTTGTTTAACTGTCAAAGGTAATTAACAAACCAAAAAGAGAAAAAATTAAATCAGAGAGACTTAAACCAAGATCTTTCATTCATCAAAAGCATGAGTTAGTCTGCTTCAACATTGTGCAAATGTTTTCTGTGAAATAAATTTTGCGATTGCTTAAAAGCAAATTTCTTTGAGTTATTAAAAGGCCAAACTAAAACAAACACTGACCACGATTATGGTGGTATTAATTTTTATTTTTTTTTGGATAATTTTATCCAAGGCTGTGGCTGAAGTCAGTTGTAGTTCTTGTGTTTCTCTGTTCTTCAGTGATGTTGATTGTTAACATCAGCTGTTCATCACTAATGCTCAGTCATCATTTAATTAGTCACTTAACCTATTAACTAGCACCCCCATTTTGGGCCTCACAGCTTACTGTTAAAATAGTAACAGTTCATGACAATAATGTGCTACACAGACAATTTAGGTATCTTTGGAAAGAAGACACTCTAGGCTTTACTGTCCATCATCCATAGTTGGTAATGCTCAAAAACATAAAAAGTTATAGACACTGAAGTGCCTTGTTTTTTTATTATTATTTCATATACAAATACATGCAATCAGTCCTGGAGCAATCCAGAAAAGTAATGGGTTGAAAGTCATATATCTCATGAGTTTATATTTCAAATTTGAAGAAGATACCATGAAAAATGAGATTCCTACAATAATTTGTTTTTAGAATATTT